>NC_135313.1:41458553-42669386 GCF_048772815.1 Callospermophilus lateralis
TCAAAATTTTTATAAAAGTCCTGGGGATGTAACTTCATAGTAAGAATCCTTTGGCTCAATTCCTAGTACCAACAAATACATACATATCCACATGCATACATAAGTCTATAGTGCATTTTGTGTTATTAAATATACCCTATATTATCAATGTATTGTTTGCACATAGAAGTATTAATAACCTATTGTGTTTAAAAACAAATAAATTTGTGTTTATTTCATAGCTGTCCGCTTTCCAAGACCATTCCTCATGAGTGTCCCACGATTTTTCACATCTTTTAAGTGAAGAACTGACAAGCTTTGCTCTAGTTGTATAATAAACTTCCTTATAAGTCAGAGATAGTGTTACCCTCCAGGGGAAAACTCAAGAATGTTTCCTGCACATTAGAAATGTTCTCTATGCTCTCGATTGTCTCCCATAATACAAAGCTTTGCATGTACAGATGTCCCTGGCTCTCTCAGCATCCATTAAATAGTGACAATCTAGCATGTCACATTTCACATAGCGTGAAATCTCAAAACCATTCCATTGTTTTCAGATGAGTTCTTGGCAAAATGGTAATAGAGACTACTGTGTCCCTAGTGTTGCTTTACCTAATCATAATCATCTGTCCTCTTATTCTCATCCTCAGGCCTGTGTATTTCTTTTGTTCTTCAAAGTTTTGAATTAAGTTCTGATATCTTGTGTAAAATGTTTGAGTCACACATGGTGGCATGAGTCTATTATTCTAGATCCCTGGGAGACTATGAGGAAGGAGAATATCTTGAGCCCACGAGTTTGAGATCAGCCTGGGCAATAGCAAGATGTGATCTCAATCTAAACTAAAATAAAAGGCTTCTACATTATCACCACCACCAGAATAGTTCCCTTTAACTTGTAAGCATCTATAAGGGATTTCTTTAATGAACCAGCTACTCAATTCCTTGGATCTTTCCTTCAACTGATCATGCCTGGTATCCTCCACTTGTCACCACATCATGTCACTAGCAACAAGTGCAGTACTTTTATGATTTCAATTTCAAGAGTCATTTTGTGACTATCAGCTTCTGTGTGCCTACCCCAGCTCCTCAATGCCTCAACTCAATTGGAACCAGCAATCCATTTAACTGACAGTCTTTTTCAAAAATACTCACCCAACTCATGGTTTCTTTTCCTTGAGTCTTAAGCTCAATCTGTTTATCTAATATTTATAAACACTTTTCTAGATACCCCCTCCACCTTTTGTCTCCTTTCACTTAATTTGTTAAACCTTAATATAGCATCAGAGTTGTTAAGAACAAAATAAGCAAACTGATTTTTTCTGATATTATTGACAATGGAAATAATAATTTGAACAGAAAGCAAGAGTGAATATCAGTCTCTACCAAGAGAAGAAGTGGAGGATTGTGAAGAGCTGGGGTGGGGTGATCACAGACTACCTGTCTCCAAGTTGGCCTTACCTAAAGGAAAAATGAACTTTCTCCTACATTCAGGATAGGAGGCTATTTTCAACTTGGAGCAAGAAGGCCCCTGTTGAAGTCTACTGGGAGACAGCAGCAGTACCTTCCCCAGTGATTGTATTAAAAAAGATGATTTCCAGATGTTTGGGAAAGACATTTCCTGGGTTATAAAACTGGCTGGAGGCTATGAGATTTGGATAATACTTATAATTACAAAGTTTATAAGTTAAAGGTTTTTAGAAGAGAGAGATCTGGAGACTAGAGGCAGAAAGAAACGTGTATAATGTTTAATAAAACTGAAGGAAACATTAAAGCCAAGGGCAAATAAGATTGCCTGGCACATAAATAATTACTGAAAGAAAAATATGATTTTAAATATGATAATTTAAAAAGTGAAGATGTTAACCCAAATATTTTTACCACCAATAATTGTTTGATTCGTATTTTTCTACCTCCAAATAATTGGAAACTAACTTCTACTAAGTGCAGTAGAAGTTGCCATTGTGTTCTGCACCTTGGGATGTGACAGCTGATGTTGAGCACCCACAATGCACTTACTACGTCCTTTGCAGCTTCTGTGAACCGTCTGACCTTTCTATACATAGTTTTGCAATCTCCTATCCATCTACTACATAGGTATCAAGTAATCATTTATTAAATAATCACATCAACTTCTGTGTTGCTCCCCAAAGTTATAGTTCTCATGCACATCTGAATAAAATCTTCAATTTTTCTAAAATAGTGTCCAAGTCGAGGCTATTTATCATGGCCCACCCAGCCCTTCTTCATGTGACCTGAACATCTCTGCAGAGTGCTTTCTGGATTTAGTCCTCATCATGCCATGTTCTGGCAGCTTGGTCCTGTAATTCAGAAACAAGCTGCTTGATTTATTGTGCCTATTACACTGACCATTCCACCAAAGTGTCACAATCTCAGTTACTTTTAGAGTAGGCTATGCTAACTCGTCCCTCAGGACATCACCTGGAAATTTTCCATGTTCTTTTTCTAATCTTCCAGTGCTATCTGCCTTAATTGCCCCACCTCTGTGCTATCCAGGCATTTCTTTTCTCTTAATCCCTGAATTGCCATGTACTAAGCTCCCCTGTATACATCTATTGGCTTATCTGGATCAACTACTTCATCATGAGTTCCCAGAGAGCAAGTACTTCTCCTTTTTAGTAATTATTCCTAGAACAATATAGAACTAAAATATTGATCATTATAAAATTACAATTATTATAAAGCATTAAAATATGTGTATTTCTAGTAAAATATTTTAATTGAATACTGGTGAAAATGTAGCAAATTACATTAAATATTTGTATAATCTATTGAAAAGTTTCAATCTTGTATAATCTCACAAATTTAAATGTTGCAATAATATAAAAGTAGTCAAAATCTGATCTTTCTATTTTTTATTTCAGATGATCTTAAAATCAATTTAACATTACTTTTTAAATTCATTTGTTTTCAACAATGTACATATGGGTTTCTCACATGTATTTTAAAATGTGTATCATGACTAATTATAAATTAAATCTGCTTTGCACAAAAATTAAATAAAAGACAACTCTCTGTGGGGTATTTATTTAGAAATGCAATAAAACATTTCTTTAAAATTTAAGTATTGACTCTAGAAAAGACAAAAAAAATCTGGATGTTCAATGATCAAAACCTACTTTAAATTGAGAGCTGGAAGTGAGAAAAACATTAGCAGAAAAAAGACACTATGTTTAAAAATTTCATCTTCATAAATAAACTGTCAATCATTATTACGTTGATCTGGAGTTGAACCAATTACAGAAGTCAAAGTTGCTTGTATTATATGTTAAATTTTCTCTTTTTATAATTGTGAGAATTGAGCAAAATTTTGTTAGTTTCTTAAGTACCTGTCAGTGTACTTAGTAATTTATGAATGTGACACTGTACCCATATTCATCTCGCATCACTATTTTAAAATTCACTTTGTGTATCTCATGAAAAATAATTAATAATTAATCATTATTATCAGAAAAATAAATTTGCCTATAAAAAATACACTTCAACTAGAAATGAAAATGTCTAAAATACCAATTTATATTTTTTTCAATAAGTTATGTTAAGTACATGAGACATTTAAATTTATAAAGGATGAATTTTCTTGCATTCAATGATAAAAAACGTACAAATGTTTATCAATTTAATAATAATTATCATTTGCCATACTAAAATAAAAATGCCTCAGAGGTACTAGCTATTTTAAAAAATCAAAGAGGTACACACTATGAAGTTACAATATAATATTTTTTAATATGGCCTGACTGCTTACTTTATTATTATTCATTAATGTACATTTATGAATTTCAGCTAATCACATTCCAACTGCTTCTGAAATTTTAAAAATAATGTATGGATTTCTGTCAATAGTCTTGGAAAATCTGGTTTTTATTAACAGTGCCATTAAAGTAATTAGGGAATAGAAATCACTAGAGGTATATTATAAGTCTGTTTTGGCTTTATTTTTAAATCAGAAATACAAGTGGCTAAGAGTTCATCATAGATAAATTCAGGGTGTTTATGTTTCAATATAGCATGGGACTAACTCAAATAATACATATTGTTAGAAACCATTTGCTTTATTTATTTATTTATCATTTATTCTCTTGAATAATGCAGTAAAAATGATTTAATCTAATACCACTATGCCCCCAAAAAATGATAAAATAAATAAGATTTTAGTTTCCTTGATACAGTCTAATTTTTTTAGATATAGTATTTTATTTTAATATTTAACTAACATGGGAAAGTTATTAGAAAGAAGCAATTAGTGTGATTGTCTCCTAAAAATAAAACTATATTAATATCCTGAAATTTACAATGAATATACATATAATACATAATAGTGGTTCAAGATATTTATGTAGTTTGAGATATTTATGATTCAGAAGTTTCCAAAAATGGTACTTTCCATTTATGACACTTATTTTATTCTTATGTTCTTTTATTTTTATAGCTCTGTTAAGTTTGGCACATCTTTAGCAGTTTAGCAGGGTTTTGTTGTTGTTATTGTATAATTGACATGTAATAAACTTCACATATGATTTTGCATCATTTGACAAAATTTTGCATATGTGTACCATCATCTAGTGAAAATATTAAAGATATCCATTACTGGAAAAGTTCCCTTATGTGCTTTTGTAATCACTGCCACCTGCCTCCCTCTATCCTCATCTTCATACAGTGACTGAACTGCTTTATGTCATTATAACTTAGTTTGCATTTTCTAGAATTTCATAAAAATAGAATCATGAAGTATGTATATTTTAGGTCTGGCATCTTTCTTGCAACAAAATTATTTTACTATTTTCCAAGGCATTCTGTGTGTAGTAATCATAACAAGGAAAAGACTATGCAGTGATTCTTCTTTATTTGTAGCAATATGGTAGTTCTGTCAATGAAATGATAGGATAAATTATAAAATTATAACATGGTAAAATGTTAGGGAAGGTTTTAGAACTTACAAAGAATTACTAACAAAATCTCACTGTGTAAAAAGTAAAAAAAAATGGCTATAATATTATTTTCATTTAATGAGCTTTATTATGACTTTAAATTGCAAATGCTAAAAGTAATTATTTTGTATATTTTGCAATACTTGATATATAGACTAATTTTTCTTCTCTCTTGATAGGCAGAGTGATTAAATTTCTGATTAAATTAAATTGACTAGGAAAAAAAGATCCTTAACAAATACAGGGAATCAAGGGATGAAACTAGATCCTCTGGTAATGTTACTCAGATGCTACTTTCTAGGGTCTATCTGGACACATACATAATTCAAATACTTTAAATTTAATAAGCAAGTACTATTATAGTAACTGGTAATGTTACTCAGATGCTACTTTCTAGGGTCTATCTGGACACATATATAATTTAAATACTTTAAATTTAGTAAGCAAGTACTTTGTAAATGCAAATATCTCTATTGCTGTCATTCATCTCTGAACTCTAGGCATAGTCTTCTTAGAAAAACTAAAATTTGCATACTCTTAGGTACTCATTTGGCAACTCTCAGAATAGAACTTTGTTTTCAGAAATAGTTTGTGAATGTCTATTTAATGCATTCCCAAGGCTTCAAAAGAAAATGTTAAGGGACATTCTGTGGGAGATTCACCTAAAATTCTCATGTATCTGTTTGGTTTTATAGAGCATGTTTTAAAGTGGGAACTGGAAACCCGATAATTGGGAAGCTGCAACCTTAAAGGCAAATACAGGAGAGCTCAGGATTATCTGAATATGTTAAGTTATGTGTTGGGGGAAATGCGTGTGTACAAAATATATATTGGTCAGGTGGGCTACTCATGAGCAGAAGACAAGCAAAAGCAATCAGGGACCATATAATGTCGCCTTTCCACACACTGAGGACCAATTGCATCAGTGTGCAATATACTACTTGCTAAAAATGATTTGGAGGTTAAATAATGAAAACCAAGGGGTAAGTGAGTACAATGATGAATAAGCATACTTTCATGATGGTTTCAAATTGGGAATCTTTATCCAGGAAAATTTTCTCACTAAAGCAAACTGGATGAACATGGTAGGTAGGTTGGCTTGTAGAAAAGGTACACAGATATAGAAGGAACTTAGATAGGGCGTCCTTTAATATTTGAAAAGAATGAAAGGAACTATTTTGTCTGTAGCTAAGAAAAACATAGCCCAGTAAAATGTTGTCCCCAAAGCATTCTCTTATTGCACAGTGGAAAGGGAGTATTACACATATAGAGAGGGAGCTTTGTTACTACTTTGGAAACATCCAGAAAAGGTATATTGAAAAAAAGGAAATAAAGTGAAATCAGTTTCTGTGTTCTGTACAGCACCCTCTGAGATTTCCTGTGAGTTTCATAAAGCAGTCAGGTATTATATACTTAGCCCTCTTGGCAATTTAGGCAAGCATAGTAGCCATTAGTACATTGACAAAATGCTCAGTGACTCTGTTTTCTAACTGTAACATGGGCACAATTTAACTAAGTTCTAGAAACAAAATATATAGGGGAATTTTAATTAGCTAAACAAAAGTTGGAATTGAAGAGGAAAATTCACATTTTAGAAAATAAATATGAAGGAATTAGTAAGGTTTACAAAGATTTAAAATGTGAAAACTGGCCCATAAGAGAATTACATAATTTAATTATTATTTAGAAAATTATGGTAACTTTTACAGATTAATAGACAGCAATTTTCCAATACTGGAGTATATATTATTGTGCAGTTTGTAAAGCATTTCTGTGTGCTATACTCAGAAAAGTCCAAATTTGAGAATGACTTTCAAAAGAGTTCGAATTATGTAATGACCCTTTTTGTTTTGTGAATAATTATAAGGAGTGAGAAAAGAAAGAAAACTATATATTCTTCTCTGATTTTCCAGTCAAATATTATTAAACCGGTGGAGAGATATAATCAGAATTCTTTTAGTTGATGTAGCATAATGCCATTCGAAATAAATATAATGTAAGTAATATATATTATTTTAGATTTTCTTATAGCAACTTTGAAAAAGCAAAGTGAAATTAAATAATACATACAAAAACTCCAAGCTGAGTCCAGCTCATAGAACAGAGGTAAACTCTGCAGCCATACCTGTGTCTCTATCTATATGACAATGTTCATAACTACATGAAAGCTTTTTGTTATATACCAATGACTGTGAGAGGAGAGTGAATGTTACATATGTGTAGTGTAAATCCAAATAATACATATCCAACATGACATGAAATCAGAAGACAAGTTGGTTGAAGTCAGCAATTAAATCATTTTACTGTAATTTGGTGTTTATGTAAACTTAGCTGAAAGTTTTGGAAATTAGAAAAATAATGTTATTTTGTTTTAAATTTGATATGTAAGAAATTCTACTAAGAGACACATATATTTTTGGGTTTTGGTGGGGTTTTTTTGGTGGGGGGCGTACCTGGGATTGAACTCAGGGGCACTCGACCACTGAGCCACATCCTCAGCCCTATTTTTTTTTTTTTTTTTTTTTTATTTAGAGACAGAATCTCACTGATTTTCTTAGCACCTCACCATTGCTGATGCTGGCTTTGAATTCTCAATCTTCCTACCTCAACCTCCCAAACTGTAGGGATTGCAGGCATGTGCCACCAAATCCAGCAAGACTTCTATGCATTTTATCATTTAACTTTCTAATAGGTAGATACAGTTATTATTGTGGTTTAGATAGGGGAATTGAGGTTTAAAAAGATTATGTAGCTTGTCCTAATCATGGGCTGGTGAAGATAAAGAACTCAACAATCTCACTCTCCGTTCTGCACTATGATCAACCAAATGGCAATGCATTTTGTCTGGTTCCAGGGAATCCAGGGAATGACTCTGCCATAGAAGGGAAGAGATAAGGGCAGTAGTGATAAGACAAGAAGAGAAGGAGCATTTTTTGAGCATGCAGGTTCTGGTGCCAGGTAATATGCTTTATGTGGGTTAACAAATTTATTCCTCTCAACTACCCATGAGTTGTGATCTCTTATTATCTCAGTTTGAGATATATGTCAATTCAAGATGTATCACATTTTAAAGAGGTTATACAATTTTCAAATATCATATATGAAGATTGGTTTTGAACCATAATTGCCCATCATCAGAACCTATGTCTTTCAATACCAATTTGAGCTAGTTACTAAAGAATAAATAGAAGGCAATAAAATAGACATGTAGAGGTAAAGAGGAAAGAAAGAGTATTCTGAGCAAATTAAATGGCACATGACCTTTCTTGTTCTTCCTTCACTTGCTGCTTTTAAAAACCTGGCATGAAATGTGACTTTTCACATGACCTTGAATCAAAGCTTTTTCATGGCCTTTTACATCAATGTAACTTAAATAAGTCATTTTATTCCATTTTAACCAGTAACAAATGAGGACTTTAAAATATATTTTCCTGTAAATCCATTTTAAAGGTTTGAATTAGTCCCACTTTCCATCCATAAATAGGTCCTTTTGTATAATCATGAATAGCTAAGACCTGAGATTCATCAAACAGGAAAGTGCGTGATTTGGGTTGATTTCATCCTTCTGTTCAGCTGCAGTAACCCTTAGCCACAAGGGTATGACCCATAGAAGCAGATTGTAATCTTAGAAATCATAAAGTAGGAATAAACAGAGATCAATACTCTAGAAGGATCCATGATGCCATGATTAGAACTTCTGAATAAAAGACAACCTGCGGGGCTGGGGATGTGGCTCAAGCGGTAGCGCGCTCGCCTGGCATGCGTGCGGCCCGGGTTCGATCCTCAGCACCACATACAAAACAAAGATGTTGTGTCTGCCGATAACTAAAAAATAAATATTAAAATTCTCTCTCTCCTCCTCTCTCACTCTCTCTTTAAAAAAAAAAAAAAAGACAACCTGCCTGCTAAGTAGAGCATTATATTAGAACTGAATAATCATGTCTTGAAAATTTTCCTGTATGTATATTAAAGCCGAAAATACTATAGTAAGTATAAATAGGAAGCAAATATTTTAGTAACTTAGATTCTGATTGTCATTATAGTGAAAGAATGTTGTTATTGACTAAATGAAGTAAGATCCATGAGGATGATGAAAACTATCATTGAAATTTGGACACAAGGGGAAAGATGAGAGGTACTCAAGAGTTAGATATATTCAGGTTTGTCTTATCCCAAAAGATATGAGAGGATTGATTGTGAAACACTTCTTAAAATGATTCCCTTTTCTTACCTTAAAATGCACAAACTTTTCAATTTTAAAGAGAAGTCTAGATATAATGTTTCTGCTGGGCTTAATAAAAAAGGGATCAAATAGATATGATATTAATTAATTCAGTAATAATCACTACAGATCTAACTGAGGATCATTCTATTTTGTCTTTTTTAACATAATCAATGAAGTATTATGCTTTCTTTTAAAGGTTACAACTTAAAGTATTTCTCAAGAGATTCAATTCATGTTTTTTTCTTTCTACTAAAGTTATTATGGTAATGCTTTGATAAATAACTTACTATTTTCTGTTAGTAAAACATAATAGAAGTGATATATACACTAAGAATATACTTTGGAAATAAAGTATGTAGTTCTGAAATTGTGAAAACTCTCATAACTTTCCGATTCATATAATTAGTGATAAATGATACTGAAGGCAGCTCATTATTTTTGAGACCTATAGAAGAACTTTACAAAGGTGCATCTAATCTCATAAAAATAGGTTCCAATCTCATTTATCTAGTCCATAAATAATTAAAATTTCTATTCTCTAAATTGGATTACTTTCATATACATGCTTATGATTCCCAAGACTGCTCATATTACCTAAATATTATGCTCAATCAAAATGTGTTAGATGTCTTAAATGGCTTTTATAAACAATGTGTGCTGTGTGCTGCCATGGAATTTTTAAAGGAAACCTACATTTCTGTTCTCTCAGGAAGATTCTCTTCCCATGGAATCACAGTTAATAACGACTTCTCAGAACAATACTGGTAAGCTCTCCATGCCTCCCACCCAATGACTGACTGAATTATGCCTTCCCATTCTTCTATCTGGGTCTGGCCCACAGGATTATAAAGGGAGCATGGAGGAAGGGTTAATTGGATATGCACAAATGTGTGAAGTATGGAATTTTCACCTAGCCTGTTATGGCTTCTATAACCAAACCTTGTACACTGAAGAGCTTATAAACATCAGAACTTTATTTCTCATGATTCTAGGGTCCAGGAAGCCCAAGATCAAGAGGCCAGCATATTCAGTGTCTGCCAAAGCCCCACTTTCTCACTGATGGCTCTTTTCTCTATGTCCTCACATGGTAGGTAGAGGAAGGCAGGTCTCTGGGACCTCTTTTGTAAGAACTTTGCCTTGTACTATTCATCTCTCAAAAGCTCCCATCTCCTAGCTCTATCACATTGGTGACTAGGTTTCAACTATTGAATGCTTGGAGAAACACAAACATTCAGATCATAGCAAAAATGATATGTGTGATATCCATGATTCCAAACATCAATTAAATGTCCATGTACTGGCATTTATAACAGATATTGTATAATATTAGTGATTAACAGTGAAACTTGGGCTAATAAATATTTATTTTTTTCTTTACTTCATCAAGTAGCAAATATGACCAAAAAAATCTCAAAAAAGAAAATTTCTGGACAAGAAAAAAATTATGGAAGGGAGGTAAAAGTTTTATTTTTTAGTTTCTTTATTGGCAGGGTTTTTTTTTTTCTGTTTTTTGAAATAGTGTCCATTTATGCACTGTGTTCCATAAATTATGTAGCGAGTCCTGCTGTTGGAATTAACAACTTGGGGAGAAAGAGAAGGAAGCTGAGTTGGGCTGAAACAGAAGTCTGTGATCCATTCACAACAGTGACCTGGGCCAACTCCACAGGAAACTCTGAAACTGGCATGGATAGGCCTCAGATGTGCTCCCAGCTGGGGTGAGGATTAGGCCTCTCAATCCTGTATCTGCCAGTCACTGAAGTCAGGCTTCCCTGGGAATATAGCTCTCCTAGGCCAAGGGAATCCCCAGGGAGAAACTCAGCTGCAAGCCATGAACTGACAGCATTCCCAGTAACTGGAGAGTGTGGCTCAGGTCTGAAAGGGAGATCTGGAAGAGATGTAAAAAATCTAGATAAATAGATGAGGGAGTTTGGATTTGGTATCAGACACTGCAACACTGAACCTCTCTAGTTTCAAGTAGCCATGATTTTAATTTGATGCCGTTGTTATGAGAGCCCTCTGACAAAGAAGATGGCTTGTGATACCACTTCCACATTGCAGGAGAAGAGTCCCCAAAAGGGAAACCTGAGGTATTAGATGTTTGGCAGCCTGATAGCCCTATGGGTGAGCTTCCTTAGTCAAAGCTTATAGATAGTAAAATATGAAAATCTGTCAGGTATGACATCATTTTTGTAGACTCAGAAGAAGGAGCCTAAAAAACAAACCTGTGACAAGGAAGGAAGCCATTTTGTTGTTTTGTTTTTATATGAGAGCATTTATCCCACAATGAGATAGAGACACATAATCAGAATTTTTGCAGGAGCATGCATACTGTGCTTCATTAGAGTCATAGCTTTGATGTTGCTGGACTTTCAATTCAGTGAAATTCACAAGACCTAAAGGTATATCTGCACTGGAGAGGGAAGAAGAAGAAGGGGGAGGAGGGAGAGGGACAAGAAAAACCTTGAGACAGGAGCCTGTTGGATATTGTCATGATCCATAATGCGTCTTTCTCCTTGAGGGTGGATAGCTCTCTGAGTCAATTTGCCCAATTTTAAGTATGTTGTAATTTATTAATTTTTAAATAAGGAATATCCCAATTAAAAAATATAAGTATCTAACAAACAGTTTTCAATTACTTTCCATTTCTCCTATTTGACATATGAAAGCTGACTCACTTCTTCACTGTTTTCCTTCAGAACAGGGCTGTGGTGTTGTGATTTATGCAAGCCATGGCAGCAGGCTAGTTAAAGGCTGAGAAGCTCAGCAACATGGTGGCAGAAGTGGAGAGAGGAGCCTGCTGATTCTGATGAGCACTTGGCCTCTCTTCTACCACCCTGGGCCACGCCCCAACAGTAAAATTCTACACATATGTGTCCACCTAGGCCTCTTCCTGTCTCATCCTCCAGGCCAGTTTCACACCCATGAAATCTATGTTGTCACCCAAGTCCTTACATCTAGAGAAGCCTCAGACTTGGATTTAAAGTTCTTCTATCATTGCTTTGAAATCCCTAACAATTTTCAAGTAAGGGGCCCTGCATTTTTATTTATGTGATTAGAGTTATGTAACTGGTCCTGCCCATGATTCAAAATATCTGAGAAGATAAGAGAATTGAGCGACCAGTTCAGATATTTGTCATCTGCAAATAAAATAGCAGCTTCCTTGACAAGAAAACGTACTCTACATAGAAAAAGTAACAGTAGATCTGCTCTGGCAGAGGAGAACCCCATCCTTTTGACTCTGAGTACCTAAGTCAAATCTGTAGAATCCTGAAAATCTATGAAACACAATTTAGAAACCATTGCCATAGGATTTATCTTCATGAATACAGAAAAATAAATATCAGGAAAGTATTTACTCCATCTTCATGAATACAGAAAAATAAATATCAGGAAAGTAGTTACTCCATTAGTCTAGAAACCAGACTTTGTGCATACTTCATAAAATGAGTTATTTCTTGTTCTTTTGTTTTTCATTTTCTAAAATGTATTTTTGATATCCTTCCCCAAATTATGTTAAATGTGAGACACTAAACATGCTTACACTACTTTTAAACCCAATTAGTGGATGCTTTGTCTCTGCTATACATTGCCTTATATAATATTAGACTACACACCTTTAATTCACAACAAATTGACTCCAACACTCTTGAACTAAACATCAATAGAATACTAAAATTTAATAACTTTAATACATTTTAACATCCTTAAAATCTGTTTAACAAATACATAGAAAATCTCCTTGTGACCATAGTTATACCAAGTATGTGACTTTTATTTATTCATCATGTTTTATTTGAGTCATTTTCTAATGATAGAATATGATTTTCCTCACTTTTTCCCTAATAAGAGTAACATCATGAATATATTCACAAATTTTTTACTTTAATGCTGTATTTTTTATTATTTCCTAATGATAGATTTCCAGAATAGAAATCTATCATTAGGAAATAAACCAAATAAGTAAAAATGGGAGTAGTTTGAAATGTGTAGGAATTAGAGAATTAAGTTTCATGAAAGTAATGCTAAGATCAAACTCATATGGTGGGTCTTTTGAAAACAATTCTTATTTCTTTGTGAGAAAAAATAAATACTAAGTACATATCTTTAGAAATTTGCTCTTAACCCAATGTTTGTTGGTTTGCAATAGTTGAGGAGAACTGAAAATGAGTTTAGAAAGAAAAAAAAAAGAAAAAGAAATGTCAGTAATAAAAAAATATGAGGTAATTCCACATCTGGACTTTTTATACAACTTAGAAGAATAAATGTTTATGTGAAAGCTGATTTTAGAGTTGTATAAATATTTTCTACTGAAAATAATCTATCACTAAAAATAACTCTTCTTACTGAAATCATTATGCTTCAGGAAATTGGATAAGTCACATCACTCAGATTTCATTTCCCTGGGTTCTTTCATAGGAAAGCAATCAATTCAGTTCAAGAAAACAAACCACTTTATGGTTGACACCATCTGTGTGATCAAATGAGTCATTTAAGAATTAGGAGTCCTGCCTCTTTAAAAAAAGAATGCAATGGAAATCAGTTGGCAAATTACATGAACAGTCATATTATGAAAAAGGAAAAACAAGCAATAAACCATCATTCATTTGGTAGTGTAAATGAATATAATAAAATAATTTTTTGTCTAACTAATTGGCCAAGTTTGTGTTTGCCTTATATTTACTTTTGAAAATAGTAATGTGAGAGTATAGACATAAAATAGTTTTCTTATAGAATTGGTGGAAATAAAACTTAGTTCCTCCTTTTCTAAAAGAAATTTCCAATGTGTAATAAAATGCCTTAAAAAACTTATTTGCTTTGAATCAATAATTCTATTCTAGAAATCTGTCATTAGGAAATAAGAAATATAGTCCTAAAGAAAAAAAATTCTAAAAATACCATGTTACTCTTATTGGGGAAAAACCAGAGGAAAATTAACTTCTGTCATTAGAGAATGGCTTAAAAAAAGTATTATGCATATATAAGTAGCACAGCCATTAAAAGGATCATTAAAAGGAGTTTTAAATTAATGTGTAGAATTATCTTAAAATGGAAAAGTTTAAAGTTATGATACCGATGGTAAGTGTAGTTGGGTATCAATTATATGTGAAATTATATGTAGACCTAAAGGTACAATTAATCCATAAAAAGATGAATTTAAATTAAAGTATAAATTGAAGTTTATAAATAAAATACTACAGAGCACTGAAGATGAGTCACATAGAGCTACAGATATCTACACTGATAAATCTTGTGAACATAAAATGGAGAGAAAAGCTATAAAAATATAGAATATTTTCAAAATTTACAATTCTATTTCAAAATTTACAAATCTATGGAAAGTGTTAAAAATTACTAAATATACACACATACATGTATATGTGTGTTTCTATTTTATGTATGTATGTATATATATGTGTGTGTGTGTGTGTGTGTGTGTGTGCATATGTAGACTAAAATCCATACATAAATATAAAGACATACAAGAGCAAATAAAACAGTATATGACTCAACTTAAGGAGGAAAACTTTTGAGTTTTGTATAGATTAATAAAAGTTCATTGGAAGCCAGACACAGTGGTGCACACCTGTAATCCCAGTAGTTTGGAGACTGAGGCAGGAGGATCGAAAGTTCAAAGTCAGCCTCAGCAATGGTGAGGCACTAAGCAAATCAGTAAGACCCTGTCTCTAAATAAAAAATACAAAAAAGAGCTGGGGATGTGCCTCAGTGGTTAAGTACCCCTGAGTTAATTCCCAGTACCAAGAAAAAAAAAGTTAATTAGAAATCAAGTAGATCATACCTTTTAATGTGATATTAATTCATTCATTCATTAATAATCACCACAGATCTATAAGCTGAACATCATTAGCAAAACAAAGATTTTGGTCAATTAATCTTCTTCAAATCTTACTAACCAAAATGAATTTTTAATTTTATGATATGAAATACCTCTTGATTCTTTTTTTTTTTTTTGTAATCCTCTTGGGCTGTATATACCAGGAAATACTTAACTATACATTGTGTGGTTAGCAATTATATTTTTGATATAAGGAATAGATTTTTATTTAACTAAAAAAATTTTTAGCTATGCTTAAGAGTCTTGTGCATAAGAGATAAGTGCTCTACCACTGAGCTATACCTTAGCTGGTAATTTAATTTAACATAATTTAATCCAGAGTTCTGAATTGTATATTATGGACAAGAAATTAGGCTGAACTATGAAAGATACAATAGTATAATCGCTCTGTTTCTCACAAAGACATTACAATGTGAGAAAGTCTCTGTCCCTATTCTGTCTGCAGAAATTAAAGGAAAAAAAGATAAGAATATTTATCCAGAATCAAACAAACACATGTTGGTCTATTGTGTGTTGTCATGTTATCATGTTAGTCCTACAAAGTGAATCTATTGTTTATGTCCCCCCTCTTTCCCCTCTTCCTCCTCGGAATAAAATACAGAGACTCACAAAAACAGGCAAATAATTTTTCAAGAATCTGTAGTTAACATAAAGCAAAAATGGGATTCGAACCCAAGTTTATTGGCTGTCAATACTTGAAATTCCCCTTTCAACTCTATAAACCCTGGCCTCATTGCTTTCCCTAAGAAAAACACCTTGAGAAGTCCTTCGTCAGAATACATTCTCTTACTTACTAACTGCTTTCTTGCATTTCTCTTCCTTTCTACATGCAGCCTATTAAACCTAGGAATCTGTACATAAGGAAAACCTTACAAAACCTTTCTTTTACCTGTCTAGAGCATTTGAGTGTCACAAGAAAACAGAAGAAAGAGAAATGGGAAATGTCCATCAATTTCATTTTTGCCCCCTGTGGTTCCCCAGTAAATGAACACTATTTTTCCATCTGTTTCCCAATAAGAAAAGTGAATAAAATCATTCCAGGGACTACCAAATTTCTTAAGAACCCAATTAACTTTTCAAACAATTTCATAGTGCTAGATAACATTTCAAGTATTAAAAAGATAATACTTCAAACTCCTTTTCATTTACAACTCCTCTCCCCATCTAATGAACATCAGCTCATTAGTGGTGTATAAAAGCAACTGTGCATTTTTGTCAGTCTATTAAATATCAAACCTACCAATTTAAAAGCAAGAAAGTAAACAAATTGTGGAGCATTATGTAAAATTGTCCAGCTACAAGTAAAAATGTCTATTAAATTCAGCCATTTTAAAATAAGTTAGTTAAATCAGCATAGGTTATACACAAAACTTAGTTGTGTTCATTTTTATAAATGACATTTACTGAAATATTCTAAAACTTACCTGGGCTAGGTTAAGAATAAACAAAATAAAAAAGAAACTCACCATTTTATAGAAGTTGGATTAGCAGTTAAAGATTCTTTTGTATTGCAATACAGACACCAAAAGTTGATAAATGTGTACTTTCTTAACAGCTGTACATGCATGGAAAACAAGCATTAAGAGTTTTGTGCTTGTTATACAGAAGAACAAAAATTTGCAAGGAAAATTGCCTTTTTAAAATGTTTATTTAGTAACTGTTACTTTTGTTCTTCATAATTCTCATTCCAGAAGCCAAGGTTAAGAGAACTGATCATTTTATTCCAGCTTCTCTCTGCAAAGAATGTCACTATCTTCCAATCTTAATCAGCATACAGATGTGATTGGAGTAGAACCATGATAGAAGTTAAATATTTAATTGGCAGAATATAAATTCTTGCCAAAGAGGCTATAGCTAATGTCACATGTCTCAATACAGTGAAGAACTTTCTCTGACATTTTAATTTTCACCCTCATAATAGTCTTCATCAAATATAAAAGTAAATTAAATTACTTTGGATACAATGGCTGTGTGCTTAGAGGATGAAGAGCGTGCCAACTCTTTACACAATAAATCAACAAAATATAATATTTTTGTTAATGCCTGGAGGTTGATATTACAATCTAATTCTGTGTTAGCTATTGTTTTGAAAGACTTTTTCCAAGACTTTGAAAACTTAAGCTATGACTGACTCTGTATTGAAGAAAAACAGGTAAACATCATGGGAAACAATGGCAAGATCCCAATCTTCACGAACACCATTATTTTCCTGTCATTTCCCAAAAAAAGGCACATTACAATGATTCATTATAAAATGCAAACAAAGTTGGCTAGCAATGATACTAAGAAATTTTTCTTTCTTTTGACTTATTTTGATTCTTGTTTAGGAAAATTGTGTTTTCCCCATACACACACACACAAAAAAAAAAAAACCTGAAATCTGAAACTATATACCAGAGTTGATATTTGGCTATTAATATTAAATGTTAAATATTAAATGCCTTTCTTTATATATAACCAACATGCTCTGGGTTTATTTGTGTCCTCCCCAAATTCATACCTCCCCAAATTCATACGTTGTAATCCTAATCTCCAAAGTGATAGTATTGGGAAGGGCCCTTTGAGAGTTAGTTAGTTCCTGTGGGAATCAGTGTTCTTTATGAATGGGATTAGTGTCCTTATAAAGGAGACTCCAGAAAACGCATTCACCCCTTCCATCATGTGTGGACACAGATTGAAAGCACTATATATAAAGCAGTAACTTCTTACTCATTAGACACTGAATCTTATAGCACCCTGATTTTGAACTTTCCAGTTTCAAAATTGTCAGAAATTAATTTCTGTTGTTTATAAGCTACTCATTTTATGGTATTTTGTTATGTGTATTGCAATAATAAACAAAAAGCTAAAGCATTTCTGAAAATATGGTCTCCTTACTCTTATCAGTTGCTTCTTTAGATTTAAAAATGTCTATTTTCTCAAAACTTAAAAGGTTGATGCCTATCCCAGAGCTCCTTCTAGAAGCCTGTCCTGTCTGCCAACTTTGGAGGGGCATATTTATATCCTCAAAATTCTGCATCATTGGCCATCAGTGACATTTACACTTGGCGTGAAATCAGACAATCTATTGGTTTAGCAGGGATTCATCAGAATTTTTCTTTTACAATTTGGAATTTAGAAACTGTCTTTAGTTAGGCTGTGTTTATAGTTTCAGATATAAAGTAAAATGGGGGCTAAGACTATCATGTGTAAACATCTGGAATACAAGTAATTCTAAGGAGCCAATAAACAGAGGATAAAATAGTAAGACCCCCATCTCAAAAGACAAAACAAAACAAAACCTTTGAAGGATTGAAAAAGAAGCCTTGATCTATGACTTCTCAGACCAGAGTCCAATTGGACTTCATTTCCTCCCCACGAATGTTTGAGTTTATTTGTATGCTTGAATAAATCTGCATTTTGAAGTTCACTCAAGAGCTTAAACTGCATCCAAAATTTTAGATTACTATCATTACAGGATGAATGAACTATTTCACAAATTAAAACTGTAATGTGTCAGTACCTAATTTTATTGTCTTTTACTTATATTTCTTCCTCTGGAAAGTGGCATAGCATATTGTTTTCATATTATGTACAGGACGACCTACCGTGAACAAACACTTTGCCTTTGCATTCAAGCCTGATAAGTGGCTGGTCTAAATAATCCTTTCTTTGATGATCCAAATCTGAGTTTTAAAGTAAATTTACCAACAATGCATAGAATTTGTGAATTTATAGAAATAAGTAGTAACTATTTTAGAATTGTTTTACAGATATGGTTTTTCATGTATTGCTTTTTTTATTTAGAGTCATTTGCTCTTGCTCTGAACTGTATAAATGAAATTTTGTATCCTGGGAAACAACAAAATGTTCAGAAGCTCCTGCCTAGTGCTGTAAGAGATTACTAAAAAGGGAGCCTGTTTCTAAAAACTACTATCACTATACTCTGTCCCACTTTATTGTATTTGCTGTCCCTCCGCCAGAAGAAGCTATTTTCTATTAAATTGTGTGTCCTTGGGAAAGTTATTTCATTTCTTTTCATCCCAGTTTCCTCATCAACAAATTGAAACTAATAACAGTTCCAACATGAACACATTGTTGTGAGGATTAAATGAAGTAAATTTGTGAAAAGTACTAAATATTAAAAATTGAATTTAGAACATTGGCTGGGTCATTAAAACATTCAACATAGGTAAAAAAGACTTTTTAACTAGATAAAATCATATTTTATGGAATATGCCTATAAAGAAGTCATTTTCTTAATTTTTCAAATCTTTAATAATTACTTAACATACAGTTTACCAATTTAATGTGTAAAATGTCTTGTTTTTTTAGTAATCACAACTCAATTCACCACAGTGAATGTTAGGACTCTCTATCACTTCAAGAATTCCTATATGTCTTAGCTATCATCCTCCAATCTTCTAACAGTCTCAGCCAGAAGCAACGATAATCAACATTCTGCCTTCTCCTTTTGCCTACTCTGGACATAACTCCTAAACATAAAGAAAACTTGTATTCAGTTCAATATTAACATTTACCTTGTGGATAATTCTAGAAATTGTGAACCATAATGAATTTCTTGGACTTTTTAAATTTGAGAATGTAATGGCCTGTTTTCTCTGCTCACAATTCTTTCTTTAAACAGCATCATCAGGGACTTGGAAAGTTGCCCAGTGTGCTCTGCACAGCATTCAATTGACCTTTCGACCTATGTCCCACATACAGCTGATAATGTGACGATTAGGTCCTCAATTTGTTTAAGGTCAAGCTTACACAGTGCAATAAAGAAAAAGTGAAAGGCTCCTTTTCGAAGAAAAATGTTCAGGAAATCCAGTGATTGAGATCAACTGCAAAAATGGATTTTATGAATGGTTTGCTGGAAAACTCATAAATGGTAGTGTTAGTTCAAACGTGACATTTGAATTATTCGTATTCTGGGCCTGTGTAAATGGGCAAATCAATATGTGAGTAATTTTCATGAATAAGGTAACAAACCATCATGTTTGCCTTAGACAAACTATCTTATTCTATAACAGTTTTAATCAGCTCGCTCGCTCTCTCTCTCTCTCTCTCTCTCTCTCCCTCCCTCCCTCCCTCCCTCCAGAAGTTTCAAGTACAGAAATATTTCAGACAGTGCAAAAAGTTGAAAATCTAAAAATAATGCTTTGATTCGTTTTAAGGTTTTGTTGGTGCCTTACACTTTTCAAACTGACAGGCAGAATCATGAAATGCAACCCCCCACCCCATGATTTCCAAACCATACTTGGATAATTTCTCTATATGAGTGATGTTTCATTATCAGGATACTTTGCAACTATTTATTTCTTTATAAATCTTCTCATCTGATCATGAAAAGCTAAATGTAGCATATAAAATTAAGATGGAGATAAAATATTTTAAGCATTCAAAAAAAGAAGAGAATGGTGTTATGAAAATCAGGAGATTTTATAATGTATTGTTTTCTAATGGATAGAATCAAATATCTGTGTGACAGAGTTTTGTGTTTTAACATAGCCACATCAATTTCCATAATTAATCTGTCCAAGAACTCTGAAGCCTATTAAGTCATCAATCTGAGTCAACAAATTTCAGTCCTCACCAGATTCCAAGAAACTCCCTTACCAGGTAGATTTCACAACAGCTTCAATGGTGACTGACTTGTACAATAAGATAGACCAGAGTGTTTCCCAATGCCTTGTACAGTTTATATGTTAATGAAAAATGTGAATCAGATTGTGACAGAGAAGAGGTAGAAAGATTTATGTACATTGTTGACAGATATTTCTGTATTACATGGTACATGGTCTATGAAATCATAAGAAACAGCTCTTATGCAGAATTTGTTCAACTACTGTACTAAACATATTTTTCTATATCTGCCAGTTACATAGATTTGTTCTTGATACTATACTACATGAAAATATATAAAGAAAATATAAAATGTTATTTCTATCATAAAACAGTTCCTTTGCTTAACTCTACCAATATAGAAAGAAGTCACAACCTTTTGTTTTAAAAATACATACATAGGTATGTACAAAAATCTCATGAATATATTTATAAGACAAAACTAATCATGTTGTGGATGATTTGATCATTCTGTTTCTGTCATATGCCAAATACTACAGGCATTGATTTCATCATAAACCAAGCACTGAGCATTTAAATAGCAAATGTCATTAGACTGACATTTTGCTATTTATCTGTGGGTCATAAAATTACCCTGATTGTGAAAACATTATGACTAAAAGAATAACATCTTAACTTCTAATCACTATATTTCTCTAAGATTTTAAAGTGGCCTATCCATTTTTATCAAGAATGTAAAATATGGCACAAAAATCTCTATGGTAACAGGAGATGTGTGTAGTCTTTCTGAAAATAAAATATAAGCTGTTTCTTTTCAGTGACAGAATCTTGTATTTAGCTGCTTTGAATAAGCATGATGGGGTCAGTTCTTTCTAATTTGTCACTTTCTGGGAAAAAATTAAACTCTCTTTAAGATTTGAGAAGGACACAATCCTAAACCATATGACTCAATTTTACCATTAAGTAATCCAAAATGATGTTTTGCCCCCCTTTACTCTTGTTAATAATAGGAAATTGTGAATTATCTATTGACAAGAAAGCGGATACTTGCTACTTTTGCTATCATCCACCAAATTGTAACATAGAACTATAGCAAATAATTTGACTGTATATATCGCCAGTATACATTGCAAGTAAACCCGCACAGTTATGTCTCCAAGTGTTGTGTGTTTGTTACCTCTTATCCTTACAACCACTTTAGATGAAAGTTTTTATGTCTCTGTTGAGCTTATACCAGGATTTCTTAACCTCAACCCTAGTAACAATTTTGGCAAGGTAAGTCTCTGTTTCGAGGACTGCCCTGTGCATTATAACATGTTCAGCCATAAATCTGGCCTCTGCCCACTAGATGCCAGGAACATCTCGCCCAATTTTCTTATTTCCCCCTTCTATGGGGAAGACCTTAGTATTGCTAGTCTTTTTCACTTTTGTTATTTTGGTGGATGTATAGTGATATGATATTTTCATGATTATTCTTGTATTACCTGGAAATATGGCTGGTCTCTTTATTTTTGTATTAACATTACATAATTTTTGTCTTTCTATGTTTCTATATTTTAGGTGTAAATATTAAATTGATATAAATTAATGTTTAGTTAACTTAGCATTTAATAAACTGGATTTACAAAATACAAAACATAGCATAAAAAACTATATTTTATTAATTTAGTCTTTTAACATTATTTGTAATTTCTGACATATTTGAACATTTTCTACCTTTTTATTTAATTATGAAGCGACACTAATTTTGAGAGTTTGAGTGGCTTGACCCAACCTAATTTTCCTGATAAACCTCATTTTTTTATAAACAATTTTGAAAGCTTAAGGTTTATCATTAAGTTATTACAAAAACACCTTTATCTTCTTTATGGAATAATATATCATTTTCCTTTAATTAATTTTAACTTTGTATCCTTTTGTCTTAGAATATTCTCTTGCAATATAACTATTTTATTATTTTTTATTTATATATGACAGCAGAATTCATTACAATTCTTATTACACATATAGAGCACAATTTTTCATATCTCTGGTTGTATACAAAGTATATTCACACCAATTTGTGTCTTATACATGTGCTTTGAATAATAATGACCACCACATTCCACTATCATTTCTAACCCCATGCCCCCTCCCTCCCCCTCCAAACCCTCTGCCCTAATTAGAGTTCCTCTATTCCTCCTATGCTCCCTCTCCCCACTATTCATCAGCCTCCTTATACCAAAGAAAACATTTGGAATTTTGTTATTTGGGATTGGCTAACTTCACTTAGCATTATCTTTTCTAATTCCATCTATTTACCTGCAAATGCCATGATTTTATTCTCTTTTATTGCTGAGTAATATTCCATTGAGTATATATGCCACTTTTTAAAATCCATTCATCTATTAAAGGACATCTAGTTTGGTTCTACAGTTTAGCTATTATGAATTGCGCTGCTATAAACATTGATGTGGCTGTGTCCCTATAGTATGCTGTTTTTATGTCCTTTAAGTATAGACCAAGGAGAGGGATAGCTCGGTCAAATAGTGATTCCATTTCCAATTTTCCAAGGAATCTCCATACTGCTTTCCATATTGGTTGCACCAATTTGATGTCCCACCAGAAGTATATGAGTGTACCTTTTTCCCCACATCCTCGCCAACACTTATTGTTGTTTGTCTTCATAATAGCTGCCATTCTGACTAGAGTGAGAGTGGTTTTGATTTGCATTCATTTTGCATTTCTCTAATTGCTAGTGATGATGAACATTTTTTCATATATTTGTTGATTGATTGTATATCATTTTCTGAGAAGTGTCTGTTCAGGTCCTTGGCCCATTTATTGATTGGGTTATTTGTTTGTTTGTTTTGGTGCTTAGCTTTTTGATTTCTTTTTATACCCTAGAGGTTAGTGCTCTGTCTAATGTGTGAGGGGTAAAGAGTTGCTCCCAAAATGTAGGTTCTCTATTCACCTCACAGATTGTTTCTTTTGCTGAGAAGAAATTTTTGGTTTGAGTCGATCCCATTTAGTGATTCTTGATTTTAATTCTTCTGCCACAGGAATCTTATTATGGAAGTTGGGGCCTAATCCCACATGATGAAGATTAGGGCCTAATTCTTCTCCTATTATATGCAGGGTCTCTGGTTGTATTCCTAAGTCCTTGGTCCATTTTGAGTTGAATTTTATGCATGGTGAGAGAGAGGGGTTTAATTTCATTTTGTTGCACATGGAGTTCCAGTTTTCCGAGCACCATTTGTTGAAGAGGCTATCTTTTCTCCAATACATGTGTTTGACACCTTTGTCTAATATAGATAATTGTAATTTTGTGGGATAGTATCTGTGTCCTCTATTCAGTACCTTTGGTCTACCAGTCTGTTTTGGTACCAGTCCCATGCTTTTTTTCTTACTATTGCTCTATAGTATAGTTTAAGGTCTGGTATAGTGATGCCACCTACTTCACTCTTCTTGCTAAGGATTGATTGTTTAAGCTATTCTGGGTCTCTTATTTTTCCAGATGAATTTTATTATTGCTTTTTTCTAATTCTATGAAGAATACCATTGAGATTTTGATTAAAATTACATTAAATCTGCATAGTACTTTTAGAAATATGGTCATTTTGATAATATTAATTCTGCCTATCCAAGAGCAAGGTAGATCTTTCCATCTTCTAAGGCCTTCTTTGACTTCTTTCTTTAGGGTTCTGTAATTTTCATTGTATAGATCTTTCACCTCTTTCATTAAACTGGTTCCCAAGGATTTTTTTTGTTTGTTTGTTTGTTTTTGAGGCTATTGTAAATGGTGTAGTTTTCCTCCTTTCCCCTTTCTGAGGATTTATCACTGACATACAGAAATACCTTGGATTTATAGGAATTCATTTTATATCCTCTTACTTTTCTGAATTCAATTACTAGTTCTAGAAGTTTTCTTGTGGAACTTTTTGGGTCTTCTAGGTATAAAATCATATCATCAGCAAATAGTGCCAATTTGAGTTCTTCTTTTCCTATATGTATCCCTTTAATTTCTTTTGTTCCTCTGACTGCTCTGGCCAATGTTTCAAGAACTATGTATTTTAATTTTATACAATTCATTTACATGTGTTATAATTATTGAAATGATTGATGTAAATATACCCAATTCATACATTTTAATGCAATTATTTCCTTCCTTTCTTCCATGTCAGGTTAATAATATTTCCCTTTATGTCTTTGTATTATTTTAATAGTTTAGAAGCTACAAATATATTTCTCTTTGGTTTCTATTCAAATTAGGGTAATATATTTTTTTAAAAAAATAAACTCTTACCCATAACACTTCTTTTAAAAACTCCTAAAGTTTTTTTAACCTTCTTTGTTTTGAAGACCTTATCAAGTTGCAACTATTATATGATTCCCAACATTCTAAGTTTTTATTATTGTTTAAATTGTTGTTTTACTTATTTTATATGTATGTTATTTTTATCATAGTCCACTAAATCTACTGTATTCCTATAAAAATTTAATGGTTCATTTGTTCCCTGTTTCTTATACCCAATGGTTTCCCTCTGAGTTTGTATTTAGTCCTTATTTAATAAATCTCCTTTAATAATTTTTTGTGATGGTCAGTGGGTGACAAGTCCTCTTATTTTATGAAACACCTAAGGTATTTTTAATTATTTTTTTTTTCATTCTGTTGAATGCTCATTTCATTTGGGTACAAATTTTCATTTTTCACTAGTAACTTGTAGATATATATCTAATGTTTTCCGAAATATGTTGTTGCTGATGAGAAGTCTACTTATAGTTTACTACTTAGTAGAACATGATTATCTTTTTAGACTTCCTGTTTGCAGCTTTATTTCAATGTAACAAGAATGGATTTGTTTATTTGTTTTAATTGCTGAGTTGCTGCCTTGCATGTCTATCTTTAAGTCTTAGAATTTTTCAGCTTATTTACCTGTAATTATTACTCCTCTGTCATTTATTCTATTTTATTCCTCTATATCTCTCATTTGTTGTATACTGGGGCTCTCAATCTGGTCTCAATGTCTCTTAATTTCTGTGTGTATGTGTACATCACATGCTCATACACATATGTATGTATCTTCATGCTTTGGAGAATATCATCTTGACACGTACTAATTCTTCAGCATCAATTATTGTAGAGACTCTAAATTTAACTTCCCAAATACATTGCTTCTTTTCATACTGACTTGTTTATTTCATTTTCACTTTTTCAATCATAAGTTCATGATATTTTATAATTTCATTATTTCTAATACCTTCCTGTGAATCCTGACCATTTATTTTGCAAATTATTATATAAACCTAATTTAATATAGAGTGCCATTATTTACCTTTTTGGTTTTTGCTCTCTATATTTCTTAATATTAATTTTTTTCATAAAATTTGTAAATTTTTTTAATTTTTAACCTGAGTCATTCATTCATTTTCTCATCCCCCTTGCTATATCTTAGTAGACAGTAAATTCTTTGCACCTCCCTCAAAGTCCAATAGTGTATTAGCTTAAGCCCTTTTCTCTAATGAAGCCTCTAAATGCTGAAGACCTTGATGACCACTGGGAGTAAATTGCTGACAGCTCTCCCTCAACTTCATTCCTGCGCTAGCTATTCTCTCTCTCTCTCTCTCTCTCTCTCTCTCTCTCTCTCTAGATAAATAGATAGATAGATAGATATAGATATAGATATATTAATGTCCATTCTATAGAGATGTTCATTTTTATCTTTCCCAGGTATAGATTTTAAATTTTCTCTTTCTATTTTTTTCTTATTGCTTTGTACTTGTACAGAGAAAATGATGATTTTATTTTGTCATCATCTCCTTCAGATTCAAGACCTACCTCCTCTAACCTGTAACATACTCTAAAAAGCTCTTTGGATTTTCCCAAGCAGGCACAAATAAGAAATTAGGGAACAAAACAGAGAACAGGGCTAGAGGTGATAATAACTTCCACTGCCTACATTTCCATATACAATTCCTTCATTTCCATGTATTTAACCCATCTGAATTGGATTATACTTCCTGCCAGTACTAGCAGACTGAGGGTGTGACAATGTTTGCAAATAATATCCTGTCTTGACAGGAAGTCCCTTGATGTTGCCCTTAACCATTTCCAAAGTGCTTTAACACATTACTGTGTTTGTTAGCTCATGGAGACACATTTGTTAAATTAGCTCATCCAATCCTTTGTGGATATTTCAGTATTTGACAAAATCAGCATAGATATACATATCTCTGTGTAAGGACAGGGTCAATAGTTATGAGAACCAAGAATAAGCTTGGTTAGATTTGGTTTGAGGGCTTTCTTCAAAATATACATTCCAAGTCAAACTTCAAATACCACCCCAAAGTAGGTGTATTTGAATTTCTGCCAAGCTCCTCTACTAATAACTACTGCTATTCTTTTGGGTAAGATGCATGACAATCTGGCATGTTCTTACTTAGTTTTACATGGACTAGAAGAACATGAAATTAACTGCTCAACAGAATTCATACAAGAATTTTACCTTCTGAAGTGTTTCAGAGTTCCCCTTATAAAATTGAAAAGAGTGTCAACATTTACATCATGAAACAAATGTTCTATTTCTTAACACACTGTGCACTCTACTGTTTGACACATTCATCAAATTCCATAAGGACATTGACAGAAAACAAAACTATAATGGCATCTTGTCATTTCACACCCATCACAAAATCAGAAACAGGCAGCAGGACAAAAAGATCTTTCCCAGTGTGTGTGGGTGGTGATCACAATATCTAAAGATATGGCAGTCTCTGAGAGGTGACTCCCTGCTTACATACATACCACTTGCACACACAGGGCACACACAAAGGCAATATGTGTTGTTTTGAATATCTATTTGTTGTTCATCTGTGTTTCATTTCATGTGAATTTTTTTCTTATGGAAATAAGTCCACCTAAGAGTTAACAAGAAACATTTTTTTTAACAAATCTGTAAGATAAACAATACAGAAAAATTTCTTACCAGAGGGAAATATATACCTTACATGAGCACGAGATTATTCTTATTTGTTTGTTTGTTTGATTGTTTTGATATAACACCAGAAGAGAGACAAATAGAAAAGCAGCTATGAAATATATTCTAGCCAAGGGTTTTTGTTCAACTAAGTTCAATCAATTTATACTAAGTCCATATCTATTTCTACATGCTGACCTATACCGAGGAGATCCAAGGTCAAATAAATTCTAATTCTACCACTAAGGAGTTCATGAATCGATGTATAACCACTTAATCTCTCAAAAGTTGAATACTAGTACTTGAGTCTCTCATGAGTGGACATGATGAATTCTAATTAGAAAACATCCAAGCAAGTTTCTCATAAAAATTGACAATGGTGAAGATTTTAAAGTGTGAAATGACTTTAGTAATAGAAAATGGCCAACTGAGTATTTTTGAATTAAATTGTAGATATTAGTGTAACTAAGAACACGGATACATAACAGTACATCATATTTTCTAGGATTGGCCGATAAAAAATAATTTATAATTCAGCGTAGTATGAGGATTAAGGGGAGCACTGAATTCAGACACACATGGGTACCAACACTGGCTCTTTAACATAGTAGATTGTATAAATCCTGCATTTTCATCACTGCATCTGAATGAGAAATAAAATATTATTTAATACAATATTTCTTTGAAAATGTAGAGAAATAATGCATGTAACTGGTCAGTATTACAAGACCTGGTACATAAAAGAGCACATTCAGTAACATAAAATAGGTCCAGAGGTTAGGCTGCTTGGATGAGATTTGAGTCATAAAGTAGGAGAAAAAAATTGCAAGTTAAACTGGGATCAGATTAAGAAATCATGAAAATTCTTAGAATGCACAGCTGCCCACTTATTGGACATAGTTTAATTTAGAGCTAACAAAGTATATGTAGTATAACCCTGTATTTGGTTGAGGAATTTTTGTCTGGATAATTCCATATCTTCATAATTTTCTCTTAGTTTTCAACAGAAAATACTACTCTTACCTACTTGCCACTGAATACGTGGCCACGCTGGTTTTAGAATAAATTAATAAATTACAAAGAAAAAATGTATATTTAAAAATAAAATGGAGTTTTATACATGCTCCAGCTAGAACAAGTTTTCTCTTTTTCCTGAAATAAGTAATTGAACAATGAATTTGTTTCCAGATATCAACATATTTAAAGAGTATGTAAGTCTACTTTTCTGAAATCATAAAATAAGCTGCTTGCTCTTAAAGGGATTTAAAAAATAGAGAGCAGGAGAGGTTTCCTACTTACTAAGAAGAATACATGAGATATGCAAGACACATGATACAGTAAAAAGAATTTCTGGAGTTGAATGAAAAACATCATTTTCCCTGTGAGTTATGTCAACTTGAGCACATATTTTGCTCATCTAGGACTTAGCTTGGAAAAGATGATTTCCCAAGATCTGGCCCTTGATGCTTCTCTATGCCTGCTCCTTCCATGAAATCCTTCCTGTCAACAAAGCTTTAGAGAATCCTGGTCCATTCATAATGCCATACAGTCTCTATATAACCTTGTGGTCAATGTTTGCCCTGCTACCAACAGAAATTAATTGAATCCACCAGTGTGTTCACTTTCTCCAGTCTCTGTCCTACACACACCTCTATTCTGAGGGAGCATACAGCTGGCTGTCTTTGCTTTGAGAATATACAGCCTTTTACCATATGGTCCTACTGCTTGTGAAGGTGAGGACTGCAGTTTTGAAGCAGTAGATGCCAATTATTAGGGTTATGTTGCATTCTTGACAGTCCATTCTTAGTTATAATTTAAGATAATGCATGCAAAAAACTCAAATATTGATCACAAATAAAACATTTTATAGTAATGAATACATTTTAGTGATTAAAGGAAACCTTTCTTTGACTATTATGTTTTGGATCATCTCACTTAAAATAGCTATGATTTTTATCGGTATAATGGATTTTATGTTTTTGCTTTTGGCTTTTTTTCTCCTGCATTTTTTAAAAATTTATTTATTAATTTATTCTAATAATGTATACCTGACAGCAGAATACATTTTGATTCATTGTCACAGTTTCAGCACAACTTTTCCTTTCTCTGTTTGTACATGATGTAGCATTGCACCATATGTGTAGTCATACATGTACCTAGGATAATGATGTCCATCTCATTCCACCATCTTTCCTGCCCCCATTCCTCTCCCCATCCTCCTTCCCCTTTGCCCCATCAAAGTTTCTGCATTTTTTCCATGCCCCCCCAATACTATATGGTCAGCATCCACTTGTCAGAGAGAACATTCAGCCTTTGGTTTGGGGGTATTGGCTTACTTTGCTTAGCATGATATTCTTCAACTCCACCCCTTTACCAACAAATGCCATAATTTTATTCTTTTTTAATGCTGAGTAATATTCCATTGTGTATATCTATGCCACATCTTCTTTATCCATTCATCTATTGAAGGGAAACTAGGTTGCTTCCACAGTTTAGCTATTGTGAATTGAGCTGCTATAAAGAATGACATGGTTGTGTTACTATAGTATGCTGCTTTTTTTACATGAAATATTTATATTTTTATTGTTCGATTAGATTAGTTTTGAATAATGCATACAGTTCTATAACTTACACCTTCTAATCTGTTGTTAAACTCACCAATTTAATCAATAATTTGAGTTATTTTTTACTTTGGATAATATTGACCATCACATTCCATTTTACGTTTTGGTGTTAAGTTTTTTGTGTTCTGTATCCTGAAGATTAGTGCTCTATCTGATGTTTGTGTGGCAAAATTTGCTCCCAAGCTGTAGGCTCTATGTTAACCTCATTGATTGTTTCTTTTCTGAGAAGAAGCTTTTTCGTTTGAATTTATCCCATTTATTGATTCTTGATTTTATTGCTTACACTTTAGGATCCTCATTAAGGAAGTCAGGGACTAATTGGATATAATGAAGATTTGGGCCTATTTTTCTTCTGTTAGGTACAAGGTCTCTGGTTTAATTCCTAGATCCTTGATCTACTTTGAGTTGAGGTTTGTGCCTGGTGAGAGATAGGGGTTTATTTTCATTTTGCTGCACATGGAGTTCCAGTTTGCCCAGCACCATTTGTTGAAGAAGCTATCTTTTCTCCAATGTATGTTTTTGGCACCTTTCTCTAGTATGAGATAACTGCATTTATGTGGATTTTTCTCTGTGTTTTCTATTCTGTATTATTGGTCTACATGCAAATAAGCATGCCTTTTTTAAAAACTATATTCTGTAGTAATAATTTAAGGTCTGATATTGTGATGCTTCCTGTTTCACTCTTCTTACTAAGGATTGCTTTGGTTATTCTTGGTCTCTTATTTTCCAAGATGAATTTTATGATTGCTTTTTGTATTTCTAAAAGGAATGTCATTGGGATTTTGATTGGAATCTCATTGAATGTGCATAGATAGCGCTTTGGGTAGTATGGCCGTTTTGACAATATTAATTTTGCCTATTCAAAAGTGTGGGAGATCTTTCCATCTTCTAAGGTCTTCTTCATTTTTTTATTTAGTGTTCTGTAGTTTTCATTGTAGAGGTCTTTTACCTCTTTTGTTAAATTGATTCCCAAGTATTTTATTTATTTATTTATTTATTTATTTATTTATTTGAGGCTAATGCAAATGGGATAGTTTTCCTAATTGTTCTTTCAGAGGATTCATCACTGATGTATAGAAATGCATTTGATTTATGGTTATTTATTTTATATCCTGCTAGTTTGCTGAATTCATTTATTAATTCTAGAAGTTTTCTTGTGAAGTTTTGGATCCTGTAAGTATAGAATCATCTCATCAGCAAATAATGGTAGTTTGAATTATTCTTTTCCTATTCATATCACTTTAATTAACTTCATCTGTCTAATTACTAGAGTTTCAAGGACTGTGCTGAGTAGAAGTGGTGAAAGAGGGCATCCCCATCTTGCTCCAGTTTTTAGAGAGAATGCTTCCAATTTTTCTCCATTTAGAATGATGTTGGCCTTGGGTTTAGCATAGATAGCTTTTAAAGTGTCGAGGTATGTCCCTACTAAACCTAGTGTTTTGAACATGAAGGATGCTGTAGTTCTTCAAATTGGCTTGTTTATATTTAAGGAATTTAGCAAAGACTTAATATGAGCACAGTTGAGTTTACCACAAATTCCTCTTTGTCTCTGTTCAATCTAAGTACCTTATTCTATACAAAATCTGCAGGTTATCTTGGTATAATTGAAAATGTGCTAAAGATACTACCTACATATAAAAACAAGACAAACAGACAAAAAACAAAATAAATGGTGTACCAAGAAAAAACTCACTGAAATCAAAATTATCCACCTTAAATGTTATCACTGCCCTCTTAACAAATTTTTCACCTTAATTCTTCAAGCATAATATGGCATCTGCATTAATAATATACATGCTGGAAAAATGTGGTTGGAAGTGAAATTATGTTTAATGTAAATATTTTTGTATTAATTGATCTCTCAAATAATCATTTATTCTCTTTACTGGAAAATATAGGTTCCCTGATCTCACAGGAGAATATAACTTTAAGTTTTTTTGCACATTTACATTCTATGACCCAGTTAGACTAAAATTTATTCCTTTATACAAAAACTTTCTCCAGGAAATGAGTAATTTTTATTTGATCTCTACAAAGAGAATTAGTCAGATATTGGCAATGAGACAGTATGTCATCGAGATTCAGACTATAGAAGAGATCTAAGTGGCATACAGAAAAGAAACTTCTATAATAGAGAGTCTATAAAGGAAACCAAATTCTAGGTTGTTGAATTTAATTTGTACATATTTTTGTTATAAAATATTAATCTGTTAAAATATTGCTTGAAATCTAGCTATATCTTCAGCTCAAATCAGACTCTAGAGTAATATGGGAAATGAGAATCAAGTAGAAAATAAAATTACAGAAATAGTAATCCTAAAGTTTCAAATAATTTCTTGTGATCATAAAATTTCTAGGTATAAAAATATCATTGTATGGTTGTTAAGATTAAGTCCAATTTTGAAATCTCTTTATTAACTGGTAGCATGGAAAGTTGTGAGAATCTGTTTCTTAGTTTCTTCATCTGAAAAAATTACATAATAACAATACCTAAACTCTAGGTTTATAGGAGGATTAAATGGGATAATCGCCTTAATTTACTTAGAAATTACCAATCAAAAAATACTTATTTTTTGTGCTTGTCTCTCTTAGTTTGTTTGAGCTGCTCTAACAAAGTACCACAGACTGGACTGCCTATAAACAACTGAAGTTTACTTCGAACAGTTCTGGAGAAGTCCTACATCAGAATGTCAGCACATCCCTGACGTAATGAGGTCCCTTTTCTAGATTGCAGACTTTCCATTGTGTCTTCTAGAGACAGAAAGGAGAAAGAGAAAGGAGAGAGGTCTCTAGAGTCTCTTATGTGGGTATTAGTCCCATTCATGTAGGCCTCATGTTTACCAGGTAATTACCTCCCAAAGTTGCCACATATTGGCAATTAAGATTTTAACACCTGAGTCTGGGGAAATAAGGAACACAAATTCAGCCCACACCACTGTTCCAGAATTCAGTTCATAGAAAGGTACAGTAAAGGTGTCCCTTCAGGTAAAGAAGAGACTGCGAAAAAAGATGCTGGGAGAAAGAAAAGACAAATAATGATCAAGTAAGAAATGAGAAATAATAAAAAAAAAATAGAGACATTAGTCTGTCTGTCCCATAATGTGTAGTCGTGATAGAGTAACAATCTTATTACAATCTAACAATACTAAAAATGAATCAGAGAAAGGAAAAAAAAGTGATCTGTTTTCATCTTCAGAAAAGGCTCTGACACTCATGATTTCAGGATATTGATGGCATAATTATATTTGCTTCTCTCTATCTTCCATTCTTCTGAAATAAAAAATCAAAATTAACTGAAATACATTTATCAGCAACTTTAGCCTGGTTAGGCGTCCCTATTTGTAAGTTGAATTATTCTACCTCTGGAAGTAACTTCCTAGAGAGGAAAGTTGCTTCTTCCTTTTTTTTTTTTCCTGGAATTACTTCAAATAATATTGCTGAATCCTTTGTAGATCCATGTAATATAACTCTGCCCCAGAAATTTCAATTTAAAGAAATAATGAGTTCCATTTGAAAGCAGAATAAATCCAGAAAAAAAATCTTGGTTAAGGACTAGGGAACTCAGGGTGGAGTTTCCTCAAAAGACTAGGAATGGGACACCATATGATCCAGCTATACTACTCCTTGGTATTTATCTAAAGGAACATAAAACAGCATACTATACTGATACATGCATACCCATGTTTATGGCAGCACAATTCACAATAGACAAATTATGGAACCAACCCAGGTTTCTATTAACATATTAATAGATAAAAAATGTGAGATGCATATATGCATCTCACATATATATGATGGACTTACATTCAGCCATGAAGAAGAATGAAGTATGCCATGGGCAGGACAAAGAATAAAACTAGAGAATATTATGTTAAGTGAAATAAGCCAAACTTGAAAGTAAAGGATTTAATGTTTTGTCCCATATGTGAAAGCTAGAGAGAAAAACAGAAAAAAAGTGGGAGAGGGTTCTTATGGAAATAGAAGGGAGACCATGAGTTAGGGGAAGGAGATCAAGAAGGGAGGTGGGATGGGAACGGGAGGAACCACAGGATGAAACTGTCAAAATTGTTATATACATACACACACACACACACACACACACACACATACACACACACACATATATATTCATAAGAATATATCACAATGAATTCCACATTTTTAGGTGTAACTATAATGCACCAATAAAAATGATCAAAAAAATATTGATTACCATCAGACCTAAACTTGCAGTTTGACTTCATCATTTTATTTTTCAGCCACTGTATTTGGTTATTTTCTGTCATGGTAAGTTAAGTAAAGCAATATATTGGATACCTCAAACACTGTCTGTGTAGCCCGTTCTTTTTCTGGGAACTGCCCCTACATGAGCATATCTAGTTCACAGAGTGATTCTTGGCAGTCTTAATTCTCTAACATGAGCTTGCATACTCCTTTCAGTGATTGAGTCAATGATCAAAGGACAGTCGTTGGTGTTTTTCCTATCAATTTTAAGCTAAAGTCCAAAGACATAATTTCTAAGTTCAGTTGCCTACCATATAATACTCATCTTAGCTCTACTTGTACTTTTGACTCTGTGAACTTAAGAAATCAAAAAGCTGATGAAAGAGAAGAGGAAGGACATGCAAAAAGAGTAAATGACTAAGGAAAGCTAAGTCCTCTTGTCTCTCATTCCAATTCATTCCTAAAGCCAAGCTTCACTCCCATTGCATTGGCTAATGTATGACACATGACATTAAAATAAAGTGATTTCATTTTTATATCCTGCAATGAATTAGTTGTTCTTTCTTGCAGCCAAATAACTAGTGTAGATGACATATAAGTCAACAGAACAGGAGATTTTTTTCTTATTTATTCAACTTTAATTCTTGTTGAACCATATGTGAGGCTCAGAATTACAGCCCAAAAAAATCTCATTTGGCAAAGCAAAGAACACCAAGAGCAGAACACCTCAGATCAGTGGAAGGGAAATAAGGGATATGTAATTTGGTAGAAACTAAGCACAAACCTATGCAACAGAGTTATGTCAAATTTTTATTGGTTTGTAATAATTATACAGAACAATGGGTTTCACAGTTTCATATTCATATATGTGCATAACATACTTTGATATATTTCATTCCCTAGGACCTTCTCTTTCCTCCCTTGTTCCTTCCCCTCAATACCTTGCTCTATTACAATGGGCTGCTTTCTATTTTCATGTGATCCCATTTTTTCCTGTTACTTTCTAGCTTTTACAGATGAAAGAAAATGTAAAACCCTTAACTTTATGAGTCTGATTTATATCATTAAACATGATGCTCTCCAGTTTCATTTATATTCCTACAAAGGACCTAATTTTGTTCTACTTTATCGCTCCATTTTGTGTGTGTGTGCATGTGTGACATTTTCTTTATCTGTTTATCTGTTGATGGACATCTAGGTTGGTTACATAACTTGACTATTATAAATTATACTGTTATGAACATGGGTATATATGTGTCATTGTAGTATGCTGACTTTAATTCTTTTGGTACATACAGAGTACTGGTACAGCTGGATCATAGATAGTGGATCCATTCCTAGTTTTGAGGAATATTCATGTGGATTTCCATCATGGCTATTATTTTAAGGTCATAAGAAGGATGACTGGCTCATCCTAATTTGCCTGGAATTTTACTTGTTTCAGCAAAGTCACATACCAAGGAATTTCTGAATCTTAGGCAAAATGGAACAGTTGGTTACCCCATTTCCAATGGAAGAATAAAACCAAGTTATTCCAGAAAAAAAATTGTCCTTGGAAAAACTCATGATTTTTATATTTTCTCCTGATTCTATTTTATTAACTGAATTTTGAAGAAGTTGCCTGTCAATACCTCTTGTTTTTTAGAAAAAAAAAATGCTGGGTATCATGTGCAAGGTGAGGAAAAGAACCAAATTCATTTTCTCCACAGTTAGTAGATTTTTATATTCTCTTATGCTTAGTAAAAACAGCTCTCAAATTACTTGAACCTCTTTATTCATAGCATTTTTTCTGCTAAATATGAGAATGTTGATGTGCAAAGCCTTCTGGTTACACAATGTTTTCGGTTAATGCAGGTGTTAAGAACATGACCATCACAAAACCTGAAACTTAGTCTTGTCTCCGTGTCATCAAGAGCCATAGAAAAATGTTGCTTAAATAGTAATAGGCTAACTTTCTTAACTAATAATACAGGATAAATGAAACACATGACTGATAGGGTAGTTGACATGATTGAAAGCAATTGTCCATGTGAAAAATCACTTATCACAGTACCTGGCCCTGTTAGTACCCATTAGCATTACCTATTATGAATTATTCCATTCAGTCTGATAATTATCATCATCTTATGAGCTAAGAAGGGAAATTGCAAACTTGTTTTGCAGTTCAGAAAATTCAAGGTCAGAGAGATGAAATGAATTGAGGTATTTCATTTAATTAAAAGCCTATACTTAAAGTTTCTCTAACTTCATGTCAGGACTTAGTCTACCATACTATATTTTTATGTTTGTGAAAATGGAAAAATCTGAGTTTTTATTTGTTTTCACCTTTGATGATAATAAATGTTAAATAATGGCCCTATCTAATGCCAAAGAGGTTTTTAAAAACATAAAAAAATGAACTAATCTTTACAAAATAAATTCTAAGATTTCTACAAAGATTTTTAATCAAATTTTTCACTTTTCAATCTATGTTGGGAATTATGAAGACATCAATATTGTCATTTCAATTTCTAAGCATTATTTAAAATAAAGTAACTGTGTGGGTCATAAATAATTTTATGGAAGCCAATGAATATGCTATCAAAGACAAGCAAAATAGGTGAAGATAACATTTTTTTTTAATCTTATGCTAAAAGGAACCTATTCATTAAATTCATTTAATATAAAACCCTGACTTTATTATAAATAAAATTTGTACAATTAAGGTTTGGAGAAGATAAGTGGTAAGGAATTGAGTTTCTATTTTGTGAAATCCAAAACAAAACAACAATAAAACCCTTCACATTTTAAAAATCAATTAGATAAAGAAATATTTAAAACAAATTATGTGGTGGGGTTCACATGTATTTTTGGTTTTGCACTTGAGTGAGTATACAAGGGAAAATCTGATATATGAATTCACAAGACCAAATCAGTAGAGTTTATGCTGCTAGAAAATTGATTTGCAACAGTTTTAATTGAATGTTTTTTATGCCATCATATAATCTATGCTATCAACAGAACTCCTAAAGTAAATCTTTGTAGAAAAAAATCAAGAAAGATACATGTCAACATAGAGGACATAGAAAAGCAAGTGTGTTTTTTTTTTTTTTCCTAAACAGAAAATAGTTTGCAATTATGTGACACACACAAAATAGACTTAAACAGTCATGAAATTAGGTAATCATAACTCATCATAAATAGCATGCTGGAGAAAAACCTGAATAGAAAGAAAGACAGAGGAAGGGAGAATGCTCTTCCTCTGCCTTAGTACTTGAGATGAAACACCATCCACTGTCCTGGAATGGGGATCAACACCATTGATCCTCCTTGTTTTAGGGCCTTCAGACTCACACTGGAACTACACCACCTGCTTTTCTGGGATTCCAGATCACTGATTTCCCAGCTTCAATAATCTTTGAGCAAAATTCCTTATTAGTAAAACATCTCTCTGTGTATCTTTCTCTCTTTTTACCTTTATCTCTCTGTTTCCACCTCTATATATCTATATTTGTTGATAGATGATAGTTAGATATATCTCCAATGGATTCTGTTTTTCTAGAAAACCTAATATTGTATGCTATAGTTCTCAGGAATTATTTTTTTCATCCTCTCCTTCTCCACCAATTTTATCATCTGTATTTGCACCAAGAAACCATTCAAGTTCTCATTGTACAAAGACATGACACTATACTCTTAGATCATTTTCTTATTTTACAAAAGCTATATTGGATTTCATGATTTTTAAAAAATTTCACAAGTATGTATACACATACTTACTAACTTTTAAGGCTCAAAATTGCTGTATTGTTTAAAATATCTGTTATGCAAATAGTGCTATGATAAGTATTGGCAAGAATGACTGCCCTCCCTGACTTGATGGCCTAATAATTTAAGTTATGAAGTTCCTATCTGTGAGTTGAATGATATTCATAGAACTCCTTTATTTAACACTGGTGAGAGATCACATGAATTTATTTGCTGTGGATTTCCAATACTTTACTCATACATGACATCAGCATGCCATTTCACTTCATTTTAACCTTTGTCAAATTTGTGGACAAAAGGTGGTGCCTTACTAATGTATTAATTTTAACTATTTTTTAAAATATTTTTTAGTTATACATTGACACAATATCTTTATTTTGTTTACTTATTTTCATGTGGAGCTAAGGATCGAACCCAATGCCTCACACCTGTGAGGCAAGCAACCTGCCACTGAGCTACAACCCCAGCCCTAATTTTAACTATTTTTAATACAAATTTCATATGTTGATTATCCATTTATAGTCATGATTTGGGGTATTGATGTTTTCTTGTACTATTATTGATTAATAAATTTATATGTGCACAGTATTGATCTTCTCTCTGTTAGATTATAGGCATTTTTCCCCAATTTTTCTTTGGCTTTTAGTTTTGTTTATAGTCCTTGGAAATAGATGGTTTGAATTTTTATTATTAATCAATAACTACTAGCTAACAATAATGAACTGCTAAGTCTTCCCAAGCACTGTACTTTATATAGTTCATCTTGATTTCATAACAGCTTTATCAAGTATTACTGTTATCTGCTTTATACACAGAAAATTGAAATATTTTTTTAAAAAGGTCATTAACTTCTGTAAATTCACACAACTTGATGATGAAATTAAACCATCATGTTGAAATTCCTTCTGTTTTCTGTCTTGAGGCCCCATATATAAGGCATGTACTAGTTTTAAAATCATTATATCCTCCTTTGTTTTCTTTGTGTTCTCTCTCTTTTTTTTTTTCACATTTCCTTTATGTGAGGTAGTGTTTAGTTTAAAATGCCTACAATGTTTTGAATACACAGTGGAAGACATTAAAAATATTATCCCATCTCAAAATGTTATGGCCTTCTCTTCTGTTAAACAGAGACACACTGCAGCTCATGTCAAAGGTTGAAACCTCAACTCTAGATCCCATCCTCTCTTTATCTCCCCAAATAGTTCATTCCCAAACTACTCTTTTATCAGCAATGTGCCCCTATTAGATCACACACTTTGGCAGAAAATCATGTCTCCTGCCTCATTCCTGCATCAACAAATTTTCCTGCCATGTTCAGTATTACCAACAACACATACCAAGTGAACCAACAAAAATCTGTACCCTGACATTCCTCTCCAGTTAATTATTCCTCTTTGTGCCACATGTCACATTAAAATCTCAAAAGAATTGATATTTTCAACCCCTTTTCTTCATTTCCTGATCAGATTCATTGATGAAAATTGATTTATCCCCCCTCAGTAAAAATTTGCTTATGAAACTCACAAATAACTTCACCCATACCAGGTAAAATATCCATTTCTTAGTGCTAAACTTCACTCAATTCTCAGCAATATTTGCTAATTTCCCACATATTGCCTTTTTAAAATGTGTTTTTCTTTCATGTATCATGACAACAAACTCTCCTGATTGTCCACTTATCTACTCCTCCTGGACCTTTTTGCAATATTCTAAGTGCTGGACTATTTCAGGGGCTGACTCAGACACATCTTCTACATACACACATACACACACCGTCTCCTCTATCCCTTCTTCTTTCTCTGTATTTTATCTTTCTACCCTTCATTCCCTTGGTTTATAAATAGTCTCTCTATATAGTGACTAACAACTTTATCTCCTCAACTTCAAATTTTTTTCTCATCACCAGACTTAATTAACAACTGTTTATGGGATATCATTCTTTGAACTTAAATAAATATTTCAAATTTTACATATTTACAGTTGATTTTCCCCATACACATAGTTACTACAATGATCTTCAAAAAGTAAGTAAAATAATCCCTGCTTATTAAAATAGTTCTTAGCTCATCATTATTGTTCAAAATTTTAAGATGACCTGAGTCTTTGAACTTATTTAGCATCATTATGCCTAAACTCACTGTACTATAATTCTATTTTTTTCACTTCCTCAAATAACATCATGAAATTTTCCTCAAACTTCTGCATTAAAACTCTTTATAATTTAATCAGTTAAAACTGATCTCTGAATATCTGCTTCTGATAATTCTATGACTGATACTGGAGCAATTCTTCCTCAATTAACAAACTTAAATTCTGGAACCATATTTTAAAAAGCATAGTTACACTAACTAGACAGAAACCAAAATCAGACTGAAGCTGAAAAAGCTAATACCTCGAAGTGGGAAACAATATAGGTGAGACTTGTGTTGTGTGGCTTTTCAGCTGATGGTACTCTCCCAGACTCTACACTGAGAGGATAAATGCAAGCAGAAAGCCATGGTATTTACTGGTTTAGCTACTGTCGATAATTTTTATTTATTAGTTTTGGCATTTTATTATTTTGAGTGTTTTTATGATTTTCTTTAGGTTCATCATCATTGAGTTTTCACTGAGCTTCTTAAAAGTTTATGTTATTCAAAAACTTTAGAAAATGTCTTCATTAATCCTTCAAATATTATTTTGAAAAGCTTACATCTGATATTCTAATTACAAATATTTTATATGTCTTTATTTTGTCCCACAGGTTACTAAGACCTTGCTTACTTTTGCAAAAATATAAACTTATAAATACAGGAAATTCAGTGAGCCTCAGTGATTTTGAACTCAAAGAAAAATATAATACTACTTACTATATAAAAATTGTCAAAAAATGAAAGCAAAAACAAATAGAAATAAGGATTAATGAAGCATAACTGACATATTTCAAATTAGAAACAAATATTCAAATGATTGAAGTTTGGTTGGTAGGCTTGTTTGTTTGTTTTGGTGGTACCAGGGATTCAACCTAGGGACCTTATACCACTGAGACACTGATCATTGGCTAAATCCCAAGTCCTTCTGAAGTAGGTTCTGAGGCTGTCCTCAAACTTGTGATGCACCCACCTTAGCCTCCTGAGTAGCTGAGATTACTGATGTGCACCACTGTGCATGGCTCAAATGACTGAAGATTTATCATGAGAAACTACGTATACCTTGGGAAGGGACACAGTATTTTTAAATATTAAAATATAAGAATTATCAAATCAAAATTCTTTATTCAAAAAAATATTGTTCAACAGAAAAGATGAACCAGACATTCTCACATAAAGAATAATTAAGAGAATTCATTGATTGTAGTCACCTTCTGAAAGAACTTCTAAAGGGAGTTCTTCAGAAAGAAAGTAATTGAGACCAGAAGGAAATTTTAAATATCATGAATTAAGGAACAGCAACAAAAATGATAAATATTTTACTAAGTAAAATTAACTACTAATTTTCCTCTTTATTTCTTAAAAATATGTCTTATAGTTGATAGGTAAAATTATAAAACTGTGTATGTGGATGTAAAATATAAGACAAATACAACATAAAGAAGAGAAAGACCTATAACAAAATAGTATTTCAACATTCCACTTAAAATGATAAAATAGGGGTTCTATGTAGCTTACTGACATTAAGTCTGCATATTGTAATCCCTAAAACAAGCATTAAAATATATTGGACAAAGAGATACATACTGAGAACCACAGCCAAGTCGGAATGGCCCCTGGCATTTTGCCAATAGTATTGGTTGAGAGGAGAGCCATTAAGATGATGCTGGATTGATTCAATTGTATATTAGAACTTTACTGTCTGATCGAGTGCCCACTACTTTGGAGTTCTCACGAGGATTGCCTGGGGAGTTTGTGTTGGTTGGTGAAGTTCTGGTGGTGGGAGTTCCAGTTGGTGTGATGTGTTCCTAGAGGAGTGCTTGGGTGTGTTCGGGAGAGTTCCTGGGAGTGTGCTGGTGGAGTTCGGAAATAAAGTTTGTTCCTGCTTGAGTGGCTCGTGATTTGTGCCCAGCCAGACTGCGGCAGATATATTAAGATATGAAATAGGAAAATTAAAATTAAATACTAAAAATTTTGAAATAACCCAAAAGAAAGTTGAAAAAAAATGAAACAGGGAGTAAAAACAGATGATTGTAGACAGAATATGGAAATAAATAATATGTAAATTTAAATCCAAACATACCAATAACTACATTGATACAAATGATTTAAACACTATTAAATGGCAGATATTATTACAATTTAAAACAACATATGTGGTATTTATAACACACTTACTTCCAATATGATACAGTACAGTGGGGTAATTCTAAGGTGGCTCCTAGAATCCCACCTCCTGTGTTCTTGCCCCTTCCTTTGAGTGTGAATGGAATCTGTAACTTCTGGCTAACTGAGTACAACAAAAGAAATTGAAACTACATGATTATGTTACATGAGATTGAAACTGGTATCAGGAAAGTATACTCTTTTTCTGTATTGATAGGTTTATAAACACAAGTCACCATGCTGTGATTTGATCAGTGAGAGGTCATATGACAAGAAGATGGAGCTCTGACTAATAACTAGCAAGAAACTCAAGCGCTCAGTCTGACAGCCCACAGAAAATAAAATACTGTCAACCACCAAGTAAACAAGCAAGCAGATTCTTCTTCAGTTAGTCTCAGATAAGACCACAGCCCAAAGAATCACTTTGATTACAGATTTGCAGAGAACCCCACTTCAATTTGCCTGGACTTACTACCAAAAGTCACTGTGAGATAATGAGCTCTTGTAGTGTTAAGCCCTTAAGGGAATTAAAATTTTAATTTGATTATGCTCAAGGAAGAAATCTCAATGATTTGGGTGTTTGGGCTAAGAGTTGGAGATGAATAAACCAATAATAGAGCATTTTTTAGACAAGGAAAAATACTCTGACTGATACTTTAATGTGGAAAGAGATCATTATATATTTGTCCAAACTCACAGAAGGCACAGGTCAATGTGAACTATGAGCACTGGGTGTGTATGATGTATCAATATATAGGTTAATTGATTTTTTTTTAAATCATGATGGCTGGATGTGGTCATACACACCTGTAATCCCAGCTAGTTGGGAGGCCAATCAGGAAAATCTTAAATTTAAAGCCGGTCTGTGACACAGAGTGAGATACCGTCTCAAAAACAAACAAAATCACCACTCTGGTAGAAAATGATGGTAATGGCAGAGTCTACATATGTGAGGGGACAGGGTACACTGGAAATTTCTGTCCCATTTTCTCAATTTTGCTTAGAACATAAAACTGCTCTTAAAAAAACAAAATGTCTTTAAAAGAAAATCTCTAGGCCTACATGCTTTCACTGAAGAAGTCTATTAAATTTGTAAAGAAGAATTAACACCCGTCTTATACAATTGCTCCCAGAAAATAGAAGAGGTAATATTTTGCTACACATAATCTGATACCAAAACTAAAGAGACTACAAAAGAAGAGTTGAAACAAACAAACAAACAAAAAAGCACTATCACTCAAGAGCATGAATACAAAAATTCTTAACAAATTATTAGCACATTTAATATAAAATATGTACATTTAATTATACACCATTCCTAAGTGGGTTTTATTCCAAGAATACAAGGCTGGTTAAATATTGAAGAATCAATATATTCCACATTAAGGCTAAAGAAGAAAAATTACATGATCATATATCAATACAGAAAAAGCATTTGACAAAATCTATAACCCATTTGTGATGAAAACTCTCAGAAAACTTGGACTAGAAGGAAACATCCTAAAGACAAATAAGGAAACAAACAAAAACACTGTCTGGTTAACTTCATGGTGAAAGACCAGCGTGAGTGCATATCAGCAGGACGAGGCTATCTGCTCTCACCACTGCCACTCAAAATATGTGGTGATGATGCAGGAATAGGGTAATGTGGCAATTAGAAATTCTAGTCAGTACAAAAAGGCAATGAAAATAAAAGCACACAGAACAGAGAGGAATAAACAAAACTATACTAATTGTAGACAGCATGATTTTCCACCCAGAAAATTCCAAGGAACTTAAAGATGAAAAACAGAATCCCTACAAGGACTAATAAGTGATTTCAGCAGTCAGCAAATACAAGATTATTGCACAAAGGTCAATCACATTCCATTTATGTGCCATGCATAATTGGAAAGTAAAAAACACCATCTAAAATGTTTCTAAAAAATTCAATACTAATGTATAAATACAACAAAATAAGTGTGGGACCCATATGCTAAATGGATTGATGTACCAACAAGTGGAATCAAAAAGCACCTAAATAAATGCAGATATTCCATGTATACAGATTAGAAGACTTGTCAGAGCATAAGGCAAATTCCACCCCAAATGGCCAATAGGTTTAATGCAGTTCTTATCAAAAGGCCAGCAACATATATTTTGTAAGGATAGGCAAACTAATTCTAAAATTCATATGGAAAATCACAGGAAATGGAATAGCTAATTGTAAATAATAATGAAAGTGAAGTTGGAAAAATCACACTAATTGATTTTACTATTTCAGTAGTTGTAGTCGTGACTGGCATTGGCAGAGGGTCAGACCCATACATCAGTAGAATGCAATAGCAGATACAAAATTAGAACTGCACAGATATGGCTGTTTAGTTTTTGAAAAGAGTGTAAATCTAGTTCAACAAAGAAAAAATATTTTTTTCAAAAATTTGATTATGCAAAAAAGAAAAATGTCTAAATCTCACACCTTATGCAAAAATTAACTCAAACCATATCTTGTATACAAATGTAAATATAAAATTATAAAACTTTTAGAGTATAGTAAAATTCATCTTCATGACCAAATATCAGACAAGTAAATCTTAGACATAAAACCAAAAACATAATTCTTCAATGAAAAATTTACCAAAGTGACTCATCAAAATAAAATTTTTTACAAGCTACTGAGAGAAAATATTTACAAATTAGATATCCATCAAAGAAATTATATTAACATTATGTAAAGAATTTAACCAAAACTAACAAAGCAAACAAGTTAATTAAAAATGAGCAAAGAATTACAATAGATACTTTAAGAAGTTATGTGAATAACAAATATACACACAAAATTCTTCAACATTATTAACATTTGAGAAAATACTGATTTAAAACACTATATGGTATCATTATGCAGATATTAGAATGGCTTAGCTATACAATGCCAAGGAACTGATTATCCAGATTACTGATGAAGATAAAGAACTAATATCCTCATTTCGTTTCTGGATTGCATATAAAGTGGTACAGTCCAACTGCAAAATAATTTGGCAATGTTTTACTATATTAAAAACATTCTTATCAGGATTCTTGCGTAGTTAGACTAAAAAAGGGAAAATATGTGTTCACACACAAAAAACCTTTACACCTTTTTAAAGCAGCTCTCTTTATAACTTCACCAGACTGGAAACAATCCAAACATCCTGGGAAAAGTGAATGGACTGTGGTAAAGCCATATGTGAAATACCGTTCAGCAATAAAAAGGGAAAAGCTATTGAGAAACTTCAAAGGCAATATTCTAGGTGAAATATGCCATTTTCAAAGTTTCCATTTATATACAATTGAATTTATATGACATTTTCAAAAATAAAAATCATAACAATGGAGTTAGGGGCAGGTAGATGGAAAAATGTAAATAACTATAAGCAGATGGCATGAGGGAATTTTCTGAAGTGATTTAAGTGTCCTAACTCCTGACTATGGTCGTAGCATGAGTCTATACATGCATTAAAATTCATACATTTGTATACCAAAGAGGTCTATTTTAATGTGTGATAATTAAAAATTAAACTTAAAGTGATGACCTCATTTCTTTATAAATATGCATTTACTGAATACTCTTATACTGTAATAAAAGCACCTCACAGGATTCTTTTTTTGATTATTAAACAGGTCTTAAAATATCTAAGTGTGATCTAGACAATGGATATATGTTCATTTACCTAAATAGCTTTGTTTCAGCAAATGGTAGACTTATTTTCTTTTTTGCCTCAAACCCTACTGTAAATAGAATTTTTAATAATAATTGTTTATTTCCTCAGGAGTGTGGAGACTGCAACATATGAACATGATGAACATTTTCTCCAGTCCTTTCAGCCTCTTCTATTTTACTTTCCTTGAATCTCATAACACTGAAAGATCACTGTGATCTTGACTATATTAGCTGGCATTGTACAGCTAATATAGTCATTGTTTTACTTATATAATATTTGATTGTTGATTAAAAAAAAAAAAACTTCCCTGACAGTTTAGCAAAATATAGATTCAATTACAAAGCTAATAGAAGATGCTTGGGAATTTTAAATGAGGACATGCCTATTTCATAAAATGAGGCTGATTCTCTGAATAATATTATTAAAGGTCAGTGCTACAGCTGTGCATTTGATGAGCAGCTGTGTGAGCTACCAAGAACAATGAACTGTCTGATTGGCATCGGACCTGGCCGTGCCAGCAGTTAGGATAGAAGGATTTGGAACAGATTTAGAATGAGTATCTACTGGGTCCTGCTGTGGACACCCTAACTATTGGAGAGTTTAAAGTAAATGGAATAAAGCTAGTGCAATTTGAGAATAATATAGACATCCTACAGAGACTAGGGTTGTGATGAGAAAAGAACAGAGAATGTTCCCTAGAGGCAACAGATACAGTCTCTTCAAAAGCATAAAATGAATTTGAATCTTTTGGGTTTAAGAATATCAAAGTAGGATGTTTTTGACAGCATTTATTGAAATAGTGGGAAAATTCACACAATCCCACTTTCTACTGGCAAGGTGACACTTAAATCCTATTTATTTAGATCTAGAATTTGTCTTAGATTTTTCTGAGCCTTTTTTATGATCCTGAGGTAAGATGGCAAAACTTCTCCTTCCAAGACTATGGTTGAAAAATGAACAGAAGATGTGCTGTTCAAGTAGAGCAAGTGAGTCAGCAGCAAACGAAAATGCATGTGTGTGCTTCTTGCCTGTAAACTTTGTTGTTGTTGTTTTTTCTTTACCACATTTATCATTATTTTTTTAAGAACAATGTATGGGTAATAACTTTCATTAATCTTCACATATGTAATACCAAATTGGGAAAAAGCATTCCATGGCATGTTCTATAGTTTCTATTATACATCAGGGTTAATTATTTTTTCTTTCCTTAATCACACATGGTTTTCATTTGCTATAGTTTTCTTTCTTGGTTATATCACCATTGTCTTTTTGCCTTCTTTGTAAGATTTATCATCCCATTTTCCAAAACATAAGGACCTTCAAATCTGAACTCAGCATTGGGTCTTCAGGATCTCCTGTATACTGGACTGTCCTGAAAATCTGGGACTTGCCGGCTTTTGTAATGTTGTAAGTCAATTCATTAAAATAAACCTCTTCCTGTATATACGTACATTCTTTTGGTTCCATTACTCTGGAAAATCCTAAAGCTGGTAGGTTCTATGGACAATATAAATGAATGTCCAAGACTTTGTGTCTTTACCTCTCAAGTACCTTATCAGCAGTGTGAAAACCATAGATGTAATATTACTTGTGTAAATATTCACAAATAAATATGAATCAATATGAATTAAAATAAATATGTTTGATCTTCAGATAAATATACTGGTCTTTATTTTTGAGGGTAAAATGCAAATACCTTTTTATTATGGACTATCTCTTACATGAAAACATTAATACTTCTTTTTCATTGATTTTTAAGTCAGTTAAATATTAAAGCTTCCATAATCCAATTCTCATTGTTTCTTATTAAGCAGAAACCAGATTTCTCTGGACCCTTCTCCCATAGTATGTTTTACCACTAAACAGAGAGACATAGTCAACTGCCAGAAAACAAGCACGGAAAAGAATACTTCGTATTTTGAAAAACTTTGAAGGTATTAAGGAGAGATACATGGCTTATTCCAAAGCTAACTACATTTATACACCCTTTAATCTTTTAATCATCTCTATTTCTGCAAATAGTCATCCAAATTTCTCACTCTCCACTTTTTTATCCCACCTCCTTCTCTCCATTCCACCACCAAATGCACCTTCCAATGCATCTCTAAGACCCATTGTTTCTGCAGGTTATCTAAAGAATGGGTAACAAAGATTTGCCTTCCATCCTCAGTTCATTCATCTCCTCACTTAGCAGAACAAATAATGCTACTGTTCACCATAATCTTTAGGGCAAATGTAAAGTAGAATAGTCTCTCTATGACTAAAATATATTAGTTATAAAACAAAAATTTTAACCATTCGATGACTTTTCCTTACTATTTTCTTTGGTCCTCTAAATGGACTACCTATATATTTATTCTGGCTTCCCCAAGTTTTCTTATTTCCCATAATTGACTTATTCTTTCCTGAACCATCTGTTATACTTCAGAAAGATCTAATAATTCTACCATGTGCAGTTAAATATTTAAGTAACATCATTTCAATCATTGATCCTACTTTTTCTACTACCTATTTTGTTGTATTGTTTGATTTTTAAAAGCATTTTACACTATTGTTACTCTTGTTCTCTACAGTAAAGGACAATGTGCCAACTTCCTCATTTCTGTCTTTTATGCTTTTTCACAAACATTTGCCTAAAGTACCTGAGAGTGAACTTCTTTTTCCACTTCTTGGAAACTATAATAGGTATCACCAATCCCTGAGCATTCTCCCTGGGAAGAATGCAGAGAAGAAGGTCATCTTACTCTACAAGTGGAATACTCAGAGGTGGTGTGTCAAAACCTACAGGACAAAGACTCTGCACCAGATCTGTATCTGCTGGAGTTAAATTGGTTAAGAACAGAGTCAACTTTTAAATTGACTGATATTGAGATAAAAGGATTGACTTTTATTTTCGTTCTTTTGAGAAGAATGAGCTGGAATCCTGGCCCACTTATCCCAAATGATTGCATAACATGCAGTTATCAGTGGTAATAAAGAATAGGGATGAAGAAATTCTCAGGAAATCTCTGGACCTCATTTTAGGCATAATTTAAATGTCAATGATAAGAAATATTTAATCTAACTTCTACTAAAGTCTTTTCTTTGGAACATTAATTCTGTTTTATGTCTGGGAAAAGAAGAGAAAGAAAAACTCTCTAAAGAAATGAGTTTGGGAAATGCTAGGTTCAAAAGAGTTTAAACCAGTTTCTTTATTGCAAGAGAGTTAGAAGTCTTTAATACCCCAGTGTGCACTATGAATTTCTAAAGAGGAGGATATGATATGCAGCATTTATTCAACATATTGAATTTAAGAGTCCTTTTTAAAGAAAATTCTTAGAGTAGAAGTCTATAGATCTTACGTTGGAAAATGCTGCTCACATCAGAATGGGTAATAGATAGCAATTTGATATGATTGCATTAAATCTTTTTTATTTTCCTTGATAAACCTGCCAAATGAGAGCAGAATGTCCTCAGGGCAAGTAAACATATGGGACAGGGAATAAAAGAAAAAAAAAGTTCTGGATAATCATCCTGCAAGTGCTTCAGAGTGAGCTATACTTTTAGTAATAATTGGCCTCCAGATTGTTCTGGAAATACACGATTGACAGGAAATATAAATCAACACATGCCCTAGCAAACACCTTTTTAAACTACTACACTTCCTGAGCACTGACACTTTCTTTCTCTCTCCAGAGCCAAGGGTGCTCTTCACCAGTATCCAGTCTGCTGGTGGCTGGGAAAAAGTCCAGCAGAGCCATGGGTGAGCACTTCCCCTCTCAAAGTGAGTGATCACATTGATTAGTAGCTGCTCTGTAGGAGCTGGGAGACAGATGCCTTGTTCTAATTACAGTTTTAGCACCTTCTACTCCACATTTCCCTGCTGCTGAGGGTGCTGTGAAGTCTCTGCAGATGCTTATCAGTTAAACTCCATTTTGAATACAAAGTAATATTATTACCTCATAAGAACTCAAAGTTCAGGGTAAATTCACATGGTTCAAATCCATACTTCACTGGAGTAATACAAAGGAAAATACTTGTTTATCCCTTATTGTCAAAAAGAAGTTGAGCGACAATGTGGGTGTGGGCCTCTAGCAGCAACATTTATCTCATCCTCTGTGAGGAAAAGAGCAAGAAATAACAGACTTGGAGATCATTTCCAGCATCTTCACTCAGGGTTTATGGGAAGGTGGAAGGACCAATGAAAGACAGAAATTTGATGGAGAGAGGACTAATCCATGCCATGTCATGAGGAAAGTTTTATTCATGGTGGGCTTCCTCTATACCCCTGAAAATTTCAGTGATTGTTTTTCTTTTACCACTTATGAATGCTAGTATATTTTCTATATATATTCTAAATCAATGATTCTGTTCCCTCCTTTTGTTCTCCATTAGGATTCCAATTCACTCGCCTGATGTCAGACATGGAGTCTAATTGGACAACTAAGAAAATTATGCCTAAACCCCAGAGCTTCTTTTATGAACTACAAAGTCTTAGTTTCATCTTCCTGATGAACATTTTCACATGTGTATTCAAGTGGAAGCTCAGATGAATACATCAAAAAGAGAACATTTTCATCTCCATTTTCCTGAGCCCATATTCCTTCAAAAATTTTTATACATTTCATATATTTTCAGGAGGCAAAAAAATTTTTTAAAGGAATACATACTCAAATATTTATTGAGAGCCTTTTATGCACAAGAAATTATGATAGAGGCTAAGAATATAGCAGTGACCAAATCATAAATACAACTCCACCATTCTGGAGTTTATTTTCTACTGAACTGTGACTAATAATAAACAAACAAGTGCAACTTATACTACACCAGCGTTTAATGAAGTCATGGGAAATCCTTAAGCAGATAAAAATGCTCTGAAGAGGACAAATGTTTAATGTGTTTTACAAATATCAAAGAAGCCAAATGGGACTAAAGCAGAAATGAACTAAAAAGAAGAGAAAAAAATAGTTCAAATAAATAGTGAGACAAGATAATAAAATAGAAATGTTCACAATACAGACTGCCTTTTATAGTTACCTAACAAAATATTTTTAAAATAACAATGCCCATATCTCATATAAAACTTGACAAATTAGAACCCTGGATGATGAGCCCCTGATACTGGTCTATTTTAAAAGCTCCCCAGGTGGTTCTGATATGCAGCCTATGTCAAGAACTGATATGTTGGCTCAGTTTTTCTACTATAAGATTAAATTTTCTTTATATAAAAAAGGCTTCATGATTCTATTTACATTTTAAAATGATAGCTCTAGCTGGTGTGTAGAAAATAAATTGTGGTTGAAAGTGGCAAGGGCAAAGCAAGGAGACCACTTCTGATCCCAAGTAGCAATTCAAGGGAGAGGTGCTTGTGGTGGGGCCCAGGGTGGTCACAATGAAGGTGATGAGAAATTGCTCAGATTCTGACTATGTTTAGAAGGTATGGTCAGCAGGATTTGTCTCATGTACCAAATGCACATGACAAAAGGAATTCAGTAACTCTAAAATCTAGGACCAAGAAGGATGAAGTTGCAATAACCAAAATAAGGAAGAATATAGGAGAAAATATAGAATAGAAGTTGAGAGGTGCTTTTGAATTTGTTAGGTATCTGTTTTACTCAGTTTGCATCACCATAACCAAAAGACCTGACAAGAATAACATGAAAGAGAAAGAGATACAGATTCTGATTGAGAGGGAGAGGAAGTGGGGGAGATAGAGACAGTGCTCCATTTGTCAGGGACAAAATATAAAGACAAAAGTCATGCCCTCAGTGACCTACTTCCTTTAACTACATCTTACCTGCTTATAGTTACCACCCAGTAATCCATTCAAATTATTAATCAAACGATTAGGTTACAGCTCTCATAATCTGATTATTTTACCTCTGAACATTCTTGCATCGTCTCACACATAAGCTTTTGGTAGATACCACATATTTAAGCCATAACAGTATCTTGTCTCTAATAAATATAAAACAAAGTAGATACCCGATGACTGTAAAGTGAATGAAATGGAAATCAAACTGAAATTCAGGGAAGAAGTCCAAACTGGAAGTAGATATTTGGAAGTCATTGTCAAATAGATGGTTTTAAAGCCAAGGAGTATGATTCCACCTATGGAATGAGGAGAAAGTCCAAGGTCTGGCCATCACTGAAACTTCAGAGAAATGAGAAGCTAATGGAGGCATGAAAAGCTCAGCAGAGTAATAGGAAAGAAATGAAAGGAAAGTTTCAAAGAAATCAACTGTGTACAATGCTGTTGTTATATCAAGTAAGATAAAGACCGAGTATTGCTCATTGGATTCAGTTACATAGTTAATATTGGTGGTCTTGACAGGAGTAATGTTAATGGAATTAGGTAAACACAGAGAAATATTAGCATTCGCCCAAGAGAAAATCATGGAGAAGACTTGGAAACAACCTTTTGATAAGTTGTACAACAAGGGGGAGCAGAAAAATGTGCTTGCAGTTAAGGAGGAGAGGTTTTTAGGTTTTATTAGAGAGTTTATAACATGTGTTGTGATAATGCAAGATAGAAAACAAATTCTGGAGATACCTCCTTGAGTAGAGGCAATGGAAGGAGTTCTGATATACAAGAGGAAAAATTTTGCTAAGAGCACCAACATTTTTTTTTCCCTAGAAACAAGAGTTAAGGCAGGGATAAAGGAGGGTAAGAAGATATTGTAGTGGGATTACATGTAATTTATTTTGTATTGCATAACACTGAAGTTTAAATTGTTTTTAAATTCCCTTCTCCCATGATATAGCTCTTAGGTTGAGAAATATCTTGATTGCAAAATAGCTTTCTAATTTTTCTAGGTTAGAAGGATACATTTTTTAAATTGTGACATCTTGCTTTTTCAGTGCTAAAGTAACTCATTTCTGCCTTCACATCCTAAGCCATCCATATGTCTCAGAATTTAGTGATTTGCTAAACAATTATCCTTCAAAAATAGATGAGACATTGTAGAAAATAATACCCTATTTGAGTTTAATATAAGAAAACCATGAGTCAAATGTAGTGAATTTTCTCTCTCAGTCCAAAAACTTTTAGATACATTCTGTTCCCTAGATCCCTGCTTCCCAGAAAGCTTTAATCAACTCATTCCAAGTGATTTCAGGTTGAAGCAAATAATGGATTAAGGAAAAGAATTAGGCCTCCATCTTTAACATGTGTGAGAGTACTTATATAATCTCCAAAGAATCTACTAAAAGTATTCAGGATGGAGTATCCTTCATTTAAGAGAAAATTCCATTAGTTAATAGAAAGGTAGAGTTATTGAACTATAGATTATATATGTGTATGTGTGTGTGTGTGTGTGTATGTGTGTGTGTGTGTGTGTGTGTGTATATATATATATATATATATATATATAGAGAGAGAGAGAGAGAGAGAGAGAGAGAGAAACTGTGAGTACATATATACCCAAAGAAGACTGACATTTGCTATTACAGAAACTTTTTTTCTCTGTAGTAGCTAAAAATAAGATTGGATTAACTATTTTTATATCATAAAACAAGTTTTAGCAAATTTTACAATTAAAATTTTGCTTATCATTCTGTTGTGAAGGATTTTTTTTTAGATATAAAGCTTAGAAACTCTTTTTGGAACGCAGCATCATTATAATACTGTGTCTCCTTTTATGGGATTATATTGATGAAGTCCACAGAGCGATATGGAGTCCCTGATGTCCAACAACCCCACATAATCTTGAATATAAGGAGACACAATAAATCTAATAAAGTGAATTTAATTAAAATTTTAATTGATCCAAACAATGTAAATAAGATTTTCAACTCATGAGATTTATTAGAATATAAACTGCACATGGGCAAGTACTTTGTTTTAACAACTCTATTCTCAATACCTAAATTAATGCATAGCCCAAATTTTAATATGGATCTCTTGAGTGCATGTTGAATAATGAATATCTGGCAACTTTTCCCTCTTAACATGTATTAGGTTATGGTCTTTAATTGTGAGATATAAGACAAAGATTGCAAAGAATATTATTGTTAACTGAAGAAAATATTTTCTTATTCTCCTTTTCTTTATCATGTCAGGAATTGTTGTCTGCCTATCTTCCAAGCCAGCCCTTTGAGTTGCCCAATTTCTTTTAGCAAATGTCATTTTCTACTTAAGTTCTCAGAGACAAGTTTTGTTGTTGAAAGATAAGAAGCCCAACAGATAAAGGATCCTCTTGTTCCTTAGAGCCCAGAGGAGGTTTTGTCTCAGGAACACAGTCTAGACTTTATAGCCAGGGCCCCTATCTCGTCTTTATTTCAACTTTCTTTCCTTAGAGCAGGGGAAAGGGGTCTAGAAGAAAATTAGGATGAATTATGAATATGAAGCTAATAATACTTTGTATTTTCCTTGGAACTTTCATTTCCCACAGAGCTCAAAATGTTTTACAAACCCAGTATTTTGTTCTGTGGCTATTATTCCAAGGATATTACACTTGAGAATATGTATTTCTAGAAAAATGGCCAATGAATTGTTACATTGAATAGAAACTGAAGCAAGCTTTTATTCTGACCCATAACTAAAACAAAAATATTTTACCGATGTGATGATATTAATAATCATGAGGGTTGTATTTTAATACTACATGCATTCATTATAGGAAAAGAGCTCTAAAATCTGTTCTCCATTTTTTTCAACTACTCAGATCTTTAAATGAAAGTCCAAGGCATGTCGATTTTTAGTATTCTTTTGAAAGGTATTGTTTTGACATTTTTGACTGTTTATAGTGATTATTTCAGTGTTTATTTCTTTTGAAGAATGGAATAGCATGACATAAAATGAAAATAACCATCTTTTATGCCTCCATTTCTAAAAATATAAACAATTTTGAGCTAAGACAATATAGGAAAAAAATCACATAAATATGAGTTCTATGGGCTGGTGTTGTAGCTCAGTGTTAGCATGCTCACGTAAACATGTGAGGCCCTGGGTTAGATCATCAGAACCCCATAAAAATGAATTAAAAATAAAATAAAGTTATTGTGTCCAACTACAACTAAAAAAATAAATATTAAAAAATATGAGTTCTAGGACTTGATCAATTTCGACATTAATTTCAAAAACTCATTTTGGCCTCTTCCTCCCCCAGCATGGTCTAGAAATCTTTATCTTTATTTCATGTGTGTGATCAAAAATAGAAGTAAAAATCAATTATAGTTCCATGATTTCTGGAATAAGCAGCCCCCAAGAGGGTCCCCAGAGACCTCTGTCCCTTGGTATTCACAAACTCATTGTAGGTCCACTCCCACTCTACACTAGGGCAGCCTTTTGTGACCAATAACGTTTAAGGAATGGTATTCTACTTCTGGAAGTAGGTTATAAGTCTGCAGCCACACTAGGTGCTCTCTCCCTCTGTAGTTATACCTAATAATGGGGTTCATTGTGACATATTCATGAATGCCTAAAACAAGATTTGCTTCATTTCAATCCCCAGTACTTCTTCTTTCCCTTCTTTTCCCCATCCCCTTCTTCTAATATACTGGTCTTCCTTCTATTTATTGTTTTTTAATTGGTGAATATAGGTATATATGAAAGTGGAATCCATTGTGATATATTGATACATGTACATAGCATAATTTGGTCAATTTCAGGTGACAGTTCTTCTCCTTTCCCTCTCCTCCTCTGTCCCTTTGGACCCCTTCCTCTACTCTACTGTTCTCCTTCTATATTCATATGATCCCCCTTTTTATTTTTTATGACTTTCTGTCTTCCACAGATGAGAGAAAACATTTTACTTTTGACTTTCTGCATTTGACTTATTTCACTTATTATGATGTTCTCAAGGCCCATGCATTTACCAGCACTTGCCATAATTTCATTCATCTTTATGGCTGAGTAGAACTCCATTGTGTATATATACCATATTTTATTCATTTAGTCGTCTGTTGAAGTATATGCAGGCTGTTTCCAAAATACAATCGCTATGGAAATCAGCATGGAGATTCCTCAAAAGATTGAAAATGGAACTACCACATGACCCGTCTATTCCACTCTATTAATAGTTTTTTAACCAACTTAAAACTTCAGTAAATTTGTATGCATTTTTGAACATCCAAATATCTTCTCTTTTTAAAAAAAAGTTACTTTAAATGAAGTGGATTTCTCTGTCATAAACTCTAATATATCATAATATTTGCAATATTTAGTTGTTCCCCTCATACACATCAATGTGGCATGAGCTAATCATATATAGTCTGCTTCTAAACATTCCAATTTTGAAATGGAATGTTTAAACCATCTGTGTTTTAATGTAGCGCATACCTCCAAAGATGATATGTCTTGGCTTTGCTTTGGTGGACATAAGGTTAAAGTGCAGTACTCATGATGCCATAGTGTGATGAGGGCTGTTAGGAATTCTAGCACAGATGACCCAAAGGAGTGAGAGGGACTGAATCCATCTGCCACAGATATATAGAACCAGTAAAAGCTGTCCATCGTAGGTCTTGTAAGACGTAATATATTGCACCTTGAGGATAGGAAAAGATATTCAGCATTCACAGTAAAAAATGAAGGTTAGCAGTGAGAGGTGAATAAGATGCCAGGAAGAAAAAAGATACTTGTATTTAAAATATATTTATCATTTTGAATAGGATACCTCTTTTTGATGGCTGAGTTCTTAGATGATGAAGTAAAACCCTGGATATTTGGAAGATGTTGTCAGGAAACAAACAAAACAAAAAAGAAGCAATCAATTTTGTTTAAAATGCAAAGTAGCTCTGGATGCATCATCTTTGAGCTTTCCATTGTGACTCAGTGACTCACATTATACCCAACCATAGCTTTGTGTTTTCTCCAAATTTGAGAGGACAGTATATGACTCATTGACAGACAATGGCAAAGTCTCCCCAAGATAGCAGGGAGCAGGACAAACAAACATCTGGGAAATAAGTTGAAGAGAACTAATTGATGAGTTAGCATGCCACTGTCCACCTCCAGCTGTACATCTTTTCCTCTGATGTTTATTTGTTCTTTAGATAAAGAAAAATTTATTATGCATAATAGGAATAAGACCCTTAGGTTGCTAGAGTAGCATTCTCAACCTCACAGAAGGTTATATATTTTCCTATCCCAAGCAAAGCTAAAATGCACTGATTCATTGTTGTGGATAATGTTGTTATTTTAAATTCTGGTAATTTATATCTTTCTTTTAAACTGGAGAATGACAAAATCACAGTATATTTCACATTTGGCCATATTAACATTAAGATTTCTATAATGAAATCAAATTTTGAATTTTATCTGAATCTTAAATACCTAACCTTCCACTTTTATGCAGATCTCTTTGTTATTTTTATATCTTTGTCTTTATCTTCATATAAGTTGCTTTCATCTGATCAGAATTGAAATAAAAAAAGAATGTAGTATGTTCTCCCTTATGTTTCAAAGTGATGGTGTACATCTCTGAGTCTTTTTTGTTTCCAGTTAGTTATCTTTCAGTAGGAATGATGAATACATTTTGCTTTTTATAAGATTCTAATACAAGTCCTATCTTTCTGAACAATACTCTATGGTTTTTCATATTTAATAATGTATATTTATAAAGTAAAAATTGAATGCCAATCACTGGTAAGGAAATTGTTGCAATTCTTGAAACTTTCAGTTTTACCACACCAGTTAGGCATGACTGTCCAGTGAAAAATCTATATTTCACACAACATATTTATATTCTTACTCAATGATTTTTTACTTCAGATTACAGAAAGCAGTAATATATGAAAATTCCCAATGTGTGCTGTCTTCAAAATAGTTTACTTCAAGAAAACAGTTGATTATAATGATTTTCTCTAAAGAGACTGCCATTGTTGATATGGTTGGGCATTTGTGTGTGTGTGTGTGTGTGTGTGTGTGTGTGTGTGTGTGTATGAGAGAGAGAGAGAGAGAGAGAGAGAGAGAGAGAGAGAGAGAGAGAGAGGGAGATTTGTACAATAATAAAATCTTAGTCCTTGGCATCTTTGGCATTCTTGGAATATTCCAAGTTCAGTTTCATGGCTATAGAGCCAATCCCTCTTAGTATCTCTGACAAACCAAAATCTACTTCTTGCACAAACATTTTCATGTTTTACACTTAAAAAAAGATATTTATTTAGCATCAACTATTTTCCAGACACTGCGTTATCACTGCAGTTATCAAAATGAACTGTGTGTGTCAGTTCTCAGAGAAGTCTTTCTCCTTGTAGAAATGATCCAATAAGCAAATAACTATATAACGGTGTGCTATGTGTTGCAATGGTATCAGATCATAGAAAGCAGCAAGAGACTACCACTTCTTAGAAAAGTCAAAAAATATTTCAGGAAAAAGAAAACAATATATGAGCTAGATCCCAAGTAATTTTTGCCACATCATCGAAAAATACAGAAGACAGTGTAGACCAAAGAAGCATAAGAAAGAGCAAATGATGAGAAGTGTGAGTGTGCATGATAATCTAAATAGTACAGTTTTCAGAACTTGCATGCAAGATAAATGAAGTGATTGGAAGGCTGAAAGATGGCATCTGAAATACATTACTTATAGGATGTGAAGGGCTGAAATGTGTTTCAGAGTTTGGATATTATCTACCAGATGATAGGGATCACTGAAGTTTTCTACAGAGAGAAAAACATGCTCATTTTGCATTTTAGAAAGACTTTTGTTTGTTTATTTGTTTTTGGCTTTTGACAGAAAAAAAAATGATGTGCATTAAATTTGAGAACTTGAACCATGGGTATCATCCAGATACTTCCTATTCGCATACATAGGTGGAAGCTAAAACCGTCAATCTCAGAAGTAGAGTGGGATCATGTTAATAAAGGATGGGAAAGGCACTCGGGCTTGGAGGATGGAGGAGATGGAGGGGGCATGACTAATGGGCCCAGGGGTGTAGGAGGAAGAATAACAGCTAATGTTCCTTATCACAGCAATGGTGGTTGACAATATTTAATTGTATATTGCAAAACAGCTACTAGAGAGGATTCTGAATGTTCCCAAGACAGAGAAATGATAACTTCTCAAGGTGAAGCACCAATTACTCTGATCTGACTACTATACATTATGTAAGTCTACTAATATATCGTACTGTTCTCCATAAATATAGACAATTATCTATCGATTAAAAATAAAAATATTGTTTTGAAATACTTATATAGAGGTCTACATGTACATATGTATTTTTGTTTATATGTAATTTGTTATATATTTACATTTATTCATTTTTAAAATAATAGAATTCTCTGTCTAATCATTTTCCAGACCACATGTGTTCATTTTGTTCAATTATTTATCATGTAACATGATTTTCACCTTATCATCTTGATGGCTCTGCTCCAGATATGCTCTACTTTCTCAAAGTTCTTAAAACCAGATACTCAAAATTTTATGATTTTATTGATTCATACTTTCTATTTCTAAATATATTTTATGTTGGATATTTCAATTTCCTACAGTGAGAAAATAATACTTCCTATTCTGTTTTGAATTTACTCACAATGCTTACTTTTTCTCTTGGTCTTCCTCAAATTGTCTAGCATAAAACAGACAGTAGAACAAAGCAAATTATAAAGTGAGTAGTTACAGCAAGTGGAATAGTTCATCTACATCACCATACATCATCATATTAATAAAATAGAATTTTAAAACTATAAATTAGCTATTTTTGACAAAGATAAGTATAATGAGCATACTCAGTATTTCTGTAATTCCAAATAATCTTAGATTTTTATTATTAAACACTTTAATGTTTTCAATTATACATGGCAGGAATTAGTTTGTAACCAAAATGTACAATGTTTCCAGTTAAAATTTCTAAAAGTAAAAAATAAAGATAAAATATTAAATGTTTCATTTCAACTTAAAGTGACCAAGGTAAAATACCACATTTAAGACAGCTAGCTTTGTTTGTAGGCCACTGACTAAGTATTTTGAAATTCATTTGAAGTAAAATTTCTGCTGGATATACATTGAACTCTCTACATTTTAACACCTTTCTTCTTCAGTCAAAACCATTCAGCTTGGCATACATTTCTTTTCCCATCTATTACATCTCCTTCTGACTTTAAAAAAAGTTATTTTTAATAGGTATTACTACTGAGAAACTGTAGCTGCTGGTTTCATAATTATATTTTCTATGGACAGCTGACACTTTCCAGACAAAAATACCCATCATTGAACTATTAATACTGATATCTCTTGATATTTGCTGTTAAAGATGACAAAACTATCATAGATATGTAGTATTTATCTTCGATTATGGTTGGGAGAAAGGCACAGAAGTTTTCATTTCAAGGGAACAATTAGCGAAATGCATGGCATCTTAATTTCTCAATGTGCTCAATAGCAAAGGAGGACATCTGGCTGTAAGCAGGCCAACATGCAATCAAATTAACATTATGAGAACACCACTGGCTATTCCCATTTTCTTCCCAACATAAGCTATCTTTGAAATCTTTGTAGTTTGACATATGATCATTTCATTTAGATTCTCAGCCAGGAATTTCATCTCCAAAGGACATCAGAGTCACACTGGCATGGAAAAATGACACTCTGTCCTAGCAAATCTGGGTAGGTTTGGTCTAGCAAAGTAGAGAGAAGGTGTCCTAGTGAGGCTTATGCAGTGTATTCTCAGGCTCATTGTTTCAGAGGGATGAGTCTATCCATTTTCTAAAAAATAGGGACAAGGTTATCCTTCCAAACAGAAGTGAGGCTTTTAGCCTCCATTAGTCTTTGTGGTGTCTTACAATATTTCTAGCATGTACTATCTCTGCAGGGAATGAGGCAGCTGGTAATGAGGCCAGACTCTCATGAGCAAGAGTAATAGTAAAAAGCATAATCAATATTAGAAACACATCTATGCAATCAATAAAATTAGCATATTTTCTAAGATAATATGCAATGATTTAGACTTTAACTAAATGTGATATATATGAAATCATATTACTTTACAAATGACAATTCTTTAATAAATATTTTAACTATGCTTTGCAGCATTTCATGTGTCCATCCATTTTCAATATATAAAAATGAAAACAGTTACTTGTTTTATTATAATAGCAAACCACTTAAATGAAAGTACACAATTATAAATTTCCTACTAACTGAGGTTCCAAGTCCCTTTCTCTAGAGAGTAACACTCTCACTAGCTTCTTGTATATTTTTTCAAAAATTCTGTATGCAGATATAATTAGTGTGGTGTGATATTTTTAATGTTTTTCTAATTTTAATTATTAATAGTACACTTAATACTTCAAAATTATTTTATTTTTATTGTTACTATGCCAAATAAAAAATAAAAAACAAGATTATTTCAATGCAACGTGAGTAGAAATAACTACTTTGAGTTTTATTTTCACAAAAGATTATTGGATTTAATTCCAAGATATAAAGTGAGCATTGGGATTTCAGGAATAGAATAAAAGAATAATGATCTTTTATTAATTAATTTTTACTGTTATGCTTTTGATGCATCAATATGAAAAAGTCAAGTCTGACTTTAGGAAACTTGATATGAAGAAGCTAAAAATCAAGGTGAATACCCCATCTTAAGAGTATGTTGATCTATAAATTAAAAAGATGACAAAAGTTAGGGGAAAATAAATCTCCATGTAGTTAGTTTTCAAGAAAACACAAGTGCATAGTACTAATACTATGTCAGAAAGTTAGTGGTTATTCCAAACAGAGAACTAACTATTGATTTAAATCTGGTTATATGTAAAAGTATTTTCTCTGTTTAATATGAAGTAAGTTTCTATCATTTGTGCCAAGAATTTTTCCCACACATTCGTATCACTTATTGGAAAGAAAATTCCAAGTCAACACTTATAGGAAAAGGAGAAAAATAAAGAAACATGGGAGACTGAAGAATGTTCAGGGTTGAACGTGTGAGGTGCTCTCAAAGGGGAAGAGTGGGAGGTACACAGAGCAAGTCCATAAGAGCAATAAAGTGCCTTTTTTTCATTGTCATTCTCAAGCAAAACTGGAGCACAAGCTGTCTCTTTTCAATGTTGACCTAAGGCCCAGAGAGTGACAGTCTTTCCCCTGGTGGTCTGTCACTCTTTCTCCCAATCCTTCCCTACTCCAGAGACCATAATTACTCTCTTTTAGAACATATGATTTGAGAGTTTGTGTACAAACCAAAAGAATATAACTGATTTATCTTCAAGTCCATTTAGGACTCTAGTATGAAAATATTGTTGAAAAGATGAATAAAGAAGTTGACAATCATGAACATAGTTTGGGAATCATTAATAATAAAAGTTTCAGACACTCAAAAAAATGATTTATGATTTTTCTTGAATAATACTTGTGGCATGAATACTTATTAAATTTTAAGCAAACCAAGACATGTAATTTGACATATGTAATTCTTGTAATTCTCTGTAATTCTTGAAAATATCAAATACATTTTATTCACTTTGGAAGCATAAGAAAAATTTAAATTATTAAGGAATTGTCAGTAAAAACAACTGGAAAATATGATTATATAATGCTTAAATATTTAAGGAGTCTGATCAGAATTAAAATATCCATTAATAAGTTTAAGGTTGAGGTACAACAAAGGTATGAAAACATTATTTATGTTGGTGGTTATAATTGAAGAATTTTGTGCTGTGTTACATTCAGCATTTTTATCTTTTAGTTATTAGACTGAACTCTTCAGATAATACAAATAAACTGCTTTCGGTGTTCAGTGTGAACAATGGAAAGGCAGAGAATGAGGAAAGTTCTTTGTTCAGTTGGGGAAGATTTTAAATTACTAAAGAAACTGAGAGCCAGATTGGTGAAAAGAGAGCCAAGGAAATGAAATAACAGGATACAATGAGATAAGAAAGTGTTATAAGAAAACGAATGCATGACATTCTACCAAAAAGAGTCATGATAGAACAAAAACTCATACAGATTTACAGTTTTTCTCCCCCCAAATTCTGAATATCTGCATAGCTTAGGCAATCAAACAATCAGTGTAGGTCAATAATACCAAATTTTCAAATGTCAATGGAAGTATTTCATTATCATGTTTGCCTATTCTTGGCTAAGAAGCCAATTTCAAAGAGCCTGTGCTTAGAACAAATTGAATACATGAAAATGTATTTCAATTAGAGTCTACTTCTATTTGTACTGGCATTACTGATTTAAAAGAAGAAATGTTAGTACATCTATTTGTTACACTGTTGCCAGTTCATTAAAATGATGTTTGACTTTGTAGACTTTTCATCTGTATATATTTGATGTTTAAATCTTAAACTCAACTATATAAAAGTTCTTTTAGTGCTATGTGCCTTCACAAAACATATGGAGTATGTAATCAGGATTTACAATTGTATTAAAATTATACAAACTTTCCAGGAGCGTTAGCGGTGCAACACCTGTAATTCTAGCGGCTTGGGAGGTTGAGGCAGGAGGACTGAAAGTTTGAAAACAGCCTCAACAAATTAGTGAAGCTGTAAAAAACCTAGTGAGACCCTTTCTCAAAATTAAAAAAAAAAAAAATGAAAAGGGCTAGAAATGTGGCTCAGTGGTTAAGCAGTGTTGGGTTCATTTCCCAGTACCAAAAAAAAAAAAAAAAAAAAAAGATTTATTCAAACTAAAACAACTTGGTTTGGATGGCTATATTACACCTGCTACTTTTTCTAATAATTCAATATTTTAGAAACCATGCTATAGATTATTAGCATAAAAAAGTTAAGCTAGAAATGGCAGCTTAACTTACAAATTTAATATATAATAATTGCAATAAACATTTTTCAGTCCCTTTTCCTAAAGCTCTTGGTTCAAATTAATAAGTAAAATTCCATATCTGTTCATGCTTAACCAAAAATATCAAATATATTGTTCAGTTGTAGGGTCTCTGGAGTGAGTTGATTTATTTTCCTGGAACAAAACAGTAAATTAAATAGTCTTCTGTATAAGGAATTTGACATATTTAAATTAAAATTCTTTAGAGGATTGAAAAAGAGGAAACAAATATGTAGGTTTAATAAGAATTGTTTTTACTTCCAATTGGAGATATCTCAATTGATTTGCCAAGAAATGGAGCACAAAGGACCAATGTACTCTGACTACTAACTACAAACAGTAGCAAATTTCAAAATATGTCATAGGACCACAAACCAATATTTCTGTAATTACTGATGGCTCTAGGCTGGCAGTCAGTAACCTTATTAACACAACAGTGTGCAATAACTTTTTGTTGAATTATAATACAGCAATGTTTAAGTTTTATGCTTAGTTAGGTTAGCCTTACTTACTTAAAATCTCCACACTTCAGTTCAGCAATTATTCTTCTATGTCATTCAAAACAGTCAACTATTAAGCATTAAAAGAAAAAAAAAGAAGAGGAATAAAAAGATGATCTTATTTTGTCTTAGTAGGTTCACAAAGAGGTGATATATTGAGAAGTTGAATTTAAGAGCTTCTCATGACTTCACCAAATTTCATCATTACTGCATCATTAAGCTGCTTTGGATTCCAGAATTTTAGTTCTTTCTTCTGATGAAGACTTATCTGAAGTTTCTCCATTTCCTCTTTTAGCCCCAATTTAAGTTCAATTCCATTGTTTATGACTTTATTTATCCCTGAGATAAGTCAGACTCTGGAAATAATTTCTCTTGAAGTTCTTTTGGTCTTTCCTTTACAGTACCCATCACAATTGCAATACAGTGTAGTTATCTGCTAATATCTTTTGCCAAATAGACAATAGTAGTGATAGTAGTAGTCTTGGTTTAGGTCAAGAACCAAAAACTGTCTTATAAGTGCTGACTTATTGCTGTTTCTCCATACATGATAGATTCTTTAAAAAATACTATATAGAGTGAATATCCATCATAATTTCACATTTAATTAAATAGTATGTGTGAGTTTTGTTACCATTTATATAAGAAGCAATTCTGCAGAGTGTCTGTTCATGGTCACATGGTTATTAACAAGCATCAATTGTGATTTAATTCCAAACTCTTCACATTTTTTCTATACATGTTGGCTAAAGGTACTATTAGCTTGATAATCAGTTATAAAATAAATATCTTCATAAAGTAAACATTTCCCAATATTCTCTCCAGCATATTGAAAAATCATTTCATATTTTTTTATGGATAATGTGTTTTTGCTAAACGTAGACCCTTTCTACTTTTAGAAATACAATAAAGTCTCTTTTCTAAGAATTAAAACTTGTGGCTGTTAAATAATGCATTTAGTCCAATAGAAAAACATGCAGTGGAAGTTTTATCAGCATGAACTCCATGTAAATATTATTTATTAAGTAGGTTAATTCTAGTCACAACAGTACATATTGTTATTCATAGCAGTCTAATATTCACCTTTAATGATTGTTATTATAGAAAAGTGATTAATAAGGACATTAGATGAAAAAGGAATGATTATCCATCTAAAATTTTATGGTAAAATGTTTATTTGTTTTAGAAACAAATTTGGGGATTTAGTGTTTTGATTATAATTCAATATTTATTTGGGGGGAAATGATGAAATTCTCAAAAATGTAAAAATGTAAACATACATTGTATTGATGCTGAGAAAACTAGTAAGCCTAAACTTAATTAAGAATATAATAGATTAACAAGAATAATGAATTAGAACAATGGTACTAAAATAGGTGCAAATTATCAGCATTCCAGAGCTCAAAGTGAAAATTACTTGAGAAATTATGAAATTAAAATATGTCAAACTCTTATTGTCAAATATATGCCTTGAGAATACATGTTTCACAGATTAATTTTTAGAGCAGTATTTTTTTAGTGTGAGCCAATGATCATCAAGCATAAGGTTTTCAACACATCACAATTAAGTGTTTCATTTGCAAATATGAAAAACATCAGAAATAACCTTAGATATTCTGTAGATACTTTTTTTCTTATTTTCTTAAGCAGGATGCCCTGGCATGGCTTAAGATGTAGGCCTGAAGGCAAGATAAGAGACCACCAGATCCAAGACCTGAAAGGTGGGGAGGAATGGATCTTTAGGGTCAAGGTCCTGCCTGGCAGAGGGGCCAGCATCTGGGGAGGGCTATCAGATAACAACTGATTTGTCAAAGAGATAAATCTCTTTTATTCCAGAGAGAAATGGAGGGAGGAAAGAAACAAAAATACAAGGAAATATTTTAGAAAAATCTTTCTTGTGCCCATTTACAAATATTCTGTACTGTGTACCTAATTCTCTAAAGTCAAATCTTTCCCAGTCTAGATGAAATAGAGTCCAGTTAATGTTCACTCTACATTGAAAAGCTCCAAGCTAGTCATGCCTTCAAATTTTTTTTGTACAACTATAAGAAAGTAAAGGAGATATTTGCTCTTGAAACTGTAGGGAAGCAGTAGGATAACTATGAAATAATAATTTGAAGAAAAATAAATAGAGTCATAAAAGTCAGAGGTAGTACATAAGAGTGAAATGCACGCATTCTTACAAAATGTTGCATCGTTTTCTCAAAGCTTGGCAAAGAAAACAGCAATAAGCAAGGAAAATGCAGCAAATCTGGTATTCTAATCTATTTGCTAAGGCTTTCAAAGGAACAACACAGGGGGAAACTTTATAATACAGCAACCAAGTCATATACAGCCAGATCTCAGCAATTTACCTTTCAAGAGGGCAGAAAATAAAGAGGAAAAAAAAATCAAGTGTGAAAGGTAAATACTCAAAAGACTGCTTTTACCTACAGATCTACAAATATCGCTCAAGTGGAGTCAGATGCTTGGCATTTCTGTTCATACTTGACTCCACTCCAGTGTAGTGCTTTGAGAGAATGCAGAACAACAGGCACAGGGCAGATTATGCATAATGGCCAGGCACACATGGCAGCCGAGCCTGCTTGCTGAGTGCCGTGTGCCATGCACTTGGCATATAGAGGCACAGTCTATGAAAATGATTGTGAGGCTCATCAACTTAAAAGGAAGGCAGAGAATTTAGAGAGAGTTCAGGGTAGAATGACAACAATAATGGAGACCTCTAAGGAAACATTAAATACAGTCATTAGCCTGGAGAAATCTGAGATGCTGCATATTTATCGATCTTTAAACAAATTATGACCTATCCCTCTCTAAGGAAAGAAGTCCATACGTTTTAGTCCATTGGGCATCACAAAAAGGAAATGAATTTAAATCACACTATATTTAAGGTAGACATAAAAAGATATTTCCAGGTAGAGAAAGAGAGAGAGAGAGAGAGAGAGAGAGAGAGAGGTATTTAAAACAAAAATTAACTTTCTCCGGAGGTCATTAAATGGATGCCATCTTAATTGGATTAAGCCTAATGCCTCTAATTTTCTATCACGTTTCCTTCAGTACTATCATATTACTGCTTCTGTTATTTGGCATTATAACAAATTACATTTTTATTATGATGGGATAGATTTCTTTGGAATGCCTTTCACTTATTTTAATATGTGTAAAACATTCAAGGAATAAAATAAAAATGGCTTATGTCTTTTTCTTTGTTCTTTCTTGTAGAGATATTTTAGGGAAGATACTTATTTCCACATTGATTTTCACTTTTAGAAAATGTTAGGACAGTTTGTTCCTAGGAAGACTAAAACCTGGGAGAAAATGAAACAATATTCCAAGTTCTCATTAATCCAATTTTATATAAAGTTTAAAAACATCATTCCAGTCCCCACTAGGGCAATGGAAAGAAGTTTTGGGGAGGACTTACTGCACTGTGCCCTTCCCCAAGATGGGTATATCTGAGGATACTAGTCTAGCAAGTGGGATCACCCAGATGTGTGCGCAGAGATGAATCAGAAACCTTCCAACTTAATGTTTTTCTGAAGGCTAAAAAAAAAAAAATGACTTCTTAAATTTTTTAATTAAGCTCTATTTTCAGGAACTTTTATTGTAGTTATGTTGCTGCTAAACCCAGTCTCACAATTCAAGGAGAAAATAGAAAAACTATTCAAATGTTATTTTAAAAAAAAAAAAAATCTGAGACCAAGACCACTTAAGTTGAACAAAGTTTACTTGAGCAAGGAAAAGTTTCTAGAGCCAGGCTACATTTCAGGACAAAAATGGGTAAGAATGTTATACCTTACCATGTGTATAGGTTATACTTACAGCTAGAGAAAAGAAAGTGACACAGAAACGACCGGATTTGCTGCAGTAAGCATGTTGCTCATGGACATGGCCAACGCGAAGCCAGTTATTGGTTGAAGCTCAGCTGCTGTGATTAACTGAGACTCAGTTGCTTAGTCATAAGAATATACTCTACTTGGAGGTAGGACTTAGTTGGAGGAAGTAGGTCACTAAGATGTGCACTGGATGGGATTATCTAGTCCCTGACTCCTTCCACTCTCTCTCTCCACTTTCCCCATTGTCATGAGCCAAGCAACTTTCCTCCAGCATGCCCCTCTGCCATGAAGTTGTTTCTCCCCTCAGGACCAGAGCAATGGAGTCACCCAACCATGAACTGAACCTCTGAAACTGTGAGCCCAAAACAAAACTTTCCTCCTTGAAATTGTTCTTGTCAGGTATTTTGTAAATAGCAATTAAAAGCTGACTAATAGCCAAGATTTTTTAAACTTATGTGAGCAGCTGTATCTCCTATAACCTTGCTAAATTTCATGCCTTCACCCCCAGAAATTATTTCAGTCAACCTGTAACGAAACACCTTAATCTGTATGTGTAACCAGTACCCCAAGCAATTATGAGAAAGTCCTCCAATAACCACACTTTTTAGAAATATTACATTGTCCCATATCAACAACAAATGCTAATGAGCTCACATGAAATTTTAACAATCTAGTCCTTTAGAAAAGTGGGCTGCAAACAATCTCTTTTCATTATGGGTTTACAGGCAGGTATAATACAAATAGCTATTAATTTTCAATTTAAAACATTATTTATTGATAAAAACAATTCACAGGAAAAAAGCTTCAAATGCCATGTGAAGTGTGAAAATATTTTAACTATTAATTTCATAGTGCTATCTCTACTAAAGTTATCGGGGATATTATTATTCAATAGTTTTTTATCACGATAAATAATAAATCTACTAAAGTAAAGATTTTGTAAGATGGATTATGGTAGACCAAAAGCAGTAAAACCATTATTCTAGTAAAATTTGGCATTCACTCTACTCAAGAGGTGTAAATTTTGTTTTGTGAAGATGGAAGAACTAAATATTAGCAGAGGTTATTTCTGAAAAATCATTACTGAAGTATCTATAATTATTATTAAATTTTCAAGAAGCATGGAGGTATTCTGAACACTATATTACCATATCACTTTCTTGTCCAAAATCCTTCTAGGATTCTTTCCAACTTGTCTGCAGAATTAAGTTCATTCTCCTCAGCTTTTTGGTTTAAGCATTCTGTGATGTGGGACTGATTTACTCTTTGATTTTATCTCCACATATATAATAGCACCACACATGCACTCTCATGCTTGTTTCCAATAAGGCAATGTTTCCCACAGGATGTCCCCAAGAACTCTAATTTCAGGATACTAATAGGTGTTATATTTTAACAACAACAACCACCACAAAAAAGTCTTTAAGGTCAAATGCATTTGGGAAATGATCTGATAAGCAAATTTAATCACATTCCTTTTCTATAATTCTCAGAATTTTTAGGATTCTAAGGTGAATTAAAAATAGCCAGGGTGTGGATGTGGAGTGAAACATTTCCCAAGTGATTTTTTTTTCATGAAATGTCTTGTTTTTCATGTAGTATCTATTGAGAATAGTGTTCTGAAGAAATAGGCTTTGGAAAATTGAGATGGCAGAAAAGCATGGGATTTGGAATTTGATGTTCTGTGGGTCAAATATTAGATACAACACTTATCAATGACTCAACCCTAAACTAGTTAATCTGCATATTGTGGGCTTTTGCTGAGAGAGAGAGAGAGAGAGAGAGAGAGAGAGAGAGAGATTTATGTTTAACTTAGGTCATTGCAATAATTTAATAAGAAAACATATATTAAACACTATCGATCCTCGCCATATTTTAAATGATCAGGAAGTAAGAATGAAACTCTTCAGATTGCTGGATTTTTTTTTTTTTTTTTTTTGGAGCTCTTTGCTTTTGGATGTGGTGTAACTTGGAGAATCTCTTTCTTCTGTGTGTCCCATTCTTTTTAATAAATGGATTAATACATGCTGGAAACTTTTTAATGTAATTTTTACCTCGCTTCCTGCCTTTTGTAATCCTTCCATCCTTCAAATTTACCTTCGCTATGCAGGCCTCCTTTTATCTTGACAACTAAAATTACATCTCCCCTGTTTGTATTATAGTGGAAATTTTTATTGCACTGTTATTTCATACAAACCTTATCGTACTTATAGTTTCTAATTTCTGTGTGTGCAGACAACAATTATTGTTGGACCAGTATAAGAATTTTTAATTGACCTAAATGCATTAATACTAGAGAAATATATTCTCTAGGAAAACCAGAAGGAACAAGAACCTCTTTTCTTAACTATGTAGCTGAGTATTGATTCCTGATCCATATTTTTAATAAAATTTTAACTATCTTGTTTTGGTGTTTAGTGAGTGAAGCAAAACTTGGCTTGTTGATGCCTATTTTGTTAAGTTGTCATCATTGGTGGTCCAATATTCTCTTCTATAATTCTGATACTATTTCTCTTGGGGTTCTCAAGAAATATGTAAGTTCTGTCCTTTTCTGAATTTAATGTAAAATATATTTGGCTGCATTCAAAAGCTGCAAGTTTGTTTACAAAATTAAAATTCCTGTTCTAATTTGCAGCTAAAATCTCAGTGCTGAGAAGCTACATAACAGATTGGATGAAAATGTGGCTGTTTGGTTAAGCACTCAGGTTAAAAATCTTGGGTTCAACACTTATTTATGTATATGAGCTTGAAGTTTAGAAAGTTTAAGCATATCTCAATTTTGTTATTTCTAGAAAGGGCTAACACTACTTCATAGAATTACTATAAAGATTTAATAAAATAACTGGTATATTTATTGGGAAAGGCATATTTGATATATTTGTATAAACAGTTTTATTATGACAAAATGCACAAACATTATTATAAGGCTTAATTTGAATATTTTGAAATAGATTTGGTGCTATTTTCATATACTTGTTTCCATATAATTCAGAAAATAACAAGCCATTAATCATTCCACGTACAGATTGAAATGGTTGGATTTCCAGAGTCTTACTCAGTGATATCCCCAGATATCAGCCCACAAACTGGGCCTTTATAATGACCCTCTTAGTAATAATTATGCACTAAAGTGATTTCTTTGGAAATAATTTTTGTTTACTCTTCTTTTTATGTTGTAATAAAAAGTCTCAATTTATCAAATAGAGAGCAATAGGAATAAATTTCACACCTCAAAGAGAGAATAGTATGAGGACATGAAGGCATTTTAGTGGAAACTATTTCAATGTAAAGCCTTGTTGAATATTTTGACATTTCAAGATCCACTATCTCCCAAGTGCATGAATGTTAGTGAAACCCAAATTTATCACAGGACAGGACCAGAGCCAAAGTTTGCCTAAGTGCTAATTATAAGTTCTATAGGATTGCATGGATTTCACATCACCCCTCAGTTGAGGGTTCCTATTCGTTCTCTGAGACACCAAAGAAACCACATTTTGTGCTTACCAAAACTAATTTCTGGTTTTAATAGTAGCTTCATTGGGGCTTTACTTGAAACAAAAATAGTCAAGGAAGAAAACAAAAGAGAATGTGTGAATGCTTCTGAGGAAGAAGAAGGAATTGCCATAAAATCAAGGACTAGAAACACCCATTTATTTGAATTGAGAAAATAATTTCTTTTTTTATTGATTTTTTAAAACATAAATGACAGCAGAATGCATTACCATTCTTATTACACATATACAGCACATTTTTTTATATCTCTGGTTATATACAAAGTATGTTGACACCAATTCATGTCTTCATACATGTACTTTGGACAATGATATCCATCACATTCCATCATCCTTGCTAACCCCCTGCTCCCTCTCTTTCCCTCCCTCCCAGTGTATATAAAAAATAATCAGTTTGGGGGCTGAAATTGTGGCTCAGTGGTGAAGTGCTTGCCTAGCACATGTGAGGCATTGGGTCTGATCCTCAGCACCATGTGGAAATGGATAAATAGGGGCATGGTATCCATCTACAACTAAAAATAGATTTAAAATAATTATAATAATAATAAGTTTGAAGCATTTTCCATTGATGATTCTACACTTATCTCATTGGAATATGTACTTATGGTTTTATATATTTTCATTTTATATAAAACATAAGTAAAAATTTATGTTAATATATTTTATATAAGACAGAAGTCAGCTTTCTTGGAAAATATCAAATTCAGTAAAAAATAAAAGCAATACTAATGACTTGTTTTTAACTGTATATTTTAAACTAATCAAAATGTGCAAATTTTTACCTGATATTGAAGTTCCCTTGGTAACTAGGGAGAGAAAAATGATTATTTCTGGGGAAGTAACATTCCCCAATGGAGAGGCAGGGCGTATCAGGTCTGCATTCTCTGCTTGCACTAGAATTACCAGCCGAACACTGCTCTCTACCTGATGCCAGCAATGACTTTAAGCCACCTTCTACTTTGGCACGGTTGTCTTAGGTTGGGTATTCTTCCATTAGGCCACACCTCTGTATTACTCTTTTATTTTAGGTCAATGGTATCTTCCTAGGTCTGGTTTCTTCAGAAAACAAGTGTAGTGATTTATTTATTTATTTATTTATGTATTTGCAGGAGTCATATCATTTATGAAAAAGGAAAAGTGTAACCACATAGAAACCTCTATAGATTGGAAATGTGCTCTGAAGTGGAAAAGCGAAGAGGGAATAAAAATAATAGGATCTCCAGAGGAAGTGACCTTGTTTGATTGGATTTGTATCAGCGTTCCCTCCACAGTCACCCACTCCCTGCCTTCAACACATTTCGCACATGTACTCCCCCATCCCTGTGCTTCTGTTGTATTCCAACTTTGTGCTGTGATCCAGCTGGATTCCAACCAATCTGCAGTTATTTTTGGTAATGGCTTACCCATTTAGGAGCTGGGGCTAATATTTTGTTTTCTCTGAAAAAAAAAAAAAAACTTGTTCTTGTTTATAGCTATGTTCTCAGGGTAGGACTTTTCTTCTGATACAAACTTCTTCCTTGCCTCCTACTCAACCTCATGGCTCAATTGCAACTGGCCTCTTCTGATCAAATTGTCACTTGGCCGACATTAAGTGAGCAGGTAAGCACCTGACCAGCAACAAGCAGGTCATAGTATTGCACTCCCTTGCTTGGCCAAATGCATTCTTCTTGATGTTTTGTTTGTTTGTTTGTTTTGCTTTGTTCTTAACTTGGGACAAGAAAAACAAAGATAATTCTTAGTCCCTATCTCATTTTAAAATCTAAGAAATGTGAACTTGGGAACTTGTATTCCCAAGAAGCTATATTGAAGTGATCAATGTTAGAGAACACAAATGTCATACAGAAAGAATAGAAATGAGAGGATAGGGAGAAATTGAGAGAGATTGAGAGATTGTAGTAGAATGTTTATAATGCTGGTTTCAGTCATCTATGAGACCTAATTAAAACTTTTCAACTCATTATATTAACTAATAATGTTCTATTTTCTCTAAATAGGCTCAAAACAGATTTCTGAGTTAGAAGTTAAACTAAAGAAAATTAATGTGTCACTATTACTTGTTAAAGATACACCATACTTTGAATAGTCATTACTAGAGCAGAATTTCGAATTCCTTGGAGCATTGACAATAATTTTGATTCTTTGCATCCCTTCTGGAAACATTACACAAAAGGGAATTCAATAAACTCTTGTTGGTGAACCTGAGAAGACAGAATAGTACAGTTGCTTCTAACTTTTTGAAGTTGTATCTTGCAACTCTAATCAAATTCCAGCAATGATAGTAATCAGCAGCAAAGGGTAGTGTTATGGTTTGGATATGAGTCATCCCCCAAAAGCTTATGTGTGAGACAATGTGGAAGGGTTCAGAGGAAAAATTATTGGGTTGTGATAGAATTAATCCAATCAGTGAATTAATCACCAGATTGAGCAGTAATTGAAGGCAGGTAGGGTGTGGATAAAGGAGGTGGGGCATTGAGGGTGTGGCTTTGGGGTATATATTTATATCTAGCAAGTAGAGTCTCTTTCTCTGCTACCTAATCATCATGTGAGCTGCTTCCCTCTACCACACTCTTCTACCATGATGTTCAGCCTCACCTTGAGCCCTGAGGTATGGAGTTGTCTATGGATTGAGACCTCTGAAACCAAATATACTTTCACTCCTCCGTAGTTGTTCTGGTCAGGTCTTTCAATGATAGCAGCGGAAAAGCTGACTAAAACAGGTTGATATATTATAGTTTACCTTGTCTCTAATAAAAGCTATATATTTGGTATCTGGATAAAACAAAGAGTTTATATAGAAGCATTATTGGAACCAATTCTCTGTGTTTTCCACTAAGGAAACTGAGTTATAAGAAGATTAGACAACTTGCTAATATATATGCAGATATAGTCAAAATAAGGATCTAAAAATCCAGCTCACTCAAACTTGATTTTCTCTGATCACATCTTGGAACCTCTCTGAAGAGTCATTTGAACTATTAATATAAATTTCCTGAGAGTTTTATTATTTTTCAGGTGTCTTCATTCATGCCATATATTTATTTATGTGAATCAAATAAATTGTTGATTATCAACATATGTAAACTAGAGGATTTATATAAATTATTAAATTTCCTACAAAAATATATTTGATCTGCATGTTTCCAAATTGTTCTTATTTCTGGCTAAATCTTATTTTAAAATTTGATGATGATTAATAAGGAAACCGAGAAAGGGGAACGACAGCTTACCTTTCCTGTCATAGAATGAACGGGGTACCAAACACGGATAAAGGGGCACTAAGGCCTGTAAAAAAATGAAATGGTAGAACATCCTGATCTATTCTCTTAGCTTTTTCCTATTGTGATATCTTTGGAATGAAATCATATAGAAATTTCATTTGATCATGTCAGAGTACTAAGTCATATTGATAACTCCTGCTGGGGTAGAAAGCCTATCTCTGATTGCACACCTGGCCTTTAAGAGTTCAAATTCTCCTTGTTATGATATTGTGGAATATATGAAGTATACACAAAATTGGCTGCTTGATACTCTGATTTGCATATGAAAAGAGGATTTTTCCTTTGCTTTGATAAAAAGTGTTTTTTCTGAGATGAGGAATAAAATGGTAGGATATGGGAGTAGTTTTGATAATTTGAACTTTTTTCTTTACAAAGATCATAAGGAAGAGGAAAGCGGTAAAGATGAAAAACTTTTGTTGTCAAGTTAAAAATGAGAAAGTCAACAAAACACTCAAACTACTAAGTGGATAATTGTCTGTTCTATCGTGTATTTCACCATTGGGAGGTCGATTGCCCTTGGCTGTGCTTCTTCACAGGTGATTTTTAGATTTTTTTCAGAAACTCTACCATATCTGAATTTCATTTTTTCTTGCTGGTACCCATTCTGACATACTTAAGATTTGTGGATACTTAATGATCTCTGATTCATTCATGTAAAATTGAAGTTGAAACCACTGAAGCACCATGTTGACTTGCCTAAAGATGTGGACCATATTATTTTTATATTCATCACCAGTGTGTCTTGAAAATAGGCACACAATCTCACTAAATATAATATTGTTTTACAATTGCATAGAAATCCATATTTTGGGGTAAAATGAAAAGATATTAAACATAAAGTAATTTGAGGTCAGTACATTGAAATTTATTTTTATTTTTTTTTATTTTTTGTACCAGAGATTGAACCCAGAGGTGTGCTACCAATGATCAACATCCCCAGTCCTTCTTTTTATATTTTTTATTTTGAGACAGGACCTCCCTAAGTTGCTAGGGCTCTTCGTATATTGCTGAGGCTGGCCTTGAACTTGCAATCCTCCTCCCTCATCCTTCTGAGTCACTGGGATTTCAGGCATGTGCCCACATGCCTGGCATTGAAGTCATGTATTTTAAATACCATCCCTGTATTCTTAAGCATTGTGAATTTTATGAACTTCACTTACAGTGTAGATTTTAGCAGGTAATATTATTGACTGACAGTATTTGGGGAAATTTTTTGAGATAATATCTGAAAAGTACTTAATAAATAGTGACACCTGGGCTGGGGTTGTGGCTCAGTGATAGGATGCTTGCCTCACACATATCAGGCACTGGGATCCATCCTCAGGACCACATAAAAAATAAATAAAATAAAGGCATTGTGTTCATCTTTTTAAAAAAATAGTGATACCTTACTTGCCTTTATATGAAAGTATCCACAGAAGGTGATATTTGTAAATATTCTAGTGACAGAAGAACTATAGGTATTCATTTAGAAATTGAATTTTTATGTTTGACTAATTGAAATCTAGGAAACCTAAAAACTTATACTTGGAGTTGATTTTGTCTGATTCCTAGTTATCTAGTAATTTATCATTCAATGACAGACATAATAAAATATGTTCTTGAATATTTTTGTATTCTTTTGAGAGTTTAATTTTTCCTGGAAGCTAGTTGTCACTTGCATATTATCAGATTATTTTCATCTTCCAAGTCCATCTTTTAAGTGATTTTCTTTCCCTCTCCCCACCTTCCTCCTTCTTTTAGGGCAGGTGTAAAGTAGACTTTTTTCTAATGTTGATTAATCCCCTCACCTAAAGTGTGGTTAACCCAGGATATCTACTGAATGCTCATGTATTTGACAAGGTGGGAAGTAAAAAATTCCCAGGCCTATGTGAGCTCTAAAAATTTTCTATCTTACAACCCCATAGTAATTTTTCTTTCTTTACAAGATGTGCTTGTCTGGCCTTATGGAGTTTCATCCGATGCATGCACAAGCTGCTGTTCAGCCAGATTCAGGGAAACTGTTTTGCAAATGTTTGTAGCTCTCTCTCTCTCTCTCCCTCCCTCCCTCCCTCCCTCCCTCTCTCTCTCTCTCTCTCTCTCTCTCTCTCTCTCTCTCTCTCTCTCTCTTCTCTATACATTTCCTTCCTCTTAGGTATTCTACTCAATTTGAGCTGCCTTGACTTCTACAAACTCTAATCTGTCTCCTGACACAGTTTAATTACTGACAGATTCAAACTTGGAATTTTATTTCCATTGATTAATGAGAGACTGAAATACCAGATAAATAATAATTATAAGCTCTACTTATTTTAACTTCACTATTTTAAAAATATTATTTAGTACATTAATTTTAAAATAATAGTTACAAAGAAGATTTTCTGAAATATTGGAAATAAATAGTTCAAAAGGGGCTGGCAATCTTAAGCAAGTTGCCCCAAGAACAGAACAGAGTAGGAGGTTTTTTTCAAGAAAACTGTGCACCTAGTGACATTTAAGAAATAGTATTTTTTAACATAAGGGTGTGGCTTTAAAACTAAATGAAGATAAATGTAATCATGAACTAATAATAAGTTATTATTTCTAAATTAACAAGTCACACAAGTCTTTTCTATATGAGAATACAAAATTACTTTGAAATTTAAATGTACTATTGAAGATTTCATTGGCATGATAGCCTTTATATTACTAAATTTAGGCTCTATGTCACTACTTACCATCTAGAGACATTTTTCTCTTTTATGAGTTTCCTGAAGTTTCTATTTAATTCTATAAGTACTAAAATATTGATTTATGAATTTATTTATTTTATTAAGACATGGTTTTTTATTAAGCAAAAAACATTATTATTTCTTAAACTGTATTCCAAGAAGGGTACAACAGGAATATAATGGAGGCCCACCACTGAAAAGCTAATAGTTCAGATTAAAATACAGAAAAGTAAATAGGAATTATAGTTGAGTGTCTTGCTGTCAACATAGCAACTAAGTTGGCTTTAAAGAAGAGACTACATGATCTTTTAGATCATTTAAGTGTGACTTCAAAACAAATGGAATATCTGTGTGTGTGTGTGTGTGTGTGTGTGTGTGTGTGTAATGCTTGCTGCACACATCTTGGTAAAGAAGTAATACAAATACATAAGAATAATTAAGAATTCAGTGCTTCACCTTAAATATTACAGAATCTACAATCCATTCAATACTAGTATGGTGATTCTGACTTTTGCGATATTTTCATAGTCACAATATACTGTTACTTTTATAGAAATGATTACTATAAATAACTTTTTCTTTGAAGACATTTGAGTCAAAGACAACTTTTAAAACAGCTTCCAGAAAAAATGAAACTCATAAAATGGAAATTTAAGTTTGTCTTAATCAAGAAAGGACATATACAAGTAATGTAGAATTGCATCAAAAAGTTTGGATAAGTGATTACAAACAACAAAGAACTGAAAATATCAAAGTAGCAAAAAGTAAAATGAATAATAAAGCAATGGACATGTGGCATTTTCAAAGAACTAAATTTCATATTTTTGAGAAGGTTTCTTTCTGGTATTGAGAGTTATACATGAGCTCACAGGATATAAAAGTTTTAATGTCTCTATTCACAAAACACAATAAAATTCATTGTCCAAAATGTGCTGCAACTTTGGCACGTATGAATAGCTTTATTTTACTTTCATGCAATGGATGAATTGTAGTTTATATAATTAACATAACTAGAGTGTCAAGCTCAATGAGTGTAACTGTGTATTGGGAAGAAAGCAGCAACAAAGGGAGAATGTCCACCTAGATGTTAGGAGATGTAAAAAAAAAAAAGCAGACTGTATCACCATTCTGAGACCTTATCCTGTCATTGTCACTGGCCAGGTATTTGACCTTCAGTCTGTCACCTAGTCTACCTAGAAATGCACTGCTTCATCTGAAAACCAAGGGACAGGGCTCTATGAGCTCTGTGTTCCCTTTGAGTTCTAAATTTCTATGATGCAATAATTTTCATTGCCTGATGGGTAAATATATGATCTTTGCTCATAAAACTACTGTGCCTGATAACACTGAGCATTTTTTACCTCTAATTAATGCCCTAAATATCTTAAAATATATGGAGAAACATTCTCACAGTGTAAGGATATAAAATGGGTTTTTGGCAAATGAGGACCCAGGAGAATCTAAGTTATGTCTCACCTAACACAGGAGACATTCTAATACTTAATTATCATGATTTACCCTTCAAGTAGGGGAGTAACTGAAATCTTTTATGATCCACTAGTCAATAGCAGGACACAAGTTTATAAATAGCTGCCAATAAATATAATCATAAATTTAAAGGCATTCCTCCTTTTTAGGGAAATGGGTGATAACAGAATTAATTCAAGCTTATTCCAAAATAGTTATTAAGGAATCCTTCTTATTACTGATACTTGATTTTAGCAAATTAAGTTTGTGGGCTGTGTTTGTATATTTTTTTGAGAGAGAAAGCATATGCAAATATAAAGGAAGAAGTAGCCCTAAACTGGAAAAGAATCCCATTAATAGCCTCCTTAACAAGAAATTCAACAAAGGCCTAGAGACTGAGTCTGCAGCTGCAGTTAGCACTCCATCACTGAGCTATGATGGACAATACTGGTACTGTACGGATTCAGGCTAAATTAATGCTGATGGGTTTTGTTTCAAAAGACAAAAAAAAAAAAAAAAGTATGAAACAACTTCAGTTCTCACTAAGCTGAATCTGAGATCCCATCTGTTCAGATTTCATGCTCTAAGAAGAAAAACTCAAGTTAGAAACAAACCTCTTTCATTCTAATATTATTGAGAGATCGATCAAAAAAAAACTAGATAAAATCCTCTGAATTTTATTCAACTTGAGCAACTTGAAATGATGAAACTGCCATCATTTTGCAGTGTCTAGGGCAGCCTGCATTTCTAAGGAAGTCTATGAGTGAAGCAGTGAGTGGGAGTTAGATACAACCAAGACACTCCTTACTCTTGCCATCATCTGAGTAGTGAACTACACAATTTAAGGGTTATAATTAAGAATTCCAATATATTATTCGATTTTGTTAAAGGCAAAGAAGTGATCTGCATTAAGGAAAAAATCTAGAGACATGTCTTTCCTTTACATTGTTAAGTTACATTTAAAAGGGCAAATAAATGTCCATCCAAAACTTTTATTGCTTCTCCCTTGTTTTCTTAGCAGGAAAGAAATTTGATGTAAACAAAAAATGCTATTGCCTAATGGAATGCTTACTAGAGAATAACTAATTGGCTTAAAATAGTTTAATTTTAGGCTTGATTAAACTTTTTCAGTCCGTGTTTGTATTGGCTTCCTGGGTGCAATAAGTATTGCATTTCTTTAGGATTTGTGATGCCTGTGAATAATGTGCTTCAAAATCTAAAACTCAGCTAAGAAAACACTGTTCACTTTTAGGAATAATCTTTAGATTCTATGCTTCTTCAGAATTAAGATTTATGTTATCTTTACTGATAATGGTAATTTTACATGCTCCAATAAGACTTCAAAACAGATGACCTATAATGTCCTTATACATACCTTTGTTACTAATCTGAGTATAGGAATTTGTTGGCTTAATATTCCAATTATAATTACTTAGATATATTTTTCTCCACAAATGAAAATATAAAAAGGAGATTAAACTCCTAAAAGTCCCATAATGGACATCAGGAATTTGGTAAAGGAGGAATCAGAAAATATCTGTAATGGATTAAATCAATTTATGCAGACACTTTTTAAAAACCTGCTGATTATATTGATCTTCCATTCTCAATTATAGTAAACAGAGCAAATTATAATATTTGAATATTTTTGTGAAAAGAGAAATTGATTTTTTATTTTTTATTAACATAATAATTATATATATTTATGGAGTACAGTATGATATTTTAACACATGTATACAGCGTGTGTTAATCAAATTAAGGTGATTATAATTTCTATCACTTTATCATTTCGTTATGTTTGGGGATATTGAGCTCCTTCCAGTTTCTCATAAGATATGTAATAGATTAGTCTTTTAAGATGCTCCTAAGTCCTTTGTCCTTATCCTTCAGCATTTTCTTAGTAAATAATAATAGCAACTAACATTTAGTGAGCACTTACTATATGCCCCATTCAGTGAAGTTCTTCAGTACTATTTTGTATTACTCAGTGTAACTTTCTTAACAATGTCATTATTCTCATCTTTATACATGTGAGAAATCAAAACTACCAAGAGGTTATTCACATAACCACTCAGTTATGGAAATAAGATTCAAACCAAAGTTATATAGGGTTTGATTACACAATAATAATAGAATTCTGAATTATTTTAATAAAATAATTCAGATTATTTTAATAAAAACAGAGAAAAAAATCAGGAACATTTAAGTACACTGTATGTTATTTATTTAAAAATTTACTTTTCATAGGTATTCAGATTAAATAGAAATGAAAGTCAATGGTCTTGATGATTCTTCAATAAAAAAAAATACCCTTCTAGTTTTTTGTTTGGTAGATTTCCTCAAGTATAAAAGATCATTGAGAAATTGAAAATTGGCATTTGAAGACAGCTACTATATGGATCTTCTGTTTGGTGGAATACTCAATAAATTTGCTACTCATTAAATATTTACTTTTTGCTCTAAGGCAATTTAATATGTAATAGAAGAAAGCAGGGAAAAAGTTATGTGTTTATGTTATGCATTATAACCCTTAAAATAGAACATACGATTATTTGTAAAAGAGCAAAAATAAATAATTCAAGAAACAAAACAAATGGGAAAACCTAAATTTACCTATTGCCATAGATATCATCTATTGCAATGATTCAAGAAAAGCAATTTGAACTTGGAATCTTTGCATTATCGTTACTTTATTTTGGTGGTATTGTATGCAGTTTCAAAAAACTTGATGATCAAAGTACATCACATCTGAGTCTTTCTTTACAATTTAGAGATGGACTTTGCATCCATAATCTCATTTGATAATATGAAATAATGATTGTACTCTCTTATCATCAGATAAGTAGGAATCATATGGAGTTTTGTTATTGAGACCTTGGAGAAATATTTTATTGAAAGGTGTTCTACAATAGATAGGATCAATGGCATAATACCCTTCTAATGCTAGAGAAATCCTATGATGAATGCTGATTTTCATGGAAGGTTAATAGGAAGATAGCACACAGGATGGAGAACTAAGAGTATAGTTAGAAAAGCATTTAGGAGAAAATTAGAGGAAATGAGAAAGATTTAAACATGTCGACATCAATAATTAAACATTTACATCAAAATTTACAAAATGTTGTTAAAAATGCAGATAGTTACCTGAAAAAGGAATGAATCATAGATATAAACATAAGAATCATTCATTTAGTGGGAGTTATTTAACCTTGAAAGTGGAGGAAAAGTAGGGAAGTCAGAGGAGGGAGGGTCATGGACTAAACCTTAGAAAACAATCATGTGAGAGGACAATAGAAAAATGTTGCCAAGAGAAGACAAGAAGGAATCCTTAAAGTAGTCAGAAGAAAAAAAAAAACACAGTACGTGCTACAGATTTCAGAAAATATGCACATTTTGGAGGTTGATCAATCATGTTAAATATATTAGAGACTATAAGAAAAATGAAGATATATATATGTATATATATGTAAGGAAATCTAAACATGTATTTAAAATATATAATATTTATATTTATGTGTAATTATGTTGATAAAATAATTATATTTATGAAACATACTATATAAGTATATATACACATATATACATATTGAAGGAAAATGAAGATATATATGTGTGTATGTGCATATACATATATATATATAGTCCTTTCTTTCTTTTTCTTTCTTCTTTTTCTCTTTACCTTTGAACCATTATTTTCATGAAGACTGAGCAAAGACCGTGACTTAAATATTAGTCAAATTAAAAAAATATATAGCATGTATAATTATCACTTTATACATATGCTTATTTACCCTTCAGTAACAATATTTTCCATGTTTTCTTTGTTTATAATGAAAGTAGCATATTGCTATTATCTTCCCTCTGATTCTATAGCTATTGCATCTGAATGTTTATATCCCCCCAGTGTTTCTATGTTGAAATCCTCAACCTCAAGGTGATGGTATTAGGAGATGGGACCTTTGGGGCATGATTATGATATGGGTGCAGAGCCCTCAGGAATGAAATATGTGTCTCCCAGGCTTATTTTAATGAAATTAAAAATAAGCCTGGGAGACATATACCACACCCTCTTCTGAGTGAGGACACAGTTAGAAGGTTGCTGTCAATAAACCATGAAGTAGACTTTCATCAGACACTCCTCTGTTGATGCTTTGATCTCAGATTGGCAGCCAAGGGAAATGTGAGAAATAAATGTTTGTTGTTTAAGCCTCCCAGTTTAAGACAGTTTGGTTCTGCAACAAAGTTGTTTAACCAAATCTCTTCTCCAATCTTGCTATATTCTGAACATTTTCATCCCTCTTCTAATGCATATGTTCCAATATAATTCCCAGTGGTATGGTTTTAAAATATGGTGCCTCTGGGAAGCTATTAGGTCATGAGGGCTGAGCTCATTAATGGGATTAATGTCCTTATGAAAGAGGTACCAGAAAGTTCCTTCTACCTTGTGAGAACACAGCTAGAAGGCACCACTTATGAAATGGGAATATGGCTCTCACAAATTACTGAATCTGCCTGTGCCTTATCTTCAATTTCCTACCTCCAGCACTTTGAGAAATAAATTTTATGTTGTTTTTAAGCTATCCAGTACCAAAATATTGTCATTTTATTATGGAAGCCAGAATAGACTTAGACAATTCCATTTAACATATGTAAATTTTTGGACAGGCTCTATATAGACAAGCTGAAATTATGAACAAAGACAGGTCCGTGGACAGGATGTATGAGTTTATGTGTACTCCTGAGAGATGAAGGGTATACTAAGAAAAGTGACAATCTCAACAGAAACAATACTAGACTAGGAAAAATGCCTAAATCTTTGTTCAGGTTCTGCCAATATCAAGATCAAACTGGGACATAAGTGTCTTTCAGTGGAAACATCTTTATCTTTTGTATAAAAAAACTAGATTATATTTTTTGTGAACCTTTTCACTTATCTCTAATAAACTATATTTTCCAACACAGCATTTAGCATGTTAATTAAGTTACAAGATGAAAAATATAGTCTTTACAAATAGCTGTCACCAAAATTTATCTGAGGAAATAGTATTTTTGAAGACATATATTAATAAACCTTTGATAATGAAAGATACTAAGAGTTATAAGTATGAGTGGCATAATTCTAAATACAATGAGGTGACATAATTCTAATTAGAATGGAAAAACAGCATTTATGGCTCCATGAAAGAAAGATCAGAAAGAGAAATGGCAATAAGAGAAATGGCAAAAAGGTATTTACTTTGAAATGAGCCTCTTCATAATGAACTCCTTAAGCCACCATAAAATCCACTAAAATTTTAAAATATTTAATGTGGAGTTTGCATATGAAGTGATATGAAGTTGAGTTGTAAGTCTAGATGTCATGAGGGAAAGCAGATGTAATCCCCAGCAACCTGGAGCACAGAATTAAAAAGGAGAAGACGGTCAGTTCCTGAAATTTAAAGAAACTGTGTGGAAAGTACAAATTATATCACAGAGAAAGAATTGACACACAAGCCAAGCCAAACCAAATCTTCAAGAACAACAAACCCATCTTTCTTGTGATTTTATATAGTGAGTGGCATCACTGCCCTGCTGAAGCCTTTTCATGTCTCCTTTCACCATTGAACTGAATAACATCGAAAATCATTAACATGAAATACAAGAATATGCTCAACTTCGCTACTACTCACCAAACAGCATTATCTCCCATCCTTCTTCTAGCCATTGGGTTCCTTTCAGCATACCAGCATCTGTATAAATCCTGGCTTCAATATTGATTTCACTATTTTATTAACCATAAATACTTTCCTTTTCCCATTTCTATGTGATCCTGGATAACAAGATCTCAGCTTAATTTTTCTTTGCCAGTTGGACTTCCTAGCCTTCTGAAATAGGCTTAATTTCTAATATTTATGCTGTTTCCAAGCATTCTGTGGTTCTTATCATTTCATGACACTCCTTAATTTTAATTTCATCTTTTCTTCCTTCTAAGCCAGAAAGACAGAGGCCATGTCTATCTTGTTTAACATTCTAGCACCAATACTTAGTACAGTGCCTAGAATGGGAGAGAAGTGAAATAAATTAGCATGGAATAACTGATTTATAGAAATAATGGATGACTTCAGAGTCTAGAAAAAGGTTTGAAATGCTCCCTACAGATTGAGTAATAATATGGCAGCCTCATTCATCAATTACAAGGTGGTGTTTGTCAAATGATCAAAAACAACATTAATTAAGCCACTTACAAATATCAATACTCTAAAAAGCAAAAATGTCACTTTGTCATTTATTGTATGCATTATAACTTAATTAATATAGTCATTACCTAAAAAAGATGCAAATATCCCATTTTCTGACCACTCCTTCTATGGTCATTAATCATTTAGATTGCTTGCTCAATTACTCGAAATTTTTTCCTATCAGAAAAATTGCAGAAGCTGCATAAGTTACCCGTCTGCTCCCTTACAATCTATTTTACACTCAGCAACAGTGATCATGTTACAACATAATCAAATCTGGCTAAGCTCTGAGTAAACCCTTGAGATGTTTGTCTTTGTAGTTATAGAGCATTAAGCCAAAAAGTTTAACATGGTTTGCGAGAATTTACATGATCTATAAGATTTGACCCCTGCTTACTTTCCCTATAATTCAAGTTTCATTTAGCAAATATTTTTTAGTGTAATGTGTGGTACAACTTCCCCTAGTCTGGGGAAGTCCTGTTCTCTCACAGCTTGCTTTGCACTATGAAGCTAAGTCATGTTTCTTCACACCAGCTCTCAACTACCATCTTTTTTCTGGATCTCATTCCATTAATATACTCTTGATAAGTCACCAGTGGATGTCACTTTGAAAACTCAACTGGCACATTTTCCACCCTCATTTTACTTGACATTTCCAAAGCCTATGACAAGCTGCCTACTCACTATAAACACTCTCAAGTCTTAATTTCTCCCAACCTAAATATCAATATTTTTTTTAATCTCTAAAAGGGTTCACCCTCAACTCTACCTAAGCAGGAGATGACAATAGGGTGAGGATAAAACAAAGCCCTAAAAATTGAAATATTTATAAAATACAAATGAAGAGAAGGATGAGCTTCTTCCCCAGGTAACTCAGGTCTGACTCAGGAGTCATTCAATATTGTTGAATAAATGAATGTACAATTCCACCACATTTGCATACTTATCTACAACCTTTCACTGAGTAGTTGTGTTATTGAGTATATAATGCATACACAAGGAGAGAGGTACATTAATGACCTTAAATTAATAACAATAAAACAATATATTGAAATTAAAAGCTATTAATGAATTACATTTAATCCCACTGCAATATAATCTTTCTTATTTATACCAAAGACCATTGAGTTGATTGTTAATTATTTGCTATCTTCTTATTCTAATTAATCCTTCCTAATTACACTCTAAACTTGACCTAAAAAAATTTTTTAAATTGCAGTATAAGAGGATGTAAAGGAAAATTATACTGAAAGTCAATAAAATTAAATACAAGACTTTGATATAAAGATAAAAATTATATTTTTACCTCCTTGTCATAAGAGGGCTTCTTCAATTATTTTATTTCACATAAACTCATTATATGTTCTTGTAACAAGTAATTCAAATCAAGAAAAAGCATGCAGAGAGATATACTAAGCAGTCTTTTATACATCTCGTATTGTTACTAGTAGTAATCACTTAATGCTCGATTTTTGAGGTACATTTTAGTCAAAGATATTAATGAAATACTTTTAAAGTAATTGTAACTTAAAAATGGTCTATAAAAGTCTTTTGGTAGCAGTGTTTTTTGTTTTTGTTTTTTAGTTCAAAATTTCACATCTTAAAGTCAGTATTGGTTGATAAAAGAAGGCGAACATGCTATCAACATCCATGCTTTGTAAGTGACTACAGATATTTAAAATATATTTCCTCTTATGTATGTTTACATCTATGTATAAAAATGTTAAAATAATTATAGACATAATGTAAAATATGTTTTTATGTAATAAGACATGCATTCAACAGTTTCATATTTCTTCATACATTCCCCAGTCTGAAATCTATGCTATTTAATAATAAAGTTCTATTTTAATCAAAAAGTCAACCTATTTTATAGAAATGCAAAGTAAATCAGATCATTTGGAAGCAAATTATCATTCTTCCATTCAAAATTGCTTCTTTTTTATGGAAATGGCTTACAAAGTAGTAGCATTGATATTTACCTGTGAGTGATAAAAAAAGACTCAAAAAATATGATGTTTAACCGAATGTTCATGAGTGGGTTTTGGAGAGGTTCTTGAGCCTCCTGAAACTATGTGTAAATATATTGTAGAATGAGCTTATAAACATTTTTCTGGGAAGAAGAACCTTAATTTTATCTACTTCTCAACAATAAATCTTCAAAAATATATGTACCAATAATATGTAGGAAAGAACTTACACTTACAACACTACAGTGAAATATGTAATGAAGTTAAGGAGACTCCAAAATCCCCATTTTACCTAAGGCTTTTATCATAATTCTGAATGGGGAAAATAATAAATTGTTAAACAATTACAAGATTTATTGTAATTGACACTATTTAGGGTTTCATCTGCCCAAAACCCATAGGAACTGATTTGATAATTAGGAATCTATGACTGACATAACTTTTATTGGGAATTTCTATAGAAATTAGATTTAACATGGCTGTACTGACTAATCATCACCTCATACAATTTCAGATATATTAAAATGACTAGCCAACTGGTTTAAATCTGTCTGAAATCTTCTCTGAAATAAAGTGGAGTAAAAATAAATGTCATTTAAAGAGTGAACCACAATCTTCATTGTCATATGGAGATTGCCTATGTCTTTGGACATATAATATTTCTTAAATGTACATTTTCATGAAATGTAACTTTCTGAAAAGTGGCAATGGATAGCACAGCGACATGAGAGCATTTTGTTGCTATGTCAATAAAAGCAACATCCATCGTCTAACACTTACCTTTCAATCGGATGACAATGGAAAGATAATATCATATTAGAGAAGTAGAACTTGCTAGAGATGGACTTATTGTTATGGAATATAAGCCTATTAATGCTGTAAATTTATCTTCACATATGTCATGTAAGATGCATTATCACCCATTAGATGCAGGTATAAGTTAAACATTAATGGAGCTATTGTTGATATCTTTTCACCACAATATCCTCCCAGTCGCGTGTGTGAACAGAGCTCTTCTGACTAAATGGCCAACCACTCTAAATGATGTGCAATTAAGAAATATGCTATTCTGCTGCATTAAAGGAAAGCCAAATGAAAGAAATTAGCATCCATTTCCAGTACAGCTTTGCACATGAGAGAATGTGTTCAGCAAGGAAGTAATTGCTTTCCTTATAAATACAGTTTAAGAAACTGATATTTACAATACATATCTACATATCTACATATCCTCTAGCTTGAGGATCTCTTTCAGTTCTTTGTAATCATATTGACAACTCAAAAAGTAAGCTCATCCAGAAAATGTTAGATAATAAATCTTTTTAGTATTATCTTTCAGATCTCAAAAATAAAAAACACTTGTCTTGTTAGGATTAAGAGAAATACTTAGTTTTGTAAAAAAAAAAAAAAACAAACAATCAAATGCTAGGTAAATATTATTAACATTATTGCTAAAACTAATGAAGGTTGACCTACTAGAAGGAAATGTTCACAAAATTAACCAAGCATTTCCACCCTCACTGAAAACATTGTGTTTCTATCTTCACCTGTTCAATGAGTTGTACATTATAAATATCTTAAAAATAATGAAGTTAATTACATAACTTATGAAATATGTTTAAAACCTTTAAATTATTAACCTTCATTTACTGAAATGGAAATCACTGAAATTTCAAACATAATTATGGATTATGAAGAAAATCACTAATCTTCTACAAAGAAAGTGACTTAGTTTCATTTAAACTCCTAGGGGATCTACCTTATTTTTCTCAACTTTTTGTATTTCATTAGTCCATATATTAAAAAAATAGATAAAAGAAACTTATAATACACTTAACATTAACACAAACCCATCTAATTACATGTTTTAAAAAATATCTACCCTGAGAAGCTAGGAGTAACTTCTCAATCCACAGTGTTTAGGGCTGGAGCAGTTGGAAGAAAGTTGTCACCAACATTTAACATGGTTTATGATTTTGATGTTGACAAAAAGGACCAAAGTACATAAAACTTCTTTGCTTTGTGCACACTTTAGTAAATAGCAAACAATACCTGTACAGAGGAACTTGTAGATTACAAATCTTGTTTAATCTTCCTATTATGACTATCAAATTATGTACATAATGAAAATGAGGATCAGGGAAACTAGGATCACACAATTCAGGGGTTAGAGCAGAATTTGAAACCACATTTTCCAATGCAAGTTCAGTGTCCCAATTATTATATCAAAGTTGCTTTAGGTATGATTGGTAATTTACTGCCAATTGTTTATGTAGGAGGAAAATGACCATTTTTAACAAAATATTTTAAATTTTTATAAAAGAAAGAACTTCTGAAAAGAATGATTAAGCTTTGTAAAGGAAAGAGCTAATTCACTTTGTCTAAATTGATGCACCAGATTAACACTACTCTTTGTATGCAAATAGTTGTAATTATAATGGTATGATAATTAACATCTTTGGAAAGAGTTCAAGATCAATCCACTTACATTGAAATATATAATATGGCAACTAATTTCACAGTAGACTTTAGGGGTATCATTATATATTATGGCAGCCTGAAGCTTGTAAGAAATTATGTTCTAACTGTAATATTGAATTAAATTTGAAAGATATTTAAAATATTTCAAGTATTGTACTCAAGTTGAACATATCCTCCACTGAGAGTAGTTAAGAACCAAAATATAAGGCTTTGTTTTGCTAGCTACCTCAGTAATGTCCCCCAAAAGTATAGGTACATTCTCATTTCAGGCTTTTGTCTTTTTGTTGGAGAGTTAAAGTAGGTATCTTGGTTGCAAAGTTAATATATCATATATTACTATTGCATTAATTTTAATTATCAAATAAAATAAAATAAATGCACATAAAGAGTGTACTGAATAAATTATGAAACATCTTACATGGATGGCATTCTATCTAGCCAAATGAAGTAAACCTTCATGTGTTTATTAAGTAAATAAAACAAGAAATAGAAGGACCCACTAAATGTATGTAAACACACACACACACACACACACACACACACATATGTAATATAAAGAGAGAGAGTCTTTCTGAGTATGTCTATATAAGACATATATATATTATTATATATATATATATATATATATATATATATATATATATATATATATATATCAGGCCTCCAAATATCACCTGCTTTCTATGTTCTTTTCTCTTTGTTCATAACACTTGAAAACCTCAAATTTTTCATCAGAGGGCTGGAGTGTAGCTCACTGGTTGTAGATCATGCTCAGCATGCACAAGACCCTGGGTTCAATTCCTAGCACCCCACAAAAACTTGCATCAAGACAATTTTTATTAATTTACTCTAAGGTATGATGATTTTGGTAGTTGCTATACTGACTGGAAGTGATGGGAAATACAAAGATAGCAAAAATAAATAAATAAATAAGAGATAACAATGTAAGAGCATGAAAGTATTCCACACCCAAGGTGATGAGAACAGCTGCTGTTAAGCTAAACACACAGGCCAAAGCAAGAGGATAATTCGCTCCCCTACCCCAACCTTGCTTAGGTGCTCCCTGATGGACTGTCACCAACACCACTTAGTACTGTCCTTTGACTCCAGGGTGAGTCTTGCCAATTAAAGAATGTCTACACAGGGGTTTCACACTACTCCACAGGATTTTCACTACCATTCCTAATGGCAGAGTAACAAAGTGCATTCTTTATGGGGTGTGACTCATGTATTTAGTTTTAACTTTGTAATATAATTTAGCACTATTTGTTGAATGCCAACTATGTGTAAAGCATTTTCTATGCCCATACTATATATTCAGACAAAGAATGACATCATGAGCAAACATTAAAGATATTTGAAATCCAGTATTATTTGACTAGTCATTGTACTAACAATCAAATCTTAAAAATGAAAGTCAGGATTTATGAGATGTAAATCAGAGAATTTACATAAATTAAATAATAAACTAGCTCCATAGTCTCTTAAACAATTCACTGTGGAAATATCTTCTCTCAATAATTAAATGTACTGAAATTCAAAGCATGTACAATTTTATAATGCACATATAATATACAGTAGGCTTTTAATATAACTAAATGCAATTATAAACACATATCTAAGATGAGGATTTTAGAATAGTTGAGAAAATTGATCTATACGGAAAAAGAATGAAAGTAACTAATAGTACAAAATAGAGATGATGCTGTACAAGAAAGATGAAAGAAAAGACTGTTTTAACTTCTGTTGACTTTTTTTAGCGGGAGGGAGTGGGTAGTTGGGATTGAAACTAAGGTTTCTCTTCCACTGAGCTACATCCTCAACACTTTTTGTTTTTTATTTTGAGACAGAATCTGGCAAAGTTGCCCAGGCTTGCCTTGAACTTGAGTTTTCCTGCCTTAGCCCCTCAAGTAGCTAGGATTATAGATGTGTACCACTATGCCCAGCCTGACACCCACTTTTGCCTGCTCTCTTATTACATGTATTCTCATTCTTGTTGTTGTTGTTACTGGGGATTGAACTCAGGCGCACTTAACTACTGAGCCACATCCCCAACCCCTTTTTGTATTTTATTTAGAGACAGGGACTCTCTGAGTTGCTTAGCACCTTGGTAAGTTCATGAAGCTGGCTTTGAATACAATATTTTCCTGCCCCAGCCTTCTGCTGGAATTATAGGCTTGTGTCACCATGCCAGCTCATTCTGTTCTTCTTATAGTTAATACATAACTTTGTTTAGTGTTTCTTTCTTTATTCCTTCTTTCTTTTCTTCCCTCTCCTCTCCTTTTCTCCTCCCCCTCCTCCTCCTCCTCCTCCTCCCCCTCCTCCTCCTCCTCCTCCTTCTTCTTCTCTCTCTCTCTCTGTCTCTCTCTCTGTCTCTCTCTCTGTCTCTCTCTCTCTCTCTCTTCTTTTCTACAATCAGGGGATTGAATTCACAGCCTTGCTCATTCCAAGTAAGTATCTACCACAGAAGTACATCCCAAGCACTTTTTATTTTGCTTATTTTTATTTTTTAGTTGATGAGGCTGTCCTTGAACTTGTGATCCTCCTGACTCAGCTTCCTGAATGACTAGAATCACAGTCCAGCCACCTTGCCAAGCATCCTATGTTGACTGTTATATATAGATTTCAGTCTTTCCTATCATCCCTGGTTCCTTTCCCACCCCAAGTTACATGTCATATTGTCTCTCTTCTTATACAGATTAAGTTTCTTTGATACCAAAGTAATAAAAAAAGAACTCTAGTCAAGACAGAAAACTGAAAGAGAAACTAAGTATGAACATGGACCCCACCTTCTAGGTAATAGGACAAAATTCCAACTCAGATATTTACAGGTACCTGGAACCTGTCCTGTGGTCTTGCCTTGTCATTATATGGGGAGGTCTAATTAGCCCATGAGTTGCTGTGTGTCCAGATCTATGCCATAAAGAGATAAACATAGTAGTATAAAGATATTAATTAAATCCTCATTAAAATCTTGTGAACATTTCTGTTTAAACATTTTTAGCATGTTCAAAAATATAAGATATGGTTTTTCAAAAAGTAATGTTGTCAGATGCAATCTGTATCTGACCCTATGTTACAATCACTGCTAAGCAAATTACAGTAATTTAGAATTTATATAAGACGAAATCAAGGACAATTTATAGGTTGTATGGTAGGTGGGGACAGGAAAGCCTGATATTTTAATCATCTTAACCAAAATTTTCACAATGACAGGGAGCATTGCATCAGAAAACAGAGATGAGGAACATTTGCACTGCTAATTTAGACAACTCACACCTTATTATGAGCTGGCTTTACTGCTATAAAGATACACTTCAGATGGAATGGCCAGCCCTGTCCCCTAAAATGTGGATAAGATTTTTAAAGCCTACTTCCTTTAAACTATCATAATAGAGTAATGTACCGAAATCCATTGCCATGGTTTATTGTAGTTTTTCTTGTTAAAGGCATTCATGATCAAATAATATTGGAAAATCTGAGTTCAATAAAGTTAAACAGGTGTTTAGTTTTATTTGATGTGTTTTGGTTTGATTTTACTGCAGGGCTCCTCAGAGCCTTTAGTATGTAAATGCACACTGTGAAGGAGTGTTTATAGGAGGCATTTACCAAGTTTAGGGTATGACAGAATTCCCTCTCCACATTTTTTTTTTTTTTAACTTTCACACTTCTTTTTCCTCCTTCCTTCCAACACAGAGACAGGAGATGCAAAGTGGTTAGGAATTATTAGCGTTTATGAGATCTACTGTCATAGATAATAGAGGGAGAAATGACTGAGGTGTATTGTGAGAAATAAATGAATAAAATGCTCAGAACATAATAGACTGGATGGTGCTAATGACATACGTTGTAAACCACCTTAGTGATTCTTTGTAATAGAAGCCAATAGAAACCATGAGTAGCCAAAGACAGATGTGAAAAGCATTTCATCCTAAACTGATTCTAGCTCCTGGTTCAAAAAAATAAGTTTCATAATAAATTTCAAGAAAAGTAATAGACTAAACTCTTATATAAGGCTATGATCAAAATAATAGCCATGGGAAACTATTTGAATTTTTAAATAAAAAGGACATAAAATTGCATTTGAGCTTATTATACAATGTTTTGAATTTTAAGGGTTTTTTGTTTTCTTTTTTTCTAAACTAGTTGCAAATTAATGGCAAATATTAATTGTTTCACTAACTGGTTAAACAAAGGGCACTTTGTGTGAAGTGTTCATTTAAAAAGCTTTAAGTGAAAAGAAAGCACTCTTTTACCTCCTGAAATTTGGATATCTATATAATGAGGAACAAGTCACCCACCTATTCACTGTCCCCAGAAAGATAACAGTCAGGGAAATATGTTACAATCATCAAGAAAACTGTTAAAAAAATGTCTTTGTATCATTCTGAGAGTTTCCAGGTCTTGGGTGGGAACTTTGCATTAGTGTTATTTTAATTTCCAGTGAGGTTATGACTGAGGCCCACTGTCCTAAGATGAAATATACTATCCAGTACTGACATCTTTTAAACATGAACAATAAAATTTAATTAAGAGCACAGGAATCAATAAAAAATAAAGAAACTTTATAAAATTATTTTTTAAATCACAGCTCATAATTTATACATTACTAACTGTAAAAAAGGATAGAAAATAGTACTCTGAATCACTCTGAGTTAAAAATATAAATCAGAAATAAAGATGGTTTTTCTGAAACTGTCATCATAAACAAAATTCTGATCCCTTTATTACATATTGGCAATATACACTTTACATATTAATATTATACATGAAAACTAATAATATTTATTGGGGGTATACTATATATCTACCTGCCTATTTAAATTATGGGATAAAATGTTAAGGTATGGGGATATAAAGAGAAACAATATCATACTTCAAATTATCTACAATCAACTAATCAAATACTTTAATATCACAAGCACATAATTTTATCTGTACCCTCTTAATTACCTTCAATCATGCATCTAAGTACACATACATTTCTGTAATCATTCATTCATTTGTTTACTCATTCATTTATATAAGTGTTCCCCCCAAAACCATTACCATTAAATAATACATTATTTATCTCTTCATCTTCAGAATAACCCTAGGAGGTGTTATTTTTACTCACATTGTATAAATGAGAAAACTAATTACAAACTTACTAAGTAATACATATTAGGATCAATGTATATGGTAAATATCAATGATAGACTGACAGACACAGCTTATCTGTACACTGAGTTTTAGTCTTTATTCTGTCTTTAAAAACCTCTCTATCCGAAGCCCTATGAAAAATGAGCAAAAGTCCAGATACCCTTTCACTTGTCATTTAGGTATAGGGGTACCTTAGTTCTCATTCAAGGATGAATATTAAAATATTCAGGGTCCAATTCCAGACATTTGAATCAGAATTCCTGTTAGTGGGACCTGGAAATTTTCTATTAAAATTTTTTTTCAAGTAATCATATGATGAACAGATTTAAAAAAAAAAAAAAACAACACTGTATGCTATTGCTCCTATTTGAGATTTGATGAGTTTGGATCTTAATGATGCTCCAAACAAAAGACAAATAAAAAATTTTTAGGGGAAGAGCTTATATATTACCAGATACACTTTCCTTTCTCAAAGGTAAAGAAGCATTGGTACAGCAGGAAATGTTTACTTGCTCCCTATGTTTTGAAATCAGTCTAAATTTTGCTGAGGCCCAAGTTGCTTGATGCTTTGAAAGCTATATTTGTTTTCTGTGAAATGCAAATAATGATATTATTTGTCTCTTTGGGGCCTTGTAGAGAAAAAATACAATTAATGTTTTTTCCTTCACAGGACAATGTCTGACACGGTAAGAAGCATACTCAACATTCTTATTGTTATTAAAATTACCAGAAAATATTAGAGGTCAGGAAGGGAAAAAAAAATAGTTCTAATTGCCCTTGTGTCTTATTTTCCCAGGTTCTTTTATCTATCTTAAATAATTTTTATTCTGGAATAATTTCTTTTCCTCTCCCCAAATCATATTAAGATTTGAGTATTCTCATATTTCTCAATGAGTGTTAGGACAAATCCAGGGTCTTGTACTGACTGGACAAGCACTGTGTCCCTGAGCTACGTCTTAGTCCTTCCCACTAAAACCTTTTGAAAAGTTTTCTGTAATTAAAAAAAAAAATCTCTGTGCTATTTCTACTTTAAAATATGACAACTTGACTCTATCCCTCTGCACCAGTTCTAGGGTGTGTATGCCAAAATAAAGTGCTCTAGCTCAGGATTATTGAAAACTAATATCGTATACTATTTTAAAATGAGAACTTTGTAAATGCATGATATGATTAGATCATACTCTAATTATATAATATACAACATAAGGTACAATTCATAGACGTGGGTTTAAATTTAATTCAAATAAGTAAACTGATTTAACCCTGTTGGGGAAAAGTCAATGCCCTAATCCAATCATTAATACAATCTTCATTGTAATAAAATTTTATTCCTGTCTGCTTCCTTGGTGCCTAATGATGAGACTAAACAATATACATATTTTATTTACATATTCAACAATACAATGCTCTGTTCAGTGAATGATGTTCTTCTGCCACTTGGTGGTGCTTGCCAGTTTTAAAATTTGTTTCTTGGTGGCACTATAACACTAAGTACATAGTAAGGAGAACAAAATCACAGCATTCCCATTGGAAAGGGTTTGCTTCGAACTGTTTAATAATTTAAAGAACCTCTGTGGAAGCAACTGTATTTGTTAACCAGTCACAACCAGTAATTAACTCCTTTGGAGTTTTAAGTTACTTTGGGAAAAATGTCTTAGGAAGAATACATATTACTAGAAAGCATGCCAAAAATTTACTTAGCAAAGAATTCAATAACAGTTATCCTCTGCTAAGAGGTTCTGTACAATTCTACTTAAATGGCCAAGCCCTGAAATCTTTGCAGGTCTCATTTCATTATCATAATTACTGCATAAACACTTTTAAGGACTTTTGCTGTAGTTTCAAGCATGGCTTATTTTCATAAGCCTGATTATTTGCCACACCAGCCTTGTTATGGATAATGACGTGTTCTCAATCTGTACTGTGGAGTTGTTATAGCTTGATTTACATTAAGCTTATATTTATGCTGCTGTCTCTACTGAAAGGCATCTCTGATTTCTTGCTTTTGCAATATCGCTTGGCAGTTGTATCTACTGGGCATTCCGTTTCCTTAAAGAATTTAGCTGCTCTGTCTAGAATCCGATTTTCTGATGCCTCTAACGTCTGGTCAAATTGATCTGTTTTAATGGAGTCTTCGTCGGTGAGGAGCGAGATGCCACTGACTAGAATGCTGGGATCCGCTGCTTAATTGCCAGGAGTGAGAGACACTGAGATTCAGAAATCTTTGGAGGTGGGCGGGGGGAGGGGGAGGTAGCCTTAGGATGGAGGCGGAGATGCAAGATAAAGGGATGGGTTTCACATAGGGGGAAAAAAGGATTTCTTTGAGGCACCGAGGTGCTGCACGATCACATCTCTCAAAGGAGAAGTTAAAAAGCGAGGAAGTGGGAGGAGGTCGGAGGTTAAAGTACTTAAAAAGATTGCTGGGGCACAATTTGTTTTTCTGTTGGTGTCTGAAAAAGATAGATGTTCCCCCATTTTCAAAGTATTTTGGTGTCTTTTTTAAGTGATTAGGAATGGACACTAATTGCCTGTTAGATGCTATCAAACAACACCGTGCTAAATTCAGGGGATACAGAAGAAGAGAGGAGAAAGGAAAATTTAAAGAGAGAAACACAAGCTATGAAGGTTTTTGAAAGAGAAGGAAGAGACAGAAGGGGGGGGGGGTTGGAATTCAGAGGAAGGAGGGTGCAGAGAGAAGGGGAGAAAATCCTGAATCATTCAACGCGCGCGCGCGCACAGAGAGAGAGAGAGAGAGAGAGAGAGAGAGAGAGAGAGAGAGAGGAGAGAGAGAGAGAGAGAGAGAGAGAGAGAGAGAGAGAGAGAGAGAGAGAGAAAACATAATTTTTAAAAAGAAAGAAAAAGAAAACTCTTCCTTATAGGGCATCCAAAACACCGCGACTGCAGTAGTGACCGAGTCGCAGGAGAAAGATGCTCCTCTCCATCCGGTCCCAGAAAGCTATGGGTCCTAAGGACTAAAAACCCATTAGGCTAAAGAGTGTGTCTAACTGCGTGAAGAATGCAGCAGGCAGAAGGCGGGTCTCGCTATGCCGTTTTGCCCAGTGCCCGCTGGAGCGAAATAAAGAAACGCGCAGGGCCAGGGACTCCTGCCAATTTAGACCTTCTAGCCTCTCCAGGTCACTGGTGATCAGGTAGAGAGAGCTGCGTGAAGCGCCCAGGGCTACTGCCAGTGCTGCTAAAGTGAGCCGGCTGTTCCCGGACGCTGCTTCCCAGCGGACGCTCCCGGGAACCCACCCTTGACTTATGCAGAGGAGCCCTTCCCTTCTTCTCAGACCACTTGTCCTGACCAAATCTGACCTTCGAAACACATCTGGCCGCACCTTCCAGGTGGCAGCAACATACAGACTCTGGGCTGGAGAAAAGCGTGTGATGGGAGACAGGGATTCAAATCTTCCACCCCTTGGTTTGGGTCGGAGCTGCGGGAGGCCAGGAAGGGAAGAAGGGAGAAAAAGACTCGGAAGAGCAAAGAGCTTGCAAGGCTGGTTGAGCCAGCGTGGCGAGCAGCCTCGGGGTTGCAGGTTCCTGTGGGAAATGCTGCTTCCAGGCCTGCCAGAGCTGTTCTCACACTCACACCATCGCTTCTCACCCTCTCCTTCTCTCAGCTACTGTCTAAAGAAACGTCCCTGGGCTCTCCGCAGCGACATTCCCAGCTTTCATATAGCTCAGGCGGCGCGCTCCCTCACGCTTCAGCGCCGGGCGCCTACAGGACTCCCTCTTCTCCCTGCCCGCTTTCCCCTCTCTGCCCTGCTTCTGCGGCTCTTCGGCCGCCTCCACCCCCACCATCTCCTGCTCCAAGAAGACGCCATCCAGCCGCGGCGGGTGCTCACAGCCCCGGGTCACGCATATAAGAGAGGCGCAACTCTGGACCCTGAGCTCGGTAGGGGGCGTCCTGGAACGGAGAGTGAAGCAAGAGGTATAAAGGAGTGTGGGGGTCGCCCACCCTGAAGCCTGAGCTTCTTCACATGAATTATCCGCGCCTAGCTCCATTCGGGCTAGAGCCTGGCAAGCTAGCCCATCTGTGGCATCCGCGGCCGCCTCCTCCTTGCACCTCCTCACCGACCCCTCCCTCTCGGGACCTGCATCCCGCTCCACCAATCAGCGTCCGACTGCCGCTTCCCACGTGATCCCGGGCGGGCTAAGGACCTGCTGCTTCCCAAACGCCAGAGGGATGCGGGCGGCAGAGCGCGAGAGGCGGCTGCTAGGCTGCGGGGCGCTTTGACTCTCCCTCCACCCTTCCTCCTTGGGCTCCTCTCCTTTGCCTCCTGGACTTCTGTCTCCTGCGCTTCTTGGAGGCCTCTCCTTATGGCAAGAGCTTATCGCATCTCTGGAGTTGCTTCTCAGCGGAGGACCCTCTCACTCCCCGGGCTGAGCCGGGTCACTGGATGTTGCTGAAACTCTCGAGATCATGCGCGGGTTTGGCTGCTGCTTCCCCGCCGGGTGTCACTGCCACCGCCGCCGTCTCTGCTGCCACCGTCCGCGGGATGCTCAGTAGCCCGCTGCCTGGTCCCCGAAATTCTGTGTTCTTCAGAAGCCGTTTGCTGCTGCAGAGTTGCGAGAACTAGTCATGGTGCTGTGGGAGTCCCCGCGGCAGTGCAGCAGCTGGACACTTTGCGAGGGCTTTTGCTGGCTGCTGCTGCTGCCGGTGATGCTACTCATTGTAGCCCGCCCAGTGAAGCTCGCTGCTTTCCCTACCTCTTTAAGTGACTGCCAAACACCCACCGGCTGGAACTGCTCTGGTAAGCCCAGAACCCGGCCCCCCCACCCGACCCCCTTAACCATTCAAAAGAACTCTCCTATCCTGCATAGGCCAGTCGCTCTCCAGCCTCTGGTTTCCCACCGCCCCAAACCTGAAACCCCTTACCTCCCTCCAGAGAAAAACAGGGAGCTGTTCCAGCCCCCCCCCCCTCCGGGGAGTGAAGGGGGGGCTACTGGAATGGGCAGAAAGTGCAGGTGCTGGAACCTTTGAATGCTTGCACTTACACTGACGCCTCGAGGATTTTGAAAAATATTAAACGGGATGGTTTTCTGGGTTCACTGAAAACAGTAACAACCTTATGGGAAACACTAAACAGAACATTTTCCTTCATTAGAGAAAAAGTCTGACTACGATGAGCGAGAAATAACTTTATGAGAAAGAACAAGCGAGAAAGCAATAAATCAAATGGTGACTGCAGAAGAATCACTGATTCCTGGCAAAAGTGCCAAGAGAGTATGATGGTCTTACATTCAAGACCCGTTCACTTAGATTCTAAAGGAGTAGGTTTCAGGAGAATCAATCTCAATCAATCTCAAATCTCTCTCTCTTTCTCTCTCTCTCTCTCTCTCTCTCTCTCTCTCTCTCTCTCTCTCTCTCTCTCCCTCCCTTCCTCCTTCTCCTCCCCCTTCTCTCCCTCTTTCTTTTGCTGCAAAAGACATTGTATTTGATTTTGCAGTCCAAAGATACCCCTCCTCTACTTCGCTAACCTCCTGTGTGATGGAGGGAAGTTGAGAAGGAACCCTTCACAAATTTCCCAGGCCAGAGTAGGTATGACCAAGGCTGGGAAGGCTCGCATGCAGGGGGACAGAAGGTGAATTGACCTCTGTGGGCTCTGACTCCTCCATTTCCGGACAGGGTTTGGAGTGGGTCTGTTGCACCTCTTACTTGTTCAGGTCCCTTCAGAGTCTGAAAGCAAGAGCTTTGGCAGCCTTCACTCTGCTAAAGCCTGCTAATTAAATAGGGCCATAGGATGGGAGTTCCTGCACTCCTAGCAGTCTTTGCATTTCAGTATGACAGCCTGTAGTATACCAGGTGGAATTGTGGTGTGATTTCATTGGCGTTTTAAACTCCATTAACATGCCTGGGTATTGTCCCCTAGGTCTGGTGTGTTCTAGTTTTAGCAAGTGTGCATGTAATTTTTCATCTTCTGTAAATATAATTCTGCTACAGTTAAATCTGTCTCCGAATGAAGTGAGTTTCAGGGATGTATGTGAGCCAAAGTGTATGTAACTTTTGAGAGGAGGAGATGACTAACTGTAACTTATAAGTGAAAGAATATGTAGCTCTTAGTTATTACTGATCTAAATTCCAAGAGGAAAATTATTATACATCCTTTTAATTTATCCTTTTTAAAATAAGTTGAGAATTGCAACCCTGTTACACTGGGTCAATAGATCTTTGTTATGTTTTTGGTGATTTCTAAATTTGACATTTTTATAAATTTCACATGTTTTTAAAATTTATTATTGGTTTATGCATGCACATAAGCTGTTTTTGAAAGAATAAGATCTACTTCGTAGGTGCCTTGTCACTTTTTAGATGCTTTGTTATAAGAACATTAAATAATCTTCAAGATCAATTGTTTCAAATGTTGATGGCTTCTTAGTCCAACATGACTGGTTTGCTTCATCCATAACTGTGGTATTATTTGGGGAAATAACTAACTGAAATGTGACATTAATATTGGCAATAGAGAAATTCATTATTGGCCTGATATCTTAAAGGAATCTTCACAAACTGAAAAGAATGAACTGGTTTTCCAGGCAGATTGTCAAGAACTTGGCATCCCCCTCCTACCCTGTTAACTTAGAGGTGATCAATCTTCATTTGAGCCAGACAGACCATCACAGAATACACTGTGCCTGTTTATCTTTATTATTGGGGCTTTGTTTCCTCTCTGTCTGGAGAAATTCCAAATAAGGGATAGTTTCAGACCTTAAAAAGAACAGTTAAATATGGAGAAATGGTAAAATAGCACTCATAGACCATCACCAGCTCTTTCCCAAAATGTTGAGTTTTCCAAAATATTTTCCATTTGATGAACAAAAAAAGTAAAAAAAAATTAAAGATGATAGGTAGCAAATGTAAAACTTTCATTGACTGTTGTCAGTATTCACCCAAGCTGAAATGCACTATTAAAAGAGGATATTGAAAGAAAATTGACTACAAAATATCTGTGAAGGATGTAAATGACTGTTGATCACTTAACTAGCTTATGAGGTTATTAGTGGAGAGTGTCCTGGTTGTTGGAATTAAAATTTAGGGAAATTCTTTTAAAGATTCAAGGTGGTCCTTTGGTGAATCTAATACGTTTTAATGACTAGAGTGTTCTATTTAAATTTGAGGTTATGATGACAGAGAAAATGATCTCTTCCTCTGTGACACCAACACCTGTAAATTCGATGGAGAATGTTTAAGAATTGGAGACACTGTGACTTGCGTCTGTCAGTTCAAGGTAAGATGTCTTTGCATATTCAAATTCATTAAAGGAACTAGGAAGCAACCTTTTCAACCATCACTTGTCAATTTATACCTATATGAGCTAAGAGGAAAGATGGCATCAAGCAAAAGTATTGGCAAGAGAGCCAACAGATGTCAGGAAGATGTCACCTCTTGAAGAATTGTGTGTACCATACTTATCATGCCACTGGAGGTAGAAAGCTTCAGGTTGCACTTTTTATATATGCTGTCCCTTCTAGTGTGCATTTTGAAAGTCAAGAGACTGGGGGTAATAGTCAAAATAGTTGACCAGTAAAAATTGTGGATCTGTATACTTTTGTTCCTTTTGACTAGGGATATCATATTTTGAACTTATTGTTCTTTGTTTTAATGGTCTTGGGTTTCATTCTACTTTCAATATGATTAAATATTTAAATAATCTCTGATTAATGTGACTTTGAAACTACTGATCTAGTTTGGAAATTATGGACCTTATTAATGTGTTAATTTTCAGTGGATACCATATTGAATTAGAACTGAATCTCCCATGAATCAAAATAAGCACATTGCGTTGAATTGCAAGTCACTTCATGAACATGAGAAAAATTCTCTTGGTCTCGTGTTATAAAGTTTTCAAATATGAAAACACAGAAAAAGTTGTATAGTAGGTATCATTAAAACTAGATTATTAGAAGATAAAACTCTCAATGTTATTATCATCATTTAACAAATGCTTTCTATAGTGTAAATTATAAACCTTCTTTTCCTCTCAAAATATTCATGTAATTATATATACCTTCAATTACATAGATGTTGTGTGAGTATTCTGTATTCACTTTTGAGTATTATTTACTTTTTAAAATATCCTTTGACATCAATATAAGATTCAACAAGGAAATACGCATGTAAACAAAACTCTATAGGTGAGATAAGAATACTTTCCAAGAATATAAGTAAAAGGAAGTTATAGAACAAATAAAAACATCAATCTCAAATTCTGTCTAAACATTTGACTTAATGTGTAATATTTAGAATTGAAGAAATTTAAATATCTTATACTGAATTTAACCACTCACTGAAACATATAAGGGGATTCATATTTCAATATAGTTTGAGTGACTTTTACATAGACTAAAAGCTTCATAGACTTTATTTTCTTTATTCTCAGAAACACAGTAAAAGAAGTGCCATATGTAAAGTGCACCACTTCCTATGGGTGGTTCCTGCTCTGACTATACTCCAGTATTAAGACCATACTCTAGTGTTAAAAACACATTTAACATGCATAGACTTCCAAAGTCTCCACTATGCTGAGCAATGTAATTATGTTCTTTCAATGAACTACAAGAGAAAATGGAACATGAGAACTCCCCAATTCATACTTCCCCAAAATGTTAACAGGGAAAAAAAAGTTAGACACATCACTAACTATAGATACCCCCCACAACACACATACAGGATTTTCTGAAAATTTTCCCTTTAACTTTGTGGTTCTCATAAATTTGTCTTATTTTTGTAATCAAGGGTAGATATAATAAATTAATTCATAAACAGTATAAAATAAACTAGGAAGAAAATTCCTTAAATGGAAAGCCATGTTCTAATATTTCACCTTGAGGGGAGGGAAGAGTAGATAGAACTCTAAATGGATGAGTGCTACTAAATGGAAAAGTACACTTTTCTTATTAAAGGAATTGTTTTTGATTTTTCAGCTGCCACAGAAGATTCTGGAAAATTTTTATTAAGAAAGATATTTGTGTTTTTAATATATTTGTCATTAATTTTTTAAAAAATTCTTGAGTGGAATAGATTGTAGAAGTCAATGAATGCAAGTTTAAATAGAAACAAAAATGTAAATTTGTAAAATGTAAAATTTTTAAAAGGTGAATTTTTAAATTTACTACTTGATCACTACTGCTATTAATGTGTGTTTTGCCATAGTTGTCAAACTGGCAGAAGGAAATAAATATCTTCCTAGTAGAAAATTTAGATTTTGAATATACTGGGAATATAGAATAGTATATGCAATAATGAATTTGCATATACCAGGAATATAGAATATATACAGTCTTCTCACAGTACTTTCACGTGAATTTTAATTTTTTTTTTTTTTTTTTGGTTTTGTTTTTCGGCACTAGTACCTGAAGAAAGGTGAGAAGTTCTGAAAACCTACAATTTTCTACCTACAATTCTAAACTTCTGGTTCCTTTGCATTTTCACATAGAAACATGAATTCTTCCCTTCTAAATAGGATACAAACTATAGTCTTTCTTGCTGAGAGATAATTTTAAAGAGAAATGGCCATATATGCGTGTAACCTATAATGTCTTCCAATTTGTATTATTAATGACCCATTAAAGTGACTAAGGGGGATATATTAGCATTTATCCCCCTTAGATAATTTTAAGTAAATTTATTTCTACCCTTTAAACCTATTATCTCACTTACTTCTTATAACTAGGTAAGTTTTTTTCTTCTCCTTTTAAATATGAATCAAACAAGGCTCATAAATGTAAGTAACTCACCATTAAGTGGTGATCCTTGAGTAAGAAGCTAGATCCTGACACCAAATGCAGTTTTCCCCCCAAGATATTAGACATGAAAATGAAAATATCAATGACAAAATGCCAGATTTTTGTGGATAATTCTTAATATACAAAACAATGAATGTTGAATGTCCCTAATCCAATAATACAAACTTCAAAATGCTCTGAAGTTGTATATGATACTAAAAGAATTTTGGATTTTGGAGTATTTTAGATTTCAGACTTTTGATTTGGGGATGTTTACAGGGCAATGTCTATGCCAGTATTCCAAAATCCCCCAAACTCTATAAAATATGAAAGAATTCTTGTCCCAGGCATTTTGGATAAGAGATACTCAATCTATACAACTATTTCTTAAGTGATTATATAAATTACAAAAATGGCAATCTCTTGCATCCTACCTTCCTGTCCTATATACCAAATGATATGCTGATCAATCTGGTAAATTAATTATGACAGTGAAAAGTTAAATACAGTAGATAGGTGAATAATAGATTAAGAGAAGAAAGGAAGGCAAGAAGTAAAGAAGGAAGGGAGGGAGAAAGAGAAGATTGGATATAGTTACTAGTGCTCATCACACAATGATCAATAATCACCTTATAATTTTAAAATATAATGAAGCCTTGTTTTTCAGATTTTATCTAATTCAAATATTAAATATTTTTATTTAACAAACCATGCTTTAGATCTACAAATGTCTCATTACTAGGACTGTATAACAGAATGCGCAGAGCTTAGAAGCAAAAGACAATGGGCTTTTTTTGTGAGTGTGAATCTTCAATTTGGATAAGGCTCAATGGAAACATTTCATCTCTGCTTTCTTTGCCATTAGCTGAGCTCATTCAAAGGCGAGGTGCTCTATGCATCTCAGGGTTTTAACTTGTGTATGAGTACCAGCAGGGGACCTTGTTTTTCTCCATGTTGATCTCTATATGGGCTACTTTAGCCTTTCTCATAACACAGAGGCTGATACTCAAGGGAAAATATGCTGGGGGCAGGGATTTCTTTAAATGACCTAACTCAGGAAGCCACACAGAGTCCCTGTCACCATAATCATAGGTCTGCCCATTCTTGAAGGGTAAAATTTTTACATTCAAGGAAATTCAGCCACAGGGAAGTAAAAGTTGCTTATAGAATGGTCAAAGGACTGCAACATATGCAAGTTTTTTTGTCAATTTCTTTCTTGGAAGAGAAATATACCATATTCCAAGCCATTCTTCCTAAGCCTTTGACAACTGGGAATATAACAGAATTCACTTAACATCTGTTGAGCACCTTCTACATGCCAGACTCTGTGGAAGGTGCCGACAATATATAAAACATAAGTCATACATAGCTTCTAGATGCTGAAATTTCAGCTAAAAATCCTTATTAACCAAATAAGCAATAAACCATATGAAACACTTTAAACATAATTTTTATTCCTTTGTAGCAGAAATGAATTCCTATATTCCATTATACCAAGTTATTGAATCTGCTAGTGTGGTAGATCGCTGATATCATAAGTGATGAAGAAATTTGGAACAAAATCATTCTATTGAAAAACACATATTTAGAAAATAAACTTGAGATTTTAAAAACATCTTAGGCAAAATAGAATCACTTTTTCTTCTGTGAGGAAGTTTGCCCAACACATACATTTATGGACCTAACCATCTGGGTTTGAATCTTGGTATTTTTTTTTTTCTTTTAACCATCCAACATGGTAGACTTTAGCAAGTCACTAACCATCTGAATTTGTCCTTTCACCTAAAACTGAGCAATATCATCATTACTAATAAAAACTATTTCCAATAATTTTGTATATTTTAATATACGGTTTAGCATATTTTCATGCTATTATCTTGTTTTTCTTCTTTTTTTTCCCCCTAACTCTAGAAATTCCCTGTTTTGGTGTTAATGTTAAATAGTGACTGCTAGTTAAAATACATGTCATAAAAGCCAAATAATTTACATTTCTTATTATAATGAGATTTCTAAAGTATTCCCTATTTTAAGAGCATAACTTTGTTAATTCCCCAATTATCCCAGTTAACAATTTCAAAAGAAGAAACTAAACTATAAACTTGTTAAATATTTAATTTTTGAGTAATATAAATAAGGTATACACCAAGACAGGGAAATAGGAAGACCTAGCACTTGACCCCAACTCTTGAATGCAAATGATCTAGACATGCTCCCTTCTTGTGTTATTCATGTTATGAGCACAAGTCATGGTACTAAATGCCAAAAGCATTGGGGTGATAATCTACAGTTAAGCTCTTTTCAGCTCTGTACAAATCTCCCCTTGGCTTGTGCATGGAACTTGGCAGCTCTTGTTTTAGAACTGTTCACATTTGGCTTACTACATTTCTCAGAAACGACATATGAACACTTTATCAGTTTATTCGATATTTTAAGATGCATATCAGCATTGTGTAATAGCACTTGACAGAGATAATAAATACTTCCCACTCCCCACTCCAGATCCACTGACTCTTCTTTTGAGTATTCTGCAGAAGTGCATGAGAAGGCCAAATAGAGAAATTTTTAAGGATGGGACAGAAGAAAATGTGGACCCAAATAATCGACACTTGAAATATTTTAATTGGGGGTGAAAATAGAGATTAAAAGATAGTCAGTGGCAAAGAATGTCAGGACTCACACGTTGGTTTAGCTGTCCATCACAATTTTGACTCTCATGTGTCTACTGAAAGGGTTAGCAAGTCTGTTGGCTATAACATTACCAGCTGTTTCCTTCTTTCCCATCTCTCCTCCATGTGCTCAGAGTCCATCATAGTGTTAGCAAGCCCCATAAATCCTTCCAACCTTCTTTCATCCCAGGTCCTGAACACAGCATGTGTATCAAGCACCTATCCATTCACTTGCCTTCCTGGCCATGGTTCTGGCATGAGCACAGGTCCCCTTTATTTGTTTTCCCTTCAATATTGCTCCTTGGAAAATTCAGCTCTTTGCTCACATTTTGTTCTTGCCTTCTGTCTTGAGTAGCAGAGGAGATGCTCACTCCTATGGTAGGTCAGTATTCAAGTGCAAGATATATACTTCTTACACCTGTGGAAGACATCTCTTACAGGGGGCAGTCTGTCTGTCTACCCATCCATCCATCCATCCTGTGAAAGCTCTTACACAGGTATCATCCAATCAGAAGTAAATTGCGTATTGCCCTAAAAATTAATGAAAGATCATCAAAAGTTTTAATGAAATTAGTGTTTATAAAATCTAATGACATAAATAAACAGTGTCTGGAAATGAAACGTATAACTGTGGAAAGGAATTATTACATAGAAGGTTTTCAGAGTGTCTACAATTATAAATCATAGAAAGATGAAGAAGATTTCTAAAATATGTACAAAATCCTCCTGTTAACAGTTATTGCCATACAATTTGGATTTACTGTGTAGAGGAAAGTAGATCATAGTTAGCAAAATATAATATTTAAGTTATTCAGTGATAAAAAGGAAGACTCATAAGACTTTCATTTCAGAGAACATTGATTTATACCATTTATAAATTTGTCAGGATGACTAAGCTATTTTACATAAAGGCAAAGAGCAAGACTTGATTGGGAGTACAGAACGATAGACATGATGAGAAATTAGAGCATAAATGCATCTCAGATTTTTTATCAATTGGATTCTTACCTTATTGAGAGTTCATTTGTGTGCATAAATCCTATGTTTACTTATTATAGTCTATGTTTACTTATTATAGAGTTTTAGGTTTAGTATCACATATATATATATGAAAACCTTCTTAGTGACCTCACTAAATTGTTGATTTATTTTGTATATATTGTACATTTACAGCACATTAACAGTCCAAATACAATTAAAAGTAGAAAAGAGAAAAGTGTTTTTGTATATATCTATGCATGACTTTCCTTCCTTAGTTTCTGGCAGAGGTAAGCATTTATAAATAATCATCTTGATCATTACATTTGTTATAATTAAACAATGAAGTGCATCAGTAGTAGTAATCATGAGATAATCACATCCCTGGTGTAATTAGCAGGTATAGGACACAGCCAAGTATCTCTAATGCCTTGGAGTGTGATTATATTATGATGACTATACTCGGTAGGTTGCCTAATTTCCCTTGTAAAAATGTGTACTTTTTGGCAATGAGGTTGTTTTTAAAAATTAACTTTTCTCTTTCTGAAATATACATTAATAGGCATGCTTTGGAATTGTCACTAAAGTTTACATATAGTTCAGATTTCTTGAATTTTTTTCTCTGCAATCCTTAGTCTGTTGCTAGACTATACCGACATCAATGTCCAATGCTGGAAAGTTACATAAAATGAACTAATAAGTCAGTATCTCATCTGAGTATTCAGAAATTTACAATGATTAAAATTCAATAGGAAAAAAAAGAACATTTTTGGTATCTTAGCTACATCCTTCTTCTCCCCATACAGATAAGCATTACCTTTTTTTCAACATCTTGAATATTATATTGTTTTGATTTTTTTTCTTCCAAGTCACGTGGGCTATATATCAGAAAAACAATATTAAATAGCACAGGTACATTTGTTGTTTTATGTTTTGCATGCAACTGATTCAGTCACTTTGTTTTTGATCAACTGATCCATTTAGATACATCTTGTTACTCCACTCTAAATAAAATCACTGTTTGGCTGATTTGACACAGCCTTTGTGTAACTTTAAGAGATGCACTCACAAGATTAAAGACTTATAGGATAAAATGGCATCACTGAAACTGAAGACAATGGTTTGTTTTGTAAGTTGTTATTTCTGTTCAGGATTTCAGAGGGATGCTGACTCCAGTACTAAACATTAGCTTCCATCTGTGTTCTCCAGTGCAACAGTGACTATGTGCCTGTGTGTGGCTCCAATGGGGAGAGCTACCAGAACGAGTGTTACCTGCGGCAGGCTGCGTGCAAACAGCAGAGTGAGATACTTGTGGTATCAGAAGGATCGTGTGCCACAGGTATGTATGTGACCCTCCCTGAGAACTTCTTATGGATTCTGAATCCAAAAATCATGTCTTGTGTTTCCTATTGTCTTCAAATAAATAATTCAGACTCCATATTGACTAGACGAGCCACTTATTCTTTGGTACAAAATATTGCACTATTATTGTCGTTTTACGTTTTAATCACTCTGAACAAAAAAGAAATTGTCATAAGGACATTGGAAGAATTAAATAATATGTTATTGAATAAGTTACAGATAGTTTAATATGTATAAGTGAAAATCTTGATTGACTGCTCAGGTACCAAATACAATACGTAGAAATCTATCTATGCATGCATAAACTTTGTTTGTTTAGATAAATATAGCCATGTCCTGGAGGGCATCTTTGAAGGTTTAAGTTCTGAAGTTAATACCTAACATTAGCAGCTCAACAAAATGCTCTTCTTACCATTTAGCAGATTATATTGAAGAATGTATTGGTGGTAGATATAATTGATAATGACATCTGTCTTTTCTGACAGTTAACTTGGAATTTTATAAAGCTTTTTAGCTGTTATACCAAGGATGATATAAATAAAGGGGGAGAGTGACGTCATATGCTCATTAGCTTTCAGTGTTTTCCTTTTGTGTAGTGGTTGTTAAAGCTTAACAGCATTACAGCAGAAAAAACAAGAGGGGTGCAAGCCCAGCTTGACAAAATTATGCTTTAAAATCGAGCTGAGTCTTTAGGTTAGATTTTATCATTGGTACTTGTATTAAAGAAACTTCCGGGTCTCATAAGAGTCATCCTTAATGGCAAATGGGGATGTTTCTGGAAAGTCATAATTTCTGAGAATTTGACTTATGTAAATTTATTGAGGAAAAAATAATAATGATATAAAATGGACTTTTTTCAATGGTATAAATAGAAAATGGTTTGGGGATAGACCTATTTTATTGAAAAGTTCCTCTGAGATAGCAGTTATTTCTGTTTAGCACATTAGGTTAAAGGATGTGTGTTTGGTGTCTGGGAAAGAGTGGAAAAGGAACAAGGAGAAAAGTCTCATGTTCCTTAGATTGTCTTCTGCCTACTGATTGTTAATGGTTAATAATATTCTGAGATGTACTCATGACCACCAAGGTTTCTCACACTGAACAGAAGAGAGTTGGTGCTATTTCTCACAGTGATGTGCAGGCTTTTGGATTTGGTTTTGGTTGTTAAGTAGTCTTTTCTCCTAAATGATTCTAGGCCCCTATGCCTCTAGATGTGAATGCTCTTTCTGAATAAGCATCACAAGGCAGTGTGGACAGGTGCTTTGCTGCTTTTTATTGCTAGCGCACCCTTGGTCTTGAGTGAATAGTAACAAATAAAAGTGACAGCAACGCATAAGTCTCATGGGCTTCCCAAGTACAGGGGGGAGAGAAGGAGACACCCCTGTTGCTCTCATAATAGAGGTGGGAAAAACAGAAAGAAAGGCAAGAAGCAAACTAATTGTGTGAAAATTCAGTCAGCCATACTAAAGGAACAAAAAATGAAAAAAAAAAAAAACAGTTTAGGCCAAATGGAATTTAAAAAAAAAAAAAAAAAGAAAGAAAGAAAGAAACTTACTCTCCAAGAAACCAGGAAAAGTATAGGCAAGTCCCAGAATATTGAGGAAAGGATTTGCTCCTCAAATGAGGCAATAGTCTTACAATAGACCAGAAATTAAGGTTGTGGCAAATTATATTTGTTAGCTAAGACCTGTCTTTCTGACTTGCCAGCCTCTTAGGAGTGCACACAATCACATTCTCCTGATTCATTCAAGTCTTTTCATTCTAGTCCCTGATGTGCTGGATGATACTATGGAAATAAACACTTAGCCAAGTTGAAAATGTAATCACAATTGAGTAAGCTGTCCTGAGCTCATTCACACACTTAGATTCCACAGGATTCAATTAGTAAGCTAGTTCTGCTGAATGCATTTTCCTCTGACTAGCAAATCAAAAATGTTTTTGATTTGAGAGATGAGGCAAATACAAAAATAATTCCAATTAAACAGGTTTAGCTGTAAATAAATTGAAGATCAGAATTTTTTTATCTGAAAGAGTTTTTCATGCTTTTTTCTTCATATATTTTCCATTTATTTTTTATGACTGTTTGACACTGACTGAAGGTGGCAAATTGTGATCTTTAGGAATAATAAGGTCACAGAATATATAATTTTATGTTAATTTTATTTTAATTTTATTTAATTTAACTTAGATATATATATATTTTTTTGTCCACAAAATATTTTTTTTCTACTGGGCAGTTTCCTCATGGTCTCACTGTCACTTTACCTTTTTGCCTTGTGGGAAATGCATTAACTAGGAGCCCAGATTCAGATCCAGTAACATAATATTTTTTCATAGGTATTCTGTCATCCTCATAAGTCCTTAGTAGGCTGCTGATCTCTGGTTTGCCAAGATGACTCATCTTATAATTGAAAAAACATTAAAGTTTCCCCTGTTTTCTAATGATGCCATGGACTGAATGAGTTCATTGTCCCAGTCTTTTTCTGCTTTTTTCCCCAGCTCTGTATCTGGAGTCAAATCAAACATGAAATGTCTTAAGGACCATGTCCCTTGAATATTTAGAAACATATATGGAAAACACAAGCCATAATACTACTGCCACTTTTTTTCTGAGTTCCCACAGCCACGTTTTTTAGAAAACCTATCAATGAATATGCAAGATGTTTATTCAACATATTATTATGTTCCAGACTGTGCTTAAACATTTAAAATAAGCTATTTTACAGCTAGTCTCAAAATAGTCCAATGAGATAGGTATCATTATGCCCATTAAATAGAAGAATAGCTTAGGAAATCTAAATAACATTCCTATGTCATTCGTTGAGTGATGTTTAGAGCTGGGAACCCATAAGCTTTTGGGCATTTTCTCTTATGTGCATGTAAGTATAGAAGAATGGCTCATACATTGCCTGGATGTACACAAGTTTATAATTTTAATATAAAATGACAAAGTATACATTCAACTTAAATATAGTAGATGTATTAGCACTATATTACTATATCTTATGATTTCATTCCTGATAAATACAAATAATATGGAAATAAATTTCTAAATTAATTCAAATAAGGTCAATAAATTTTATCTGTGAAAGAATACTAAAAGGAAATTTAGCAAATATGAACTTTTTGTGCAACTATTTGTCCAAAAGGAATGATGTTGAGACATGTTTATCAGTCCAGTTGGCAAGAATATTCTCCAATGATGGAGATGAATGCATTAGTTTTTCTTGATCTATTATCATTATATTATGTAAACATGATTAAAGTATTTGTATGGTTCTATATTTACAAGAAATATTTTTATTATAAATTGATTTCACAAATTAGCTTGCCTTTAAGGAAAGATATATGCCATCACATTAGCAAATGTCTAATAAATCAACATTTTGATGTAATACAGTCTCAAAACCTGTGAATTTACTTAAAGTGAGTCTCCACTAAGTCTAACAATTTCACCGCTGCTCCTTCAGGGCAGTTTTAATGCTGTAACATGGAGGACTATTGGGGAGGCATGTGTTCTTCCATTTGTCAACTTTCTTTGGATTTTTCATTCATCATGATACTTTCTCTGTAGTGTCTCTCAATAATATGTCATGGAGGCAGACAAATAGAAGTAAAGTTTTATTTCAATATAACTAAAACATCAAGTAAAAATTCATAGAAGTAACATTGGATATAAGTCTTGAATCCAGGTTGAGATTTCAATGTGGGATGATGGCACATCAGACAGAGGATTTCAATGTTAATCATACTCCTATTACTAACTGTACAAATACAAAATTCAATGTATTTAGAATGTGAAGAAGTTAGGATGCAGAGGGAAGGTGATGTCTACATGTGATAAGTAAAAGCAAGAGGAAACTCAGTGGTCTTGACTAAAACTAGAAAACTGGGTATTTCTGAGTTCTCAGACAACTTTGGTCAATTTTAGTCATGTGGAAGAGGGGGCAGAGAAGTAGAGAAAGAGAAATTCAGAAGGGGATGATTTTTTTCTTCCAACATCACTTAATATATACCCAATTTTAAACCCAAAGATGCAAGTTAAGTTTATTCCTTTCTTTATTTCAAAAACAAAGTACAATTTAGTTGCAGATAAAAGTATCAACAATTGTGGTATTTGTTAAACATTATCAATTGTATAAAAATTTTATCTTTAAACGTTTTCTCTTTGGTCATGTGAAATTTGCAAGAATATAAGCCTTACCATGAGTTTATTTACTATTTGTTTAGTTTTTAAACACTTGGTTTTTTGGACTGTTTAATTTTGAAAACTGATTGTTAAAGCCATTCATTTTTAATTTTTATGTTGCTAAAGTTTTCAAATTTGGCCTGATTAAAATAAAAATCTGAGGAATTTTGTACAGTTAAGTTTAGGAATTTTCCTAAAGGTGGATAATTTTTTTTCATAAACTTTAAGAACAAAAGTGACAGGAAACTGATTTTATGTATTATGTTAGTAGTAATTGACAAATAGGTGTGACTATACATTATCAGATTAATTATCAGTAATTTTCACAATGATATTACAGGTTTAGATTAAGAAAGTAAACTTGAATTTTGAAATGTCAAATTTTTAAATATTTTTTCCCAGTGAATAAAAATTCTGTTTTTTGTTTGTTTGTTTGTTTGTTTTCTTTTCTCCTCCCAGATGCAGGATCAGGATCTGGAGATGGAGGTAGGAGGTTGCTATTTTTCTATACTTAAAAACTCAGGTGGATAATATTATGGATATTTTCTTATGTATATTCTATTACAAATGTCTCCAATAAATTTACATTTTTTGTTTTAGAAAAAGAGAAAACAAAAATCATTCTCCTTGCTAAGAAAATGTATCTACCATGCAAATTAGTCTATTTGTCAATCATATACTATCTCCATTTCATCTTTTTTTGTTCATTTACTTGTGTGTGAGTAAGCTGTCCTTGACGCAGACTCAGAATGTCAAAACTTCCCAAAAAAATGAAGTTTCCATGCATATATATGAGGACAAAAAGATTTCATGAGGAAATCATTTAGATTTGCATTTTTAAAGTATGTAATACTTAATAAAAAATACATAATACTTTCTTCAATGCCAACATACTAATATTAACACACATATAATTTTCATAAAGGGTCAATGTCTTAATTACCAAATTTGTAGTTTGAAATTAAAGGAACTTTCATTCATAATAGAAAAAAAATGTCAAACAAATTTAAATCAATGAAAGCAAGATATTATCTTTGCTTTATTGGTTACATGAAAATATAATTCTTTTCCATAAAAATATGATACATATTTTTTATTTAACTTTGCTTGTAGGAATATGTAAGAGAAAGTTAGAAAATTTAAAATTTGGATCTAATGTACTTAGAACCAAATGAAGATTCTAATGCTAACTCATTCTAAATGTCTCAAGTGCTTTTCCAAATGAAGGCCAGGTAAAATTCTACTTTTATGTGCATAAACCAAAACAAAAACCTAGATATAATTTCAAGATTAATAACAAACCATTAATAAAAATATAAATATCTCAAGGGCTTCTTAAGTTTTGTAAAATAATTAAATGTATGATTTTGAGTTACGTTTTAAATGCATAGTTTGAAGAAGACTGTGGATTTAGGAAAAGCAGATTTTTAATGCACAGTTATTTACATTGAGAAACTTTGAAGATTTTTCAAGTTGCCTCATGTAACTTATTAGTAAAAGGCTTTACTAATTCAAATAAACTACACTTAGGGAACACAATTAGAGCAGCATATTGGAGCATATTCCCCCCCTCCCCGCCCCATAAAGATTAAAACTGAACAGGAGTCAAAACTCAAGCATGGACTGCATTTCGGCATCACATGATATTGGACAGTCACTTGAGTTTTGGACAGTCTTTCTCTACTTCAAGAAATTAAGTTGACCCCAGCCCCAGTCTGGTTGATTAATATGCTATTCTCAAGGAAGTTTCCTTAGAGGCTTTGAAAAGATGAGCTTAGAGAACAAATTAAATATTAAAGAAAAAGAAAAGGAAAAAAATGCATTTCCTCAAGTAGATGTTTCATCACTGGAATATTAAGAAATCATTTAATTTTTAAAATGTTGCTTTTGTAAGGAAGTAATTTTTATGCAGAATTCTGTATACCTTCAAGCCATTTAGTTTTATGTGTAGACTATCTAATTTGGCAGATATTGTGTTGAGATTGAATTGTTCCACTATTCCTCCAACAAGTCTTGTTCATTTTCTAGCATCTTAAAAAAAAAAAATCCACAGAACACAGGATATCTTCTTTTCCTTTCTGTAAAATTGAGTCTCCTATCACAGCATGCATCATTTCTTCTTGTTTTTAAATGATAGGATATAGTTTCTGTTTCAGATACTAGTTTTTAGTTTTTCATTCACTGTTGTTAGTACATGCAAATGAAAGTGAAGTCGAATTTACTTTTCCTTGTGGCATTTTATATTAAAATGTTTGATTCATTATGTTGTCTTGTGATCTGAGTAAGGCTGAATTTTCCAGGAAATAATTTTAATCTCTTGAGTATGACATTTATAACTTACTTCATAATATATGGGTGATACATCATGTGGAAACCTCTTTTTTCTGTTTTCTCTTCCTTTTTATTTTTTCTATTACTTTCAATTATAGGTGATTGTAGTAACTTAGAGTGAAAAAGAAACATGAAAATTTCTTAAGATGTTTAGAAAAAACTAGAGCATAAAATCTATTTTATTCTGAGTTAAATCTTTTAAATAATCAGGATTCTGAAAATTTTTGTAATGTGTATTTATTCTTAGCTGAATAAACTTTTTTTAATTAGAGGTAAATGTTTTAATTTTTGACCGATTTGCTTTTTTTTTTTTTCCCCCTAATCTACATGTGACTGTGCTCTGGAATGCTAATGGTTTTAATTTTATTTAAAATATTTATTAAAAGATGCCAAAAGTCTTAATAGCTACAATTAAAGTGGTATACAAAAGTACAATTTACATAACTTTTGAGTTGTACATAAAATATAGTTGAGCTGGGCATGGTGGCACATGCCTGTAATTCCACTGGCTCCAAAGACTAATGCATGAGGATCTTGAGTTCAAAGTTAGCCTCAAGCAATATTGAGGCACTAAACAACTCAGTGAGACCCTGTCTCTAAATAAAATACCAAAAAAAGAGGGGGGCTGGGGATGTGGCTCAGTGGTTGAGTGCCCCTGATTTCAATCCCTGGTGTGTGTATACACACACACACACACACACACACACACACACACACACACACACACATATATATATATATATATATATATATATATATATATATATATATATATTCTACTGTACTGGCTCAGTATTTTAATATAGTGCCTACAACCAAGTCATCACAGTGTCCAGAATCAGTTTCTTTTGAATTACCCTGGAGTGATTAAATAACCTAGGCTTGTTTGGCTAATCTCAATTATAGCTAGAAATTTTTCTAAGTTGGTGCCTACAGAATATACTCTCAGTACTATGTTTAGTTAATAACTAGGTCATCTTTCCAAACATTTTGGAAGGTTAGTGGTCATTTTTCCAACTTCTTATTTTAACAAAAAGTTAACATAATTCCGAAATAGAGTGCATTGATCCAAATAGTGAAGTGAACAAATTTACTTGGAAAACATTTTTATGTGTGACTAGCATAAATCATATTATTAAGCATCCAAATTCTGAAATTATTTTAAAATACATCAATTTTTACTTTTTTGATTGTACTATATTTTTAAATGAGTAAATATTGTAGTAGTAATGAAAATTAGACTTGATTATTTTTTAAATAACTTAAGCCTAGACTTTGTGCACAAGTGCATATCTGACATTTATTGCATTTGAGGGAACATTTTAATTGCAAATAAAAGGGATATAAAGGTTTCATAAAATTTATGTTAACTTGTTTGGATGCATTTTATAGGAGTTTAAAAATCTTTAACTATTGATCTGTTCATTCAGATGAAATTTTCAACTGGTTAACTTTATTAGTATACATGTTTACTGTGTCTCTGACATGATCTACAGATGTGCATTCATTCATAAGGGCAATTTGCAGAGTAATAAGAAGCAAACACTGCATACAAATATTAAGGGTAGCTTTTCTCATTTCAGAGTCTATGCTCTTCTCCTGGTGTTTCAGAAAACTTGTAATATAAGAAATAACTTTGCATTATTAGTTTTCAACATAAGACTTACAGTTTATGGAATTCTGTTTTCAAAGAAAAATATTTGGTCAAAAAAGCATCTACTTCAGGTATCTTTTTTGGATATGCTCATGCTTTAAAAGATAAATCAGGATAAACTATAATTAATTGTAAAATGTTCTATTGGAAGGTAAAATTTCAACCAAATTCCAAAGAATTTTAGAAAGTGATTGAACAAAAAGGATTAGTGTTCCAAGTGCTTGTATATATGGAGATTTAATGTTGTAAATAAGAAATCGGGTGTGTAGGAGGGATAATAATCTCTTATCTACCCACAGACTTCCTTAAGCAACAAATACTGCAGGAAGAAAAAGTATTAAAGATGCCTCCTCTCAAAATCCAACGATATGTGGGTGGTTTAAGGATTGTTTTTAACCCATGTTTTTCAGTCATATTTTAAAGGCAAAGTTATGACTGTTTTCCATTATTTCTCTTTTTTCAAACCCAATTCTGGATTGTTTAGGTTTTTGCTAGATACATAAAAATCAAAAGTAAGTCCAGTAAAATGAAAACTATATTTTAACTATTAAAGTTATTATAAACATAAGACAGGATCCCAATTAAATTTTACTAACATAGGGGATGTTATAATAATGATTATAAAAATAAAATGTATTTAAGACACAGGATAGATCCAATGTATATAGTTTTATTTCATGAGGTACAAGAGAGCATGGGTGTGTAGGAGGAATATAACCACTATATGGTTGTACAAGTCTAATAGATTGATGTCAACAAGTAACAAGTCAAATTATTCTATTTATAAATAAAGTCTCATTTTCATATGAGTATCCATGTAATTTTTATCATAGATAACCTTTGTTAGAAATCAGTTGACATATCATTTTTAATTACTGAAAAAAATTCTTTACAAATAATCTTTATATTACATAAATATTCATAATTAAAACATTTATAAACACTACACATATAACAAGAAAAGATGACATTGCAACAAATCATAAATCTTTCTGATAATGTGGATTGCTAAAAACTGACAGATTTGTAAGAAGTTTAAGAATTTAGAAATCATTTTTTAAAAAAATATCTTTCCTTCTAATATGGGCTTGATAATATTCAGGAATTTAGTTGACTTGAACAAGTATAATATAACTTGGGTCCTGTGGCAAGATTCCTGGAACTGCAATGATAAAGATGATCACAGTTTTCTACACTCAGGGAGATTACATATAAATTCTCTCCCTAGCACACAGTGGGAAAATTATGATTCTAATTATGAGAAGGAAAATAACCCCCTATTAAAAAATGTTAAATATACTGTAAATAACAAGGAACTAAATATTCATCCCATTAAATAACCTTACATAAAAATAAGTAATAAGTAATTTTTTTTCTTGCTGCACTCATTCCTTGTCCTGACCGGAGTTTGTACCTTCCCCACTTTATGTCACAGTCAGACACTAGCAAACACCACAAGCCTCACCATATCCCCCACCCAACCACCCACTGGGCTCACATTATAGCCAAAGCATGACAGATATCAATTGTATAAAGTTCAGCTGTAATGCTGATCAAGAAAGAAATTCCACCAAGTATGCAGGGTCTGAGAGTCTTCTAAGACAATCCATAAGAGGTAGAAAGTAGAAACTCCTCTTGCTGTGCTAAACCTGAGAGCTGCTGTTCTTTTGCCTGAAGATGAGCTTATGGCTATCTGAACCTCAACTGAAATCTTATCTCAGCCTTTCATAAGTTGGAATCTATCTTGTTTTCTCTTTACTTCAAAGAGAAACAATACCGAAATGGAGTAATAACATAGAAGTAGAATGAATGAGGAACATGTAATGGATATTAATGTTGGAAAAATATAAGAAGCAAACAGAAGGAGGGAGACAAAGTGAGAATGATGGAAAGTGAAAGGGAAGAGAAGGGAACTTTATTATTAGCTTGGCTGTATGGTAGTGTATTTCACACATGAATACCATTTTACAAATAAGAATTTTTTTCTCCCTCCAATAGAGCAGTAATAGTTTTCTGAATTTCTAGAGGTTGTTTGGGAAAGTGAAATGGATGCTACAAATTTTTGTCTGAGTTGTCCTATGTGTTTTTAAAAATAATATATAGAGGAAGAAATTTAGTCATTATGTGTAGTATGATAGAAATGGCTTTGGATGATGAATTCAGAGATTCACATTCTAGATTTTTTAATTGACTTTAAGGATACCTAATAGAGTTTTAGTCTCCAATTCCTTGGGTGATTCGTTTATTTTATCAGTTAAACAGAATAGTATTTACTTACAGGAAAGATGATCATAATAAATGAATGCAAGCAACTTTGAGCTTCAAAAAATTAAAGATGAAATGATAAGAATTCATTTTTTTGCATTTTATTCCCATTTACTCTAAGAATATAATTTCTATGAACAGTTTAATTAGACTTGAATATTTAATTAGTAATTTTAAGCCCATGATTTAAAATATTGATGCTAGGATAATAATAGCTGTATGAATTCAATACAGTTTTTAGTATTTAAAGGAGACATCTAGCTTTGAAACCTTGAAGGAAAGTAAAATCACCTTTTTTGCATACACTGTGGAACATAAATGTATCCAAAGAAACTTAAATTACAGAAGATAGATAAGAAAGGAGGAATAATGTTAAACATTTGAAAACAATAAATAATAATTCTTAAAACTACAGCAGCAGGCATATTGTCCCAACAGGAAACCAATGAAGACAATGTGGGAGGGATTTGTGGTATGGGTTCGATTCTGTGTATTATAAGGAAGAATTTTTCACAGGGCTATAAGCATGGCAAAGTATTTCTAGGTGGACCTGAGACTTTTAGAAAGAGATTCCTTTAAAATAGAAGGAAAGATCATACTACAGTTCTGTTCAATATTAGAATATGAATTAAGTAAATCTGTAAACATGTATAATTGTGTTTAAAAGGCCCTATGATTTATTAAATGTTGGAAGGATAACTAATAGTTAATACCTAATTTATTTAATCACAACAGTAGTCCTTGAATAAAGATTAGAAAGGATGAGTATCTTACCTACAGTCCCAATGACAAATATGGTAACTAACATGACCCTGAAATTTCAGGAAGGAAGGAAATTGTCTTCAAAGTTATCCTGCCTCTTGTAGTAGCTGTTCACAATGACTACACCAGACCTCAGATTCTGTGGTTTATATAAATTGTACTTTCTACCAAGAATCCTATGAAAAAAAAAACAATTTAAATGCCTTCTTATCCCTTTCCCACTCTCAAATTTACTTCTGAAATCATCTGTTCTATTCAGTGCAGTATTAAACCCTGTGGGCCTGTGTTATTATCTGTTATTTAAGTTAATCATTCTTCTCAGTTCATAGCATATAATGACTGCCATCTCCTGTCTTCTGTTATGCCCCTCTGTCTCCCTATCCCTAATCCCCTTCTTCTGCTATAAGTATTACTCTAAGGTGTTTAATATATTTTACATTTATGATTTAAAAAATGTAAGCCAGGCATGATGTTGCACACCTGAACCCCAGCTAACTGTAAGTTGGGCAGGAGAATTGCTTAAGTCCAGAAAATCGATGTCAGCCTAGGCAAAGCAGCAGGACCCTGTCACACATTCACACGCATGCACACAAGTGTGTTTGTGTAGAATGTAACAAATTAGTAGTTATAGGAGGCAGTGGTTCAAAGCACAGTCTCTGGAGCTCTCAATTCTATGGATTTCAGTCCTGGATTACCATTTAATTAGCCAAGTGACCCCAGAAAGGTTATTTCACTTTCTTCATTTGTGACTCTGTCAGGATTTACCAGGAAGTACTTTGAGATTTGTGTTATGTGAAGTTTACTGATGGTTGCTCTTAGGAATTATGTTTGTGGATTAGGAAGAGAAGAATTTTTATTGGTGCAGATTTTTAAAAGCCAGACCACAACCGATATGGAGTTCTCAAGATGGATGGTCCTTATGAGTTCTGCTCAATTGAGATGATGGGGCTGGGCCTTACATCCCCCATTTATCACCAGTCCTGTGGGCAACACACAAAAGGGAGTGTGTCTCAGGCCAGATGGCTCTCTTCAGCTACAGACTTGACCTGAAGAGGCACTCAACTGTGAGCAGAGTGCAACACTCCTAGTAGCTATGAAGAGAGAAATGTGGATATGAAATCAAGGCCTCCAGTAAGACCCATAAAATACAAAACAGACAAAAGAAAATCCCTGCCTTTATTGAGCTTATTCCTTATGAAAAGATACAAATAGTAAACTCAAAAACAAAGAATATAGACTAGCAGATGGTAACAAGTGTTATGAAGGAGGAAAATAGTGGGATAAGGGAAGGGAGGGGTACCAGTGTTTGGGGAGTGATCAGGAAAGTTGGGAGAAAGATAAAAAGGGGGAGAGGGAACAAACCCTGAAATAAATGAGGGACATTCTAGCAGAGAGATCTATAGATGCCGAACCTCTGAAGTGGGTGCATGTTTGAGATATTCCAAGAAGATCAAAGATGTTAATTGGACTGAAGTGGGTAAGAAGTTGCTTGGTTGAAGACAAGGAAAGAGAGGGAGAGTGATCTTTCAGGCTCTCCCACAGGGAATGGCTCTTCCTTTGAGTGAGCTGGGAGCCTTTCTAAAGGGATAGCCTGTACCCCAAAACAATAGAGCTACCTGGGAAAATAAAATGTCTGAAATAATCAGTAAGAAGTAAAGACAAAGTCAAAACTTAGATATAAAAAGAGGAGAGTCTGATGGGTCTTTCAGTCCTGATGGGAGCTGGAACTGGCCCACTGAAAAAGGCCCTCACTCTTTATTTCAGGAGGAGTACATCAAAGGCATGGAAAAGGTTTCAGCTAGTGGAGTCTTGGTTCCATGCTTGCTTCTTGGTGTGGCAGGGGTCTTGCAGTAAAAAGGTTGATTGACATTTCACAACTACACCCATCTCTGGGAGGTTATGCTTGAACTTGAGCAATGCACTAGAACAGGGCACCATGTGCATAGGGCGTTCTCAAACCAGTGGGTTCCCACTGGGAGTTTCCAACACTGGGCTTCCATGCCTAAAGGCTTCATCGCTCAGTTTACACGTGGGTCATGGATGGCTCCTGGCACCCTTCTGAAGGTCTGGAGCACAGAGGTATGTTGTGGTGGGACTGGTGATCTTAAAGATCACCTTGGCTGCTGTTTTGATGATGCACTATGCAGAACCTGGGAGGAAGTAAGGAGACATCTACAATTAAGAGAAAAACATAAAGTTTCTATTCTCAGGTTGTCATTCAGTTTCGGGAGTTTGTGGCATATTCTGTAGTAGACTCCCTCTGTGTGTGTTAGATACACCAACCAGTCAGCTACTCACATTAGCAATGTTGTCTGTGAGTCTTTATTGAATAAATATCCTAGATGTTGCTGTAGTTAAATTCACAATTATATCTCTTAAGGTATTTTTGTACTGGAGGTTTTATAAAATACACTTCTCTTGATTGGATACTTTCAAGCAAGCAGAAAATTCTGTTGTTTTCAGACTGTGTTTAATGCATAAGAATGCCTAGGCATGCAGCAGTGCATGCCAAATTGCATTGAATTGGTTTCAAATTCAGATTTGAAAATATAGCTTTTTTACTGAATTAAATGTACAATACATATTGTTGTGTATGATTTCCAATGTGTACTTAACAAAGAGCGATTTCATATTCTCTGGTTAATTACACACTTGTTATAGCTTGGGGATTTTAAGAAAATCCAGGAATAAATAGAAAACAATATGTTTAAATAATGTGAGCATTCTAGCTCAATGAGTTAAACCAAAAGAATTATTCTAGTGCCTGTCAGTTAGTGAACTGGTTCTGAAAAATCTTTTAATTGTGTATTTGGTGCGGATCCTTCTCTGAGAAGAATAAAAAGGGGATTTGCTGGATTTTAAATAAGGTTGGTCTGATACTTTCAACAACCTGTTCTGCAGATGGATCACTTAAACTGGGTCCATTCCTAATTAAATAATATTTCTTATAAAATTATCTTTCCTTCCTCCCATTTTCTCTCATTTTCCAGGTGTGTTCTTATTCTTTTTCCTATGGTTTGGCTAATAGGGTACTGTTCTCTCGGTATTTTCTCTTGGTGAAGTCTACAGACAAAAAAAAAAAAAAATCATGGTAGTAGAGTCAGTTAGAGAGGGAACTCGTCTCTATAATTTCATCTACACAAAATGGTGTACTCTGCATATATTTGGTCCTGGCTGCACTAAGAGATTTTACATGCTCTTGTAAGCATTTGGATAGATCAGGAATTATTCCAGACGAACTGACTGTCCTCTCCAGAGACCTTGACACTAACAGAAAAACATGACCTTTGGCACATAGAATTTCTGACGCAATGATCTAAGTGGCAGTGGTGGCAATGTGGTGAAAGGACATGTAGAGTTATATAGGGCCGTCTTTTCTGGTCCTCTCAGGCCTCATAATGTAGTTTGAGAGCTAATCCTTAAGGAATGGAGAGTTCTACAATGCTAGGGATTTTGTTCAGTTACTCAAAAGACAACCATAATAGCAGCTTGAATGTGGTTATCTTTGAAAGTAGGTGTTATTTTTAAATATAATTAAAGAGAAACACAGCTGGCAGTTTAAAGAAAAGAATTAGTAGTAGAGTTATTTTACTGCATCTTAAATAGTGGGATAATATTAAATGGCTATATTCTGGAAACTCATGCTCACATTACCTTTGAAGTCCAGGCTGTCCAACCATATCCAGGCATTGATTCAGGAAACTCCCATAGGTTTTCATGAAGAAAACTCCCTTATGCTGAGATCTCCTTTGAAACAGAATGTGGCATTGTTATAAAGCAAGTTGAATCCTATAAATTAGCATACTTTGTGGATTTTATATTGTGAATGGTTCTTAGATCTTTATCTTCAGACCCTCCACAATCTCTTATTTCAGCCTCTTGACATTTCTTGTGTATGGCTTTAGGAAAAACAGCCTCTTAAAAGGTCTGCTCGCTTCTGGTCTTGTAATTGTAAAATTTTTGTATTTGCACAGCCAGAATTGTTTATGTAAAATACTTATCTAAGCATGCCACCCCTTGGCTTATAACCCCCAAATGACTATCAACCTTAGGATAAAAGTTGGTTTTCCCTAGGAGATACAATGACCTCTGGAATTGATTCAGTTCCTGCCTCTCCATCCTCATCATGCTTCTTCTACACCTCAGACCTACACTCTTGTGTAGAGAGTAGATCATTGAGAAAAACCATCAGTTGATTTCATACCTCAATGCTTTGTTAATGCTCTTCCCTCTTCCTGAAATTCTTCTCATGTGTTTGTTTAAAAATTGTTCATCTTTCAAGACTAAATTGGTAATCATATTCTTCAGGATGATTTTTTTTTCAATCCCTTGATTGAGCTAAATATCTCTCATAAATTTTTCTTGTACACTATTAGTTTGATTCATGGAAATAATCTGTGTTCATATGTACCTGGGACTAATTAGTATTATTACTTGTATATCACAATACAAGATCTGCTGTATGTAGGAGTTCATTAAATATTTGCTCAGCTGAACAATGCATTAACACTAAAAATAACAAAAAAAGTGTACCTAAATTTCCAAATGTTTCCATTCATGTTTGCATGTTGCAGTTTCAATTATTTGAAATTCTAACATAAGATTGAATATGTGAAGGTTTTACTGTACTAAAGTAACTATAAATGTGTCTTAACTTAGTGAAAGAGGACTGAAAACCAACAATAATAAAAATGTAAGAATATGATCCATTCCACTAAAAATAAGGCAAGATGATACCCACAAACTTAAACCAGCCTCAAAAATAAGCACCATTTTTCATATTCAGGATCTAAAAGATGTCAAGAAAACCCAAGAGAAGCCTTGCAAAAAATCCATTGCAAGCTTTGCCTGAGAGCTACTTTTTTCCTACATTCACTTTATTTTTGAAGTACATAGCATCTGATATCAATATATCAATTTGTTCATTTGTGATCTACTCTATTATCCTAAAAGTGGTGTGCAGAGAAAAAAAATTGAAGTTATTTTAGGATTCTAGTTAGTTTGTAGGTAATTGAGGTAATTTTACCCTATGTGAATACTTTATTTCACATCCAAATTACTTATTAAAACACCAAATGGCTTTGGCCAGAGAATAGAATCATTTGGAAATCCATTTGATGCCTTCATTTAATTTGACATGGAACCAGAGTGTGTGGAGGGACCCTATCTTTTCTGGGTTTTTAGGGAATTACAATGATTATGCCACATAAATTCGCTTCATCCGCCAAATAATATAAGTTGAAAAGTGAAACACTCATATTACTTCCTCACATCCAGAAAGACTCTTACCTCAATTTAGTGACATGAAAGAATAGAACTCTCTGAGCTTCAGCTTTAACTTAAGAAATATTGCAAACCTAGAGGGAGGAGGAAAACGGCCCCTTCCCATGATGTCTTGGAGATTCTAGAGCAAGTGAGTTTAAAGTAAGTCACACCACTCTCAGAAGACTAAAAATGAAGACTACAAGTAGAGACTCAACCGGCAGAGCTTCATAGAAGTGGACCTTCCGTAGAGTAGATGCTTGATGGATATTATTAAATTAAGGGATGAATGAAGGAACTGGGAAGAGCAATGATGTCAGTTACAAAAAATGAAATTAATTTATGCATCCATGAAAATAGAGACTATTGTTCTACTTCCCCATAATTGGTAATAGGACCCTCAACTTAGAATAGGAGTAGAAAATATCATTATAGACATTAACTCTTGAGAAATCTGCAAAGTGAGTCTATTTCTTCAGCCAAGCTCAAATCGGACCCCTTGCCCCTTCCTCATGCTCTTCTAGCTCATCTATTTTCCCCCACAAATGAATCTGGAACAGCGTTGCAATGCTGCACTCAGATATAAAAGACAGTTGTGGAGGATAAAAAGGAGACTTTGGAGGAAAAAAAGAGAGAACAGCCTGGTGAGAGAAAGAAAGACTGTCCAGAGTGAAATGTCAGAAGGAGGGGAAAGCACCGATGTTCAACATGATGTAGAAGAATTTCAGGGCTCAAGTTGGAACAAAAGAGGTGGAATTTTAAGTAGCTTCAGATTTGTGTATGCCATATTGATTTTATGCACTCCAAGTCTAAGCTAAATTTCTTTTCATATTAACACATACAGTACATACTTATTTAATGTATTTCTCTCTTGATTATTTCTATACCTGGCATACATATGCTTTAAGAAGGAAAAAATAAATGGGTTCCAGATGTAGGTTTTTTTTCCCAACTCCAGCATACACACATTTTTCTCACCCATCGGAAATAGCATTTAGTGCTGCTAGTGGATACTTGATTGCAAAAATATTTCTCCTGCCAGATAAGATGAAGGTTGAAATCACTGTTCATTCTGCTGATGGAGAGATCTAGACAACCTTTCTGTACTCTAGCACTTCTAAAAATGTACCCTGTGGAACTTGAAGGCCTCAAGATGCTGTTCTGCCATGGTGTACACAGATAAATGAGGTTGAGAAATGTAGCATATTTTGACTTTTTTTGAAGAGTTATATACAAGCAACTAGTTGCAATATGCCTGAGATTTTTTCCAGTTTTAGCACTGAAAGTCCTACTTTTAAGAAACTTTAATCCTGGAAAAGGCATGATTGGTCACCTAAGTCATAACCAGGACTGAAAAGTCTTGCTGTAAAAGCATACTAAATTTTGTTTACCCAGCATTTTTAAAGGACAGCTGAATAAGAAGCACTTTTCTTGAATGATGATATTAAAAATCAAAGAAATTAGCAAACTATCCTGTGCACTTTGAACACTCTGTCTGAACTTCATGTGTTTGTCTCCTGGCCTCTGGATCATCAGAGGTCTCTCTCTATTGCCCTGTATTGCAGGTAGGGCACATGGAGACTGGGGAGTGGTCTCCTCTGAGTAGATTTGTTACTTAAATTTTAGATTGAAGGTAATTAGAACCTCAAGCCTAAAGCTTAAAATAATTTCTGTATGGAAATTATTTTCATGATTTTGAAGAGATTTTTCTTTCTCAATCTCTTTCACAAATGGTTACCTGTGTTAATGCAAATCTTTTGGGCAATTTCTATAGAAAGGTAATCTGTTGTGAGGAAAGTTTTTGAAAGGTCTATATTCCACATTTTTTTCATTTGCTATTGTATATTTCTTTTTTAATTTTTTAATTTGTTTTAATTAGTTATACGTGGCAGTAGAATGCATTTATGTATTTTGACATATCATACATAGATAGGATATAATTTTTCATTTTTCTGAGTGTACATGTTGCAGAATCATAGTGATCATGTAGTCACATATATACATACAGTAGTAATGTCTGTTCCATGCTACTATCTTTTCTATCCCCACATCCCCTCCCCTCCCCTCCCACCACTTCCCTCTACCTAATCTAAGGTAATGCTATTCGTCCCTAGTCCCCCCTGACTTATTGTAAATTAGCATTCTTATATTAGAGAAAACATTCGGTCTTTTATTTTGTGGGACTGGCTTATTTCACTTAGCATGATATTCTCCAACTCCATCTATTTACTGGCAAATGCCATAAGTTCACTCTTCTTTAAAGCTGAGTAATATTCCATTGAGTATATATACCACATTTTCTTTTTCCATTCATCCTATTGAGTCTTGAGTACATGTTGGACAGTGTGTGTAAGCTTCAAAGGAGAAAGTGGTCATGAGCTTTGAGTTTGTCCTCATACAGACACAGGCATTTAAGCCATTCTCTTCCAGCCCCTCTCTTTAGGGAAAATACCCAAAGGAAGAGAGTAAAACAGTTAGATAAGATGCACAGAGTGGAACACAAAACAATTTCAATGTCTGGGGAAGGGAGGGAAATCAGATTTGAAACCACTTAGTTCCATTTAAACTTAAATTGGTTTATTTTATTTATTTTTATTTTTTAACCACCATTTAAAACCTCCATCAGTTGGACCCATCTACACATCCCACTGTATCACAAACAAGAGACAGGTGTCTCCCATCGCCAGAAAAACAACCACAAATGACAAAACCCATTTCAGTGAAAGTCAAACAATTAGCCTAATAGATTTATGAAAGGGACTCTTTTGTACTGAATAGTCTTCCAAAAATGCATTTGTTTCAGCCAATACTTACATTTTTCTAAACTCAAAGATATTTTTCTAACTTTTCTTAAGTAGTTTTCAGCTCGAAATAGCTAAGAATTATAAAGCACTGTTTCTGACATTTCTAGCACACGGTACCTACTAATAATGCTGAGAGAGCATTCCTTTGGATAAAATCTCTAATTTTTGTACCTCTGGGACAAGACTACAAGAAAGTAAAATACAATAGTTGCCTACTAATCCCTGAGGTTATTGTGGGAGGAAAGAGAGTAGATGGAAAAGTGCTTCAAATAGTATGTTAATTTTAGGTGTGTTGCTTTCAAATTGGACAATTATAAAAACTCATCACTGCCCCTCTCTCTCTCTCTCTCTCTCTCTCTCTCTCTCTCTGTGTGTGTGTATGTGTGTGTGTGTGTGTGTGTGTGTGTGTGAAGGAAGTCCACACAGTTTTCATTGTCTTTATTAAGAAATTAATGAGGATCTGCTATGTATCAAGTCTTTTATAGCCATGTATTAAATATAAGCTATAACTCTTCAGGAAAAAAAATGTATCATGTTCATGTTCCCATGAAGAAAAGAGAAACAAAAATTGTCACTTATATAACAAGAATTAGTGACTTGTAGTATTAGTGACAAAGCCAGGTTTTAGACCCATGCTCTTGAGACTCCAAAATTTCCCTCTTTTTTTCCTATTTCATGTGCCATCTAGCATGTGTTTTAAAGTCCATGATTTAAAATTGTGTTAAACATTTATTAACTTCACTGAGAGTAAAGTATTTTTAAGTGGAAATTTTACACTAATCATAGAAATTTTTTTGCTTTTCATTTTGCATGATGTGACTTTGGCTTACAAGTTGCCTGTGTGCACAAGCATGCACACACACACACACACACACACACACACACACACATTTTTTATTTGGCGTGTTCACTCTGCTACTATTTATTAATAATATATTACTTATTACTATATTAGACTTTATTGATATGGGCTAATATCATTAGACTTGTGTTGACCGTGTTTTAGATGAAAATAAATGAGCCAGAATATTTCAGAGAATGGTTACTTTTAAGAAAGTGAAGCTGGTACCATAACATAATGAGACATTTACTGAAGCCTTCATTAGAAGAAGTAAGGAAGTTAAGACACAGAAGCAGGGCATTTGGAGCAAAGAGGGAAACAAATGCCAAGGCCCTAGGCAAGACCTCAGTGAAATCTAGAATTGGAGAGAAGACCAACACATCACAGTGATTAAGTGGGAAAATGGTATATGAGAGCAGAGAAGCAATAAATTTGTATTTTGTTCACAGTGTCATAGGAAGAAGTGAAGAGCAGTAACGTTAGCTGGCTTATATTTTTTAAAGTTTGCCCTGGCATTGGTGTGGAGGATTGATTGCAGTTGCAACCATGAATATGACAGTCAAACAGAAGATGATCCTGACTTGACTGGAGTGGACGTAGTGCAGGTGGTGGGAAGGTGATCCATCTGCTGTGGCCCCAGTCTGCTCAAATTCTTTTCTGTTTCTTTCTATATTGACTTTGGTGTCAACAAAATGTTCCATGTGAAAATAAAGAAGTTTATGGAAAAGAGAAGGAAATAAATAGATAAGAATCCTTTTGCAGACCTCAAATTCTCCAGTACCATTCAACATTATGGAACGCATAAGTTTACTTTTAAAATGCAAACCTTTTTCACAAAAAGCATTATTTATAAAGCCAAAGCCCATGCACTGAGCCTGTTCTATTCATATAAGGTGATTTTCTTGGAATTTCAAGAGGGAGGCAGTCTGATGTTCTTTTGGCGTTTTCAGCTGGTGGCTTTTCAATAAAGCCTATATATACATTGATGTCTTTGTTTTTCATTTACCATTTCAAATGTATACGATTTAAGCATCATCACTGGTGTGGCAGTAAAAGGTAAAACGTAAAAATAGAATGTTCTATAAAGTGGCCTTTAAATGGTTTTATGTATTTATATTCTATGTAGGATATGTAACAGATTGTGATAACAGAATCAGATATAATCAAATTGCAGCCTTACAAATATAGCAAATATCATGAAACAGCTCCCTTCTGCTGACTCAAAGAGTAGGAGTTCTATTTCTTTCATTATATTTTTTTTCTATAACAGCCTATCACCAGCAACACCTTTGCAGCTTTCCCCCTGCTTTGTCAGTGTGAATGTCCCCACAGTAGCACTTTACCTACATTCGTCATTGATTCTCTCACATTGGATTTTCTGCTCTGGAGACAACTAATTGAGTGGCTTGAAATATAAAACTTACGGCTTCTACCTTCAGTTTCTCAGTTCATATAGCAACATAGAAATCACTTCCCAATGCCGAAAACCCCAAGACCTTCAAACTTTATTCAGTTTCCATGGTGCTCCAATTTATTTTGTTTTTCTAAAGCCTGCAGCTTTTCACATGTGTTATTAAGGGGAGAAATCCATTATCAATATGTAAGCATCACTACAATTAAGATCTACTGGCTGTTATGTCTGAATGTGAATGAGGACCTAAGATCATTCTTGAGTGACAGCTGTTTTGTATACTCTGTCTGACTAATCTTGGGTGGGGCTTAAACAGGTGCTCTCAAATATTTGTAAACATGCCTTTTGCATTCTTTTTGTTTTCTTTTCCCACTGAGGTTACTTTATTGGGAAACTAGTCAATTTTCTGTTTTATTTTGGCTATTTGTTCAGTTTTTAAACACTTGTTTATATTTTCCTCTTATTAATGCTAAATTGCATTTTTTTTTCTTTTTATACTATTTGCTACTCATATAAACTATTTTTTTACTGGATTCCTGCAGTGGGAATAGTCTTGTACCAGTAGGGGGAGCTCATATCATGCCTATTTCATGGGTTGGAGAAAAGGAATTTTGAGGGTTTGTGTTCTTAAGGGTGGAGCTATTTTAATTCTAAAGCCAACAGAGATTTTAGGTTGGAATAGAAGTTATTTCCTCTGGTTGAAAAGTTCAAATTTTCTAAAGTTGTAAATCTTGAGTACATTAAGTGTTTAAGTGGCTTTGATTAATGAATCTGCATACCACAGGTGAAGTTTTCAGTCTCTTGAAATACGGAGGCTTTAAAACATATTAAAAGATTTCTTTGCTGAGATGTATTGGCAAATTACTTTCCTCCATGAATAGTAGATACAGAACCTGGTTTGAAGGGCTTTTCTGTATTTGTTTTATGATTATATGTCAATATAAACAAGGCAGGTGCTGATGTGAATGGAAATGGACATAAAGGTTAACTTATTTTTCTCATAAATGTCCCAGGTCATTATGCTTTTGAGTCATTTATCTTTCTCACTAAATTGGCATCAAGTGTAGCCACAAAGGCACCAGGATCATGATTAGCTAACTTTTGCCAAAATCAGTAAGGAAACAGAGGCTGAATTCTTCTTCTTCTACCCTTTTTCTTCTTCCTGGGCATTATGACTCTTCTTTGACTCAACCCACTTCAAAATACTGTTTGTAATTTTGTGATCTCTAATACAGTGGACATCAAGCATCTCATCATACAGCATTATACTTTTCTAGCCTCTTAGCATTTAATGTGTCTGCAGGAAATGAGAAAGGAATAACACATCCTCTCCTTGCTCATTTCTTGCACTATGTTGAGCACCCATCTAATGTCTAGCACCGAGTGAGAGACCAGGGATTTTAAAAAAGTAGATGAGCAAGACTCATCTCTGCCTGCAAGAAGCTCATGATCTAGGCAACTTGCAATTTAGTACATTGGGAAAGGAGAGCTCCCAAATCTGCTTTCTTCATCAGAAGGAAAGAACAGTTTTCCCCCAACTGGTCCACATGTTTGACTTTCAGTCATTCCTAACTCAGGCCAGCTGACTAATTGCTCACATTGTGTCTAACAAATTTGAAAGTCTTTAAATTTGAAAGTGCAGGATGCCTGTGCTTGGATGGATATTAATTATGAAATCACTTATGTCATAGAATTTTTCATTCAAATCAATGTGCTGCTTCAGAGGTTAAATCTGTTTGGAACACTGGTGTGGAAGTGGGATGGAGAGAGGGGAGAAGAATGTAAGGTGAAGTGGAGAGAAGAGACTGAAAGACGGAAGCATGTTCCCAAGCATTTACTCTGTTTCCTCAGGGTGAGCTCCACAATTGTCTAGCAATTTCCTAGCAATAAAATAGGTGTCTTATGGTTGATAAGCCTTTAGCATGACAGAGCAATGACCCTCCACTGGATTCTCAGATTTAAATAGCACTTTGATTCCCATAGGGCAAATCTCTTTTCTCCTATCTTTCCTCAATAAACACTTCCTTCTTTTCTAACTCTTAACTTCCTACTGCTCCCACTCCAGTGTTTCATTGCTATGACATTATTGTTGCTACATATGCCTCTTTCTCTATTCTTCGCACATTTCTCTTCTTGTCTTGGATTTAACTAAAAGACTATTCTGTAGACCTTGCCACCCTTCATGAGTACACTGACCATGGCAATGGGCAGAGGCTATTATGTCATGGAAAGCATGTGGCTTCTACTTCAGAACCCCTCACCTTGGCCAGGCTTTTTCCAGGCCTCTATATATAATTTTACTTTTATAATATTATCTTTTTTTTTTTGCATAGCGAAGGTTTCCTAAATTGTATATGCTCCAGCTCCACAGAAATTTAGGCCGACTCTGCCCATGAATTTTATTATTCAGATATTTGGCTCGCTTTCCAATTGCTTTGTTGTTACTGTTGTTTTGTGGTTCTGTAGGCAAATTGTTGCTGTGCTGGTCCTTTTATTAATGAATATTTTAATATATTTTTGTCTCCCAGGCAGCTTCTTGTGCCAGAAGCCAAGTTATCTAATAGAGCTTAATGGATGTTTCAACAATTCATATAAAATATGGTATTTTAAGCCTCTATTGCTAGACTAGATATTACAATATAGATGCTGCAAGAATATTTTCAACAAAGTATGCAGCATTTGAGCAAAGCCAAATGGTGATTCACACCATTAATAGGATTTACCCAATAACTCATATTTCAGGCTCAACAGTAACTTAGAAACCAAGCTTTTTGTGAAATCTATCGAATAACTCTCTCTCGGTTCCACCTCCCTCGACCTCCGCTCCCAAAACACACACACACTTGCTCTACCTCAGAGGCCCGAGGCTCTTAATATTTTAGAAAGCAGTTTGAATGAACTCTCTCTTTTTTCAGGCAGTATGATAACAATGGAAACTCTCTGACTACTAAGCCTCTGGCAACCATAAAGTCTGTGCCTTTGCTGAAGGTAGTGCTGACCCAGTAATTCTTAGTGCTCTCAGGACTTCTCATTAGCTCTGTTCTCAGACAAACAGAAGTACAAGTCCCTGGTTCAGACTTTCAGATCTCCAAAACGTGATTGGGCAAATGACTTGCATTCATTCATTAATTCAACATTTTGTGTATCAGGTACTTGTTCAGGTTCTGGGAATGTAGACATGAGCAAAGCAACCTAACCATGTGAACATGGCAGTGAAGACCCATGGAGCAGGACAGTGAGGTGGGGATATTGAAGGATGGGGAGAGACTGTTAAATTACCTAGAACTTTTCCTTAAAATAAATCTACAAGCTTTCAGTACCAAGCAGTTAGGGAAGGCTATTGCTCAAAAGGAATGCTGTGATAGTAGTTTGTATTACCAAATTTTATTAGATGCTGGGTCCATACAGGGGTGAGCTATACAGTGACAGTCAACTGAATATGAACTCATTAAAAATTAAGTTTTATGTTATTCTTTCAGGTGTCATGAGAATAGCAAAACTAGCACATGCAGTTCCCAGAATCACAGCTTCATCATAAAGATGAGTCATGTTGAACTAAAGGGACCATATTTTAATGAACCAATCTGGTTACTGTAGCTCATCTACCCTCAGCAGCAGACTGCCTGGGGAACAGGAGACAATCTATTTTTCAAATGAAAAATTAGTCCCTGATGCTATCCTTCTGTTTTGAGTCCCCTCGAGGTACTACCCGCTCTGTTCCTTCTCACACATGCTCTGGCCTCTGGGTTTCCCTTAACTGCAAATAGTAGTTGCCCCTAACAGTCTCTATTGTTGTGGTTGCAATTCCCTATTTGGCATTTGTTAACAAATAAGAGTCACCAAATATTTACTGTATACCTACTATATTTATGACATGGTGGGGTTAGAAAATAATCTTTATAAAATAACCTGTTGTCTTTGATAGGGAGTTCATGCTCTTTCGGGATTGTGGAAACACGTACACACACAATCATCACACCAGAAGATGTGGTGTGTAGTCATTCAGAAAGGAAGGGTTGCTCCTGGGGTAGTCAGTAGGGGGAGCATTAGAAAGGATATGGGTATGAAGTAAACCTTAAAGCACAGCTTAGGTTTTGAATAATTTCACATTTTTATGATTTTCAAATATGCTTTAAGTTCACAAGGTAAACATTTCTTTTTAACAACAGGACAACCCTCAATTATTTTTATTCCTGATTTCAGTGGATTATACTATGAGTGCATCTGATAACTGTATTAGCTCTAAGAGAGGATCCATACCTTGAATGCTTAGTTTTGAGTCTCTCACAGGTTCCTGAGGTACTAAAATGTGAAGTAAGGAATCCTAAGCTGAGGCAACTGTAAGAGAAAGAAAATAAGGTGAAAGCTTATTTTCATTGATGTTGGTGAATAGGGGCAATTATATGGGTTCTGATATTCTGATGTAAAATGTTTAAAGTGTATTTGACTGTATTGTCTTCTGATAAATATTATAGGGTCTCATTTAAAAATATATTAGTAATTGCCAACTAAGTGTTAGTTAATATACGTTATTGATGGCTAAAGTATTTGACAAGTATCAGATACGTTTAGTTTTCACATTAAAAGTAATAATTCTGGATTATTTACAAGCTTCTTGACACCCAAAACAATGGAGATGCTATCTCAAAAGCATATATTCAAATAAGTGCTGTATGTTAGACAGCTAAAGTTTACGTTACTGTGACCAAGATAACCAACAAGAATAACTTAGAAGGGGAAAAGTTAATTTTGACTCATGCTTTCAGAGATTTCAGTTTATAGGCAGCTGTCTCCATTGCTCTAGGACTGAGGTGAGTCAGGGCATCGCGTTGGGAGGGCATGGCAGAGAAACCTGCTCAGCTCATGGCAGCTAGGAAGCAGAGTGAATGAGGAGACATGGATGAGATGGAATCCCTAAGGGCTCACCCCAGTGACCTGTTTCCTCCAACTGTGTCTCACCTGCCTACAGTTAACACCTAGTTATTCATTCAGATTATGAGCCCATCAAACAGATTAATCCACAGCTCTCATCATGTCCTCAAAGCCCCACCTCTGAGCCTTCCTGCTCTGGGGATCATGCTTTCAAAACATGAGCTTTTCTGGAGACAGTTCTAAATCCAAATCGTAACAGGTTGCCCTTCGAATTTAATCCTTCATGACACTATAATCACACTTGAATAATTATGTCACCATTCACTAGATTTTTTTTAAGTCAATGTTTCTTTCTTAAAGAACCAGGGTACAGCTGCAGAAATAAATTTTCTTGTATTATTATGAAACTGACCATAATGGCTTTAAACTGCCTGATCATCTGCTTCCTTCCTTCATGTAGGAAATCTTTGCCTGGTACTCATACTGTAAATGACAGAGAGTCAGAGATCAGTGGAGCACGGATCTTGCCTTTAAGGAACTCACCAACTAGTGCAGGGAAGCAAGGAAGAGTTTGGCAAATGAACAAGAAGGGAAAGGCCATTTGAGACAGAGGAAGTGACATAAAAAGATAAGGCGGTGTGGAACAGCATGGCATTTTCAGGGAACAACAGATGGTTTGGCATGACTGGAATGTAAAATGCAAGAAGAAGAATACAGAAGATGCTAAAAAAGAAAAGTTATTTTTAGACAGACAATGAAGGATTTTTCTCACACTTAAAAGACTTCCTGTTATCAAAGATTTTTATCTTTCTTGTTTGCCATAATCAGAAATAAAATTCAAGTTGTCTCTTCAGGTGTACTTTTACTAAAATTTGAGAGAATAGAAACAGGAGGAACCAGTGCTATAAATAAGTTTAGAAGTGCAAAATGAAGTATCAGAGTGGTTTCTATTTCTAGTGAGTTAATGATTTCTCTTTTCCAGTCAAAATAATTAGGAAAATCACAGAAGTCACAGAAACTCGCGTTTTGCATGCTTTTTTTAATTAAGTTTTAATGTATTATCTTATTTAAAATATGCAGCAATTTAAATTGTAGGCTTTACTTTCCCAACTTTACAAAGGGAAAGTTTGTAAAGAGACTCAGAGAAAAAAAAAGTTTCCCCAAATTCCAGTTATCAGGAAAAAAAAAATAAGATTGAAACATAGATTTGTTTAACACCAAAGTAAATGGCTTATACTGAGCTGGTGTTTTCCCTTCGTCAGACTTCTGTAGGCCATTTTTAGGTTTGAACACTCTGTTCTGAAGAAATTTTAAATCAATCATTAAATAATCCCACGTGTCAGAAAGGGAAGTTTGACAGTGACCTCCCTATACCATAATATTCATATTAAATATCCTGGAGGTTGCCAGGGAAAGAATTTCATAACTATCTTATCTACAGCTCCTATATAAACTGCATCTTGGTCCATTAATCCTCAAATTAGGTTAAAGAACAAATGGGAATATTATAAAGTCTCTAAATGAGACAAGGCTCTGAAGTGTGACCTTAGGAAAATAAGTTAACCTCATTCACCCTTCATTCCTTATTTCCAAAATGAACAGTTTGGACTAATATTCTCAGGGGTCCCCATGCATGGTCTCAGGGTTCTGAAATGCTGAAATAAAGAACTTTTAATTCTATAGATATGATATATGCTGGCTTAGAGGTGAGAGAACACTTCAAGTGTGATTGTTTTATAACTGCCAAATTCAGAATCAGATTTGAGAACTGTGATGTATGTGTTTATTTTTAAGAGCTCTCATGGCCCGCATATTTCTGGAATATGTAGCATTTGTTACTGGTGTGATAAATCCAGTTTATAAACAGAAACCTGCTACTTAAAAACAAGGTGCCAAGGTGTTTAATTTTTTAATCAATAGAAATAAAATAATCAAGACTACCAAAGAATTTTGCAGAGCAGTTTGTGACATGAGCAGGCAATAGGGTAAGGGGTTGAGGATCCAGGCTCTGGGGTTTAAATTCTGGTGCTTTCTCTTTCTAACTTGAACTGTCAGCAAGTGAATTCTGTTCTCTGTGCCTTAATTATCTCACCTACAGAAACACTTCTGCTTTTTAGAACTTTCTTGAGGAGTAAATGTGTTAATGCACATATAGAACCTAGAATAGTGCCTGGTATGTATGAACACTCATGAAATGTTATTTACAATTAGCATTTTGGGTAAAAGATCCTTTATTTGAATTAAAGATTCTTCAGAATTAATGAATGAAATAAGATTGAAAATACCACTGGATCTCTAGTGCCATATCAGTACCTGGCTCAGCTTAGGTATGCAATAGATACCTTGTTGAATGAATAGATCAAGAGTCAATGATGCTGAAAACTCTATCTTTTTCCTTTCCCAAGGGTTCCCTGTATTTTAATTTTTCCTACATTCAAGAGCATTACTGCATAATGCTATAAATCATTTAAAATGAGTAATAAATAATAGCTTTGGTCTCTAGACTCTGGTTCCAGTTCCTCTGTGGTATGTTAAGCAGAAATATCTCAAAATCTTAGATAATTTCCTGCGGAAACAAATGTCAGGCCCTATTTTTTAGAGTAAAAACATCAGACCGCTACTTATTTAGACATTTCATGGCTTTTGGCAGTTCTCTTTGTTACAGCAGTAGCTCTATTGATCCAGCTGTTGCAGTTGCTACTTGGGCAGCTGCTGGGCAGCATTGCCAACTGCCTCGGATGGTTTTAAACTGATTTCAGAGAGAAAAACCTACTCAGGAATTTCAGAAATACTTAAAAGCCTTCTTCCTCCCTCATTCAATTAGAAGCTATGCCTAGAACCATAGATTCCAAATTCAGCAATCCTGCCCATCTGGCTACAAAATAATGCATATCTCAAGTAGTCTTAATTTGATAAAATCTCACATTCATTCATAGTTGTATTAATATTCATTCAGAATTAGAGATATATAAGTTGATAAGAGTTTTCACAGTTCTTGTTTTACTGAAATGCCTATCCTTTCTCCTCTTCTCTTTCCCACACAGACACTGCTCCCAAGTCACTTAATATTAAGTTGCCCGAGTGAAAAAGACAGCCACTTTATTTAATGAAATTAAGTTATTTCTCCCAATAGGCTGTAAGTCAATAACATGCTGATATGTGAGGTACATTTTAGTTTTATACTAACTTAAATATTTATTGTTGTCTCAATGATTTTATTGGAAGTGAAGCTTGGAAACCTGGGAATGGATTAGTCAATGAGTAAAAAAGGCACTTTTTTTTTTCTTTTTTTTTTTTTTTTCTTTTTTTTTTACAACTAAAAGTATTGGTATCCAATTTAGAGTTCTCAAAAAGAGTCTGAAAGTTTTACATGAAGATCTCATGGGTTTTCTAGAAGAAAAGAGAACAACTCAGCTAGACCTTTTCTAACCAAGGTACAATGCTACAGAAACCTGTGGGAGTAAAGGAAGATGCTACCAAAATACCAGGGATGAGAAGCAGGATGGTGTTGGAAATCAGCTGTGCACAGGGTGTGGCTGCAGGATTCCCAGCCTCATGGGGGTATTGTGCTTTACTGCTATTGTGGGGTTGGAATCTAAGCAGAAATGACTTCTTAGAGAGTGAGTGAACAGTCTGCAGATAAAATAGAAAATGGAGAACAGAAAATAACTGCCATTAGCAATAGGAAGTTTCTTAAAATTTAGGTGGATTGTTGGAGAAGAAAATCTACTTTATTTGTTGACCCCAAATAAATGAAATAAATACCAAATTAATTAAAATTGTCACAAAGTTCTGTCTGTGGTTCTTGTAAGAGACACAGGCATGGAAATAGTTTCTAAATAGAAACTCTCCATTATTCTTGATCTGTTGAATTAGAGGGCTAAATACCAGTCATGCTGAAATTAGAAATTTAAATTTGCACACTTATTGCACTAATGTAGAAAGTGTTCATGTCATCACAAAGTCCTCATTCAATCCATACTCTCATTCAGAATGCTCTTTTACACAAAGCTCTATAACCAATCCCACACTATCCATTAAAGACAGATATTATTTTGGTATTCACTCTCATCCCTTCCTCTCCCAACCTCCACACATCATTTCTGATGAGGATAGTTACAAGCCTTAGTTCTAAGTGCTAATGGGAAACACTACCAAATTAGGGCCTTTCCCTTTACAGTCTTTTACTTCTATAGTTATAGGAACCCAAAGGAACCACTGTGAGCACTGTGCCATTTTCAAAAGCAACCATGTCTCTAACCAAAAATAATTAATTGAATTAGCATTGCACTTAATTTCTTCTGCCTTTACATTTAAGATACAGCTACTGTCTTTCATTTGCCCTCCCCACTTCATGTAAGAATATAAGTTTATTTTGATAAAATTGTATTTCAAATGAAAAAAAAAAAAGGATTTTTTTGTTTAGTTACTGATTGAACCTGTGCCAGCAGTTCTGGTGCATTCTGAAATACGCATCAGCCACCTCGTGCATACTTGAGTAGTATCAGCACTTCACCCCTACTTGAAGAGACATATTCAAGCATTAGCATGTATGTGGCATCTGTGGCAGATCAGCATCTTTCAAAATAGAAAATAAACACTGTTAATACCCTATACTATGTATTTTTCATATCACAGTTGTTGATTTCTCCCCCAGGAAATACAAAAATGGTAGATCAACTTGTGCTAAGTATCATGAGTTACGTTTGATTGTTGATTATAAACAGACCTATGCCACTTGGTTGGAAAAATATATGATAGCCTGCTCAACCATCATTGGTCTGCCATAGAAAACCCTGAGTTGACCCTGTTGCCTGATCATTGGTCCATATAAGTGAATATGCACAGATGTGGTGATATCTAAGCAAATATACATCAATGAATTGGTTGTTTATTAATAAATTGACCAATGTGAAATGGATATAGATAGCAAGAAAAATGCAATGAGAATCTAGATGCAAAACTATCTGTGCAAATGTTTCTAAGTCTGTGACTTTTTGAAAATAGTGTCATTATTCTGGTATATCATACTTTATAAAATGCATTCAAATTATTGATAAGGTCTAGCATTAAATACTGACCACATAATTTGGTTTAAACTACCTTTTGCTCATATCTAAAATGTATTTATTTTATAAAAGGTTAATATATCTCTTGAGGAATTGAACTAATTCTGAGATTTATTAAGGTTTTCAAGAGTGATCATTCAAATACTTAAATGTAGGATCCATATCGACTATTGAAGAATTTTCTTAAATTTAACATTTCCTGTTAGATTCAATTAGACAGCAAATTAAGTAATACTTTCATGTACAAGGTCTTAAATCTTATGAGTTCCAAAGGAGATTGGAATTCCACCTTATGTGCCAATTTGGGTTTTGATTAACTGTATTCTGAGTATAGTTGTATTTAATAGTAACAACAGAAAAAGTTTTCAGCATTCTCAAATTTTTAAAATTAGTGGTTATTTCAACAAAGTTTTTAGTATGTTTAGACAAATATAGTGCTTATTTAAAATAAAAGTTATCATCAATGGATCAAGTGACATTCAGTTAATTAAATGATTCCCAGTTTTCTAATTCTTTTTTTAAAAGAGAGAGAGAGAGAGAGAGAGAGAGAGAGAGAGAGAGAGAGAATCTTTTTTGTAGATGGACACAACATAATGTCTTTATTTTTATGTGATGCTGAGAATCAAACCCGGGTCCTGCCGTGCTAGGTGAGCACTCTACCGCTGAGCCACAATCCCAGCCCCAGTTATCTAATTCTTAATCTATGCTAATTTAATGGTTTTATTAAGATAGATGACCATCTATATGAAATAGGTACATATATTACAAAATTGGTGGCTCTTTACATGTGCAGCACCATACTAGTTACTTAATAGATAATATGTTTTATAGTTTTTACAACAGTGAATAAGAATTTTTACAATTGTTAAATTTGACCATTCCTTGAGGTCAATGAATTTGACTCATTACCATCATAGCATGATCAAATCTGTTTTGTTTGACCCTCTTGTATTGTATGATGTCTAGGTGTTTCTCTTGTTTAATTACCTTTCACAAAGTTAGACTACAATAGTAATACCAGAAGAACTTTGTGCCTAGAAAAAATCCTAAAAGGAAGTCTCTGATTTAGTGCTGACTTGAGTGTTTTTTTTTTTTTAAATTATGTAGATATTGGAGTGAAGAGAACCTACTGCTAATTGTCCAATCTGGATGCAAGCCTTGCATTTAGTTTTTCAAATACAAAAGACAGCTATTCACAGTCACTGTAGTACTATCCTGAGTTAGGCAGCATGGATCACAGAGTTATACATGAGATGCAAATTGGCAGCAATTTCAGTGCACTCAGTTTCTGATTATGTGTGAATGCATTATTCTTTCATGGGTAACACATGCATCATTGCATTACAACCCCATAATTTCTATCGTAGGACCTCTGGAACCTCTGGCCCTCTTCATATCTGAACACACCCTCCCCAACCACTCTACAAATCCCTAATGTCATGACTCACAAGGCCCCCAAACAGCAACTCTCACTCAATGGGGAACATCTACCATTTTGCTCCTCTATGACCCAACTTCCTTTGTTCATTGCTCTGGAAGGCAGGTACATACCTACTCATCTTGCAGTTACAACCCATTGGCATTGACACCTGTGAATACTCTCTCAAAGTCAGATTATGTAAGTACCACTTCCCTAAAACCCCTCTGTAAGAATGAGAAACATATCTTCTTCTCCACCATGTTGTATCCTCTCATGACAATTCCAAAGTGATAATACCTCCAACTGTCAGAGAAAATGTTGTGTAAAAACAATTTACTTCTTTCTTCAGTTTATGTTTATACCTCTAGTCTAGAAAACTGAACTTGGAAATTTTCCTTCAAATTTCAATAACCCCTTCCTTAATATTCATCACTTATAACAAAACAAAACAAAAAAGAGTAAAACACCAGAAACAGGTTCCCCAGTTTCCCCAAGATGTCTCTAATCAGCAAATAATTGGATTTAGATATTGAGAAATTCACATGTGAATACGGAACTCCTAATATTTCTAAACAATTCTTCACACAATAGCCATGATGATCATTTTAAATGTAATGGATCAATGGGTCTCAAATGTGACTAGACGTTGGAAACATTGGAAAGTTTCATAAATAATTGATGCCCAGACTCTTTAAGAAAATACATCACTGCAGAAGAGAAAAAAAAATCAAAGGAAATAATATTGTGATCTATCTCATACTTAATTTTTTTAAAGAGAATGAAAATGTAAATTACACAAGCTAAATTCAACTTTTTCTCTAAGGCTGTGGAATAATGAAAAGGACTTGTAACAGAAGACAAAGGAGAAACTGGTGATTGGGGGGTAACTACTAGGTGGGAAATTCTTGCTCCTACCTTCTGCTTGTTCCCTAGGAATAATTAAAAAGAAGCTGTGACATATGGTCTATGTAGAACTTGGAGTATTCCTCAGGGAGCACTTTCAATGCCTTGGATATGATACAATTTAGAGAAAGTGACCCAAAGTAGAAGAGAACTGAGAATGAAGAAAAGCACTTAGATTGCAGTGCCAGGACAAGGTGCACCTGATTGCAATGCAAGGGCAAAGTGCACCTGCTCTGTGTGTTGCTGTGGAATAATTTCACTTCAAAAACACTCTGAAACTTATATCTTTGGTTTTTTGTTCCTAGATTTATTTCTTAACCATTGTAAAGAGCCTTCAACTGGGTGGTGTTAGTCTGAGAAGATGAATGGTTTTTTTAACAAAGACTGGATAAAGGCTTAAGATAAATGAATTATAATACTTTACACATTGGCCCTTATGATCTTCTTTAATTTCATTCTTTGGTATTCTGTAATGTTCACAGTAGAGATCTTTCACCTTTTAGATATATTCCCAAGATTTTTTTGTTTTTGAGGCTATTGTGAATGGAATTGTTTCCCTGATTTCTTTCTTAGCAGATTCATTATTGAAGTATAGGGAACCTATTTACTTTTGTACACTGGCATTGTAGCTACTTTGCTGAATCTGTTTATCAGCTCTATAAGTCTTCTTGTGGAGTATTTTGGGCTTTCTAAGTATAGAATCATGTCATCAGCAAACAGAGGTAATTTGACTTTTTTTTCCCTATTTGTATTTTTTAAATTTTCTTTTCTTGCTTGATTGCTCTGGCTAGAGTTTCAAGAACTATGTTGAATAGAATTGGTCAGAGTAGACATTCTTATCTTATTCCCAATTTTAGAAGAAATGCTTTCAGTTTTTTCCATGTTAAGTGATGTTGGGATGTTGGTTTAGGGTTTTTTATATATAGTCTGTATGATATTGAAGTAAGTTCCGTGTATCTTCAGTTTCTTCAGTGTTTTTAACATGAATCAGTACTGGACTTTGTTGAAGGCTTTTTCTGTGTCTATAAAGATGATCATGTGATTTTGTCCTTAATTCTATGTATGTGATAAATTAAATTTATTGATTTGCATATGATGAACCAACCTTGCACCCTTGGAATGAAACCAACTTGATCATGGTGTACAATCTTCTTAACATGTATTTGAATGCAAATTGCTAGTATTTATTAAGAATTTTTCTGTCTATGTACATCAGAGATATTGGTCTGTAGTTTTTGTCCCTTGATATGTTTTGATCTGATTTGGGTATCATTGTGATTCTGGCTTCATAGAATGATTTGTGGAGTGTTCTCTCCTTTTTCTCATTGAATAATTTGAAAAGCATTGGCATTAGTTCATCTTCAAAGGTCTGGTAGACCTCAGCTGAGAATTTATCTGGTCTTAGACTTTTCTTTGTTGGGAGACTTTTTTATTACTGCTTCAATTTTGTTGCTAGATATTGGGCTGTTGAGATTTTCTATATTCTCTTGGTTCAATTGGGGTAAGTCATATATGTTAAGAAATCTATCAGTGGGCTGGGGATGTAGCTCAAGCAGTAGCGCGCTCACCTGGCATGCGTGCGTCCTGGGTTCGATCCTCAACACCACATACAAAAACAAAAGATGTTGTGTCCGCCGAAAACTAAAAAATAAATATTAAAATTTCTCTCTCTCTCTCTCTCTCTCTCTCTTTAAAAAAAAGAAAGAAATCTATCAGTATCTTCTAGATTTCCAATTTACTAGAATGTATGTTTTCAAAATCATTTCTAATGATCATCTGGATTTCATCAATGTCTGTGATTACATATCCTTTTAGATCTCTAATTCTGTTGATTTAGGTCTTCTTTCCCTCTCTCTGCTTTTTTTGTTTGTTTGTTTCGTTTTGTTTTTTGTTTTGTTGTTGTTGTTTGTTTGTTTGAATAAGTATCCGCCTTGTTAAAGAAATAATCCTTTGTTGCATGGATGCTGTGTATTTTATTTTAATAATCAATTTCATTAATTTCAACTCTATTCTTAATGAAAGCCTGTCTTGTTCTGCTTTAGGAATTAGTTTGCTCTTACTTTTCTAAGGCCTTGAGATGTGATATTAGATTGTTTATTTGAGATTTTTCTGGGGTTTTTTATGTTAACAATGCTGAAAACTTCCTCTTAGAATTCCCTTTATGATGTTCTAGAGATTTTAATATGTAATATTTCTCTCATTGGTTTCTCTCCTGTTAAAAAAAAATCTTTGATTTCTCTCCTGATTTTTTTTTCTAACCCATTCCTCATTCAAAAGTGTGTAGTCTTAATTTGCTAAAATGGTTTCTGTTTTTAATCTTTTATTGATTTCTCATTGTATTCTGTTAAAAAAAAAAGCAAAGACATGATGTATTTTTTTAATTCATGCATTAACTTTTAAATATTTTTCAACCATATGTGGATTAACAAGATAAAATTTAGAAATAAAATTTATTAATATCATTTATAAATAGTGCATGGCAACAAAACACTGATTTCCGAGCTTTATATAGAATTGTTCTTCAGTGGGCCTTCTGGACTTATGCACTCTAGGTAGAAGTTATAGTGAACAAAGGTTGAACATAACCATGAAGTTACATACTACTTTACTTTAATTGGGTCATGTGTTTAATAATATAAGGGTATAAATCTAACTGCATGAAATTATGCAATCATAAGTACAAGAATCTCTTCTTATGACTCTCCTCTCCTTGGAACCTGTGGTTCCAAAATATTTCACCACAATTTTTTATATACATATATATATATACTGTTGCTATGGGGATCATAGTGTATCCGTTACTATCATTACTGTAAGCTCCAATTCAGAGTAAATTTTTCTGGTGCAGTGTGAAAGAAATTCACAGACTAAACTTATACTCTGATCTTCAATTTAGGGTAGTTTTTAAATTAAACATACATCCAATATTTCCTGTCTGTTTTGGGGGTTCAAAACACCATTGCTTCAAATATTAAACCACCCCCAAGAGTATAGTAAGCACGATTCTTCCACATAGAGAGGTCACAAGTGAAGTTTGAATGAGTTTTTTTCTTTAATTCGTTCTCTCTCTCCCCTCCCCATGTGTGACTCTCTTCTTCTTGTGTACACATCCACTCATACATATTTTTGGAGGCAGAAGAGCACTGCTTGCTTTTGTGAAAATTAAATTGCAAAGGAAAAAAAATGTTGATGTGAAATTGAAATACACTCATCAGACTAAGAAATGCCTCCGAAGAAAGCTTTTACTGAATGTTGTTCTCAGAGAAGCAGCTCCCTTCTTAAGGCCCTCTGCATGAACCCCTGGACCTTGCAATCCACCAGAATGTTCTAGACAATGGAGGATTTGAAAGCAAAATCAAGGCCTGAAAATCATAGTCACTATGTGATTAGTGAGTTGCCATCTACTGAAATCAGAGAGAAATAAGCCATTCTCCTGTTCTTTCTCTCTCCTCTTTGTGGCTTTCGTGTCATTCTGAAAAAGCTGGAAGTGCCACGGGACTTAGGGACCTTGTGGACATAGAAGATAGTCTAAAAATGCATTTGTTTAAAATTTTTTAAAAAACCATCCACTCTAGAATTTGTCTGCTTTTGAGGTAATCTATTTCATGAGGCTGCTGTAATTTGGCTTTCAGCAGTAACAGCTAGTTATGCCAAAAATGGATCATAAATAAAGTCTAGACAAATGCAGTGTTTTTATTCCAGAGGCAGCCAGCAGATGCTTTGTGTAACCTGCACTCTCTCCCTGGCCAGATTAATTTTGTACCATGCTTTTACTCTGTTAATGCCTTGGAACAAAACAAATTTAAAATGAGTTCTTTGGCCACTTGGATTTCCTCAGATGACTCATGGTAGCATTCTTCAATATTAACAAAGAGGAAGCTGTCTTTTTAAAGGCTCTCTGATAGTGAGTGACAGAGCACACAACTCCTCATAGGCCAAGAGATCACAGGCAGAGTAACAAGTGCTTCAGAGATGTTCTTCACTTGTCAATCTTCTTGAACACATCTGGTGTAGGAAGATAGGACAAAACAAAGATATACAGACCTAAAACAATAATCTCAAGTCTGTTCATGGACTTTGGATCCAGTGTATGATTATGATTTCTGATAACCTCATCTTCCACTCGTGTGATGTTCATATTATAGTGGAAACTATAAAACCCTTCAGATCCAGTACCTTCTCCTTAGAATGCACATTAGACTTGGACAAACAGCACTGCTTTTCTCCAAATAGAGTAGTAACAGGGTGTTAAAAATCAGGATTTTTCTTTTCTATTTTAGTAAACTAATGTATGCCTGCTGATGAAAAAAGAAGAAAGGTTAGTGGAACTTGTCCTTGAAATAACCCTAATTGACACTCTGCGCAGCCTAAATGTAAGCATTAGCTGCAGTGATTGTAGGAACCACGACTGAGCAGTTCTACCAGTCTCCGTAGACAGACTTGCTTTAATAGGCATTACCAATGAATTTTTATAAGTTTGTTCATTCTAGAATTTTTCATCATAATGCAGTCCATTTATTATATTAAAAATGTATATCACAACTGAAGCAGAGTTTTCAAAACAGGCTTAATACAAAACAGTATCTATTTGTACCTCGGGGACATAAGGCATAAAAGGACAACTGCTTACTGCTTGAAAAGTCATAGCCATTCACAGCTAATGACTGTGGTTTTGGAAGCCAGGAGTTGCTTCCATTGAACCCCAGTCAAGCAGTTGGGTCAGCGATAAGAAGATGGAAGGCTTGGTTGAGATTGGATCAAGATGTAACATAATGTGTTATAAATTCCCTTCAAAGGTTAATACAAAATAAAATATGAAGGAAGATAACTGTGGTGTAGTCCTTGTCTTTATAAGCCTGTTAATCTTCTGTATGTTACTTCTAGTCCAGTGTCCTCCTGAATATATGCATGCTTACTGTGATTTAGTCTTTACCTTAACTATTAGGTACCAGTCTATATTACTAATATATCTAAAAGAGTTCCTACTTATTTCTGTGACTACTGATATCCATAATTCTAAACAGATGATGACCCTCAGAAGTAGCAACCTAAAGTGGAGTCTAATAATGATCTTTTTTTTTATACCCAGAATATTTTGATGCCTCTTAATATGTTACTCTGGTTAAACATAAAAATTACTTATGAGGTCTTAAAAATTAAAATTGAAATGCTTATGTTATTTTTTTTAATTTTGTGTGTGTGTGTGTGTGTGTGTGTGTGTGTATGTGAATTTCCCAAATTAAAATTTCCCTGCAGGCTCATAAGGAACCAGTATTTCTTAGCTCTCAAAAGCCTATTCATTGGGAAAGTATTTCAAGAGTAATCACCAAGCCAGTAAGCAGGCTTGATGTTCTGAGATGAATTTCTTTAGTCAGTATTTTCAGTGTGATTCGCTAAATTGTGTGATTTGGTATCTTTATAGATTTAAAAGAGTTGTTAGATAATCTGCAAATGGAAAATAGTTCACACACACACACACACACACAAACACACAAATTACAAGCTGTTGCTATGGTCTTTGATAAAGCTTACAAATTCGGAAAATAGGGTATTCACATTCTCTCAATGAATCAGAAATGTAATGGTCCACAGAACTAATCTGATGACTAAGCAGACACTTGAGAAAAGACTTTGCATATTAGGCTTTAGGGAAAATGCTTTCATTAGACTCTAAAATTTTAAAATAATGATCACTTAAAGTCAATGTGAAAAATTAATTAAAATATTTTAGGCCATTAATTTTCTTAGGCTCAGATCTCTTCCTCCTTAAATCTCACCCCATGTCATATAGCTCAACCTCAAAAATATATCAAATGTCAGAGGAACTCTTTAAAAAACAAACCAGGAGCTTCTGTCAGTTATTTCCCCACATTTTTACTGGCCAGTGGCCTCTGTTCTTCCAAGAATAATCTATTTTCTCCTACCTCGAAAGATTTACAAATTTATAATAGTTGTCATAGAGATGGCGCCTCAAATGTGGCAAGCTTTATGTTATTTTGTCTTGTGAGGTATTTAAATTTTTGTAAAGGTTTTTATGGTCTTATTTTTTATGCTGCTTTTCTGAGGTCATTCTCCTGCATGTCTTATGATAGTAAATACAAAAGTGTTTTATTTCACTCACCTATTACCATGTAGATGTGGGATACATCCAGTCAACCAGTTCACCTAAGCAAATAGTAAATTGCTTTTTAATTTCTTTCTCTTTTTTTTTCGAAGGGGCACTGACTTCTAGATGTGCCATGTTGAACATGATAAGAACCAATTTATATGGTACTTACCACATGTTGCTCACTATTTTAAGTTCTACAGGTAAAATAAAACATTTAATCATCATAATAATTCTAAAATATGAAGGTGAGAACTGAGGCACAGAGAAGTTAAGGGACCTTCCCAAGATTGCACATTTGGTAAGTGGTTAAGTCAGAGGTTGAATTTGGACAATACTATACAGAATCCATGAAGTTAAGCTCTGTTCTCATACAGAAATTTACTTATATTTTCCCAGTTACATAAAAAAGATATCCTTAAAGGTTAAGTGAGATGAATGTTTTTTTTCATTTTTGAACATACTTTTAAAATGCTACATTTTATTAATGGGAATCTCTGATTCCTACCATAAAACAGACTTTTAAAAATGCTATAGCCAAGTATATATTAAAAGGAACATCTTGCCAAGATCATTGTAATGTCATGTGTAGCAAAAAAAAAAAAAAAAAAAAAAAAGAACATCTTATTTGAAGTAAAATAAACCCTGACAATATGTGTTACCATATTCTTTTCTATTGCTACCTCTATTCAGACAGTTTTTGACTATAAAAAGAAGTTTGTACATATTTAAAGGTTTAGAACTTATAACATGCACAAAAAGAATTATATACACAAATATATATTTTAGTGAAAAATTTAGATCAAAATCAGTTAATTTTGGGGAAAATCAAGATCAAGTTGCTTGTATTAAATAATGTTAATATTGAGTAATTAATAATATAAAATATATAATTTAGTGTTCTGTGTACTATGACTAGCACTATATAATCTGAACTTTTACATTATTAGAAAATGGATTTTGTTCTTCTAAAAATTTTTTTTTCAGTTTCTCCAAAAAGAGAAAAGGAAATATATCTTAGAAAGTAATATCCAACAAATAATGGTTACTCAAATATTTTATTGACTCAATTTGTTGAAAATATTTCAAGTTTATATTTTGGGGAAATTTCAAAAACTCTCAAATATTGCATTAAATTGGTTGTTGTTTATAACTTTTAATAAGAAAACCATACATATTAAACTATTTATTCTCAGCATGAACAGGAGCATTATTCTCTGTTCAATAAGGCAATATTAAAAGAAAAAAAAGGGAACAAAGCAAACAATCCTGTATTTGTCCTTAATACATTTGAATAAGTTATTTTACATTTTCTGTTTTGCTTTCAAGTCAAAGTGCTATCAAGTGAAAGAAACAGACACACAGAAAAGCACACATTAATTTAGACAATGTTGAGGTTGTCTACAAAATAAAGCACAGAATCAAGTTAAAAGAAATGTGGAAAACAATTCAGTTAAAATTATTGTTGGAGGGGACTAGGCAGGCTTAAAGTGTTATACCTGGCTTCTGTTTCCACTGTCCCCATTATTATTAGGCAAAGAGAATGGGGTAACCAGAGCAAGAGGACAATGGAATGGGAAAAGAGAACACAAAGCTATAGAATCAAAATTGTTAAAGCATCAGATTAATTCTCTTCTCTGTTCTCTGGTATCATGCCTTTGACAACTTCAGGATAAATTTATTTTTTATACTAACCCTTGAAAATATAGAAAGAGGGGGAAATTTTTCCATGTGACATTTAGTGAAGGAAATTTAAAAAATGGAGAGAGCAATGGTGATGGTGACCATTTCTGGAAAACTATAAACCCTGATAAATGAGAGGTCTCCTTGGTGTGCTTAAATAGAAATTCCAAAAAATAAAGAGAGTAAAATAAAGTTTAAAACCCAGGAATTACATGTTTTTCTTACCAGTTAATACTAGATTTATTATTTTGTTTTGGATATCAAGTGAGATTTAAAAATAACCCAGTACTATTTGCACTGATATTTTTAATGTAACTACTTCCATAGAGCTAATAAATGTCTAAGTGGAATATATATTGCCATTACTAGCATCAGGTTATTATGAATTAAAAAGTTAAGCAAAATAAATAGCTTTGTGTGCTTTTGATTTTTCATTCTAAATTAAAAAATGACTATTAAAGAGTATCACTAAGAAGAGACTACAAGTCCTATATGTCTTCAACAAAACCACTTGATAAATGCAGAGAATGATACAGGAAGGTGACTCTACCACTCAGAAATTAACAAAAATATGTCGTTGTCATGGGGATACTTAGATTACCAAAAGAAATAAATCAGGAAGTGATGAATGTAATTAATTTTTCTTGAAGTTCAACTGATGCAAGGTAAAAGCATATTTATTATGTGAATGTCTAGCCATCCGTGATATTAAAAAAAATGAATACCAAATTTGCAATATATGTAAATTAGGCAAATTTTGTCATTGAAGTTCACAACAAATACAATAAAAGTGTAGTTACTCACTGATGAATTTAATTTTCTCATGTGTTTTTGCATAAATAAATAAATAAATGCATGCTTTTATAAAAATAGCAAGCTTACTTTTGTTACTTTTTATACTATTTAATAGGAAAAAATAAATCAAAGAGGAAGTAATAACCCACATACACCAGAAGAAACCTAGTGTGTAAAATTGCTATAATGCTGAGCAGCAGGCCCCACCTTCAGGGTGGATATGAGCAGCTTTGAAATGCATAGTTTCTCTGCTAATTCTAAATTAGAGAAATAGTAGGGGGCTGGGGGTGTGGCTCAAGCGGTAGCCTGCTCGCCTCTCATGCGTGTGGTGTGGCTTCGATCCTCAGCACCACATTCAAATAAAGATGTTGTGTCCGCTGAAAACTAAAAAATAAATATTAAAAAAATTCTCTCTCTCTCTTTCTCAAAAAAAAAAAAAAAAAGAAAGAAAGAGAGAAAAAAAAGAAATAGTAGCTCAGGATTAGATGAGGGAACCAGATCAAACAAATAAGTAAATAATACAGGAGTTTAAAAAATTAGGAGAAATGGATGTCCATGGAATACTAAAGAGCTTGTGCTTTGTCTAAACGAGCAATCAACCATTAGAATTAATTTCTCTAACAGATGTCCTGCATGAATTTGTATCCAGTATGCTAGATCTACATATTTTTCTTGAGAAGCAAGACATCTAGATCTTTATGCAAAACTTTCTAATTTTTAGATGTGGACAAATGATATAAAATATTTAAATCATCCAGTGGGCCACAAAAGAAATATTGTCACTAACAAGTTGGTTATTTTTCTTATAGGTTTTCATGTAGAGTTGTCTTTAATAAATAAGTAGGCTGAAAAGGGATCAGTTGGGAATTTGCTGGTTGGAATCTTTTTGTAATCTTATTACATTTCTTCAGTCACAAGTTCATGAACACAAAGCTATCTACTAGGTTGTATCAGTGGTAGCTAGCATAGTTTATTAGCTACATAATACATAATTAGTTGTATGATTTGTGCAATTCAGCATCAGCAACCTATGTGTTTTTATATTATATAAACGATGGCCCCTTCAGTCTGTAAGGATAAGTCTGCCTTTTATAAAGCCACCAGGTCCCGGGAGCATACTTCATAAATCCTTCCTATCAGTTCTTGCATTAAGACTAAGGATTTTTTTTTTTTTTAAGTTAACAGTTGTTTATGGCTCACAACAGAAGTTCATTTAGCTCCCAATAAGAGAATTTACTAATTGCTACTTCTGTCATTGGCCAATCTTCAGACTGAATTTTAGTCATGACAACAGCAAGTAATTTATTTTTCTTTGCAATATTGATTAATGCAGGCACATTTTTCATGAATTTAGTTGATCTTCATATAAATGTTCTTCAAATAAAGATTATCTTTGAATGTGCAGGCACTTCATTTGGCCCACTGAGCACTAATTCATTCATCTAAGTTATCCTTCTAGGAGAGTCCAAGACTGTAATCTACCTTTTACAAACATATGAAACTGAAAGTGCTAAAAAGCTGCAAGCTATATTTTCATACAATATATCATTTTTGATCATAGATATAGTGAAAACACACACAACTCTCTTCCCTTCCCCCTTTGACTCCCCAAAGCAGAACTTTCAGATTTATTTTTTATACTCCCTGGAAAGACCCCATTGACCAAAAGTTATGGCTTATATTATCACAATATGATAACAAATACTTGATTATATATCATATTTTCACATATAATCCTGGGAGGATTAAGTGCAATATAATATATAAAGAAACTTACGTAGAACCTTGGAATTTAGATGAAATGCAAATATCCTTAGTTTTCTCTAGGCAACCTTCTTTCCAAATCACCTGTTTTATCCAATTTATCCACTTATGCCATTTTTTAAAGCATCATTTGAATCATGGTAATGTCACACTCTAACCCAGGAATCCATCTGCCAATAGAACATAGGGCAAAGCTTTCAAAGCTTTCTATGAGCTTGTTTTCATTGCTTTCCCTTTATGATTGTGCTTTATCCAAACTAAACAACTTCCTGTGAGTTTCTTTCTCAGCTTGCTATATTTGTTATAATGTTTTATATACCTGTAATTATTTTACCCCCTCTTTTTCTTACCAGTTATATCTTATAAAAACCTTACACATCCTCAGAGCCTAGTATTGTTGAATATTTTCACATCTCTGAGTCATCCCATGCTCTGCTTATAGTCATGGCTGGTCTTTACAGCACTTCCCTGTCAGTCTTTTTTTTTTTTTTTTAATTTATATATGACAGCGGAATGCACATTAATGGAGTACACAGCTCAGCTCCATAGCAAGATCACAAGTATGTTTAGGATAAAGTGTTTATCCCATTTACTTTTATTATATGCAAAAAAATGAGAGGTTATCTTCCACATAGTAAATGTTCAATAAATATTTATTGGATTGAGTTATTAGAAGTTGCAGAAGTTGTTAAGACTAACTTCCTATCCAGTTCAAAAACTTCTTCTACATCTTCGCCAGCACCTTGCTTCTGGCTCAAACATATGGAATCTCATTAATTCCTGACTTAGTGCTTAGTGTTTTACTTTGTTGGAGAAATGAAATTATTAGAAAGTTCTTTTTTATTTCAAACCAAAATATTCTCTTCATCTTGTTCTCACTTCTGCCTGTGGAATTTAAATATTAAAAATCTCCTCTTTTCCACTTGGCAACTTCTTAAACATTAATATAGTTCTTAACCTTAGTCATTTGCTTCTTATGGGAAACCCCAGCATTCTGCTCTCCCTATTAAGACATTGCTTGGGTCATCCTTTTAAGTGCTACTTATTTTGTCAGTTTATTTCTTTCAACAAAGAATCAAGAACTGGGGGAAATGTCCTCTGAATAGCCTGGCCAGTCTAGAATGCAATGGAAAGCCAATTTCCTTTGATGTGGATACTGCAGACAGGATTAATAGTCAAATCATGTGGTTGCCTTTAATGAGCTTCAACTCCTAACTATTTATCGAGTGCCTGCTATCTGCCAGGCACCCTAAGGAACTTTCACATATGTTATCTCAGTAAAGTTTGTGGGTTGATTAAAATTCCCAAGTCCTTGTCACAGGCATTGCTGTCAAGAAAAGATCTTCTAGCCTCAATGTGAGTCATTATCGTCCTGATACTCATCTAGGACTGTTCATTTATCCCAGTTAAATTTCACTATGTTGACATTGTCTCACTCTTATCCTAGTTAAATTTCATTATACCGACTTTGCCTCCACTTTTTAGCCTGTCAAGATCATTTTAAATCCTGCCTCTGGTGTCAAAGATAGTAGTCAGTTTTTCCAACTTTGAGACGACAACAGAGTTGATAAGGATGCCATTTATTTTCCAACTAAGATGTTGCTAAAAATATGTTGAAGTGAAAGGAGTAGAGCCAGGGATGGAAGCTACCTCTCTAGACTCTTTCCTACTGATTCAGAATTAGAACCCCCTAAGGAAGGTTGTTCTTTTTTTTTTAAAAAAAAAAAAAAAAAAAAAAAGGTATAAACTCTCCTCAGTGTTACAGAATTAATCCCACATTTTACAAGGACATGATGAAATTTCTTTAACAGTCTTATTCAGATATGAAACTGGCTGTGTATGACTTAGTCTCATAGTGTTTCTATGTATGTAATTGTTAGTATATTCAAAACTTACTGGAGGTTCCAAACTAATTGTTTGAAAAGACCTTATAAAAATTATCAGGATTTAATAACTGTCTCCCAGCACTGTATGCCATATTTTGACTTTTATCCCTTTGGGGAAAGTGTGTCATTTTGCTCGGCTCTAATCTTAACGGCTTTCCTCTGTTCATCATCATTTCCCAGTGAGTACCCAGAGTGATTTGTTTCACCTTTCAAATGTAATTCATCTGTGTCTGGACTTGTACATTCATTTAAAGAGCCTAATGCTCTCATAATCTTTGCTTTTATTTTGTGCTTCAATTACCTCTTGAAGGTGGTATCCTTTCTAATGTGAAGATAATTCTCCCTGTGGAGAGTAACAGAAGCAAATCACCATTTTGCCACATTTAACAATATATTATTTTGCCCAAGCAGGGATTATATCCACCAGTTAAAGATATTTTACCCTGAATATAGTAGTTTATCTCATATACATATATTTTATGTTCATTAATTAAAATAAAACACCTTAGTGTCCTTCTTTATTAAAGGTAAGGCGTATTGGATAATTTCAGACTGAGTCCCATTCTGAAAGATTGTTGCTTCTCTTCTGTATTAATCCATGGTTTTATATTCTTCCCTTCAGATTTTGTATAGGATTCATTTAAAACAGAGCTCATCCAAAAGACGGCCCTGAGCAACCATGCTGGTTTCCTTGGATACTGTTTCTTTATTTTCCTCATCAGTATAATTTGTGATTATATTGTCAGATTTTCAGTTTTCATTCTCCACCCACTTTGGATTTTCTGGCCATGAAAGCCCAGAAGGATTATAATAGCTGTTTCTTCTTCAATGGTTTTTCAGTATCAATTCCTAAAATCTAGGGAAGACTTTAGTAGACTTTTCAGGGCTACTAAAATGGCATGTGTCCTTTTCTAAAAGTTTTCATTATTCCTGACTCAGGAATAAGCTTCTCTTTGCTAGATTAAACCAGGAGTGGAAACTGCCTTCATTATTTTGTCTTTATCCTGAGGAACACCATTTGATCAAGACAGCATAATAAATAATTTCAGACAGTCTCTGATAGGAGATAGGCTTTCTAGTAAAGGCCCAAGTGGTTGAAATTCTTAAACAGGCTCTCTTTTTGTATGATTTGTGCAATTCAGCATCAGCAACCTGTGTGTTTTTACCAGAAACTCAAACTCAGAACTTCAAACTAGACCTTCAGGATCAAAAATTCCCAGCAATCTGTTTTAACAAGTCCTCAAGGTAATTCTCCTGCCCACTAAAGTTTGAGATCCAGTGTTGTAAGCCATCATTCATATCTTCTGGCTGAGAAGTTATGTTGGCTCAGATATTTCCTATGAATGGCACAGTTTTCCAAGCAGATGCACATCTAACCAAATAGTTAAATGTCCCTGCCTTTTCTATTGACTTATTTCTTTTGAACAAAGAGCCTTCTGCATCATTTTGTTGCCTCCAACACATATTGTGTTAATTGTAAGATAATCCAATTTCTAAAGTTTGAATTGCCAGTATTTAAAAAAAAAAATTTTACCTGTCAGGTTCAGTGTATGAGTATGCAGATATCTGAGACCTTGTGTGTAGTCACTCATTCAGTTTTACCTCCTCTTGAGAACTCCAAGGCAACCTCTCTCCTGTGGCCTTGACCCCACAATCACAACCTTCTTGTACTGGCTCTCTCTGATCCCAGACTCCTATCATTCTGATCCATTCCTCTATAAATGGAGTCAAAATGCAGCCCCAACTTCCTTGTTGGAAATTCTGTGATGTTTAAATCTTCACTGGTGTTTGCACTCCTCTGTAGCATTGCTTCAACCACCCACTCCAGACTTTCATCTAATGATCCCTGCTGTGTAGCACACACTCGAATTCAATGGAAGGGGACTACATGGTGTTTCCTAGACAGTCTTTCACCCAGGCCTCTCTTCATACTCTTCCTTCCTTTTGGCATGACATCTACCTTCATTTCCCTTGTTAGAACCCTTTACTTCACATTTCTGGGATAGGGCATCCTCATGAATTCTTTCCTGTGTCACTTGCTTAGGTATCATCTCCTATTCTTCCTATTTGTTGAGTACCCAGGGAACACAGATGTTGTACTTTATGTGCTTACTTGGCACAGGGTATAGGGATTTAAGCCTCCATGAAGAAAGGACTTCTGGCTCATGGTTCATTCTTAACAATCTGTCAAATCCATATATCATGCTGTAACCACTATTTTTCTCCCTCTTAAATTTTTGTCAAATGATATAGTTTATTTCACAGTGCCTAACAGAGCACCAAGGAATTTACTTCCAAATACTTAAATTTAGTGATTTAATACAATAATTAATTCTCTTTTTGATGAAAGGGTTTTGGGTTTGCTTGGTTGGTTGGTTGGTTGGTTGGTTGGTTGGTACTGGGAGTTGAACCCAGGGACAATTAACCATTGAGCTACATCTCCACCCCTTTTTATTTTTTTATTTTTATTTTGAGACAGGGTCTCTCTAATTTGCTTAGAGCCTTGCTAAGTTCATGAAGCTGGCCTCAAAATTGCAATCCTCCTGCTTCAATCTCCCAAGCTGCTTGGATTACAGGTGTTTGCCACTACCACACCTGGCATTATAGAAAGATTTTGAGCTTAATGCTATTTTGACAAGTCTAACATTGGTTGTTAACCTTTAAATAACTCCTTTCCACATGGTAACAAGTCAAAAATAGCAATTCATAAAACTTGGCATTTAAAAATATGACATAAGTATGTGTGTGTTTGTGTGTGTAAGAGAGAGAGAGGAAGAGCGAGAAACACAGAGAGGGAAAGAAGAGAGAAAAGAAAAAAGAAACAATTCACCAAGAATGATGAATCTTTGTATGCTTTGACCATAAATGTCTTCAATTTTTCTTTCCATTTCTTTCAGTAATACTACCTACCACACACTCTATTTAAGTGAAAACATCACCTAATTAATGTAGGAAAATAATTATTTTATTCCACACTTACATAGAGGTACGTGCTGGCTTAATTTAAGAATTATTTCAAAAGTACCATGTATTTGGAGATTTGAGAGGTTTTATAAACCATAAAAAGGCAAGAGATAAGGAAGCTGACTCTGAAAATAGGGGGAAAGGCTTAGCAATTAACCTTAGTATGAAGTATCTTTCCTTCTTACCATTATCAACACATATTTAAGTCTTTAAATGGAAAATGACTTGTATTTAACCTTTATGATTCAGAGAGCCATTTAATTGTAATTATAGCTAATCCAATTAAAGATGGATTATAATAACTGCTGAATTAATAGGTCATGAAATACTAAGTTTAATTAGTAGATTCCTATTTATTTTGAAAAAAAAGGAGAAAATACTCTTTCTGACGATATAAAAACTCTTTATAATTTTAGTCTAAACTCAACATAATTGAGGTTGAAATTATAAGAAAAAGAGGATAAAGGGTTGGGACAAAAGCAGAAGTGGCCACCAGAAATTTGGAAAAAAAATCTTAATTGTCAATTTGTTTTTATTGAATTTAAAGGATTTTATAATTCAATCTTGAAGGGGAAATTGTGGTGATTTTTATTTCCTCTTTTTCTGGAAAAATTAAGATTATTGTTAACTCATCTACTCCAATGTCAATAATCATAATAATTGCAATATTAGATGACAGTATTACTTTTTAAAATTATCAATCATAATTCATTATAATCTAAATCACTTAAAGCTATTATGTATCTGTTAGTTTCATATTTTAGAGAAAAGAATGCAGTTGCAGTTAAATCAGACCTGTGACCAGTGTTAGCATCACATGAAATATTTTAATGTTAGTGTTTTATTTGTTTTTAGAAAGACTATGCTAGAAACAAACAAGAATAAATGTGATTTAAAGAAATAGATACTTGGCAAAAATTGTAAATAATTCAACAACTAAAATTAAAGGACTGTTTTATTATATGCATATTATAGATCATAAAGCATGGTGTGCCTCAGTCTTTACAGCTATTCTCACAAACATACACAAAGGACTGCACTCCCATAATGTACACATTAATGTCAAGTCCTCAAACTAGAAAGTTCTGGAGCAATATTGGTAAATACCTTACCATAAATATAGTATTTCTTTAACTCTACACTACATTATTTTCATGTTTAATATTTCTGAAATCAAGCTACATCTTAAAATTGAAATGCAAGGACATATGTAAGGTCCTCAAACTCTTGTCCCACTGTCTGGTAAATTTTTCTGGGTGGCATGAACTAAAGTGTTATAATGCTTCCCTTTGAAAGTCTCCATTTTCCTCAGCGGGCCCAAGAACTGCACCCATTATGGCCAGAAAGTTTCTCTCTTTTCTGTCTTATAAATTAGCTAGAAATATATACTTTTAAGATAACTAGAACTTTCCAAATAAGAGCTTTGGTAGACATTCAAAAATAAATCAATGAAAATTCAGAATATGTGATAAGAGAACTTGCAGGGAGTCAATCCTGAGGCCTTCAGAAAGACTCCAGAATTCCTAGTAGTTTTTTCAACCTTGGACTATATAGGTACACAGAAATATAACCTGGCATCAGGGCTTCAAGACCTAATTTAGGAGCCCCAGGCCAGACCAGGTTAAGATTACTCTGTGTTCAACACTCACATATAGGACACTCAGGAATGTCTCAGAGGAAATATGTGGCTATTGAAAGATATACTATGGCAATATATATCGGATACACAAATCACCCAGAATGCAGTGCCCCGTGCCACACGGGAGAGTTCCAGTCTCTCCTGAGGGACACCAAAATGTGCTGCTGCAGCACTTGGAATGAAAGTGCATTTTCCGTGAGCAGCAACCTTCTCTGAAGAAATTGCTTTCTCTGTTAGCATTTGGAAGCTGCTGAGCAACCCATAATCAAGGTTTTCTTAATGTTGTTTTAAACAGGCCCATTATCAGAGTCACATCTCTCTGAAAGCTTCAGACTTCATTACACTATTAGAAAGGAATTAACATATTGTACCTGATAAGCTTCTGGTCTATTCAGAAACTTGCTGCTTTGCTAATACTGACTATTCCAGCAATTTCTTTCTATTAAAAGTGAGTCTCACAAGAATAAAAATATGTGCTATTTGTCTACAGTTTTCTTGAAATAAAAAGGCAACAGTTCACTTGTTCAGGTGTTTTCTATCTATTTGAATTCAAGCAAGTATTCTTATCTTTTGTCAAAATATATTTTTCTGTTGAAGAATTTATAAAGGAAAATCATTTTAGGTATGTTTATAGTAGGTAACATTAAAAGTAAATTTGAAGGAAAAATAACTTTGAATGTTAGTGATTTATTAGAATATTTCATGAGTCCACAATCTAAATAGAAATTAAGAATATCATTATATTATGCTAATGCTGCATTGTTACATTGCCTGGCAGTTCTTAAATATTATTAAAATTGAAGACTTGGAAAAATATGAAAATAAATGTATGTAGAGAGATTGAGCAAAAATAACATTGTTGGCTTTTTGAAAATAGGTTTTATCTGCAATGGCAAATTTAAAAAGAAACATTTGTGACAGATGCAATTTATTTGGACTTAAGTTTAATCAGTGAAAGGCTAAACTTATATAAAAGACCGAAAATTGCAGTGATCTGAAACCTAAGGTTGTAATGGCAATTCAGAATTGGAAATATTAATCATCACTATTTTGCATGGTAGAACTATGAAACTTCATGCTAAGAAATGCTATGAAAGAGCCCAGAACTACATACCTCAAAACTTTGATTAATGTGTTTTCAAAGATAATATGTATCTTATTAAAATTCAGATTAAGTGACCATAAAAGTGGAAATTGTGTTAAGAAAACCTATAGTACTTTAAGAGTTTCTATTATGCTCAGAAACACTGACTAGAGAAAGGATGGCATAAAATAGCAAGCATTACTTTAAATGCCCAAGATTTATTGAACTAACATATGTAGGATTCAAGTTAAAAGGGCTCAAGTGAAAAGCCTTTTAATTAATGTGAAGCAAACTTAAAAATACAAAATTGCACTATTGCCCAGTTTTTGACTTTAGATACAGTCAATTCTGGTTCTTGCTGTATTTTAAAACAGTGCTTCAACATTTGCCCCAAATAGCTGTTTCATGCCAGCACGTCTCTTATTTCTCCAAAACAGAGAGGCTTCTAATCTGGTTTGAATAAAAATACACCTATATTGTTGACTTCTTGAATGTTTTTCCAAAGCAATTTACATGTTAGACTTAGAGGAGATATAGGAGAGAAGGAAAAAGGGAAGAACATCAAGACACAGGCAAAAATATCTTAGCATCTGAAGAATTCACTCAGGTAAGGCTCTAAATTAGGTGCCCTGTGATATTTAATGAACCCTATGTAATTTCCTCTATTGTTAGTCAATATCTGGCCTCCTCTAAGTATTTAACAATTATACCTTAATGAACAATAAGAAGTGAATTTTTCTTTCTTCTTACTGATAGAGAATCATTTAAAAATGATCAGAGACCATTCAGATGCTATTGGTGCATGACTGCTGGAGGAACTGCAAACTCTAATCTGTCAGGAGACCTTGTGCATGGAAGGGCTGCTTGGCACTAATGATCTCACTCATGAACTTAGCATTGCAGGTGTCAGAGTGAGAGTGTTTTGCTCTTCTCTTATGTACACATAATTAAATATGGTAGTTCCAAGTTACTTAGCAAAATAACAAGATTTTAAAGCTAAAAGCTACTCCAATATTTATAAAGATAAATAAATAGAATGGAAAATAAACAAATGAATGAATAAATGAATTGCCTAAAATTGAAAGAGCAAATATTTTTCTAAAGCAGTCAGACCAGGGGTTTCTTTATTATTAACATGAAACTCCACATAGTGAAGGAGAACAGGCTTTGGAGTGCTATGTTTTACTACTTGGGAGAGTTACCTAGTCTCCCAAAAGCTCAATTTGTCTAACTTAACTCTGAGGAGATGGCAAGAAGATTTTTCTGAGTGTAAAACAAGAAATAATTCAATTAGCATGAGCCACTTCTCCTTCTCTCTGGTTGCAAGTGTGTCTTTCCTCCTTCATCCCAAATGTCATTATCATAGAGTATCTAGAGTAAATCAGGCTTTGACATGAAACCTGAAAATTCCAGTTGCCATCTTGAGTTTGAAATTGAGTTTGGGGCAGTTTTAGTTCCCACCTTCTATTATTCCCACATAAATCCTGATTATGTTTTTTTTCTTCTTCATAAATGTATCATACAAAATCTTTATACAAAATTTTAGTGTTTGAGATGTTTAAATAATTTATAAAATATTCTGTTATTCAGCTTGTCATCATATAGACTTGGCAAAGATATTCACAACTGAGAACATTTCCATAGGAAAGAAATGGTAAATAATGCAGATTGTACTTTTCCCACTTCCTCATTAACTAGCACAGCATATTAATGGCATATTTTATGTATAACATAATATGCAACACACAGAAGTGAAAATGATTTTTTCTAAAAATTAAAATAGTATTATTACTTTAACTATTGTATTGATAAATGTTTCACCATTTTTGCTTATTCATTTGGAAGAAGAGCATTTTCAAATGTCTAAATAATCAAGTTAGTTTTTTAATTTCCATTTGGACATATCTATGTTTACCTTTTAAATAAGTCCCTATTAAATCTACTTTGATTAATTTTAATTAAACCTATTTTTCTAAAATATTTTATTTTTTGCCTTAACTTAAATGAACCTAATAGTATGACTTTAAATATAAGAATATCTTGGTGACTTTAAAAATTAATCATTTAAACACATTTATCATTGAATAAATAATTAATCCCATTTAAAGATATCTAATTAAAAACAAAGCATAATTGTTTATAATAGACATTTATATTACTATAATATATATATTTAAAAATTACAAATAGTATACTTTTATGAGAATTCACCTGAATGTCATTTTAACTAAGAGTTAAAATAATAACTTGAGAATAACTGTTTTACTTGCTTGCCTGTCTTTTCTCTGCAATGTGTATTTTAACATTTGATGCCTAGTTTAAAGTAATGTCCAATTACAACTGAAATAAGAAGCATTTCATAAACCTTGGGGACCCACTGATTTCCAAATGTCTCCCTTTCCAAATGGGAAAACTTTTAAAACATAACTCTGTACTATATAATTTCCTACAAGTGATTTTGTTTGGGACACAGAATGGCAATGGATCTTTTGTGGTATTGCATTCCCAATTAATTAATGCCTCTTTTATGAGAACTTGGGTCATGGCAACTTTTCAGAGGATATAAAACCCTAGCAGCTAATGGTGAAGTGTTATTTCTGGCTGTACAATAGATAAGAAATTAAAGGGTGCTACCATGCAAGAAGCAAACAGTTCTACAGAGCAACAGAGATCCAATCTTCAAAAGGGAAATGCTTGGGGAACAAGGAGGACAGATTATGCGGAACGAGGCACCATTGACTTATGACAAACTTTGAAATATTGAAACACTGTATTTGTGTTTCTTCTCAGTTTTATGATCAATATGAATTACTCCTCTGCCCTTACATGTTGAAGCTCCATTTGCCAGGTGTCAACCCAGAAACCCATTTTCTGTTTCTTTCATTTTTTTTTTTTCTGTTTTCTTTCATTTGAAAATTCTTGCATGTGTACAGTCTGTTTCTCTGAGGTGGACCACATAAATTTGAAATACATGCTGATCTTATCCATCCAGAAGATCCTGGCAGTTTCAGAACTGTTTAGGGAATCCAGATATTATCCTCAGGAGTCTTAATTTGACCCACAGAAGGTACTGAAGCATCCAGATCTACAGACAAAAGAATGGAGCATCCATCACTTCTGTCAGCCCTTTGTCAGGCGAACCACAGAGCCCCATTAGAATGTCCTCTATAGGGAGAAGCTTGACTGCATTCTTAGGTTAAGAAAAGGTGATGTAGTTTATAACTGCTGAGACAGGAGAGATGAAAAAGAAATGGATAAATCAGTCCAAATGAAGCTGTAAATAGAAAAGAGCATGAAAACTCACCCCTATGGTGCTCTACCCCACACCTCCTCCAATTTGCAGACTACACATTTGTTTTCCTAATGATCGCATTCATGCATGTTTATCTTAAAGTGATGGAATTCAGGTGACTAAATTCAAATGCTGCTGGAAAAGATTTATAACACAACAGTACTGCAGGCTCAGACTGCTTCAGTTAGGAAAGAGTGAAAGGTGCATTCAGAGGAGCAGCTGATCAGTTCTTGGCAGGCAGAGTACTGCTGAAGTAACAATTTGCAATAGTTTTACACTCCTGTCAGTGCCAGTTGGCAAACTAATAGAGATGATGGAATGAAAGAACAAAATGTCACAACAGAAAGGAGTGAGTTGAAAATTCAAACATTTTCTTATTTCTCATAATCCTGCTGAATCAAAATGAAATCAGTCTACAAATGAACTATCTCTATATTGAATAAAAGGCAGCTCTCTGCACATTTTTTTTTTCCAAGTTGGAAAATCGACTAACATTCTTGTGACCATCAGCTTGTTCAAAACATCGTCATGATTTGTAACAACTCAGAAAACTAGTTTATAAACAAGAATATTGATTTTTAAGATAATAAGTTTTTGTTGAGAATAGCAATTGATACAGACATTGAAACCTTACATTAAGGATTGTCTTGTTGTGGTGGAGTAAAAATCAGTGCTAAGATATCAAGGTCACTTTTAAACTATTGTTTTGCTAATCGCAGGTATAATGCATCCCTTAAATATCTTTCAAATACTTATCATCTGAATTTACTGTGTAATCTTTGCCCAACGCTACAGAGGACACTATGAAAACCAATTCAATATTCACATACATTCTAAATCATGTTTTAAACCTCAAAGATTTAGTAAGTGTTGTTTACTTCCTATGATTCACTCAATTTTAAGTGTTTTTGTAATCTAGAGCAATTATCTCAATTTTTGGCTTTAGGAAAAAGCAAATTTATTTATCAAAACAAATATGAGAAAATCAAATTAGCGCATCCCATCAGAAGTTCAACACAGGATAACTAAATGTGAAATGCAGATGCTGCCAAAACATCACAAATATTGTCTCAGTAAGTACACTAAAAAGCAGGTCTTTACTTCAGAGAAACTACAAAACAGCAGCCATTAACACATCAGGAATGAACTACAAGTAACTTGCCAAAGGTTGCAAAGTAATTTCCTCCCTTAATATGATTTTAAAGTGTGTTGGTGTGGTGGCTTATTCATTTTTCTTCCTTTGGGAATATAGGAGAAAATATTTTTATATTCACATGGAAAATAGATTATGGCCACTATAAAGTTCAGAATCCATCTGAATGTCTTGTTTTTAACATATGCATCTTTAAATTGTATATACTTATTAAATTTTATTTCTGGTTACAAACTGATTCTTATATCTTCACTTTTTTATATTTATAAATGATTATTTTAATTTTTTATATTTATAAATTATTAAATCACAATGTAAAATTACAGCTGTACATTAGTCTAAGAGCATTTTCAAAAACATTTAATAGAGAATATTTATTTCCATGTAGGGCTTATAAGCATATTTATATTGGTAAAGGTTACCTTTTGATCTCATTATTCTACATGAAATTTTGACTTGTGATCTCATAACAAAATTTATGCCACAGTATTTAATTGCCTGTTTATCTCCACAGACAAATGCAGCACCATGTATTGTATTTAAAAGGATGTGTTGTTATCATTTTACCATACTGGGATTGAACCCAGGGATATCTACCACTGAGCAATATCCCCAACTCTTTTTTAAAATATTTTTTAGTTATACATGGACACATATATTTTGTTTATTTATTTTTATATGGAGAACCCAGGGTCTCACACGTGCAAGGCAAGCACTGTACTGCTGAGCCACAACCCCACCTCATATTTTTTGTTGTTGTTGTAAGATATGATCTCCCTAAGTTGCCCAGGCTGGCTTCAAACTTGCTGTCCTCCTGCCTCCACCACCTGATTAGCTGGTATTACAGGTGTATGCCACCATGCATTGCTAAAGGGAACTTAAAAAACATGCAATTATTTGGAGAACTAAGTCACTCCAGAAGGAGAAATGCTTATACCATTCTTTAGAGAAGAAATTCTGCATAACTTATCATCTGAATATTTTTGGAATTTTAAAATAAAGCTTCTACATTGGCAGAATCCAAATCCCCCTGACATCAGTTTTAGCAGACTGGAGGTTAGCTATTATACGCCAAAATATTTCTCTTGTATATATTTCCTGTTGGAATAAGTCCTGTTAGTAAGAACATTTTTTTTAGCACTAAGGAAATCAATTTCTGTTTTTGCTTTGCTTTTGCAGGGGGTTGGTATGGAATAAGGCTGTATTTTATTATGGTTGCTTATTGAACATTTTTCAGGAAACAGCTATTGCTACTCCACTCCTCTAACTCATCAATCTGCACAATTTGAATATTTACCTATACAGTGTTTTTAAATTTTTTATCATCACTATCGCTTACAATAAGCTCTCAGCATTTGTCTCCTGAGCAAGTTTCTCTTAGCATTTTTTACTACCCTTGTTGTTTCCTATATACAGTTCATATTTCATACAGCTACAACTTTATCTTTGTAATTCCAAGATTTGACTGTGTTACAACTCTGTTAAAAATGTCAACTGTATCTAATTCACTATTAGATAAGAGCTAAAACCCTTAGTCTTGTATGAAATCTTGCTATTCCAGCAACATCTACAAACCAATAACCTAACTACCATATGGAATGTGGAAATGCAGAATAAGGTCCTATCCCAGACCAACTGAATAAAATTTCTATTTAGAGCTGATCACCCAAAATGTTTGCAAACTGTATATCGAACAAAGGGTTACTATCCAGGATACATAAAGAGCTCCAAATATTCACCAGTCTATTAATTGAACTCAAATAACCTAATTAAAAATAGACAATAGATCTAAATAGACATTTTTCAAAAGAATGCATACTTATTGTCAATAGGTATATTAAAAAGGCTTGAAATCATTAATCCATCAGGGATATCTGACTCAAAACCACAATGAAATAAATATAAGCTCACCCAAGTAAGAATGGTTATTATCAAAAGTACTAAAGTTCTACTGAGGATGTAAAGAAAAGGGTACTCTTGCACCATGTTGATAGACATGTAAATTAGTGCAGCCATTACAGAAAACAGTATGAAGTCTCCTCAAAAAAAAAAAAAAAGAAAGAAAGAAAGAAAGAAAGAAAAATAAAAACAGACATACCATGTGATCCAGCAAGTCTACAAGAAGAAAATGAGATCAGTATGTCCAGGAGACATCTGTACTCTCATGTTTACTACAGCATTACTCACAATAGCCAAAAAATTGTAACAGCCTAAGTGACCATCAGCTTATGAACAGATAAAGCATATGTGGTACATACATACCATGGAATGTATTCAGCCATAAAAGGAATGAAATACTGACACTTCTGACAACATGGTTAGAACTGGAGATCATTATTATAAGTAAAAGAAGTCAGGCCCCAAAAATCTAGTACCATGGGATCTCACACATAAGTAGAATTTTCATTTTCAAAAGATGGTCCCCAATATTTGGAAGCTACATATGTAATAAAGGATTAATATCTAGAATATATAAGGAATTTCAAAACTTAAATGCACACACACGTGCGTGCATACACACACACACACACACAGAGAATAATTTTAAATCTAGGTGGTAGACCTAAATAGACATTTCTCAAAAGAAAGACCTACACATGAGCAACAGATATATACGAATATTTGAAATTACTAACCATCAGAGAAACACAAAAAAGTTGATATAGAATTTGAGAGTAGAATGGTGATTCCCAGAGGCTGGGGAAGTTGAGGGAGGGCTGATGAGGAAAGACTGATCAATGGGTACTAATTTGCATTCCATAGAACTAAGACGTTTTGATGTGTCTGTCATCCTACTGCACAGTAGGATGACTAAATAACAATGATGTACTGTGTATTTCAACAAAACTACAAGGAAAATTTGAATAATTTCATAATAAAGAAATGATAAATGTTTAAGCAGATAGATGTATTTGACCTTATTTAAACATTACACATGTATATACACGCATCAAAACACCAAAAGTACCCCATTACTAGGTACCATTTTGTTTTTACCTATCAGTTAAAAATGAAGCTAATAAAACATGAGCCCCAATGAAGAAGGCCACCTGAGTGATTTGTTTGCAATTAAAACATGTGAACCCCTAGTTCCTAAGGCTGCCCCAGTCTAGACCAATCTTATGTCTCCAGGTGCATCCTTCACTAACTTCTTTCCCTTTCTTCCACTGTTTCCCCACTGGTTCTCACTTTTCTTGACTCTGAATGATCTTCTACTCTCACCTTCTCGTTACATAGCAATCTCCTTTTCTGACTTCCCTAAGAAACTCCTATACATTCATTATGATCAAGACCAAACATCTTCTCATCTGAAATATTTTTTTCAGGCACAATTAGTTGCTTTTCTCCTCTTGGCTTTTATAGTATATTTTACTTATTTGTTTTAAGGGCAATTTTGTATTATGTTGTAATTAACTTCTATCATGTCTCCCTCGCTAACCTGTTTTTTCCTCCTTTGACATCTACTAGAGTTCATATAATATGGTAGGTCCTTGACAAACATTTGTTCAATAAACTCATGAAAGACTAAAACCTACAGTAGTTCTCTATATCTTGCTCAGGGCAGATTAAAAGAAAATAAATATTTGCTGTAGGCCAATGTGAACAATTGTCTTCAGTATCATCTATTATAGGATCCCAAAACTACCTGGGAGGAAGTATAGCTCTCTGCCACTGTGAATTAACCCAGGTTGGTGATAGAAATTAAGTTTTGCTGCAAAGTTTGTAATGTCTCTATTATGTCTTATAAATTCAACCTAAAATCACAAGACAAATTAGCACGTGTATGCAAAAATCACACTATTAAAGTCATTTCAAGGACAACTGACATTGATTGAGAAGTGATATTAAACTGCAGACAATACTCCAGATACTGTCAAAACTCAAAGCAAGAAGAGAGATTCCCACCCCACCCCCATTCCCACACAAATTTGCAGGATATTTATATTCTGAGCCAAACCATAGTTCAGAAGCACTTTTTGGACCACAGTGCAAGTACAAAGGAAATATTTGCATTTCAAAATGCATTTAAGTCTACAATTGAGGAGCTTCCACCTTACCTTCAGTTGTAAAATTTAAAGACATGTTACAAGGCATAAATTAAGAAATTAATTTCATGGAATCCTATAAGTTTCTTCCAAATGACAAATATGCCCAATTAAAATCATATGTTCATGCATTTATATCAATATCTGGCACTACCTTATGGATAAAAAGATATATTTAAAGGTGCAATATAAAATATCATTACAGAAGAACATTTGCAATTAATTTTGATTATAAGGAAAACGTAACTTTGGATCTAAATTAAGCAAAATGTTATCTATCCCTCTAAAGAAGAATTCCATTCTCAATAGCAGATTTATATTGCACAAAACTGTATTACATTTTTATTGTTATATTTTGAATTTCATTGATAAATCTTCATGGAAATTTGTTTTGTCTCTTGTCATATAAGTAGCCACATAATATCTCTGCATTTGCCTCTTGGTCCCTAAAATGTTTACTATTTGCATCTTCCAGAAAATGTTTGCAGACCTCTTCTTCAGTGGCAAAAATAGAGATTAAACATTCAAAAACAGGTTACAGGACTGGGGATGTGGCTCGGTGATAGAGCACTTGCGTAGCATGAGTGAGGCCTTAAGTTCAATCCCCAGCACTGCACATACACACACACACACACACACACACACACACACACACACACCAATGAGTAACATTTATTAAATCTGGAAATGAAGTGAAGACATTTTCACCAATTTATAAATTATGATATAACCTAGTATATTTACATATTTCCTAAATCATTTTTGTGAAATATATGGCAATAAAAGTGGCCCATTTTAAAAATATGTATCTGAATTAAGATGAGCCATTGAAATAAAGGGTTATGGAAAACTATAGGAAGCTAAAATAGAAATCAACTTAAAGAATTTTTGTATCTAGACAACTTAGATCTAGATTAGATTTACTTAAATCTGCAGTATAAAGAAACCTATTTACTCTCCAGGGAAATTTCTCTTTCAGGTAGTAAATTGTTACAATTTTTTTAAACGCTGAAGTCTTCCTTGATGTTTAGGTGTGCTGAATAAGCTCTCAGCTTCAGCAAGAACTTACATAATTAAACTCAGCAAGTCCCTCTTCACTGTTTACTGTCTGCGTTCCTCATACAGAGGCATTTCTGAATTCACACTGAGGACCATTGAGAACTGAAGAAAGAGGAGAGGCGTTTTGTTTCTCTAAGACTTAGATACATCCCTTAAAGACAGAGCAATTTTCAGTGTCAAAACGTTGATTCTCTTAAGGCTGTCGTGGTGGAGTGGTGATGTCATTCCCAGAATGTTCAAGGCAATGTGGCAGCCTATTAGAACACAATCCTCAGAGAACTCACTGAAAACCTGGCAGTCGCTGGAGGTTGTCAATTGAAGAAGATCAAACGCATCTGTTGGTATATTGATCTCTTATGAAAAGCTCTAGTCTAAAATTTTTGGTGCAAAGCCTTCTATCTTGAATAGAATACCATGGAGCAGTTTACAAAACTGAAACTGAAAGAAGTTCATGAGCTTTAAGGAGTAAAATCATTAAAGAAGTAAACATTAGTAGATTAGTTTTCTTCCAAAACTACATTTTATCAATAGAAACCAACTAGCTCCTATGCTCCTTTCTTTTTCACAATTTTGTATTTGAATCCTAGGTTTTCCCTAAACAAATTGCTATTTTCCACCCTTGAAGAATCTTTTACTTCTAGTTAGTAACTAATCTTTTGCCAGGATTTTTAATTTTATGCCAAACTTATGGGCGTGCATTAAAATATACTATCAGTTTGATGTTAAATAATTTTACTTATAATTGAATTTATTATATGTCTCAGGGATAAATTATAGTATCACATATAGTTTATAGAAATCATACCTAAGTATATCTGCTTTTCACTTCAAGAGAGCCTCTTTTGTAAGATTTCTGAAATAATCTTTTTACCACCTCTGATTACAGCCATTCTCTCTTATACCCTCTATTTGTTGATAATCATTTTAGAATCTCACTTTGAATAATCATTAAAACATAATAAATATTAAAAATGTATTGGGAATATATGTAGGAGAATTTATTCAAGCAGTGCTATTAGATAATGATGAAGGAAAAGCATTTATTTCAATAAAAATAACTACAGAAATATGATGTTATTTTTCTGAATGCCTGTTGAGCCATAAATGCTTGATGTCTTGATTGAAAGGTATAAAAACTCTTTATTAGCTATCATAAGTAACATGGTGCACTGAGATGTAGCATCTTTAAGAATTCTGGTCTTCAGATGAGAATTGATTTTTTCATTTATATCAGAAGATTTATAAAATATATCTTACACATTTTCATATTTACTCTCATGGAATACTTTTTTACATGTAAATAGTAACATTTTTAGTAAAATCATGTTGTCAGTGTTTCAGATTGTTAATATCTATAACAAAAATCACAAAATCATTTCCTTTATTGCTATGCCCAATAACCAATATCAACATGTAAAGTCCTTTTACTAACAAATAGAAACCTAACCATATTCATTGAATGAATTCATTCATTAATCTTCATGTTGCTTACTGAATAACATTCATAGCTTATAAGGCAAATTTTATGATTCAATTTTACTTGTTAAACAAATGTATTGAATTATATTAAATATATTGTTATGATTTTTAATATTTGGGGATGATCCACTTAAGGACAAAAAGGGGAAATTTTGTTCTTTCTTTTCACTTTTTCCAGCCTTATTGAGGTATACTTGACAAGTGAAAATTGCATATACTTGTTATACAATGTTTTGAAATACACACACACACACACACACATATTACAAAATGATTACCAAAATCAAACAAATTAATATACTCATGACCTTACATGGTTAGCATTTCTTTTGTGTGCTAAGAATTTTAAAATCTACTTTCTTTCAGCAATTTTTAAGTGCTCAATACATAAACTGTGTCACCATATTGTACACTAGGCTTCATAACATTCATCTTTTAACTGAAAATTTGTACCCCTTGGCCAGCTTTTCTCCATTTCTCTAAACTCCCAGTCCATGGTAAACATCCTTTTTCCTGTTCTCTGAGTTTGCCTTTGTTAGATTTCTTATATGAATGAAATCATGAAGTATTTATATTTCTGTATTTGGCTTATTTCACCAAGCATAATGTTCTTCCATGTTTTTACAAGTGGCAAGATTTCCTTCTCAAGACTGAAAAAGATTATATTATACACACACACACACACACACACACACACACACACACACACACACCACAATTTATTTATCCATTTATCTGTTGGAAGACACTTAAGTTGTTTCTATGTCTTGAATTAATGCTGTAATGAACATTGAAGTGCAGATATTGTAAAATGGTGATTTCATTTCCTTTGGAAATATACCCAGAATAGGAACCGATGGATCATATGATAGTTGTAATGTTTAATTTCTTTAGAAACCTTCATACTGTTTTCCATAATGGCTCTTACAGTTTCCATTTACACCTATCATGTGTAAATGTTCCCTTTTCTTCATACCTTCACCAATATGTATTATCTTTTTTTAATTAATTTTTATTGTTGGTTGTTCAAAACATTACATAGTTCTTGATATATCATATTTCACACTTTGATTCAAGTGGGATATGAACTCCCATTTTTACCCCGTATACAGATTGCAGAATCACATCAGTTGCACCTCCATTGATTTACATATTGCCATATTAGTGTCTGTTGTATTCTGCTGCCTTTCCTATCCTCTACTATCCCCCCTCCCCCCCTCCCCTCCCCTCTTCTCTCTCTACCCCCTCTACTGTAATTCATTTCTCTCCCTTACGTATTATCTTTTGACTTTTTAGTAATAGCTATCCTATCTGGCTTGAGGTGATACCTTGTTGCAGTGTTGGTTTTCATTTCCCTGATGATTAGTAATGTTGAGAGTATTTTATCTACCTTTTGGCTATTTATGTGCCTACTTTGGGAAAAAAATGAGCTTCTTAGCCCATTTTTTAAATTGGATTACTTTTTTAAAAATTTGATTATTTATTTATTTGTTTGTTCTAATAAGTTATACATGACAACAGAATGCTCTTCGATTCATTGTACACAAATGGAGTAGAATTTTTCTCTTCTCTGCTTGTACCCAAAGTAGGGTCACACCACTCATGCAATCATTCATGTACCTAGGGTAATGATGACCATCTCATTCCACCATCTTTCCTACCCCTATGCCCCCTACCCCCCTCCCCTTTACCCCATCCAAATTTCCTCCACTCATCTCATGCCCACTCTCCCATTATGGATTAGCATTCACTTATCAGAGAAAATATTCAGCCTTTGTCTTTTGGGGATTAACTTACTTCACTTAGCATGTTTTTTGCTGTTGAGTTTTATGAGTTTCTTTTACATTTTAAATATAAAGTCTTTATCAAATATATACTTTGCAATTATTTCTCCTATAATTTTCTTTGCTTTGTTGGTATTTTTTTTTTTTTTTTTGCTGTGCAATAACTTCTTAGTTTAATGTAACCCTCCTTATTTATTTTGGCTTCTGTTGAGTGTGCTTTTGATGTCCTATCCAAAAAAAGCATTTTCAAGGCCAATATCACAGAAATTTTCTGTTTCTTTCGGGTCTTACACCTAAGTCAATAATCAATTTGGAGCTGATTTTTTTATGTAGTTTAAGATATATATATATATATATATATATATATATATATATATATATATATCTTTTATCCAAGATTAGTTTACCTTATATTCAAGGATTTGTTTCTAGGCTTTCTATTCTGTTTATTTGGTCTATGTGTCTGGATTATTCTAGTGTCACCCTGTTTTAATTTTTAATTCTACAACTTTGAAATCAGCAATGCCTATAGTTTTGCTCTCTTGGCTTTAGATTCTTTACCTAGCCAAGGACTTTTGTGGTTCTATGTGAATTTTAGAATTATATTCGTTAGCTTTGTATCACTGTGTCCTAAATACCTGACAAGAACAAGTTAGAAAAGGAAAAGTTTACTTTTGCTCCTGGTTTCAGAAGCCTCAGTCCATGGTTGTCTGACTCCATTGTTGTGGGCCTGGGATGAGGTAAAACATCATGGTGGAAGCAGATGGCAGAGGAAAGCTGCTCAGCTCTTGGCAGTTAGGAAGCAGAGAGAAAGAGAGTGCAGGGACAAAACATAGTTCTCAAACACATATTCTTAGTGACCTACTTCTTCCAGCCATGTGCAACCTGCTTAGAGTTACCACTCCAAAGTCCATTCAAATTAATAATCCATCAAGTAGATTAATCCACTGATAAGGTTACAGCTCTCATTATCCAGTCATTTCCTGAAAGCCCTGTTCTGAACATTGCTTTTGAATATTGCTTCACTGGGGACTATGCTTTGAAAACACGAGTGTTTCAGGGAGTATTTCAGATCCAAACCATAACAAGGAATTTTTTTTTTCTATTTCTCTACAAGATCATATTAGAATTTCCATAGGGTTCTCATTAGACCCGTATATCACTTTGGGTAAGTGGGCATTTTTATTTTAATATATTTAATTGACAAATAAAAATTATAAGTATTTAAGGTGCACAGTGTGATTTGATACATGTACACATAGTATGATGAATACCACATTCATACTAACATATCTGTAATCATCTATGCTATTATGAGATCCCGGAACTTATTTATCTTGTAGTATGGACACTTGCCAGTATTAATTATTTCAAACCATGTACATGGGATATTATTTTATTTATTTTTGTTTTCTTCAACCTATTTTATCAGTTTTAAATGATATTCAGTGTAAAGAGCATTCACTTCCTTGATAAACTTATTCCTAAGTATTTTTATTTTGCCCTTATAAATGGGATTGTTCCCTAATTTCTTTTTTGGGGGGATAGTTTATTATTAATATACAAAAACTCAACTGATTTTTATATATTGATTTGGTATCTTGAAACTTTGCTAAATTTATTTATTAGTTTTAACAGTTATCTTGTGCAGTTGTTATAGTTTTCTATATATAAGATCATGCCATCTGCAAACAGAAGCAGTTTACTATGTCCTATCTGACCTGGATGATCTTGTTTCTTTTTTCTTTTTTTCCTAATTACTCTGGCCAAGACTTCCAGGAATGTATAAATAAAAGTGGAGAAAGTAAGCATTCTTCTCTTGTTTCTTATAACCTTAGTATCCTTATATTTTTAATTTTCATTTTATTTATTCCCAATATGTTTTAAGAATTCAAGGTTAAATGTTATACTGATAAAGAAAGTAAAATTATCATATACAAAGTAAGTAATGTTATGTGAATTTTATTTTCACATAACTTAATGTAATTCTTTTGGGTCAAGAGAATTTTGATGTATGCAACCCACAATCTGAGTTGTTTTATATGGATGCTCCTCACCTTTTGATGGGGTGATGTCTTGATAAACCCATTGTAAATTGAAAATATTGTAAGTTGAAAATGCATTTAATGACACCTCTTCTCCCAAACCTCACAGCTTAGTAACACAGTATGCTGTAAAGTATCAGTTATTTATTCTCATGATTTTATATCTGACTGAGAGCTGTGGCTGTCTTTCTAAGTGTCACAAAAGAGGATTCTAATGTACATTGCTAACTCAAGTCAAGATCAAAATTCAGAATTTGAAGTACAGTTTCTACTGAATGCATACCACTTTGGCACCATAGTAGAGTAAAAAAATAAATAAATAAAAAAACTCAAGTTTAGCCATCGTAATTCAGAGACTATATTTTCTTTGGGGTGGTGGTGTTAAACTTAGTATTAGTTAATGATGGCAACACCCCACCATCCCACCCCACCCACAATGTGGTTTCCAGATTTGATTGAATATTATTCTCAGGGAAAAGTGTTAACCTAAGTAGAAACCCTCGTCAGTTTTTGTGATGAATATCATAAAGCATGGAAGTCTAATAGCTAAATGCTGATAAAGTAAGAGATTTCAGTTCAACTTTCCGCTCCACCATCAGTGACGTGCCCTTTTCTGAGCTTCTGTTACCATGAGTTTAATGAGGATAATAATACTACCCACCTCAGTAAAATGTTGTAGCTATACAAATAAGGTGCAGCATCTGACAAATACTAAGCACTAAGCAACTGTTTGCTACTATTACCTGCTTTTCAGCAACTTCCCTAGCGAAGTTACAACCTGAGAACTTATGTTCATTTTATAAGTCTCCTACTTATGAAAAATATCTTTCATTTTCTTTTACTATTTTTAGGAATGCTAATTATATTTACCACCATAGATATTCAAAACAACCTAAGCAGCTTATTAGAATTGATTTAATGTGATTAAATGCCATATTTATTCTGTTATTTCTATTAAGAGAAAAAAATTTTCTTCATGAATAAATACCCCCCAAATATATGTTCTATTAGTCTGCGCATCCATTTATTTTCATAATTGTATATCTGGTATTCATATTAATTAGTTTCCTTGTTTTATGATAGCATGGTATGTGATATCTGTAACTTTCAAGAACACATGAAAAAGATTCATCTTTTCTATACAACATTACAATTTATCTGAAAAATGTAAACATGCACACTTATCTGCTCAACCCATGCAATTATTAATATGCTAATTGTTCGCAGACATAAGCAGAAACAATATTAGAACTAATATAATCTTTTCTGACATTTGATATAATGTCAGTATTTTTTCAACAGTGCATAAGCCCAACATTTTAGAATCAATGAATACCTTTAATTAATGGCAATATAAATTTTAAGTGCTTTTATACAGAGTTTCATATTAAAACACATCAAATATATTGAAAATATATTTTCATTTATTGTCCAAAAAAATCTACATACACAGAATAACAGACAAAGCATCTTAAGATCTGATTTAGCTCTTTTAAAAAGAAATTATTGATACTATGGGATGTTCAATATTCACAACAAATCTGAAAATTCTTTGCTTATAGCAAGGGAGCATAGAGTAAGTACTTAACTGCTGTGTATGCTGAAGGAGGTAGAAAGAGGCAGGAAAGGATTTAATCTTGGAAAGGAAGAGAGTTATTTAGGCAAATAAAGAAGACTAGAAGTATAGTTATATTTTTGTTCTAAAGAAGAGTATCAGCTAAATGAAAGACTAAAACATCTCCCTCCACATCTGACAGCACCCTCCTCTTTTCTATAATTCAGTCTACTCTCTAACTCCTCTACTTTACTCCTTACACACATCTCAGCCCCTTCCATTTGGTTTCCTTCTCCATCTTGCTATAGGAGGAGTTATCCATGAAGCCAAAAGTGACCTTTGGGTGGTAGAATCTGGATGGAAGTATTCAAGTCCTCAGTTCAACCTCTTATAAGCAGTTCACTCCATTGACCTCTTAGTTCTTAAAAATTCTCTGTTCCTTCTGCTTCCATGACTTGCTAATTTCCTTGGCCTAATTTTCTCTCATGGTTCTGATAGCAACTTTTCGGTCTTTTTAACTGTCTCATCTTCATTATCTAAAGGTTAAATATTAGAAATCCTCAGTGGACAATTACAGATTCCCTCTTCTATTTTTCTCTTTTCCTGTTTCCTTTCCTCTCCTTTTTCTTATCCGAAATTTCTCCCTTAGTCATATCATTATATCTATGACTTCATTATTTGTATATTAATGGTTTTATCATACATGGCACAAGTCCAGAATTTTTTGAGGTTCAGACTTGGAAATGTAACTGCCTACACAACATGGCAATTTTAGCTATCTCAAAAAAAATGCTTTATCAAATTATTTATCTCCCAACACACAGGCATGTGCACATTTTGCAACCATCAGAATCAAATTTTCAGTTTCCTATTTTAATTCAATTCTGTAAGCCAGAAAATGAAAAGTCACTGTGATATTTACCACTCCTCCATGCCTCCCCACCATATGCACTCTGTCATTAGGTAGGCAGACCTGGCATTCCAAGTCTCTTTCAAAGTTGTCTACTTCTCCTCTTCATCATCTGTAATAGAGATAATATTGTAAGAAAAAAATGCTCATCTTCAATAATCAATCACTTATTGGTGGTTAAGGACTTAATATTTCATGGTGAAGAAGATATAGTTAGAAATAAAGACAATGTGAATCAATGTACTAAAGAAAAAGTATCTTGAGGGGACGAGAGTTGATAATAGGAGACAATCATCAATGTATCAATACAATAGAAAATGATTTGCAGAGGCTTAGATTACATTGGTGTGCATGTGAACCAACAGTCTACTGATTGTTTAAAATCACAATCTAGGCTCTATAAGTAAGAATATAATAATTTTGCATAGGTATTCATACATTCTTATTGAGGTGCATACGTATATATAACAAAATTTGTCATTTTAATGATCAGCTCAGTGTTATTAAATCCCACCCACAAAATTGTGCAATCATCACCACAATCCATTTCTAAGGCTTTGTCATTACACTAAACAGAAATACTATCCATTAAGCAATAACCCTATAGGTAACCTTTGGTCTACTTTGTCTCTCCAAATTTTGCCTACTCTAGATATTTCTGTAAGTGGAATCATTTGATACTTGTGATTTTGCATCTGGTTTGTTTTGCTGGCATATTGTTTCCTCTGCATTGTCAGAAGTTCATCGTTTTTTATGCCTAACATTCCATCTGTATGTGTATATCATATTTTGTTTATGCAGTCATCAGTTTATGGACATCTCAGTTATTTCTACCTTTTGGCTTTTTAGAGGAATGTTGCAATGAACAGTGATATACAAGCATCTGTTTGAGTATCTGCTTTCAGTTCTTTTGAGTGTATGCCAAGGAGCTAAATTGCTGAATCATGATCATTCTGTTTAATTTTGAGGGGAACCACCAAACTATTTTCCATACCAGCTGTATCATTTTACATTCCCAACCAAAGTATGCAAGGTGTCCTCTCGTTGATACTTTCATTGGCATTTTAGTTTAATGTTTGGCAATTTAAGATTACTATAGAGAATTTGTTGCAATGTTAGCAAAGATCATTAAAGAATTTAAATATTAAAGTTATAAGGCAGAACATCTTGACCTGGAAATATTTTTTAGTCTAGAGAATAGTATGGAATGACCTAACAGTTTTATGACAAAAAATTTACATTTAAATAAAGTCCTATTCTTCATGGATTTGGATTATAATGACAACTCAGATGAATATAGCATGTAATTGAAATTGTGGTTATGGTAATAAAACAAGTTATTCTAACATAACCACTGTTTTGTTTGACTCTATCCAAGCCACATATGACTAAGAATATCCATTTTAGGCTTACTGTCTAGATTAGTAATCCATCTGTGGAAGAGAGCAAAATTAATTTCCTGATAGAAAAAAAGTAGTTTTTTTAAAAATCCACCTATTTGAACTAGTATTATAGTTTATTGCATGTAATGGAGACTGGTGACACAGTTACCTCTCTTTCTACTTAGTGTCAGAACAAAAAAAAATGAATTTAGCCTATGATAATTATTATAACCATATTATTTATTTTATTTTTATTATTTTCTTTCTGAAAAAGAAAGCATGTTTTCTATCTATAGAGAATAAGAATTACAAGGCAGACAAAGTACAAACTAACTTCTCTTGCTGTCTCATGATTCCTTGACTATTCCATACTACTGAAATGTCAATAAAATTTTGAGGAAGAGAAATGTTAAGTCTTACTCATTCACCCTAACATGTGTAGAGAACATACGTGAATTGTTATATTTGGGAAAATAACAATGTCCTCATAACTTACCATATTTTTCCACCTAATTGGCACAGATTTTATGACAAATGTTTTTGCAAAAAAGAGGGGTGCAACCATTATGCTTTTTAAAATAAATATTGTGCCAGTATTATAAAAATTATTTATTACTAAACCATGTTTGGTGCAAGATTGGAGGTATACAATACTCATGAATATGTTACTGTGGTGCTGATGATAATGCAGTGAGCATTATATGTGCCTGGGATTAATAACGTGTGAATGCATGCACAGTTTCCATATGCACAAAAATCTTTGTCTTTTTTTATAGGCATTTTTTTCAACATGCAATATTGTACAAATTGGTAGTTCTGCTTTAGAAAAGCTATTGTTGCTAAGTAGAGTTCTTAATTGCCCACAAATAATGAAATATGTGTAGAATATTCTTTTAAGTAAATCTGAGATTTTTGAAAAAAAGAAAGTCTGGTTTAAAACTTAGAATTTCCCAGGTTTGGAGAGAAAAGAAAGAAAAACATTCTGAATTTTTTTTTTGTAATAACCCATCAAAATATCAAGATTATTATATAGAAGCATTCAAAATGAAAGATCTGGCTGATATATATTTGAAATAGTAGTACTTTGATCCTATATATGTTTTTCATTAATACATTTATATTTTAGCATAATGTTATTCCCTTTTGGAAAAGCTTTTAGAGCTCCTCAATAAACGCAAAATAAAATTTAACCACCTTTGCCTTTTTTCTCCAAAATGTTGGCATACTTTTTCAACTCTTTTTTCACTGTGAGTTATCAAATACTTGGTGTAATAAACAAACCATAATATTCACTCTGCTTTGTTCCCTCTATGTTTCTTATGTAATCTATCCCACTGGAAATGCCTGTGTTATTGACTACACTTATAAAATTTCTACTCATTCGTCAAGTTCAATTTCAATGTCAATGCCATCATTTCCATTATACTTCATGGAATGGGAAATAATTTCTCTCTCCCTGCTACCATAAGACTTTTTGCCACCATTGAGACACTTCTTATATTTTGCCTGGAATTGTAGTTAGATTTTATGTGCCTTATTTTTTCTCTGTGTGAGCTCTGTTGTGTTGGGGGCCATATATTCTTCATTGTAGATTTTACCAAGCTACCAAAAAAGTATCACACAGACAAGTAATTCCATTAGATTGAATGGAATTCACATTTCCAAAAATAGATTTAGAAAGATCATTTTAATAAGAGTAAAATTTAATCTTCATTAGGTGAAAGTGTTAACAAAGAAATGCATGAATCACGGGCAACTTTTGAAAATGACATAAGCTAAGCAGAGTTCGTGTTTCAGCACAAGCAGAGACATAAAATGGTGACTTTTTGAAACAAATTTTGGTTTTGTTATGAAGGCATTACGTCTATTGTATAAAATAATGAAAAACAAAAAAATTCACGAAAATAAAATTTCTTTTACTTCCACTGCCAAAAATAACATCAGTATATATTAATATCCATTTTAAACTCTCAAAAGATTAAGATATCATTTTTCATAGTTTCTGTTTTCCTAATAACAATTTGTTATGCCAAGATATATGCTGTTTTTACATCTTTTTAATGATGCTTAGCATTCTTATCTGTGTAGTCCCTATTCTTGGATATTTCAAATATTCTAATTTTTCACTATATCTGTATCACATTAGTTTCATCCATGTGATTTAAACTGTACATATATCTTAGAATATTTTCTTGGGATAAATTTCTGTATTAAAATTGTTCTTTCCAGAACATGTGTATATTGTTAATATCTACATTAATAGCTTGCCCTTTAACTTGTTTTTTTGTCAGTTTCTTTTGGCAGCAGTAGTGTATTAGAATGTTCAGTAGTGATATCCGTAAGCACTGGTTCTTACACAAGATACTTTCTCCAAAGTATCTCTCAAAATTGGGATGTTACAATTCTTTCTTATTAGGAAGACATTAAATGAAGTCCTTGCTAAAGAACAAACAGTTGGATTAAGTATGTTTTAACTTAGACATTCTTTTAGATTTTCTGCAATTCTGAAAACATATGTTTTGGAATTAGTTGTATTATGACACATTCATTAGTGGTATATAATGTGGACTTAGTAGTGCAAATCCAGAAATGTCTGTTCAACTAAAGAAGTATTTTATTTGTGGAGCTTTACTGGCTAGGTTTAAATACTATCATTACTTGTGATTTTGTAATATTGAGCAACATATCTATAACTATAACATACCATTCTTTCATTCACAAATAGAAATAATGATGATAATGATGATACCTTGTTTAAAGGGTGATTGTTGAAGGCCACACCCCATACTGTATGAAGTTTCCCAGTGTCTGTCAACTAGATCTCCATGAAATAGCAGCTGTTATTAATTTTATCTACACTATTTAGAAAACATTGTATATTCAGCTTTGTTATGTGATAGATACATTCAGTAAATGGTTCTGTTGACTGTAGGTTGAGTTCTACTACACAAGGGGGGAACATGTAAAAACCATATTAATTTTTATGTGCGCTTCAGTAACACAAAATACATATATAAGCAACCTCTTTGTTTCATGAATGTTGAAAAACTTGGGACAAAAACTGTGTCATTTTAGAATAGGTCAAATGAAAAGAATGTGTTGCTTGACATTACTGCATCAATTAGTCTTCATATGAATATTTAAAGAATTTTGGTAATAATTTGTGTGGTAAAATCCAAAAGCAACCTTTTCAATAAATGAAAAATTTCCAGGTCAGATCGCTTTATGATATCCATATGTATTTTCCTGTCTTGAGTTAATATGAGATAACAGTCAGGGTTACAATTTCACCTATAACTAGCTTAAAGAAATAAGACAGGTAAAAAGAAAAGGACTACCTTTCATAACACAAATATAGAATTAAACTGTCAAGGCTTGAAATGTTCAATATACTACATGTAGCATAAATTTTTTTAATTCAAATAATTTTCTTTGAATATGATAGGGAATTAGTGTATTGGCCAGAAAATTGTGACAATTTCAGAATGACTGAATTTTAATGAAAGACTCTGTGGGGAAAAAAAAGGGATGAAATGAATGTGCTACTTGCTTTCAAATCATTTATGGTTGAATAATTTATGCTATCTTTAATTCAACCATTTAAATTATCCAAAATTCATACAATATGACGAGAAAAGGTTTTAAATGGTCTGGTTTTTGCCTTAAAATGTTTACAAATAAATATTTTCTGGTTTTTATTACTATTTTAATGAATTAGATTATGCTAAAGTATACAATGTGATGAGCTTGCAGGGCTATAAATATTTGACCTATATCTTTAGATACTAAGAAAAAAATCTCTAATAAAAATGAGATGTGTTCACTCTAAGAAAACTAACCTAATTGAAAACCACTCTGAGATTCACAATAAATTGGACCCACCCTGTTCTCCCCATTTCTGTGACTGACTGCATATTTCAGGTGTTCATGCAAGAAAAACCTTAGAATCAACTTCTCCTCTCATGTCCATCAGCAAATTACATCAAAAGCTACCTATAAAATACTCCTCTCAAATGCCTGCTGCTACCCAGTTTTGCCCAAGCCATCATCATAATCCATGTCCTACCCATTCTCTTTTTTTGGAACTGGGGATTGAACCCAGGGGCTCTACCACTGAACCACCTCCTCACCCCTTTTTCATTTTTCTTTGAGACAGAGTCTCACTAAACTTTTTAGGCTAGCCTCAAACTTGTGATTCTCCTGCCTCAGCTTTCTGAGTCTCTGGGATGGATCACAGGGGTGCCCACCACTGTGCCCATCTGACTAATCTCTTAATAGTTCTCAATGCATTGATGGTGGTTTCTTTCCTACATCTTCAAATCTAGCAGACAGAATGATCTTTTATGAATTAAAATTAGACTGTGTTAATTTTAGTCCTGTGAAAGCTACCAATGTCTTTCCATCTCACTAGGAGTAAAAGCCTAAGGTCTTATAATAAACTTCACAGCAGTGTAATGATCTAGATCCCTGCTGCTTCTCTGATTTTGTCTCCTATCATTCATTCCTCTTCTGTTTCCCTCTGCTCTGTCTTCAAACATACCAAGCATGCTCTCACTTCAAGTCAACTCTGCATATGAAACGAAGGCATAGGATTTCTCATCTTCCTTTGTGTTCTACCAATGAATCCACTATCACTTTGATCCTCACCAAAAGGTCCCATGCTAACACTCTTACTACCTGACTCAATTTGCATAACAATATATTATTTATATATAGCTCTCTACTAGGTATTTTATCTGCAGAGTTGAAAACAAGACTCCCTCTCTCTATTCTTTCCTACCATTAAGAATTAGATGCCGAGTCAGAATTAGGGTTTTGTTAATATTGTACTTTGCAGAAGAAGCCAGACTGATTGGGAAGGGTAGTTACAAATCCTCATGGAACTGGAAAATTGTTGCAGTTTTATAAAGGAAGCAAGACAAAGTTCAGTCATTCCAAGGACAAACAAATGAGGACAGATGTCTGAATGTGAATCCAAATTAAAAAATCCATATCTGGGCAAAGATCCAGGCAGAGGTATGACAGGATATGGGAGGAAATCTAATAATCTTGTCATTGGTAAAAGTATTTATTGGTGGTCAGTCTGTGCTAGAAAGAAGCCCAAGGAAAAGAAATATAACCAAAACTATATACTTTTGGATACTGCTGTTCACAGAGAAGATATCCCTGAGGACTAAAGCTATCCATGAACAAAGAGTTTTAGGAAAAGTATGCAGACCAAGAAATACCACATCCAATGGGAAAAAATGAGTCAGAACAATGAACATCATTAGTAAGAGAGCAGCTATGTGTCTTTCCAGCCAACTCCAAGTTTTAATTAGTGAGAAGTCACTCTCCCCTAAGGTTCAGGAAGTGACCCAAGGGTTTAGGGGAAAACTCAAGTAGATATAGACTCAACTTCAGTATTCCACCACAGAATGCTTATGGTGAAAAATGAGCTTAATTTTAGGAATAAAACTAGAGGTTGCAATTTACAGTAGGATGGTCATAAAAAAGCCTTTAATTGAAAAGACAACACTAAATTGAGTTGAGGGATAGAATCCTGGAGATCATTCTAAACATTGGGAACAAAGACAAAGGAGGCTAACATAGCTAGAGCAGAGTAAGGAGGAAGAAAAACAAGCTTGTTGTGCCTGGGTGCATTTGGGGTACATTCTGTGGGACATTATGCACCGCCATGACAAGGACTTTATCTTTTATTTTGAGTAAGAGAATGACAATCAATGGATTTTAACAGAAGAATACAGTATCTGTGTACTGCTGCTGTTTATAAGTATGACCTCCACTTGACTAACCATTGCAAAATGGTTCACTACAAGAGAAACAAATGAAGGTCTTAATTTTGTTTCTTTTTATATTCCATGTAATAACAGTCACTTGCTGCATGGACTTCAATAATTTGTGTATGCAGTATTTTATATATTGTTCCAAGTTCCTTCAAAATTGTGACTCAGGCTGGGCGTGGTAGTGCACATCTGTAGTTACAGTGGTTCGGGAGGCTGAGGTAGAAGGATCGTGAGATCAAAGCCAGCCTCAGCAACTTAGCAAGACACTTAGCAACTCAGGAAGACCCTGTCTATAAATAAAATAATAAAAAGGTCCAGGGATGTTGCTCAATGGTTAAGCGCCCCTGGGTTTAATCCTCTGTACCCCACCCCCCAAATTGTAACTCAGTTATCCTAAAACTAAATTAAATAATATTTTTGAGCTTCTATATGTGATATATGCTGTACTTGTTGCTTTTTATGTAGAACTGCATTTACTCCTCCAAAACTACATGAGAATCATCACTATCATATTACTGGAAAGGAAAGTGTAAGACAGAAAGCATGCAGCACGTGCCTTAGCTGGAGTTGACATCATACTGTTTTTGTGGACCTGAGTTCTCTCTTCATATATTTGCTTTAGTTTGGCTAATGTTGTTAGAAGAGAGGATGTTCTGCAGGTTTTACTAGGTTTCTAAGTGAGAGGATCCAGAGTGTATCTTCAGAGCTTTGTTGCAGCCTTGGTGCTGCTTGGAATGCAGTATAGTCTACTGGGTCTGCATATGTGCATTTTGAATCAGAACCCAGGGTTCCCATCCCAGAGCATCCACTCACCAGCTGCCTGGTACTTCCCAGTGTCTCATTTTGGTTCTCTGAAAACAGCAATACCTCAGGGAGGACCCAAACTCTATAAGATTTTGAGATCACATGTTAAGAGAAATCATACAAAATTAAGCATAAAAATGAATATTTTTGCACATGAAGAAAAGAAAATATACAAAATATAAATGTTAAAAAGCTGACAAGTACATCATATACTCCAGAAAAAAGTAACAGTATTATCATTTTATGACCAAAATAGCTCAATCTATTTTTTCATTTATTTTCATCCATTTTTTGGCTATATATTCTTTAATATCTTCACATGGCTTCAGTTTGGCAATATCATATCTTACAATTTGTTGCATGGCAAATATATTTGGTCAGTGTTCCCAGTGTTGGCCTCTTCACAATTTACAGTGATAGCTGCCTATCAAATTCTGAAAAGGCTTTCTAATTCAATCTCTTTAACTCCACTCACACAAATTAAGCTGCTGAAACACAATAAATCTTGTATCAGGAATTTATCACACAGCCTTTTCTTCCATGATATACTTATTAGCCCATGAACTCTGATGTGGTGTCGAAATCTAGTTTGCAAAGCTCTGTTCTTCATAAATACAAAGTAATATTACTCTGAATAATAGTCTGTAATAGGTAAAAGGTAGAGATAGAGCTGGTAAAATTTTGTTCCGTTCACAGATAATTAAGATATTTCCTGTGTTCATGAAGGAGTAATAATAGTTTGTGCCCATATGCTACAAATTCAAAAGCAATACATATAAAGACACATGACTGTATAAATTCCTTAATATTTAGTATTCTGATCACCTTGAATGTAATGGTTAGCTTGCACTGTATATTTTTCTGTACACTTTTTCAGAAGTACTCAATTTAGAAAAGACTATCAATGTGAAGATAGAAAGTCAGGTTATTTTACATGTATAAGTAGAATCTTGTTACCACCTTGATTTGGAGGGACTTCAAAGAGTTTTTAAAAGTTCCAGGTTAGTGTCCATCTCTCCATGTAAGCAACTAGTGTTTTTACAGTGTTACAATGTTAGTGTTTTTTCCCATAATTTAATTTTCTTCAAGTTAATGATCTAAATGGACCAGTCTCTATAGGGCATCACCATAGTAGTCATAGTGATAATCATTCTACCTCAACAGCCTCTGTCCAGCCAGATCAAGTGCAGCACCCAGTGGGAGGAAGTAGAGAAGGGCTCTGAGAATAGAGTGCATGTTAGGATGGTGACAATCAAGTGACATAACTGAGGGCTATTACAAAGTAGCAGTCAAACCCCCTTAGAATCCCAGAGGCAGGGCAGGTCTTTCTGGACAGACATTTTCCACAGACCCCAGTTCTGACACAGCATTATGTAAAAAGATCCATATTTAAGCCTCCAAATTTAATCAGAGAATTGCCTTGAAATGTTCAAGGTGTACATTTTAAGTAAAACCAGTCCCTGTACACACTGAATATGTTTGTTGAACTTAATTAAATTTGAATTAAATTGAATTAAATTTGAATTAAAGCTGGATCCTCAGTGTAAAATATGAAGTGACTTATTGAATATCCAACTTATTTTTCTGGCTACTTTAAGACAATTAGTAACTTTGATAATATAAATTTGGACAGGATCATAATTTATTATTAGGCTAACATTTCTTCTTCCTGTGAATATTTTTCAATAAGTTTTCTGGACATGATATAAAATGATGCATGTGTTTGTAATACATTTGAGTAATACATACAAAAAACATTTTGAAAAACTAAAAGCCATCTACATTTTTTCCACTAATCAATTTGTCAAACTGTATGATTCAGAAGCATTACTGAAACAAAATACCACTGTGGAAGATAAAAAACAGTTTGATTCTTACCCTGTGCTGTGGGAATGCTTAGGAATGGAGGTCTTTCATTTATTATCCATCTTTGATTTGTTCTCAATGATAGGAACCTAGCAAAGTCATTAAACATTTAGGCAACACAGATTCCTTGGGGTGGAATAAGCCAATGGGAGTAGTTCTCCTTAAAGAATTCATAAAAATAAACCTAAAAATTAACATATATGTCTCTGTGCTTTTTGTACCTGGATCTGTTATGGTACACCATTGTCTGAGGAATATGATACCATTCTACATGTCAAAGTAAGAAAATTGGGTAGGGGAACCTTTTTCCTTTAAATAGCCTCTGAGACTGCCAGTAGATATAGTTTTTAAAAATACTAAAGCCAACCTCTCTAAGTTGTGGAGCTCTGTACATGGACCATCTGGAACTACCAGATAACCCAGACAATTTAAGTTATTCTTACATGATTGTGAATAAGGAAATTCATTTTGGTCCAAGTTCAAGGGTTTAAAAAAATAGAATATTGCCAATGCTAAAACTTTTGAAACACAATAGTAACAGGAAAGAAATCTACTTCCAAAAGTGTCTGGCTTGAATAACAAAGTAAATATAGAAGTTTCTAGAGTTACTAATATACTAAAGTATTTTGGTTTTGTTTTTTGTTTTTGAGCTGCACCCTCAGTCCCCAAGCTTCTTTAAGAGTTAGTTTGTAAACTTCCTTACCTTTAAGATTTGAAATCTAAATAGATATTGCTCAAGTACTAAACAAACAAATAAAAATGTATTTGTTGACTACTGAACAATTCAATTTAACTATAAATACTACCCATATAAAATATAAATATCATTCTTATTTCCTTTGAGAAAAAAAATATGTTGTGTTTACTATAAATATTGAAATAGTAGTGACTGAAAAAGAGGGAAGAAGGAAAAAATATGGAAGAACCTATTTTGCCCCCACCTTCCATCTCAGTTTTTAGTGTACATGTCTTGGTGACTGGGACCTCATAATTTTTGGAGAATACTCTTTGAAATCTGGCATTGTTAGGAATTTCAAAAATATAATATCTTTGTTTAGAAAAAACTCAGCCCATTAAACACAATCTCATACGTGGTTTCTATAACTGAAATATTCTGAAAATTATACATCATCTTTTGAATAATTAAACTGAACACTTACTCAACACTTCCTCTAAACAAATATCCATTCAGATGTATGTAATGATTTATGATTACCTGGCAAGAAGACCTGATTTTAAAGATTATTCTGCCTTTCACAGAATGACCATTTACCCAGGAGGAAAATATTGGGGAATTGCAGCTTCATTGAACTGCTATTTTAGCTACATTTTTGTTTATTTTCAAACTTTACTTTTATCATCTAATTGAGAGAAAAACAGCAGAAAGCTTCTACTTATAGCTTAGCTGCCCTTCTATAAACTAGATTGGAATACAGTTTTCCTGATTTCTCCCTTGTTTGTAAAAGTATTGTCTAATCAGGAAACATTTACAGAGGAAACCCAATAAGACCAGCATCTCATTTTAGTAGCATTCTTTGTGATGTAAGAACATTTTTTGGAGGAAAATATTTTCATTCTAAATTACAAATTAATTTTTGTATAGATCAAAAATTTCAAAAACTAGGAAAAATAAAAATTTTTAAAACCCCCTTTCACAGAGGGAGACCATTCAAATAAGGTTTGGATTGAGATTATTTTGCTTATTAGAATGTGTGACTTTGTAATATACTCACTAAACAAAAAGTCTCTTTTCTTTTTAAAGAACATGTAAGCTAGCATTTTAATTCAAATTTGAGTTTACTATCTTTGGAGCATTTCCTAACCTAAACCATTATGAAATTATGATGTGTATTATTATTATATAGCTTGCACAGAATATTATAAATTTAAGATACAAAAAACAACTTCAAATGAATAGATTTATTGCCAGTAAGGTGTGATACCAAAAATACCATCAATTGAAAAGGGAAGGTATTTTTCATATCTTAAAATTTATTTGAAATGTTTGGGTGAATTATTGTCTAAATTGACAGGTGGTTGTTTTCAAGCTAAGAATATATTTTTGTTAGCATAGCTGAAAAGGACAATATTAAAGAATATATGCTTTTCACAAATTGAGGCTGAATAGATAAGATGATATGCTACATGAATTAGGAAACAAATAAGCTGGAATTACAACTAAATCCACATAATTCTATTGTAAGACCGCCTTACTTCAAAATCCTTTGCAAAACATGCTGTGCACAGTGTGCTAAGTATTCTTGTAATAAACAAATAAGGGAGAATCTCACACAGAGAAATATAGAACAACTTTTTTTTAAATAACCTCAATGAATACCTTTAGGTGAAGCCAACATGTTTCCTTAAGTTTTAAAAAACTGTGGTCCAAAGCTGCTTTTCTATTTGCAAAGTGCAGTGCACACCCAAACGCACTAATTTTGTTCTTTATCAAATATTTTATTTGCGTATATAAATACTAAGAAGTAATACTAAAAATGGATAAATGAATTAGAATAATTTTACAATAACTCAAATTAAAACCTTTTTCTTTCTGTAGTTTTGGAAATAAGGTTCATTTTTAAAATGAGATTTATTTTATAGATTCATGGGATTAATTTGAAAGATATCAGTAATATTAGAAATATTCTTTAATATATAGAATGAGTATAAGTTTCTAAATGATGTACCAAAAAATCTATTTTGATAATATTCCTTAAGTCATTAAAAATTAACCTAATAAATATGTTCACATATCTGTTGTTTTATCTTAATGCTTCATCTACGTTTATGCAGAAAAAATTTTTAACTTCAGTTGAAAATCTCTTCATGTAAAAATATCCAACTGTTCTTAGTTTCAATTAATTATATATCAATTTCATTGTAACATTAATGGATGAAGGAAGTGAAGTCAGCTAGTACTCCTTTCAAAGCAGTCGAACGCTCTCCAAAGTCCATCTTTCTGCCAGTAACTGTTCTGTGTAGTGGGGTCTCCAATTCCCATAAATATCCCTTTTTCTCATTATGCAAACCTCTTTGTAGTTTATGGGTGAAAGCAGACTAAGCCATATAAATGTCCCTGGTAATTATTATAGTCACAAGACTTCTGAATGTATCTTCATCTCAAATTATGGATTATGTCAAAAATTATGAAGGATATTTTTCTTACATATATTTTATTTGATAACCATGTTTCTTAATATTTTGGCATTTAATTGTTTCTCATTTATTTTATGTTAACATAAAGTACTGAAGATCTTTATATTCAGAATAAAGAAAAACTAGTCTTGAACTACAAGTCACATTCAATAACTCTGATAATTTCTAAGTTTACCATTTGTTTATCCCCAGCATCATTTTGGAAAGTCATTAGTGACAAAATTCTTTATATTATGTATTTTTTGCTACAGAAAAAATATTGGGATTATTGGGTTCCCCCATAACTTTTGTTCTAATATTTGAGCAAATATGAAAATCAAATTGGAATAACATATAATTTCATTTGCCATTAAAAAGCACATGTTTTGAATTGATTTTCAAGACAACCATATTTTTCCTCTACTGAATTCCATGATGTTGTTAGTTCAAAACCTCCTTAAGCACTCACTGCTGTGTTGTATGCATGACATAATACATTGACAAGCATCACAGGAAACATCTACCTAGAAAGTTATATTTCCATATTTGTCATTAGTAGGGATCAGTTTTTACTGCATCTATTTTTTATTATTTATTTTTTGTAGTTGTACACAATAACTTTTTTAAAATTTATTTTTATGTGGTGCTGAGGATCGAACCCAGGACCTTGCATGTATGTGTGAGGCGAGCGCTCTACCTCTGAGCCATAACCCCCAGCCCCTGCATCTATTTATATGCACAAAATTCTTCATCTCCTGTAAATGTGGTGCTGAAAAAAATTAAATTCTATTCTTTCTTAAACTATGATTTGAAAGTTATAGTTGATCTTTGAGAGTTCAGGTTCACTGGTAATGCAAGCATCAATTACTGAGCCTAAATAGTAGAAGTGTAAAATCAGGACTTGTCCTCTATAGGCTTTTGGCATAAAATATTTTCATATCAAAAACTAAGCTTTAAAACATAGACCTCTTTGTGGCTTCAGCTATTCTTCTCTCCTTAATTGCCTTCCAAGTTCACGTCTTTGTAGGATCAGAAGAAATTGGAATATCGGTATTCGCCTGTCTGCAGCATGACTAGGAACCCCATGGAAAAACATTTTAGTGGAAGGAAAAGTAAGAAAACAATAGCAAACCTATTCACAATGTAATAGAGGCAAGAAAAGAATGGTTGAGGAAGAATTCCACGTGTCTGATCATGAACAGTTGTAGAGAACCATGTCCAGTTGAGGAAAGTTAATCTTGATGTCTAAAAGCAGCTTCTTCTCATCAACTGCTGTACTTGCATAAATGTGAAAATACAGTCTGAATCAAGTGGATTTACCACTGTACTATCATGTATGAAAATTTAGTCAGATTTTATGTCCATTAGAAGCTCTTTAAATGCATCTTGTGATTTTAATATTTGATTAAGAAAATATCTGGAGACATCCCTTCTTTCCTCTAGTAACTGTTAAATTTAGCCTATGACTAAGTAGGAAGAATACAATAGAGGCAGTTTTGATATAGACACATGCACTCAGGTAAACTTCAAATACATTGACTCATCTTATTTTTAAGGAAGTCAAAGATAGTCAGAAATTTACTGAGTTTTAAGAGAAAATATATCTATTTCTGTTGCTAGTGGATGCTAAATACAAAGTTTCAAAAAATTTCTTTAAAGTCAAAACATGGTAATAATAGCAGTGAGCCTGAAACTTAATTATTGGCAGTTTAATTTTCCCAACTCCAATATATGCATTACCTAATGCCAACTGATGTCAACACAAATTATGAGCATGCAAGAAAAACTAATTGTTCCACATTATTTTACAGTTATTATTGATTACCATGCCCTTTGCAAATCAAGACAGAAATAGAAAGTATAATAATTCTTAAGAATGAATTTAACAGTTAGTTGAGGGGAGAACAAATGTTTCCAAATATTTTCTTAATTGTACATTAAAACTACAAGGTGCCTTTAAGAGCTTCAAATGAATATAAATAAAATCTAAATTTTATAACCTTATTACTAATCAAATATATACTGGTTTATCAAGAAATTTCTTTTGGCAAGTTTGAAAATTCTTTCTTTCTTTCTTTTTTTTTTTTTAATCAGAGCATATCTTCTTCAACCACAGATAACTTGAAGGCAAAGTGAAAACTGAACTGGGCATACAAACACACACACACACACACACACACACACGTACATTTACTACGAATATTTTACCTCCTAAGTTATGTAGTAGAATTTATTTAAAATGGGTTCCAAAGACCACCTGAAATGGGTTTGGATTGGTCTCTTTTGGGACTTAGTTATATATTACATTAACAGAGGTTGAAAGGCTACATCACATATTAAAATAAGAACAAAAGCTAACAAACATGAAAAGCAATGTGATAAAAACTGTATGCTGTAAACTTTCATCTGTGTCACGGGCTGCAGTTCTACCTGACCCTCTGACTCTAAGCACAACCTCATAAATTTTGACCAGGCGAGGTCTTAACATTTCTCCCTTTAAGTATTTATTTAAATAAGTTGATAAGTTCCATTCAAATGAAATTACTAATAAGTACATTCAAAAGTAGCTGCTGGGAATAGAAAAGTTCAAGAAATTTAAATGTTGCAATGTAGAGAATTAATGTGATTTACTGTAATTGTAAAAGAGTCCAGGAAAACAAAATCAAACCAAAAACCTGTCCTGGACATAGCAATATGGCCACCTGTATGTGTAAGGCTGGCCCCCAAATTCATGAAAACCCTGGAGTCTCTTTCCCTTTCCTTTTCTTAGCTTCACTTCTTGTCTCTCTTTTCTTGTTTTGTTGTTGTTGTTGTTTGTTTCTTTGTTATTTTGTTTTTGTTTTTTAATTTTTTTCTCCTAACCTTAGAGTTCTGGAGGTTTAAATGGAATCTGTATGGATTTATCCATGAAGTTCAATTGTTTAATTGCAGTTGATGTAAAATTGGCAAATAAGATCTGACTGGGCCTGGGTCTTATCATCAAATGATACAATATACTAGGGTTTCTGGTGGACTCTTTTGTTTGGTTCCCATCCAGCCACTGGTGTTTTAGTCATCTTTTTTTACTGCTGAGAATTAAAGATCCAACCAGTACAACTGTAGAGGAGAGAAGGTTTATTTGAGGGCTCAGGGTTTCAGAGGTCTTAGTCCACAGAAGTCTGGCTCCATTCCTTGGGGCTAGAGGTGAGCCTGAACTTCATGGTGAGAGAAGTGGCAAAGGGAAGCAGCTCATATGATGATCAGAGAGCAGACAGAGAGTCTCCACTTGTCAGATGCAAATATATATACCCCAAACCCATACCCTAATTCCCACATCCTCCAGCCACACCCTAGGACTTCAGGTACCATTCAGTTAATCGGCACCAGGGGATTGATCCAGATTGATTTAAGACTCTCACAACCTAAATCATTTTTCCTCTGAACCATCTTGTATTGTCTCACACGTGAGCTTTTGGGGGACAGTACAGAAAAACCATAAAAACTGGTAAAGAAGAGGAAATGTTTTATGCTGCTTGAAACTTGCACCCAAATAATTTCTGTGTTCTTTTCTTCATACTAATTGTGGCTAGTTTGGGGAAATAAAGAACATCTAGCCTTCTAAAATCCAATGAAAGATGGGATGTTATCCAAAAACAGGAGACCATATGAACCTGTCTTTATAACTAGAGAATGAATATTACACAATTATATAACAAAATGGCACAATACATATCAACAATATTGGTAACAGAATTTGACATATATTATTTTTAAGAAGTTATTAAACCAGACCTAATACTATCTCCAAAAAAATAAATAACATAAAAACATCAGTCTCTATCGCCTTCTAATTTCTTTCTTTCTTTTTTTTTTTTTTTTTTTTAATTTACCACCTCTTTATCTTTTACCTAAGTAGTCCGTTTGTGTAGCATCTATTTCTTCCCAGCATGATGTGAGTTACATGGGAGCAGGGACATACCAGGGAAAAAGGGTACCCTTCTTAAAAAGACATGTGGCCAATGAGTAGAGAAAGACAGCAAAGACGTACATCTGTCCCTTAAAAGGGGCCACTAGAGAAAACAGCAAGGCAGGCTTTCCTAAGTGAATCCTTAGTTGAGGGTTTGTATGTTTCCTATTGCTGATATAGCATATTTCTACAAAGCTAGGAATTTCAAAACACAAGTGTATTATCTTACAGCTCTGGAAATCAAAAGTCCAAAATGAATCATTCAGGGAAACTTTCCATGCATTGGAAGAGCTGTGGTCCTGTTTGATACTCTGGGGTAGAATCTGTTTCCTTGCCTTCTGTACTTCTGGAGGCTACCCACATTTTTCGACTCATGGCTCTGCATCACACTACCTTATCCTTCTCTGCCTCCATTGTCACGTCATCTTCCACTCACTTGATCTGTTCCTCCTCCCTCTTCTAGGGACCCTTCTGATTATATTGGACACAATCAGGTATTCAAAAATAAATCTTCCCATCTCAAGGTCCTTATTCATAGTGGTAAAGACCTTTTTGCTAGGAGAGATTACATATTTATTGGTTCTAGGATCAGGAGGTGGACATTTTGGGGGAGCCATTATTCTGTCTTCTGCAGAAAACTATAGGAACTTTTTCCCTTGTTAGTCCCCAGTCAATGAAAACAAAAATGTTCATCATTGGGAACACTGTAAACTTCTATAAAATATGGAACATTCTTTTATTGATCATATATATAGTCCCCATATTTCTTTTTTTAATTCCAAATATTTTATCAATTTTCTTTGACTACTACACACTGGTAATGTAAATTGTACATTCAAAAATAAATGTACAGAACCCTGTATATATGTAAATAAGTGGAGAATATTGAAGAGGATTTCTGAGTAGCAAAGTAAGATTTATTATGTTTCTACTTTGTTTATACCCACTTAATCAGAATCAGGGGGAAAAAATCACATGGAATATAAGGAATTTTCATTTGCAATAAATACCCAGCCAGGCTTCAGAGAAAGTTAGTTTTTCCAACAAGCTTTTATAAGAGGAAAAGATCTGAAATTTGAGGGTTCAGTCTTGGGCAAGTATCTGGACTTCATTTGTTTGAGTTTATGACCAAGAAAGCAAGCCACAGGTACTTAAGACTAAAGAGGAAATAACTCTGCTGTCATTAAAATAAATCATCCTATGGAGGCCACAATACCTCTCTACTGGGAGGAAGACAGGGTTTCAGAATGGAGAAGTCACTGGACCTCAGGAATTTTATTCCCATTTCCCCCCTAGATTTTGGATACTTTGGTATGAAATATACACAGCAGTTCACAGTTTTTAACAAGTTGTAGAATTACATTGAAATTCAGTACTATGATAATAACCTCTAAATTAATATTTTCCTTCAGATAAATTGCATTTGAAAAAAATCTAATTTTCTTGCCCATAAAGTGACATAATAAAACTAGAATGCCAACCTTAGCATGTAAAACTCTCCCAGCAAATGTTACAGAGACAGTCCACTTTCAGAGTATTTGCTCTTTGTGTTTAGCTATTAAAATAAGGGTTTAATTTAAAATGCATGAATAAGCTTCTTACTTGATTGCAGACAAGCAAAGGAAGTAAACATTTTCTCTCTCTTTTTTAGAGTGCTAATGCTCTATCGTTTTCTTTCCTTCATGCAATTACAAGTTTAGTAGCTGATGTGACAGTGTTGAACTGGGGGTGTTGGGGCCAGGGAGGAGAGTATCAATCGAGCATAACTGTTCAGGTAACCACTCTGCTGTCTCAAGTATCCATGTTTTCCCGGATGTTCCTGCTACTATGTGACTTTTACTTAGGCTGGGGTTTGAAACAACTTATTTAGGAATAGGTGTTTGAGAGGAGCCATTAAACAACCATCAAAGCATTAAACAGCTACACACACAGGAACCTCCCACAAGTACCACCGGGAGTTGACTGTAGAGAATCCTTAAGCCTTGCAGCAGGTGTGATACTACTTAGAGTAGGAGTCTAGGGAGCAGAGAGTTGACAACAATGTCCAAAGGACTGGAGGCAAAAGAGCACACAGCTTGAGTGTGTGAGACAGCTGCTGCTTTCACCATCTCCCACATGTAATGTTTCCAACACATTAACAAAGCACTGGAGTCATGGCATGCTGAGTGACAGGAAGAGAACCATGAAATTGGTAATGTCTTGCCAGTTTTTAAATGTAGATGAATAACTTCTTGTCAGAGCAATGAAGTCTTTCTTATCCTATAAAAAAAAAAAATCCATGTATAACTAATGAGACACCTGGGCCTTCATACCTGCTCTATTCAATTTCGTACACTAGTTTGCCTGTTCAACTACCTGTGGCACTTAGACTATGGAGATAAGTATTTTCAGAATTGATTAAGACTGTAATAAATTAATATGCAAATGTCCATGTCTGAGTTGCACCTTGATTGCAGTGGACAAAATGTGATATATCATTTTTGAGGTACTCTTGATATTGCTATATCCATAATCAAATTGCCTTGATTTCTCTTCATATAGAAAACATGTAAATTAGCTTATGCTGTACATGGTGGAGGGAGAGTCTGGGCATGGCAAGATGTCAAGAAACTGCCATTGTGAGTGATTTCACTCCTGGCAACTTATTATGATAATAGATTGCTTTTTATTATATCACTGTATTTGGCTGTGATGATATTTAACTACAGAAGATTAAAGACATGTCATGATGCCAATGAACTTTATGAATGAACTAGTACATTTTTGCCATGCTTAAAATTAGCAATCCAGAACAATAGTAAACAATTCTGGGAAAGCTCAGAGTCACTCCACTAATGAATATACAATTTTTGTCTTTTATATTTCCTTCAATTTTTGAGCCAATAAATGCTTATTGTTTAGTTTTTATAGCTAATGCTAGGCTAGGTCCCAGATAGAGCATGGGGCCATCAACTATGACTCTGACCTCAAAGATCTGACAACCTAATTTGCCATACTTAAAGCAGTAGGACAATTTCATAGTTTCATAGAAGTTTCTTAAGAAGGAGAAAATAGAAAGACATCTTAGGGAGATTGAGTCATGGAGGAAGAAAGGAATGTCGTTATTCAGGGAACAGGAGGGACCATTTCTTCAGCTTAAGGGTTACCGTGTTCTAAGCATTTTGCTGTTCGTCTAAGCAACGCTGTAAAGTAAACATTACCATCCCCATTTTACAGATGAGGAAAAAAAATGTAGGGGAGCTTCCATAAGTTTACACAGCTTGAAGCTGAATAACTTGGACTCACACCCAGCCTCTTCAGTACCATAACAGCATGCCAGCCACTGCACAAATGGAAGCAACCAGCAGGCTCAGTCTAAAGCAGTGACTGTGAAACCCAGAGGCAGACCCGAACTGAAATTGCTGTTCTCAGGAAAAACCATCAGAAATATCAGGTTATGGAGAAAGGCAAGAGAATTGTCAAAGAAGATCCTAAGAGTGGCTGCTGACTTTAAGACCCACTCAGAAAGAGTGGAAAATCTCTTCTCTTAGAACGCATACTCTCCAGGATTATCAAAGAATTTCACGAGCAAATATCTCTGCCACCTAGAGAGCAATAGTCAGTCTTCCTCACTTTGGGAGGAAAAAAAGACATGATTGCTGGTCCCTCGGCTTCTTACCTAGTTCTTCTACCACAGTAACTAGGTCAAGTAGGGCGGTGTTTGGGTGGGGTTAGGGAGAAAGGCTGTATGTGAGTCTAGAGGGATTTAAAAAGAAAAGGAAAGGAGGTTAGGAAAGACTGTGCCGGAGTTCAGGGAAAAAGGGCTTTGTCTACATATCCTACATTCAGTGAAAAATTGGAGCAGTTGGCTGATTCAATCCCCAAGTGTCATTTTTATCTCAATTTTCAATAATTTATTTGTTAAGCAAATAACTACTGAGTGCCTACTATGGTAAGTGGATTAAGAGATACAAATATAAAATAGATAAAAATCTTAATAGTAATGAATTCAGTGAGGATTATGAGATCACATACCATTAATTAACCCTATCACCAGGGCAAAGATATTGGTAGCCCAGGTTAGGGTCAGATAGTATTCCAGAGTTGAGAAGAGAAAGATTTATTTCTGGAAGAAGGAGCATGGGTTACAGAAAGCTAAGAACAAAATATGTTTTGGAGATTGTTCTTGAAATGTTTAAGATAAGCTTTGTACATTCAGAGATAGCAGAAGAAAAGATACTATTTTACACAAAAGGAGTAGCATGAATTCATGATAAAAGGTGGGAAAACATGAAATATGGACAGGGAAGGAATTTGAGTACTTGGGCTTGCCTAGAAAGCCAAGAGCACATGACTATTTGAGAAAATAGTAAGGTAATTCCTTCAGTTTTGCACCATTTCTGCCCATCTACTGTTTCATTTAAAGCAGCTGATACTGGTAGCACCAGTTGTGGGAGTGCTTACTAATGCTATGGAGGTCAACCCACCCTGACCCAATTGTCACTCTCAGCTTCTGCCAATCAGGTGAGGTAAGAACTCTGTCTGTTAATTCAGCCCATCATAATCTAGAAAAATGCGGACTCCATCAGCTAAAAATCTATTGATCACTTATTTCCACACTGTTGGACTTACAGTCCCTATAAATTGTTAATATTAGCAAAGGTGTGAGACTCCCTTTTCTACTTCTCCATTCGTCCTCCTTGTCCCTTCATGGTTCAGTCCTTTCTTACCTGTGGGCATAATTTAGTCTCTTTGGGTATGTTTAAAACAAAACCTCTTATTTGATTGAGTGGGTGGTAAATTTCTGAAAGTGATGGAATTGATGTCCCTACACCGACATCACCTTTCAGAGCCCTTGCAAGGAAAGTTTTCTCACCATTGAGCTATAGACAGAAAAACTGGACTCTGAAGTACTGTTGCTCCCTATTGGATCAGGCAGCTGGAGAATATGAACCACACTAGAAAGAGGTTCTTTTTTAAATCAGTGTTTGGCTCAAGGGGAGAAATAGGAACTAGTTGTAGTAATATTCTTTATAAATAAATCTACTCTTGTTTTAACTAAAAACATTTATTTCTTCTTTTGAATTCAATGTAAGGCTGTGTGTGTGTGTGTACAGAAAATATAATGTAGAAAATAATGAATGAATAAAAGTATGGTTTTATTAATAATGATATTAAGAGAGGAAGTCAACAGACATAAAATAGGTATCTGATTCACTCAGGATGAAACAACTTCCTCAGAAACAGTATTTGTCAGTATCACACATATTGTACATAAATACAGAAAAAGTTTCTACTGTAATCCAGTACACTTTATTGCATCTAGTTATAATGGATCAGCTCCCTTTTCATTTCTTCTTTAATTTCACTGTGGTAATATGCTTGAATAAACTCAGACATGGTACATTTAACCAATTTGGCACCATGCCTTAGGTTTATTAAACAAACAAAAATTTGATGGGCTGTCTCTAAACTCCGGCCCCTTAGGTAACTCCTGCAGCTGTAAATACTGCCCCTAAGGTGATTTTTCTCTCAGCTGCTGTCAGGACTCAGAATGCTAAGCAAACGTGGAACCCACACACTTTAGGACCAGTGTTCATCCCTTAGATTTTCTCTTCTTTTTTAACTTGGATATTGTTTTCTGCCTACCTTATAACGTCTGCAACCTTGACACTTTTGAACAGAATTATAAGCTGTTTTCTCTCTGTGTATTACCTGTTCTTTCTTACAGTCATCATAATTGTGGATTTAATATTTTTAAAAGTTAGGATATAAATGAATGAATTACCAAATATTTTTCCCAATGAACAAACAAAACCATCCTCATTGGTTAATAATCTATTTTCCCTAGAGTTCCCATAGTAGGGCACAAATAAATATTCTTATTTATAATAAATATATAATTTATATAAATTCACATTTAAAATAAACATAAAATATCTTAAATTAAGATGTCTATTTATGAGTTCCTAAATTAAGAATTTTATGTCTAGTGTGGAATTTTTTAATGTCAAAAAGATATATACTGGGCTGGAGTTGTAATTCAGTGGTGGAGCGCTTGCCTAGCATGTGTGAAACACTGGGTTTCATCCTCAGTATCACATAAAAATAAATAAAAATAAAAATATTTTTAGTTGTCTATCTACAACTAAAAATATTTTTAAAAAGATATATACTTCCTTTATTTTCTTCTCAAATCTAATCTAGCAAATGATGTCTAATTTTTATTACTCATATATCATATTAAAAGAGAAAACTAACTTTTAATATATATTTCTACCATGTAGAACTTGCAACTCTATGTGCTAACAAAATTAAAATATTCCAAGGCAAGTGCCTTTAGAGGTTGTATGTAGGCCATAAAGCAGTAAGAGGTTGATTCCACAACACATGAACCACAAGTGACACATGAACCTCAGGTTGTGTCATTCTCTATTTGTGTGGCACCTACAAAAATGTAGAGGGACCACAAAGTTTGATCATTACAATGAGTGCTTTGTTGTTGTTGTTGTTGTTCTTTTTATATATACATGACAATAGTCTCAGCATTTTTATACCCAGACTTATAATCCATGACAACCACTTTATCTCAGCTAACAAGCCTTTTTTCTTTATGGAGCATGTGAAGGTGATATGTACTACAAAGCATGTATGATGAAAAAGATGAGAATTACCATAGAAATATATCATGGATATCCAGATTGTAAACAACTTTCAAAATGAGTGATTTAAAATAAGCTTACAGAAATCTTGACTCCCAACAAAAACCTAGCAGAGGGCTATTTTTCTCCAGAGAAAACAGGATAAATGTAGGATAACTGGAATTACTTTTATTCATATGTGATTTTGAAGGGAATAAAAATTTAAGTATAATTCTATGTAGCTTTCATATAGCTCACTGATTTTGCAGAAGTATTATGAGGGTAAAAAATTTCTAACAAACAACAAAATATTCCAAGAGTTTAAATGTGTGCAGTTGTGGGGAAATGTTTAGGAATCCGATAGCCAACTACTAAATAGTTCATTTTTTCCTGATATCATTTATGATTTTAATTAGTCAAAGAAACAGACTTAATCAAAATAATAAATTTCATTTTCTAATATAATTCCTTTGATCTTTGTAGTGGTCTGTAGAATCAGATGGAGGTCCATTTTCCTAATGAGGGAATTGACACAGAAAGATGAAACCATTTACTAAAGATCACAGCAGCCATTGAAAAGTGTCTCTGCATCACATTTGGGAAATGGATCCTGTCCATGTGAATAAATCCTTTGAAATGCAGAGCTCTCTGGAGCACTAATTGCATGATGAGCAAATGCTGTGAGATGACGGTAAATGTCTGCTCTAAGAGCTTTGTGATCAAATTTGTACATTTGTATGCTAGGCATCTCTGACCCAACTTTGTTTACTGGATCCTGAAATTGCCTCATTGGTGTTTTTCTTCCTTCTTCTATTAGCTCATCTTCCCTCAATCTCTGTAGATTTAAAATTTCCACTACATATTCCTCTTTAACAAGGTTATTAGATATAAACTGTTGAAGATTCTACAATTGAAAGAGGGATGAAGACAAGCACACAGTTTCAAGGTTTTCATCCTCCCAATTTTCCTCTTTCTGGGGCTGCCTAAAATAGGATTACACCTCACCATATTTAGGAGCAAAGCCTTTCAACTGCTGTCAGATTCCTTTAAAAACCCACAATGAATGATGCCTGACTATGTGGTGCTGTTCTATCTGCAATATCCCAGGGTGCATAAGAAGAGTAAAGTCCTGATGCCTGTTTATCTTCTTTTGGCTCTGCCAAGTTGGTCTCAGTGATGGGTTGCCTCTCCTTCGCATTCCATCTCAATTTACTGAGGAACCATGAATGGAAGTAACTTATCCAAAGTCACACATGAGTGGCTTACCAGAATTCATACCCAGAACTGTCATGGTTCCTAAATCCTTTATTATGAGCATTATACCATACCATCTTCCAGGTCTCAGTATTAACATCATGTAAATTTATTCTCCAGCATGATTCATTAAAATGAAAATGGGCCATTTTCTCTGATTCTCCAAGCACTTCAGAAGAAGCGTTACATCCTGAATACAGATTTCGTTTCTGAGGAGACAAGAAAAGAAGTTAAACCTTTACTTGTATTGGAGGATGGTTCAACCTAAGAGAGCTTTTATGTCAGTTTCCAGTTTAAAATATTTAAAGGAATCCCAAGCAGTATTAAGGTTAAGAATAACTAGAATTGCATTTTTTAGCAGTAGGCCAAGCAAAGAAGCTAAAAAGTGCCTATAATTCATTGGCAGAAACCTAGTGAATCCCCTCTGGATAAAAAGCTAATGTAAAACTAAATAAAAAAAAAATCAACCTGTGCTAGACACCCACTCACACATTTTAAAATACCTTCTGTCATCATAAAATACATAAGTATCAAGTCCTTTTTTTTTTTTTTGGTGGTATCTTCTTTTCTGAAAAAATTAAATAAAATCACAATAGAACAACCACTTCTACCACTTCTATATAGCTCTCAATACAAATTAATAAAGAAATAATTATTCAATAAATATGAATATTTACAATTATGATCAAGAGGTTAAAAAGGTGAAAATCATAATGAACAAATTGTAAAATGAGACTTTGTCTTTTCCTTCTCTTTCAATAACAGTTCTGCCTTGGCTCCTTTCCTCTTTGAAAAAGAACATTTGCTTTTCTCTCTCATGATACTTAGATTAACAATTATCCTCAGGAAAAGTCACTATTTAGCACCTATTGTGTACAGAGCATTGGGATTGGCACAATTGGATAATTAATGTCCTCTCCTCAATCAGTTATTGTTTGTGAAATAGAGCATATGCATGCTGATACATGATACAAGCAAGTAAACATAGCACAAGGAAGGAATGCTGAGTGAGTGGTACACACAGTAAATATTACAGGTGTTTAAATGAGAAATTCATGTTAGAGTAAAAATTAAACCTTCCAGATCAGAGCAAAGGCAAAGTGGGCAGTGAGGGACAGAAAAGAGTGGGGCTTTAGGATTGCAGTGGCCCTGTTTGTGAATCTCATCTCTAATGCTATTAGCAGTGTGACTCTAAACAGAACTTATTCTGCTTGTACAAATGGGGATGATAATACTTCCCCATGTAGTTATTTTGAGTATTAAATTAGGTAATGTACACAACTAACTCCTCCAGGGTTTATCTCATGGTAGGCACAATTCAGTGGTGACTTGAAACTCCTGGGACTAGTGCCTGAAAAATGCCCTGAATGAAGTTTAACTAAGCCCTCCTTTGCCAACAACACCATTTAACTCTTTAATTTCTTGAGTCAAACCTTAGGTCCAATAGATCTTAGAAGTTTAGAAATGGAGACACACATTCCATAAATGAATAGGTGAACCAAGTCTGGCACTTCAAAATACCATCCAAGCATTTAAGAAATAAGGAATACGCTAGAGGCAGGTAGTAACTGATGACATAGTACTACTTGATGAAAGTACTATTGATGACATAGTACTACTTTTGAAAGCTGATGAGCTGTCTCAGTACTACATATGTACCACCATGCAAAGGATTTTTCTACTAGTTGGCTTTGCAATAACTTTTCTCCATATGCAAGCCAAATTAATATAGCATTGGGAGAAGTTCATTTCAGTTCATTTCATCAAGCATTTATAATTGCCAAATGCCAGAAAATAACATTTTTCTCAATCAACATCTGCATTCCTCCTCCAGAAGAAAGTGCCAATAGCACTACTGTCCATATTTCTGTTTTCTACATAAATAGAAAATTTGGGAGGTCTGGCCTCTATCTTTTCTTGAAACCACATATGATGAGGAGAATAGCCTTTTTATACCCTGAATTTAGATGATGCCCTAGTCTATCCAGCGAGTGGAAAGAGCTGGAAAGAGACTTGGAAGAGGACAGTGATTTTAATATTAGATGCACCTTTCATGGTTCTATCCCACTAACATCTCCAGCTTTGCCTTGCTTCATACCTCTCACCCAGACCTTTGAAACTTTTCCTTCTTTCCCTTTTAGGAACTGGAGATGTTGGTTTTATTGTTTGTGTAAGTAAATATGAGGATAAAGCACATAATGTAACTAATCATAATAATGAGTGTCCCTAAAGACAATGTTCCAAACCAGCGTGGTGACATAAACTCTGTATTCCCAGTGACTTGGGAGGCTGAGGCAAGAGAATCACAAGTTTGAGACTCATCTCAACAAGCTAGTGAGACCTTATCTTAAATTTAAAATGGAAAGAAAAAAAAAAAACTCTTCTAGATGGCCAGAGTGTCACCAACACTGCCAACACTGCACAACAATGTAGGGAAGGTAGTTAGTTTATAGACCTTCTTCAGAAAAATAAAATCACCTGTCTAAAAACTGTTGGTATAGAGATGTTCCAAAACACAAGGAACAACTGATGAAATAAAATATTCAGTTTATCATTTTGACATTGTTTATTCATTTCCATTTTTCTTTAATTGAATAGATATTTTATGACTAAAAATAAACCATTAATCAGGGGGATAAAAATTTGTTTTTAAGGCTCACTGGGGAAATGCACCAAAATAAACACCAAAGAAAGAGAGATCATCCAAAACTAACTCTTGAGGAATGTTGTTCCTCTATAGAATCCCAGGAAATTGTATTTAAGAAAAGTGGCTTTACTAAAAGTTTATTCTGGAGTAAATATAATTAGCAGATGTACATAAAGGAAATGTTTGACTTCACCCATTGTGTAAGGAATACAAATGTAATAGTCTTATGATAAAAGTAATTAAAAGTTGAAAATGATTTTAAAAAGAGTGAGAGTGTTAGCAAAGTTGTAATGATGTATTATATATTAATCTGTTTTTGGTAGCATTAAAAATTGACTATTTGAGAATGTTGTAGGTAAAAGTGGATAAATAGGTTTTATCTAGTGTGCTCTGACCTTCTTTTTACCTGAAATGACTGGAGCCCTATGTATGCTGCTAAGAACTCTGAAGCCACATGCAATCTTAATCTTAGCAGGAAAGAGCGCTAGACTTAAATAGAAGTCATGGATAAGGGAGCAGAATAAAAAATTTCAAGTTCTTTGATAAACAAAACTCCATTCCTAAGCATATGTTTCAGTAAGGGGAAAACAATACAATTAAAAGGTGTTTCTTATAGAATTAACTATAATGACAAAAAAGGAGGGCAAATTCAAAAACAAATAAAATTTTTAATAGTTATGATACCCTGTCATTGATTTTTATACACTAAAATGTATAATCTTAAAGCTCATGTAGACAAATTCAATATTTCCTCCATTATATTTTTCATATAAATATGCACAGAGTAGGCAATTGGAGAAAAACAGAACTGATTAAAAAGCACTGGAGTTTTTTGCCACTTGAGATCAGTTTTGCCTCACCCTCTGCCCATCGGCATTTTTTTCAACTGTTATGATTCCTTCATTCTTTGGAAAGAAAAGCCTGGTATTTTATCACAGTTAATTCAGTAGAAATTAAATTTCAGGTATATGAATTTAATAAATTGGCACGTCATTTGGCTGATTGTTTTATCTTTCACAAATTAGAATTAATATGTCTAGAGAGAAATTACTTCCATCTTGTGCCTCTTTATAGTGAAATTCACTAATGAAACAAAACCTCAAAGTACTTAAGAATGAAACATATTTTCATTCCCTATATTTCCAGGCTTAATATTAAAGTAGACAATCTTCTTTGAAAATAAATTTTTCAGAGACAGCTTCAAGAGTAAATTATAAAGCATACGGCATTTTCTGCAGATTTATTGTAAACCAATAAGCTATGCACCAAGCTTCTGCTAGAAAAACAAAGAGTATCACTTTACATTTTCCATTATTTATATGTTTTGGATAGGCCCTACTATTGCATCTGAAAATACTAATCACAAGATGTTTTTCTTTCATACATGTCTATAATAACAAAAAATTGTTTTCTTAAAATATTCTTACATCATCTTCCTAAATACCATTGCAATGAATACTAATTTTAAAAAAATACTCTATTCATCAAGAAAAAACAAAATCAGAAAATATCATTACATTTTAGGATTTTCTTTTAAATACCACATTTATTTGATCAAATGTTTTGCAAAATATTATGTGTAATGACAAGCAGAAGATAAGAATTTGGAAATCAAGTAAGCTTTTGTGTATCTAAAATAGTAGCTCAAATTAGTGAGTTTTCAGTTTGACAAACAGATTACTTTATATAGTTCAAGTTCATTTTTTTAGGCAAACAAGAAAACTATGGCATATCAAAGCTGGTGCTTTAAATTAATAGATCTAAGTTTTTTCCAGTATCTGGAAATACCACATTGCCTTAATTTCACTACCACAATACAAGGCTCACAAAAGTGTCAAGAAATGTGAGTTGCATGAATTTCTGAATGACTAACAGTAATAAAGCTATGTGATGGTAAATTATTTTGTCATAACTTGGTCCATTTGATGTGAGTCAGTATGTCCTAATTTACATTTGTAATAAATTGCTCTCTAGAGTCTGCAATCATTGTTTAGCCATTTGTAGAATTTTATTTGTTTCTATATTACCACGATTACCATACTATCGTGTAATAGTTCTGAAAATAAGGTCAAACTCTTTTTGATTAAAGGAAGTTAATAGTCTTTAGACTTATCATGGTACTCAAGTCCACATATGTTTTATGGCCCTCTTAGTATTTGTACAACATGATCCATAAGTACCAAACAAAACAAATGCTTTAGGTTTTCAAGAAGCTAATAAAGAAGTGAGAAATACTTTAGATCTTTTAAAAGCTAATAAACATTTATTTTTAGAATGCTGTTTAAAACTTAGATTAAAAAAATGACTGAGGCATATAAAATGTGGAGAGTAAAAGAAAATCATTTTAATTTTGTATTTATTCATGCATATATTAGAGTCTAATGCTGCAGAAACCAGATGCAATAATACAAGGCCTCAAAAAGTAAAGTTTATATCTCTCACACATGACAGTCCAGGCCTGCAGGACAAATAAACAGCTTGGCCCCACATGACTACTCAGAGATCCAGTTTTTTTCTATTACTGGATGTGTCAGTTGAATCTTCTGGGAAATCGACATTAAGACAAATGTACAAATACAGAGTGTATTTGGTGAGTGAAAGATAAAATAGGGAAGAATTCAGCTAGGAAAGTCTTCAAAATGATGCAGATATGATACTAGTGAAAAGAAAGAGGAAAGGAAGCTGGACTCTGAGGAACTGAGTCAAACATAAAAATACAGCAAATACTAGGTCAAAGCAAAGTACACTTCTGGAGCAAATATTGCCCATTAGAAATCTTTTGTTGGGCAGAAATGACCAAACCTTAGTTCTCCCAGTTCTCCCACCACAATCTTTGAATAACATTGCCCAAGAAAAATGTGGCTTGGGCCTAAAAGCAAAGGTGAATCCTGAATTTGCTAATAACTAGAGGCTTTTAGCCAAGTACACATCTTGCAAGTAAATGGCAAGTTCTTTCCTTAAAGTGAGATCTGATTTAGATTCCTCTATGGCTACCACATTATGAAATAAGAGAGGATGGGTATATAGGGGACACCTGCAGTTAGCTGTGTACACACACACACACACACACACACACACACACACACATATATACACCAACAGTTAGTAATATATGTGTTTGCATATACATAAGTTATTTCAATTCTTGATATATTTGACTAAAGGTCTAATAAGTTGTTGAATTTGAATATTTTTGTTTATAAGCTGATGCTATGCAGAAAATAGTTTTTCATTTGCATGATGTGAGATTTAGCTGAAACGTTGAGAAAGATCAAATGAGGGTCCTTTGCCTGAGGTCTACACAAATAATCTGGAATATAGAGAATCAGCAGGATTAATTTGTAAATTTTCTTGATTCACATCAAAACAACCTCTGCAATACAATTCTAATATCTATGGCAAAAATTCTTATTCTCTACTGCTCTCAAAATCCAACAATTAACTAGCATTAATTCTAATGAAAAAGAACATGAGAAACTGGGTTGAGGCTTTTTGTCAGACCCAAGTAATCAAAGAAAGGAGGTGTAACTCAGTGGCCAAGGGTTTGCTTAGCATTCATGAGACCCTGGATTCAATCCCTAACATTAAAAAAAGAATAATAAAAAGAGGAAAATAATTCAATAAAGAAACAGAAAAGTAAAGAACAATAAATTTCTACTACTTACTGAAGGTCCTACAATATTGAAGGTCAAAATCTTCATGTATGTTGCATCCATTCATGGAACATTCCTGCAGTAGATACCATTATCCCTGTTTTTCAGATGATAAAATTAAGGCTAAGAGAGATTCAGTGACTACTCAAAGGCATATGATTAATATAGATATAGTCTGATATTAAACTAAGGTCCCCATAATCTCAGCATCCATCCGTTTTCAATTATGCCATTATCTCTGTAAAAACTGAACAATCTTTTGGATCTCTTTTCTTAAAAGACATAGGTCTAGTGCAAATGAAGTTATTTAAGACAGATTCTCTATGTCTTGCTACTGTTTATTTTCTAGAGCTAGAGAGTCAGATTTAGTTTGGAAAAAATATTTAAATAGTGTTTTTATATATGTGCTTTGTTAAATCTCTTTTCTATAAGAAAGCAGAAAGTTGTGTTTTATATGCAAACATATGTATAAATGTATGCATAACTATATACACACTCATATTCATGCATATGTATATGTGTGTATACATAATTATGCATATATATTCATGTATGTGTATACTTGTTTGTGCATAATGTGTGCATATATACATATATCCATATGAATGTAGCGAAACTTGAAAACAAAGCTCAATATTCATTACAACTTCTTCATCCTCTCCAACAGTATTACATAATTGACGTTTCTCATTCCTTGCTTAATTATCGTCTAATCTGATGATCAAGAATTAGAAGAAAGACATCCTTGGAAGGTTAATAAGCCATCCAGAAAATTAGATTAGCATGATCAAACCTTAATGATTATTGTTTCTCATGATAATGGATCACCTGAAAAGTTGGAGGAAGAAAAAATAAATTGGCATCATTTGGCAATTACACTCAATTTTTTCCACAGTAGATTTTTGCAGATGATCACCATTTATAAATTCTTTTCATATCTAAAACTAGAGGGTTTTTTATACATTATACTACCATTATTATAGTAATCAAAGCTCGTTTATTTGATCATCATCATAATGGAGTACTTGAGGCATTTTCTCCTTTGCTAATTGACAGTTGGTCAGTTAAGAGGTGCTTTTCACAAAATCTTCAATAACCCTAAGGGTTTGAATTAGCTTGTAATAAATGCCTGAGAAGCTCCTCTAGTTTCTTAAGTGCATTTGCTAAAACTCTCAACTGCTATTTTCTACCTTCTGGTCAGGAAATGCCTTTGATCTGCCATCTAGCTGTCTTTCTCATGTGTTTCTATCTGTCTCAAGCATTGTAACCCTACTCATCAGCACAATGACACATTACCATTTAGATATCATCCTCTGAGGCCAGGATTTTCTGAAAAAGAAAAGGAAATGCAAATACTAGGAAAAGGGTCAAACCAAAGCTCAGCTTGCTCTATTTAGAGAATTGCAGGAGGTAGTATGTGGTTAGAAGACTGAGCCTTGAGCTTGATCCTCACTCTCACTTTAATTACACACCTAGGTGCATCCTGTGCAGACTTTTTGGCTCACTCACAGCTCCATAAGTGCCCACATGCCACTTCGCCATCTGTGGTGGGACCCCCTCAGAGCCTGAGCTCCAGAGCATCAGTGTCCAGCAATGCAAAATTGCTTCCTTCAATTTCACTCTCCCCATCACTTCCTGTTACGGCACTGGTAGTGGTAGGAGGTGGGGGAACATTGGACTATATGAACTTGCAGATTTTAAAAGAGTACGTGCAGTGCACAGTCTAAAAGTATTTGAATACGCTTACATTATTTTCTCACAGTAATTTCCATAATAACAGGGACTTACTACTTTCTCCCTATAAATATCTGTTAGTGGTTAGGTGAATGCTGATAGAATGAATGGATACAGTAGAGAGATTGGTCCATATCATTGAACTAAAAACTCAATATCTAGTTTTGTCTTGATTCCTTAGTGGCATTATATTTTTAATACATATTTAGGGAAGTTTTTTTTTCCTTGTGGTGAAAACTCCCAAATATCAGAAATGTGATTGATTGCAAACCTCTGTTGATAACAGAAAAGGAAGGAATTGGGAGGATATAGAAGATAGAGACAGTGATTCATATTCATTTCTTAAATATAAAAAAGCAATATATATTTGAGTAAAGAAAGTTTATAAGTATATAAATATATGCCTATAAATACTAAATTTAAAATGACTCTTTTCCTAGTCTCAGCCAAAATTTAGCCATTTTATTCTTTTTTTTCCAACAAATATTTCCTGAGAACCTATTGTGTGCTAAGTAAAATGTGGATATTAATGCAGAGAGAACAGTAAAATAGTTCCTATCCACCAAGAAACAATGGGGGTAGTTTCTTGGGCTTTTTTTTTTTTTAATCTCATCTTTCCTTTCTTTTTTCTCCTTTTTTCCTTCTCTATTTTCTTCCTGTCTTCTTTCCTTCTTTCCTCATATACAGAATACAAAGTTAAAAATATCAAGAATAAAATTCATCCATAGTCTCTCCCACACCATTTCAATTAATCTGGAAAAGTTAGCAATTGAAATCTTTTTTTGCCAGCTGAGGTTAGCTTCTTCAGAGTGTGTTCTAGTGTTTAAAATAAATATTTTGCAATTAGGATGAAATATGTTAGTGACAGCTGCAGAGGCTGAAGGCTTCTATTTATTCAGATACCCATTTTATCTCCAAAATATCAAGGTAATGGCAGATCCTCAGCTTATCACTGCTTCTAGATGTGAACACATAATTAAATCTCTATATGCCTTCATTTTGCTTTAATCTCCCTCCTCAAACTGCTGGTAATGAGAGGCCTGTTGATGTAAGTTTAGAAGATAATTCTTCTGGAGGAAGTTTTTAGGTACCCAAAATGAAATCTGTCCTATTACAAATAATATACTGCTCAAGGGTCCCATGTTGACTTCATTTAAACTCACACAGCTAAATTTATACATGGAAAAATTAGGCCCCTGTGCAAAGGAAGCATTTTTTGCAAGAATGTACACGGTTTGTATGAAATAGTGCTGTAGTCTAGGCACAGTAATGAACTTCAGTGAATGAGACAGGCATGCTAATCCAAACTGAAAATGTCATTGCAAGTGTAGTAGCCAGAGCTTTGGACAGAGGAATAAAAGATATTCATGGTAGTCACATCCATTCTTCTGTGCTTAGTTCTTTTCTTCCAATCTGTTGAGATTCAAGCCACAGTAATATGGATGTTCATTATCAAGATGTTTAGAGAATAAATTAGACAATAGCTATACAGCCCTTGAGATAAAGTTAGAATGTAAGCTCTTATTAATTAATAATTTCTGTTGTGTTTATTTATTAATCAAGAGATGATTCATAAAAAACAGATATACATAATCAAATCACACATATGTATAAGATACACTCTCTGCCTCAAAGGAAGATGTAAATGGAAATCATGCCATCTCTTATTTTACACAGGCTGAAAAACTCTAAAATGAAAGTACTGAATTGGGAAGATTGATTTATGAATATTATTATATACTGTGTTTGATTTATAAACTTGCTACAACAATCCTTCCCAATAGAATTTGCTACATTGATGAAAGTGTCCAATATCCACAAGTTCAGTACAATACCCACCAATCACGTGTTGCTGTTGACCAGTTGAAATGTAGTTAATGCAAGATTTTAAATTTTATTTAATTTTAATTAATGTAAATTTAAACAGCCACAGATGGCTACTAACTACCATATTGGACAACGCAGACCTAGATAAGGAATTTGATTTCTACTTTTTCAAAAACTGTTTCTTATAGTAATAGTTTAAAATACTGCTTTTAGTCAAATATTAACCATATATATATAACAAGTAGACCTTAATCATCATTTAATAAATATGCTACAATAAAATTTAGAGATAAAACCAGTACATTTTCAGTCTTCTCGCTACCACCTTTTCCTCAGCATATCAAGGTTGTGGAATTTGCGGTTTAAAAGAGTAAAACTAAATATAGTCATTGCTAAGCTAAGTCAAACCTTTAAGTTGTAGTAGAAGCTTAAAGCAGGTTCTTCCTCAGGTTTGCATACACTACCCAGAATGACATATTAACTTCTCTTCTGGCTTATGAAAAGAAAGATTTGATGTCTGAAAGTAAAGGCTTTGGATTACTATAGGCTCACTCTTTCAGTGAGCAGACTATTTGATTTATTTGATGAGTTATCTCAGACGACCCTCTCAGGTATGAATCATCAGAGTTATGTTGCTGAGTGATAAGAAACCTTCAGAGATACCTAAATCTTCTTTTACCACTGGGATTTTGATCTGTCCTGAAATAAAATTTAAAAAATCCATGTTTGATGTTTCTATCTAGATAGATTTAGGGATATTTATAGAAGATTCATAAACTGATACCAAATTCATATTAAGGAGTGCCTTAAATTAACAATGCAATATTTACCAAAAAAAAAAAACAAAACAAAACAAAACAAAACCTGTGGACAATGTCTTATTTTTATTTAATTTTAATTTTGTTTCCCAAAGGTTGAAGGAATGGTTAATGTATTATACATTGAAAAGTCCATTACACTTTGGATTAGCATTTGTTTTCCTGTGTTTTCCTTAGGGACATACCAACAAATGAGCAATGTTCTTAATTTGATCTCTGGAGTAATCATAAGATATGGATATTGTATCATTTAGCAGATGCACTAAGCAAACAAGTAGGTTCTTTAAATGTTCATTTCTATGTGCCAAGAATGCAACTGGCTTCTTAATTTTACTAAAGTTCTGAGATTGAATTTTATTCCTAATCTAGTATTGGTACACTAATCATATATAGTCTTAAATTTTTAAAGTTTTAAAATTCAAGTCATTTGTCTTAAAAAAAAAAAAAGTTGAACTCTTTCCAGCTGCGTTAAATTTGATGTAAAATCTGCCTCTGAAACATATACTCCTCCTCAGAGTGACATTCTTGGTTGTTATTTCCCACCCATAGAGTTCGCTCAATATGCAGCAGTTTTTACTAAGGAGACTTCATTGTTTAGAGTGTACTTACCTTGCCCTGGGATTCTGCCAGGTGTAGCTAATATAATATAGAAGTTGTCCTTGAAACATATCTTTCCCATTTAGCAATGCCTCATCTGAATATGTTCTCTGTTTATTTGCACTAGGCCCATCTGTACACAAACAAATCACTACCTTGGCCACATAGGCCCTAAGAATAAAGTGAGGTACATGTTTTATTTGTAATCTCTTTTCAGGCAAGGGGATATAGTTCAAGATCTCTCTCTTTGAACTGCTTGTCAGGCAATGTGAGAGCAGAGGAATGGAACTGCTGTGAGCAAAGGCAGTCCCTGTCTCTGAAATAGAATTCAACAACCCAGTATAGATCTCTTCATTTCGAATACCTGTACTGGGTTGGTGAAAGGTATTTCTGTACGGAGGTAGATATCCTGAAAAATGGATTTGGTGCAGTGAAGGCATGATTAGTCTCTATGTACTATTACATATATTAAGTTCCTTTTTCTCCCACTTCTCTTCCATTTAAAAATGCTGTCAATACAAGTGCTTGTACATCCACATAATTTCATAAGAACGGTGCTTCAGATACACAAAGAAAAAGCAACTGAGTACAGAGATAGAATTAGTTGCTATGTATCAATATTTCACAAAGCTTTTAAGTATTTCATTTCATTAACATTCTCTTTGAATCACACTACATATTTTTCAGGGAAAGAACTTCCTATTCATTTTATCTGATCTAAAAATACGAATATGCATGAAGAGATAAAGCAGCATTAGGAAAAATGAAAGCAACAGTAAGAATGTCATGTGGGTATGAATTTGGAAAGAAAGCAGAATGTGTTTTTGAGAGAGGAAAAACAATATTTTTTCATTTGGGGATACCCTGAGTCAGCCATAGTCTGATCTTTGTGTTATAGGGCATTAAAAGTGTGTGTGTGAACAGACATTTTAATCATGCCTGTGATTGTTAAGAAATATTTCCCATATGCTCTATGAACATAAAATTTAGCTTATTTAATGATAGAAGAAATTAGTATACACTTGACTCTATTTGTTGTTGTTGTTAATAATCACCAGTATTAGCTCTATTGAAAGAATAAGGTCAAATTGTACTAAATGTCTCAACAATTTCCTCCTGTCTTTTCCACCCTGGACAAGAATATAGCACCACATCAAGTCTTTCCTTTTTCTATCCTTCTTCCTCTTGTGGGGCTAGGAGAAGACTAATTTTTATTTCATATGTCATTTTCAAACTACCATTAATGGAATCTGGCATTATCATACAATAGAACACTTCCTCCTGTTGTTTGCTGATAGTCCTTTTCTGATACTCCACCTCAGTACCATTTTTCTCAGTGACTTAGCACTGGAATCACTTTGGTGTACTCTGATCTAGGATAAGCTTTTGGGATCTGGGGGCATTTGAGAGTTGCTGGTGGAGTATGTCCACCAAAGAGACTGCATTCATATCTCTAAATACCATCCTTATATATTCAGGTTGTGCTAGATTACACAAATGAATGCCGAGTAGCAAACACCCCCTAAACTTAGTGGCTTAAGAACACCTATGCTCACTCCTTCTTTCAATAATTTCTTGCTAAAGTTGGCTGGGCAAGGTGCTAGGTGGGGAGAGTTGGCTCTCAAGTACTTTCCAGAGTTTCTGCAACTGACTACTCTAACCTGAAGTTCTACCAGTGTCACCTCCATTCAATATCAGAGCATGAAGAAAAAGCAATATTATCTTGTTCCTGCACAATTAATGTATGCATTTAGTGATTACCACAGAATCTGTCTGACCTTTCTTTTTGACACTGGTGCCACAGTTTCCAACTCCTACCTCAATTTAATCATCTGAACATGGGATCACACCTTTTTACCCAGAGCTACCATGACCCAAAGATCACAAATTCTGAATTTGCTCACTCTGACTACTGCTTCTTGTCAACTCTAAGCTCTGTTCTAAGAGGAATTTAAAAAGCAAATGAGTGTTTAGGGGTGGGGATATACCTTAGTGGTACAATGTTTGCCCCCCATGCTTCATTCAGGCCCTAGGATTCATCCTCAGCACAATGAGGGAGAATAAGAAAAATGATCCAAGTTTTAGAATATCATAGGTGCTAAGAATATTGGGCCACAAACTAAGAACCAAGCACAACAATGGAGGAAAAGAGAGAAAGGTGAGGCTATCATTCAGGAATGGTAGGATTCTGCAACTGAATCATATGGTACAGTCTCAATCAGACTTGGAGGTCAGAGAAAACATGCCTGGATAGACATTGATAGCAACATGTGTAAATTCCTGAGGAAGGTATAAGTATAGCTGTCACATAACAAGCATGACATGTGACTAGACATGAAGGTGGAGAGATTAGTTAGGGACAATCATAAAAGATTAAATACAATGATAATGACTACTGTGGACTTTTATCCTTAAAGTAATAGGAAAACTTTGAACAGAAAGGATTATATCTCAATCAAATTTGTATTTTTGAAGTGTCATTCACATTTATTAGCCAATATATCATATTCATTAGAAATTCTTCAGTGACAGCTAAACAGAGGCCACAGTCTTCAATATGAACAATAGTAAAGCTCTATAAAAGTATGTTTTTTAAATTTTAATTCCATCAATATAACCCACAATGTTATAATAAATGTTTTGACCTTTCAAAATGTTCACTTCTAAGGTTTATTCTTACCATAATGTATTTTATTAATTCACAAATGTAAACCATATTTTATGACTGAAAACCTTATATGTCTTTTAATATATATATTTTTAAATGACCCTTAAACTGAAGAAATATACTACAGTCCCTATTCATCCTAAATCTTATGGTTTAGAGCACTAGAAATTTTCCCTAAATTTTCAAGATATTTTTCCAAACCTATAAAAAGTTAGGGAAAATGATAGAATTTCATTGATTTGAATTTTTTAAAAAAATAAGGTTCAGAAAGTTGGTCTCATGATGAAATTGTAAACAGATATTGTTAATTTTGTAAACTTTATCTCCATTTTTCTCTGGATAGCCTGGGCAATCTAATGGTAACAAAAATTTCTCTAATGCACCTATATTTTTTTTTTACTCTATATGTCTTTTCCACAATTTTTCATTCTTTTCACTTTACAGTTTTAGACTGAGCTAATGGTTCTGTAAATAGACATATTGATTGGCTCAGAGTCAATTTCTTACCTCTTCCAGCACTTTAGCTTTCTTAGACCATTTTGTGGGATTTATTTTATTTAGTATTTTCTTCTTTTATTGTTTCATGGAAGATGGTCATATCTTCTTTTACACCTCAATTCAAATAAATACAACCTTTCTCTCCTGACATTTTCAAGAAGACATTTGTTTTTCATCTTGTTTGCTTTTTTGTATGTTGATTTGAAACAATGTATGTGCAAGCACTTTGGGAGTCAATGAAATTTAAGTAATGGAGTTGCTGGGGGCAGGTAGATTCCAAGAAACAGCATAAAAAGAAGGAACTTGGGGAGATCTAGAATGGACCACAAGTTACTGGTTTGAAACCAGAGCTTAAGGGGCAGTTGGAAACTAGAAGAGAGAATGAGAAGAGTCACAAGATTCCACCAACTGGAGTCAGTAGAAGGGAAATTGTGGAGATGAACCTGGGTGTCTCATTATGGAACAAGCAAGGTGTCAAGTTGTACAGCTAGATCTAGCAGAAGACTGAAACTAATAAGAAACACTGATTTATAATCTTAATAAGCTTCCTTATTTTTGGTCATTGTCATTCCAAAACCAAGGGTGAACCTTAAAATAGCAAAACTCTGCTGGAAAACATACACAATTTTAAAAAATTGTTGCTGTTCTTACCAATTTTATGAAATGTAGTGACCTCTTAAAATTGCTTTATTATTGTTACTTTTTAAAGTAAATTATATATTTAAACAAGTCTTTATCTTATTTTTTTGTCTTCAAGTTTTACTTGAATTTGAAGCCAGGCTTAGATGGATTATATTTTTTAGGCTTACATTGCAAACCAGTACTCATAACAGGCCAGTAAAAAAGGAAAAGGGAAAAGCTCTCAATTCCATTCTTGTCTACATCAATAAGAAAAAGGAGGGAATACTACCTTAGTGCGTTATTCCTAGCAAGGTCCAGTGTGCTAAAACAAGGAGCCTGCCACTGTGGACAATCTCTGAGGGCGTCTATCAGACGTCTCACCACTCCTCACCTGTCCTCCCTTGATCTTTTTTACTTCTTGTACGCAAAAGTCAAATTTGGATGTTTTGGTGCAAGACATTCTTTATAAGTTCTATCATATCTTTAATTCTTTATTTTTGTTATGTTGCTTTATGATTCTTATTTCCCTGCTTCCACAAAGATTTTTCAGACTAGTATCATCATAAGGTCATTCACAGGGCCAAGAATTCACATTTGGGAAACTCAGTCTTTTTGGACTTCCTTCAAAATCCTTCTTACTTGGAATAAGAGAATGACTTAACACTTTCTTAATGATAACACCTTAGGGTGACAGAGCAATTTAGTGGATGCAAGCACTTTCACATATCCGCTTGTTTCATCTTCATCCCAGCCTGTGTTCTAAGCAGGGCAAGCATCTCACTTTACAAGTAAAAAAATCTGGGGCTTGAGAAAATATCTGAAGAACCCATGTGTAGCTCACCTAGCATAAGGTCTAAATTTGTCCAGTGTGCACTGCCTCTAGGTTACTTCACGTCATTTTCAGTGTTCAGTGACGTGATTATGTTTTCATTTCAGTTAGGAACATAGGAGATATATCTAAAAGAAGCAAGTTTGCAAGTGTAGATCTACTAGTTACTTTAAAATTTAGTCAAGGAACAAAGACATCCGAACAAACCTGAAACTTTAAAACAATTAAAAGAAAATAGGGAAACACTTCAAGATGTAATCACAGGCAATAACTTCCTAGATAGAACTCCAAAAGCTCAGGAAATAATATTGAGTCAACAAATGAGATGGCATCAAATTAAAATGCTTCTGCACAGCAAACAATCAACAGAGAGAAGACACAACCTACAGATTGTGGGAAAATCTGGCCAGCTATTCTCCTAACAGAGGATTAATGCCCCAAATATGTAAAGAACTCAAAAAACCTAAAACCAACCCCCCTCCAATTAATTAATGAGCAAGTGAACTGAACAGACATCTCAAAAGAAGAATAAGGGACCAAAAATTATATGGCAAAAATGTTTGAGATCTCAGAATTACTTTTGAGATTCCATCTAACTCCAGTTAGAATATCAATCATCAAGATTTCAAAACAATAAAGGCTGGCAAAGATGCAAGAAAAACAACTCACATACACTGTTGGTGAGTGTATGAATTAGTACACTTGCTGTTGAAATCAGTACTGAGTTGCCTCAAAAAAGCAAAATAGGTCAACCATATTATCCAGATGTACCACTCCTCAGCATATACCCAAAGGAATTAAAGTCAGCATTAGAGTTACCTATATGCCCATGTTTACAAGGCACAATTCACAATAGCCAAGCTATGGAATCAATCTAGGTTTCTCTCAACTGATTAATGGATAAAGAAAATGTGGTATATATGCAAACAGAGTGTTATTCAGTCATAAAGAAGAATGAAATTACATCATTTGTAGGAAAATGAATAGAACTGGAGATCATGTTTAGCAAAATAAGCCAGACTCAAAAGAACAAGTATTGTGTGTTTTCTCTCATACGTGGGATTTAAAAAAGTGACATGAAAGTAGAAAAGAGACTATTAGAAAACAGGGATAGAAATGATCCATCTATGAAATATACATATATGAATATACCACAATGAAGCCCATTATTCTGCATCATTAGTATGCACTAATAAAAAAGATTGAAAGCAATATAAGCAAGATTTGTTGAAATTTGAACTAGTACAGTGTCAATGGAATGGGAAAATATGTAGGATACAAACAGGACTTGTAAGTTTTTAACCAAATTGTGAAGTCTCTTTACCAAAATAAACCTTGTGTGCATTAAAGTTAAATCATTTGTTAATATAGTCTCTATTTGATTATTGAAATGAAACTGTATATCACAAAATACATTTAAGCTACCAACACCAAATGCTATATACTGAAGACATACAGGAGTGTGAATTATTAAAAATATATCTTTATTCACCAGAGATTTACTAGTAGAATAAGTAAGTGCAAATTAATATATTCATTCTCATGTAGCATTTCACATCTTGTCTCTTTTCTGTTAGCCCAACCGATGGCTTCCCTAAGTATGAGCAGAGACAAAGAGACAACAAGTACAATCAGAAAAGATATACTTCCTCTTGCCTTGTCAGTGCTACTTGTTCCTTACCTATGTATCCACTTACTCAGCCATCCCTCTTCCTATACTATCTGTGTTCCTTCTTCTGAGACCAACCACTACACCATTGTCTACACCCAATTCCTTCTCAAATCCCTTGCTTCTGTAATGTCTTCTTTCCCTACTGCCTACATTTGTTCCTTCTTGCTCCATCATTCCTCTTAGCTACAAAGGTACCTTAACATTACTTTTCCATGAAAATATTTTTCTTGACTCAAAATTCTTATTTGTTCAATGCTCATTCTTTGTTTGCTTCATCAGAAAAACTGTGCAAAAGTGTTGCTCACATCACTGTTTCCTATTAGTAACCCCCCCAGCCTTTCCTTAATCTCCTCTCACTGGGACTTGGTACTCACCATATTCTACATAACCTAAACTAATGTTCATAATATATCAAGGAAAAATAAATTTCCCATCTTTTAGGCATTCAATAAGGAAAAAAAATTAAAGTCATTTATATGAATATGCATAAAAAGATTCAAATTCATTATGCAGGGAACAATAGAACTATTTTTCTTATAATTATCTTTTAATTGATATGATATCATTTCATGAAGTCTAGCATAGCAACTTGATCTAACTGAATTATGCTATGCATGATATCAAGCTGTTTTTCTTCTTCCTTTTCTTCCTTTCTTCCACCTTGACTTCCTTTCTCCTCCTCCTTTTAAATAAACTAAGTATCTTCAGTTCTGACTCAGACAAAACTAAGTGAAATCAGTCAGGCTTAAATGATGACAATAGAATTATGCCTCAACAAGGTAGTTTTGTATTAATCTCCTAAATTATTTTTCATTGTTGTGCAGAAGATAAATTATGTGTTATTTCTAAAGAAGCTTTGTCAAGCTCTAGCAAACTAGCTTAATTATGAAAAACTAAATTTTCTATAATGATCTCTTCTTTTGAAGTCTTTAATATGAAATTACATTTGCTCAGTTATAAAGTTGGTTCTTGGGTTTTTTAAGTGTTTTTAGAATTTTAAGCCATTATGTATAAGTATAATTTCAGTCTTTCTTCAGTTTTTGGCATTTAAATCAATTAAAAATTTAAAATTATCAGTAGGTTAGTACTTTTTTAAGCAAAAGAAAGTAAAGATAATTGATTTCCTTCCTAAAATATGAATATATATTGCTGCATTATGACATGGATACATATATAGTATTAAACTATGTTAGTCTTGCAAATAATAAACCAAAATGCCACTTCTCTTATTTTAGCATTTCAATAATATATAACAGTGTAGCTTTTATTCATATGACAAATATCCTCACATTGAATGAAAAAAAAAAAGGAAAGTGTTTTCCTATTTTTCTTTAAAGTCATACTGGGATTTCTAGGGAAAAGTCAGAAAATGTAAAATATGGTATTGTTATAGCTCAAACACAGCAGCCTAGAACTTTCTGAGCTTCTAGGAACTGTCAACAACTCCTCTTATTTAAATCCAACTTACTTGCAGAAGAAGTATATGAGAGAGATTGTCATACAGATGCAATATAAGCAGTTGCACAAATTAAGCAGTTGCACAAATTAAAGAAGGAATGGAAAGTGTGAATTAAAATATCCTTTCCATTCTTTAAGTGGACCATATCCTTCATTGGAAGGGACACTCACAGTTCAGCTTTTAGGTAATAAAGTTATTGTAATTTACTAAATTAGTTAACAAAGAAACAATTGTCATTCACAATTTGATTAAGTAATTTTAGTTGCAACAGGTATATTGAATACTATCATTAACCATTTTTTTTATTTATGTAAAAAAGCAGAAAGCAGAAAGAAATTAAAAGTCTACCAAAAATTGCTTTGTCATTCTACTAATTTAAGAAAAAACACTGACCACTAGATTGATATTAACTGAAAAAGAAGGAGAAAAAAAAATGTGTTCTAAATTTTTAAATAATTAAGATTATGGTCAACATAATATTTATATAAAAGTTTCTTTTTCTCAAATTCATAATTATTTAAATAATCCCTAATATATAAAACTATATAAATAATCCCCATTTAAATCTGGAAAGCTCATCCTGTTTATTGATACACTCTGTTTCTCAGACCACTTACTTGAGCCACTTACTTCAGACTTGATGCAATTGGAGATTTCTATTTATACATCTTTATACTATACTTAATACAAATTAAACACTTTATAGGTTGGTTAAAAAGAAGTTCTAAAGCTCATGCAAGAGAAAATGGGAGTCATACATAGACTGGAAAGGTAGTATTATTTGGAGAAAAAATAAATATGCAATAGAAGAAATATGCTTAAACTATTATAGAACGTATGCTGACATGGAAAGAAAATTTTAAAAAGATGCAAAGCAGACTTGAAGAAAATTAAAAGCAGAGCTAAGGTTGTATAGCTAAGTATAGCAAGAAAAATCTGAGATATGAATATATTTATTTTCCTAGGGTGTATTAATAACATTTATCCATGTTTTATTAGTCAGTTTTCACTAGGTAAAACTACAGTAAAAAATGACCTCAAAATCTCAGTGGTTTGCAGCACCAATGGCATATATCTTGCTCCTTTAGCTACGGTCAGCTATGGCTCTGCTCTATATATCTTCTTCTTATGCTGGAACTGGTTGAAAGAACAACCCATATTTTAGAATGTGTCTTTTTTTTTTATACAAAGGGAAAGAGCAAGAAAGTACAAATCTACACAATAGCCTTTTTATAGCTTCTATCCAGAGCTCTCTTGACTCCACTCACATATTCATGGCAAATTAGTGTCACAAGGCCAAGTGTGGTATCATGACACTCCAAGTCCTAGAGCTACAGTATTAGAAAGAGAGGAAAACAATGGAAAAACAATAAATCTACTCTGAGTGTCATATGCCAATAGTCTTTTCCATGGAGAATATAATTCTACACACAGGTCTTGAAAAGTTAAAGCAAATATAGGTCAAAGTCACATCGTTAGCAAGAATTGGCAGGTGACTTCATTAGGATTTTTGATTTGGAAATTAGCATACAAGAGTAGGATGGCTAATTTAAAGTAAAGATAATTTTAAAGGAAACATGAATTCTACCATGTGGGAAGAAATAAAACACATAATGGTAAGAATGAAACAATTGCAAGATAAGCCATTGGAAATATGTTTTCATAAAGTTATTAAGCTTGTAATGAAGTAATAGGTTAGGATAATTTAAAGAAAATTTAAAATAGCCATCAAAATAATAACACAAAATGAAACATTTCTTCCATATATCATTAGAAGAGATAAAATAAAATTAATACCATAGAATAGTTGACTCGCCAAAAGAAAGAAGAAAAGGGAAAAGAATAACACAAGAAGAGAAGTAAAATATGATTCAAGCATCAAATTGGCAGGCTTAAAAACCACACATATCAGTAATTAAATTAGAATAAATGGACATATTTTTCACACTGGACAAAAGCCAAAGCTGCATTCTGATTAAGTGCATACATATTAAGATCGCATAGAAACACATTTTAACCATAAGGAAACAGATTTAAAGTAAAAGAATGTGAATAAAAAGCAAAAGAAAGCTGGTGATAAAGTATGAATATCAGGATAAAGTAGACTTCAAGATGAATAGCATTACCAGGGATTCTTGTCATCAGACCACTAAACATCCAATAGCAGAATTGCCAAATGCAAGATAAAAATTAACAAAACAAAAGGTAACTAGCAGCAAATTTACTGTCACCAATGGGGATTTTAAACTCTTTTCTCAGTAACAGATAAAACAATTAAACAAAAACATTAGTATAGTTATGGATAATGTAATTGCACTAACCATTGACTTAAGCCATTAACATTGATAGGAAAATTCTCCACACAAGAGAAAGTTGTAGTTTCTAAGGATGTTCAATATAGACCATATTCTGGGTCATAAAACCACAAAACAAGTTTCAATATATTTCAGATGATTTAATTTAAATTGTGTTCTCTAGCCATGACAAATTAAATTATTGCATTTAATAAAGATGAATAAAAATAATGAACCTTTGAAAAATCCCTAAATATTTGAAAGTTAAAAACATACTACTAAGTAATTTATGGATCAGAGAAGAAAGTTCAAAGGATAATATGGTATGTACTCTGAACAGAAATACATGAAAACACAACACATCAATATTTGTGAGATGCAGCTAAATCAGTCTTTACGAGAATATCTATAGGTTTAAATACCAGTGTTAGAAAATAAGAAAGTATAAAGTACCTCTATTTTGAGAAACTATAAAAATAATAATTTAAACCCTAATCATGTAACATAAAGGAAATATATAAAAATAAAGAACAGAAAACAATAAGATGGGAACATTAAATAGTCTTATATAAAGAAACTAAATTAGTAATTGAATAACTTTGAAAAATTACTCTTGTACCAGGTAATTTCCTTAATGAATTATAACAATCTTATGCACAGGAAAATAATAACTCTTCATCATACACAACCTCTTTCTTTTTTTATTATTAGTTGTTCAAAACATTACAAAGCTCTTGACATATCATATTTCATACATTTGATTCAAGCAGATTATGAACTCCCATTTTTACCCCATATACATATTGCAGAATCACATTGGTTACACATCCACTTTTTTACATACTGCCATAACCTCTTTCTTAAAGAACCAAATATAAGAATGCTTCCTAACTCATATCATGAAGCCATTTTAACTCATACACTAAAATCAGGCATGGACAATATAAGAAAAGAGTATTATAGCAAGAATATCTCATGAAAATGAATACAAAAATTCTTTACAAAATATTAGCATATGAAATCCAGCAGTAAATAAAAAAATGTCAATATATAGGTTAGGGTTTTCCAGGAATGTGAGGTTGGCTTACTGCAGGGCATTTTACCACATTACAAATCAAGAGAGAAAAGTAAAAATATTTGGAGAAACCATTCTCAATCTTAACTTCATATCATACATAAAATCCAATTTAAGATGCTCATAAACCTAAGTGTAAAAATTTAAAAATATAAATTTTGAGACTTAAAGAAAACATAAATATCTTCCTGACCTTTGAGAAGAAAGCTTCCTAAAAGAGCCATAAATATAAGACTCACACAAAAGACAATTAACTTCATCAAAAAACGTTTCTCATTGGGGGGGGAAAAAAGCACATCATCTAAAAATAGAAAAAAAATCACAAGATGTATATCTGACAAAACAAAACAAAACAAAAATGTGTCCAAAATATTTTTAAAATTTTCTGCACTGGGAAATAAATGTAAAAATACCAGCAACAATAACTTTTACCTTAAGACTCAATAATCCTACTGCTAGGTAGTTTTCCAAGAGAAACAAAAACATATGTACATGGCTGTGTTGGTGCATGCTTGTAATTCCAGTTACTTGGAAGACTTGGGCAGAAGGATTTTATATTTAAGGCTAACCTGAGCAACTCGGGGAGACATTATATTGAAATAAAAGGACTGAGGATGTACCTCAATGTTAGAGCACCTTTACATTCAATCCTTGGTGCTGAAAAATAATATGTGCACCAGAAACCTTTTACCAAGAATATTTATGTCCGCTTTATTCATAAGTACACAATTATAATTTCTTTCCATTTATTTACTTATTTGTCTATTCATCTACTTTTGGTACTGGGGATTAAGCCCAGGGCCTCATGTAATGATAAGTACATGCTCTACTATCCAGCTATCAAGCTACTAAACTCTGCAACGATCTGAATCTCAAATTATTCTGAGCAAAATAATCTCAACATAATTTACATTGTTGTATTATTACATTGAGATGATTTCTAAAATCATTAAAACTAATCTGTGCTGATCAATGATCTGCTTGTATGTAAGTAGCATGGTGGTAGGGAAATGCAATTGTAGTGGGAAGGAGCAGAAAGTTTCCTTTCTGAGATAATCATTTCATATGTGTCTTCATATGCACTCTTCAAACCTGATTGAAAAGAATCCTTATGATCTGAGTGTTTTACTGAATGTCAGTTTTAACTCAGTTCTTAACAAATTAAGTGACACTGAATGATTAAGTATTTGAACATTATATTTCACCATGTATTCAGAATAGGTTAAGAATATTACAAGAGAAACAGGAGGTTGAGTTATTTATGATAGTGAGTTCAGCAGAGAAACTGGGCTCAGTAGGCCTGTTGATGTGTCAGACTAGTGTGCCCACCTGTATTGGGACAGAACAGAGTGGTGAGTAAAGAACTTTAGGAACCTTCAGGAAAAAACACCAGGGCAGAGAGATTTGAGGAAAACATAACATTATCATTTTAATAAGCCTCCAATTCCAAATCTTCCTAAAAGGAATCAATCAGTTTTAACTGTAGAATGACATATTAAATATGCTGCTCTTTCAGTAGCTCCACCTCCCTTGCCCCTCAAATTTCTTTCAATCACTTGCCAAAACCTAAGTTTCTGTGAAATACAAGGAAATAATTCTTTTGCTTCACAACTTCAAAATAAAGGGTTTAAAACTTTACTACAAAATAAAGGACTTAGAATGCAAATGCATGGTTAAGATAATACTTTAGGATAAAGGTGTTTTATTGCTGTATAATCAGTATATAACTGCAAATAATTAAGTACTGATCCTTCCCATTTCTGGTAATGTAGAAAGACAAGAAACAGTCCAATTCAACACACATTACTGAGCATGTAACATGCTAAATCAGTGGTTTTCAAGAAAGCTTTCGTGACTCTGACCTTTAGTAAGAATTGTAATTTATATTGCAGCCTTGTATGAGTGTACATTTATGTAACTAAAACATTGTTATAAAATCTGACATATTAATGCTAAATGAGATGCACTTTGATATTTTCTAGTCTAGTATGTTTTGTATCTACAAAAATGTGGATTGTGATTCATAAGTTTCACTACCTACTAATAGATTGTGAATTGTGGTTTGAAAAACACAATGCTATTTTTTCAACTCAAAATGTAATCTGTGGACCAGCCACAGTAGCAGCAGTATCTGGGGGCATGTAAGAAACGGAGAACCTCAAGCTGCTCCTCTTACCTACTGAAGCAGAATCTCCCTTTAACAAAACCTCAGATGCTTCCTGGGACTTTTGTAGTGTTAGAAACCCTGTGCTGGACAACATGAGGAGAAGGCTTGGAACAAATGGGGTCTTGTTGGTATTGCTTAAGACATAGATTATCACTAAGGGACTGTCCGCTTTTTAGAATGTGCATATCCAAGCCCCAAAATTCAGTATTTCAGTTAATTCAGTATTTCCAAGAATATTACAAGACATTTATGTTTAAATAAATAAATAAATAAATCTGCCAGAACTCTTAGCTCCAGTTCTAATAACCATTGGTCCACAAGATTAAATGAAAGCTGGGCACTTTTTTAATTGCTTGTGCTTTATAAACGTGAAAATCTGTGCTTCAGGTAATATGGAAAGATTTTACTATAGTTTTCATTGAGGATGACTTCATATAAAGACATTTAATTCTCAAAATATTTATTGATGGGGCTATTGCTATAGCTTCCTCTGGATTTACTTCTCCTTATGAGAAAATTTCCAAACATCCCTGTTCTTCCAATAACTGCCCTTTTATAGAAATGTAATGTGACTTTGGATAGAAATATTATTATTAGCCCCCCCTGAGTTAGCAAAATTCATCCCTGGATTACTTCCAGTAGATCTCGAACCAAGGATCTCAGCGCTAAAGAAAATGGGACTGCTCTAAGCAGCCCTCGCTGGTCATTAAGGACCTTCCCTTTGCGTTAGTGTGTTTCCTGAGTGATGGGAAGCTTTAACCTGGAAGTTGCTAATCTTGCTAACACTAAAAAGCTCTCTCCCATTAGCAGCTTCTGTGTTGCATTAATAATAAGAAAGTAATAAAGAATCCAGCCTCAGCTGTTCAGGCTCCCCTGAGGTACGGCCTCAGCTTCCTTCTTATCCCAATGGTCCACTCTAATGGTCTTCCCTGTATCAGAGTAATAGAGTGGATAATAAGACAATTGTTCTTTGTTCTATTAGAGCCTAACATCCTTTCTTCTTTGGGGGGAAAAACACTTTTTTTTTAAAGTCGCCCAAATTCAAAATTATGCCATCAATATTTTTGCAATTATAGATGACCTATTAAATTTGTAATTTTAACACAAATTAAGGGGTTGTCAAGCACAGAGAAACTAAAGCAATATAACTTCAGATCCTCAGGCACACAAAAAATATATTGTTTTAGAAGACAATAATGCTTCCCACCTCTCCTGAAAGAGCTACAAAACAGAAATCTCTCCTTGAGATTTGTGTCTTATTTATTTATTTATTTATTTATTTATTTATTTATTTTGGTATAACAAATCAGTCATCTGCATGGTAATAAATTAAAATTAAGAAGTGCAGTTCTTTGTTTTTATAAATATTAAAAATCCTGTTAATAAACAAAAAAGAAATGAAAAAATAAAGTGTTAAAATAATATTGAATTTGGCAAGCTCAGGGTGCATGTTTTAAATTATTTGTTAAAAATGTTTTATTAGAGTTCATAAAGACAGGAATTTCTCATATTTTTTTCTTGAAGATATGTGATCTTTGCAGAAGTGCACTTTTTAAAGCCCTCTTAGATTTTAAACATATGTTTTAAAGCATGCAATCTGTCCATGAAATCTGATTATCTTTGTAGTAGTTAGATAGTTGCGATTTTTCACTTGCAAGTAAAGCCACTTTTTCTTTTAATAACATTCTTTTAATTGGTAAACAATAGTCTGTCACCTCAAAAGTCCAGCTTATTCCTCCCTACTTAAAATACTAGAATTTTTTTTATCAGTTGATATCATCGTGTCATGATTTTTGAAAGGTGCATTTTGTAATTAGGTTACATTTTGCCTATTTTTATACCTGTAATTCTGGGGATGGCAAGGGCCAGTATAAATGATCATCACCAGTGACTAAATATATATATTTTAAATAAAATTTATGTCCAAAACTCTAAGAGTAAATCACTATGATTTGCCCTGTCCAATTTTTATGTAAGATTCAAGAAATGACAGTTAAAACGAGAGCTGTTTTCTAAAGACTTATAATCAACATATTTTCCCCACAAGTACTTAGCAGTTTGAGGAGGGGAAAGTGGACATATCTAATAAGATATGACTATCTATATAATATTTTAAAAATTATACATGAAAACCTTTGAATGAAAAATGTCTATAATTTAGCAATAAGAGATAACTCAGTAGTTTTCCTAAACTAGACACTAAATTTTTCTTCTACGGAGATAACAGTCTAAATCCTTTTTCATTAAAGAGCTCTTTCATATATTCTATTTGCTAGCTGAGCAATTTTTTATAAATCCAGTAAACATACTTCTTAGTTACTTTATTTTGCTTTTCAGAAGAAGTGTTGACTACATTCCAATCGGTAGCATAGCGTTGCTAGAGTTACCCTTAAAGGGGAAGAAAACGGTTGAGAATGATGTTCCTATAAAGCCCTGGTAGCAGACAGGTCCATTGGAAATTAACAGCTTTATCAGAGAACTGTGTCAACATTGTTGATTGTACGCACACTTATCTGCATTTCCTTTGTTTACTTTTTTCTGTCCTGCAGTCCATGAGGGCTCTGGAGAAACCAGTCAGAAGGAGACATCTACCTGTGATATTTGCCAGTTTGGCGCAGAATGTGATGAGGATGCTGAGGATGTCTGGTAAGATGCTGTTTTCAGTCTTAAACAAAATAATGATAGCAATTATTATTTTTTTTATTCCATAAACTGTTCCCCAAAAGAAGACATTGTTGGTGTTTTCTTTTCTTTTGGGTTCCTAAGGAGGGTAAAAATGAGGGTAAAAATAGTAGCAAGGAATTTCTGGAACTGAATTAAGAGGTAGGCCAGCTGGGAAGCTATCCAGGGCATTACCTGATAAGGCACACTAAAATATCAATGATTCCCCCCTTCTAACGCTTGGCAATGTTAAGATATAATAGGAAAAATCATATTTACAGGAATATCTCTCAGGAAACAAACATCGAGAAACAATGTCAGATTGCTCTCTAACTCTAACCAAGTTGCTATAATAAAATACCATAAACTGGATAGCCGAGAAACAGAAACTAATTTCACACCATTCTAGAGACTGAGAATTCCAAAATTAACACTTCAAGCAAAAGTTGGTGAGGACCCATTTTCTTATAGACAGCCTTCTTCTCACTGTACCTACCAAGGTGAAAGAAGCACAAGATGACTCTGGGCCTTCAGTAATGTTACTAACATGAAGACTCACCAAAGACTGTACCTCCTGACATCCGGGTCTTCAAGGGAGGAGGATTCAGCATGTTCACTGACAACACACACTCTGACCACAGCAGTGCTAATATGATTTCTGAGATGGTAAGGTCTGATAACCACAGATATTTGATTTAGGGAATGTGCAGGTGCACATTCATAACTGAATTGGGAAGACACTTAATAAAAAATGACCACTGGCCTGCTCTGTAGGATCAACTTCTCTTTTCCTCCAAGTAATACTTAGCTTTCCTTATAATGATATGGTGAACATACAACCAATAATATTCATTATTTTGAGTGGGTGTCAAAATTTTAGCTTTCTGTAACATCCAGGTGTATTGGGCCTGGCCTGATCTTATAGCAAAGAGAACGACCAAAAGATGAGAGTGAGTTTTTTGTGTCTTCATAGTGAAAAGAGGGAGTTAGTCTCTCTTTCATCTCCTCCTCTTCCCCCCCACCCACTCCCACACACTCTCTTACTTGCATCTCACAATGTTCATACAAAACAGTTGGTTGCTCTTGTTTTGTCAATATGTATTTTCCTAGAGCAGTTAACAGGCATTTAATCAAACTTTTGTGAGTGGAAGGAGAAATTTATCTAAGGGAAATGAAAACAACAACAAAAATGAAGGCAAGGTAATTTGGACAAGAGAGAAACAATCAACAGTTACATTTTTAATGCAAAGAAATATGAAGATTCCATCTGAATAAACTGGGATACTTGTAGGTAAGCACTGCCATGTAATAAATAGCCAACTGTTACAAGCTTCTATCGATGAAAGCAGATAATGGTAGCATTTCCCTTTCTGTTGACACTTCTCGCCAATGGGCAGGTAGGAGTGGAGTCAGAGTCTACATTCACTGCATGAAAATATTGCCATAGACAGATGTACATTTACTGCAGAACATCCTGAGCATCATGTGGTTGGTGGGTTCATGGTTCCAAAATGTAGCAGATCATCAAAATTCCTTTAGGAATTTTTTAAACATACCAATTCTTTAATGCTACCTCAAACTTAATGACTCAGAATTTCAGATATCAACTTAAAATGTTATTTTTCTAAAACTTCTCAAATGATTATAGAAACACTGCTCTAAAATAAATGACTGATCCAAAGAATCTCTGACAGCATCAGGAGTTCCATGTCAAATTTCAAGCTGTTAACTTTCTTGCTGTAAATTATTTTGCTTTAAAAACACAAATATGAGTTAGTCATTGCCTAAAGAATTTCTTCCATTCTTCTCTTTTCTCATCATTTTAATGACCATTTCCACTTTCTAAGTACAAAGATTTAAGACATGAGATTACAATATCAGCTAAAAGTTATTGATTGCTTACCATGTGTTTCATTATTTTTACACATTTTTTTTCTTGGCTTTCTTCAAATAATCGTAGTAAGTATATTCTATTATTATTTTGATGTTCAAAGAATAGAACAGGTCTTGAGTTGTCTAAATGATGGGGCCAAGATGAAATATAAGTTGAAAGTAACCAGAAGGTGTTAGCTTGACAATTCATCCAAGATACAATTAAAAGAGTATTTCTTTCCTGTGGTGGCTGGAATAGTGACATGGCCAGATTGCAGGCAGTGTATTCACAGTAACACTCAGGACCTGCAGATTAGAGCCAGTGACTAGAGAGATGCTTACTTCAGTCAGTGGGAAACCATCCAAGCAAGCAGAGTGTCGTTTCTGATATCTTGCAAAAGTTCAGATCTAAGGTATGAAGGTAGTTCATGGAGATATAGACTAAGCTAGTAGCATCAGAAAAGTTCAGCAGTTGACTATAGGGCCCAACTATGGCAACTGGAGTTCAGAAGTAGCAGCCTAGTGATAAACAATGGTAAATGAGAAGAACAAGACAGACCTCAGTCATGGAGGAATTAGGTACTCAACAGGAAAGCAAATCAGAGACTGAAACTGGAAAGACTAGGTAGATATTCATTTAGTGGAAGTGGTATAGAAAGCCAAGTCTTGGTTACCAGAGGTGGAGAGATGCATAGCCTAAATCTGGGAAGTCAGTTACAAGGTCAAAATGAAACCAACAGCAATGCTCACTGGTTGCTAAATCAGTTAGCTTTTGGCTAGGATATCTTGCATGTCCCCAGCCTAGGGACAAGATTAGTTCTAAAAATTGGAGTAAATTTGAACCTCCAGATGGGGGCTAAGTGACCATAGCTGTGAAGATTAGAGGGCTGCAGGGGCAGGGAGCCAACAAGGTCATTGTACTTCCCGGGCAAGAATGAAAAGTTGTTAGCATTTAAATAAAATGTATTTAATATATCCAATGTAAGCAATAAAGAACAGTGCTGAGGTGATGAGTGCATTGATTTTCATTTACATAAATATCTTTGTATGTTAGCATATTATATTTAGTTATGACCATGAAGGGCAGATTAGAAACAGCTGAAGGACATAGGAATAAAACAATAAATGAAATTAAATAAGCATGGAATGAAAGAGGCTATAAAGTAAGATAGGAAGTGATACGAGGGTGATCTGACTTACAGTACTAATCAATAGAACTTCCTTGGGCTCAAATACACTGTTGATTTTGAATGAGACCACAGCCAGATTCTCTTGCAAACATAAAATACTGCATATGCCATCTGGCCACAGAGAATGAAACTCAGTGTTTTATCTTTGACATCAACTTAACTATGATTTTATGCAAATAAATTTCTTCTATCCTACATAAAGAAGTAAAAATGAGATATAAAGAAATAGTAATAATAAATGCTGTTATCATGTCTACAATGCATATACAAAGGTGAAAAAATAATTCTTGATCTTTCTTTAACCCTGGGGTAAGAAATTAATATTTTACATTTTGCCACAAGAGCTAAGTCTGGTTACTCAGAATTACCCAAGTACTTCCCGAATGAAGATAAATATTTGTTAGAATTAAAAAGCCAGTTTGCTGTCATCTGATCAGCCTTCCAAGTTAGATGAGTTTTTGAATTTAGGAGCAAGGCACACTGGAGAGGGAGAAGAAATGAAATGATCACAAAGGGGAAAAAGAAAGTTGAAGAAGAAGAAAAAAATAATAATTAGGGGTTGGCATTGATAAGCTAGGATACCAGTGACCTAATATTTAATGCTTTTATTTTGAGAAAACAGATGGCTTATAATCTAATCTAAGACCCAGTTTTTTGTCTGGCGATTTCATTGCAAGGTTCTCTCTTGCCTTTTTCTTCCTATGGGAAGATCAAGGATTATACAAATCAGAAAATGTTCAGGTTTTCCTAAGAGGAAAGACAACAGACTATTACCAAAAAACTCTTCAGTTGTGGATATTTACCTAAATATTGAAAAAAAAATCAAGTTTCCAAAGAGAGTTAAAATTCAGCAAGATACCACACCATATGAAATACCAGAGCATCCTTTATTTAAGACAGACTTCAAAAGCAGTTGAAACCCTGTGTAAAGGATGTGCATGACTGTTTTTTGAGGAAGGGGTTAAGGGAAGGAAAAAGGAAGGACTTGAAAAATTGCTTCTCCTTCTATCTAGCCTGAAATGAGTCAACACTAATGCATTTACACATCAAAGAGATTCTCAAATACATCCTTCCAACTAAATTTATAAAGAAATAGAATGTCTTATAAATAAGACAAACATAATAACATTGGTTCATTGTAAAATAGTAAAATCCTATCTGATAGCACTGGAATACTAAGTTATGATTTCAACAAATATTCCAGATACTAGGTTCATTTTAGAAACAGCTTTATATTCATTTAATTATCTTACCTGATAAATTATCTCTGTAAGTCTAAAGTAGGTCAGTAGTTAACTCTTTGTACTGGGAACTATTTCTTAGAAGTAATTAGCCTGGAACTTTCTATTGGTCCTGTCAGTCAGAAGTAGTTCAGAGCCCTGGGGTTGATACTTGATTTAATATATTTTTAAAAGCAAGCTGATAGCTGGGTCTGATCATAGAAATAGCTGGGTCTGAAATTGGCAGTGTGCCTAATATTTCCAGGGCATCAGAAGAGATCAAGGCAGGGGGCACAGGTGTAAGAGCAGATGCAGCCGGATGACAAATGATATAAAGGAACAACTTAAATGAGTACGTGTATTTGCTTTCTATGCATCTTTTATAGTTCTTTATCCTTGTTTTAACTTTGCTTTTGTAATATTCTCACATGCCACTCAAATTCCATTAGCAAAATTGTATTGGCTTAAATGCTATTAATTTTGCAGCAATCATTAATTTTGACTCTGAAAGCATTAATAATGTTTTCCAGTAGTGTAGTTCTGTTCCACAAGTGTATAACATCCTTGTGATCAACTGCAGTGGTAAGAAAGGAGAGAAGCAAGGTAGAGGAATAAAAGAAGTTCACAAGACACTAAGCATCTATTTTTTTTCCTCACTTTTCTTAAGGGAAAGAGTGCAGTATCTGGCATTTCTTTTGTGAGTGTGTCTTACAAAGACAGTTTAGTTTGAAGTCTTTAACATCTTGCTCCTTTGATCTGAGAAGGCTCCTTGTCACTAGGAAGAGTGTGCATTGTTGGCATCATTCCCACCTTTAATGCATTTGGACTGTGGAGACTCATGAATATTTGAAGTGGGGCAATGGCCGTGGATGATCCTTGGCACTAGATTTCACCATACATATAAGTAAATTAGACATTAGGTCCTGCTGACTTTAGTGCATTTAGATTGTGAGTTTGATAGAGAAAATTAAGATACCTCTGAAGAAAATGCCGAAAATGATTTCTTTTTAAACTACTACTGGTTGAGAATTGAACAGAAAGACCATATTGCAAGTGAAAAGTTTGTGATTATTTTCAACTTAGTGAAAAGATTAGATAGTTTATACATGGTGTAGTCAAAGAAGAGGATGCTGATTAATCACAAAATGTTAGTGAATCAGGAGTGCATGCAAAACAGGGTTTCCTTTTTATTAATTTTCTTTGCCTTTTGGACTCAGAATTGTAAATGTGGTAAACCAAAATTGGGACTGCTCTAATATGAATTTACTAGTGGAGATGATGAAAAAGAATATAGCAAAAGTCCAGTCTAGAAAATCCAAGGCTTATTCTGTATGTTTATGTAGCCTTTGAAAAGCCCGTTTCAATTCCAGTGATTTCCTAATTAGGGAGGAAAGCATGGCTGGGATGCTCCTTCTCTCCAATTACCTCTTACCCCACCATGAGAAAAAATGCTGTCATCTCTGAAGCTTGCCATCATGTTTGCTGCTTGTGGAGAGGAGTGGAGACTAAAAAGTAAATGCATCTCTCTTTCCTTCCATGCTTTCATTTTCCCAGAAAAAAAAAATGAGAGAGAGAATTTGATTTCTACATTTTCCACTCCGATAATCAGAAGAGAAAATTGCTATTTTTTTTCAAAGCTACATCTAAAAGTTTCAGTTTTATTTTGTTATTTATTTCTTTTATATCTCTCTCCTCCACCTATCTTAATCAACACAAAAATAGACTGTGTTTTCCTGAATTTCATGCAATGAGATAAAATTTAGAAGTCCAATTATAGCTACGTGGGACTAGTATTTCTGGCATGGTCTGTACAGCGGTTCATACAAGGCATTAAACAACACCCATGTCAACAAATGCACATCTGTGGCCCATGTGTCTCTGCAGTCGCTGCCAGTACTCATATCTGCCAACTGAAGCTGAAAGCTTCAGATGTTACTTAAGGAGATAGATTAATAAAAAATGACAATTCAGATACACAATAGTCAATTAGCAATAATCAACAACTACCCCATCCTCTGAAAAGGAGAATTGTGCTTTATGAAAAGCAACTTAAAACCTAAAATTGAAATTTGAAAATAAGCCACAGTCTTTAAAACTTTGGATCCTCTTTTATCCTACTTTAAAAAGAATTGGAGGGCTGGGATGTGGCTCAAGTGGTAGCGCGCTCGCCTGGCATGTATGCGGCCCGGGTTTGATCCTCAGCACCACATACAAACAAAGATGTTGTGTCTGTCGAAAACTAAAAAAAATAAAAATATTAAAATGCTCTCTCTCTCTCTCTCTCTCTCTCTCTCTCTCTCTCTTAAAAAAAAGAATAATTTAAAAACAAATTGGATTTTCACATAAATTCTAGAGAATCTTTTAACTTTTCTGCTTCCATGCCTCAACTGGGCTAGCTATCACAGAGCAATTAGTGAAACTTAATTAGGGTATGACAGCTACAAACCTAGATCTGAGTGTCAAGGACTATAAAAACAAAATTTTTTTAAAAAATACTTTTAGTTGTAGATGAACATAATATTTGATTTATTTATTTATTTATTTATTTATTTATTTATGTGGTACTGAGGTTCAAACCCAGGGCCTCACACATGCAAGGTAACACTGAGCTATAACTCCATTCCAGGAACAAAGGATTTTGAACTTTAATAAGTTTTTATATTTTTTATAGTACTTATTTAGGTTATACAGTATCAATCGTGCAATTTCCATTCTATACATCAAAATAATGAAATACTGCATGACTGCAGAACAAAGAACTTTGTACTCTATGGACACTTAAGTGTGTATTATGCTTCTGCCACTAATTTAACTGTTTTCATTATTGTTTCTCTTTTTATGTATTTTTAAAAAATCATAGATTACTACCTGCTAATGGAATATTTTGTGCTCACTAAACTCATGCTTGATTTTTTTATTCCTGAGGTTTTAAGGTCTCAATTTCTCATATATTCTGTTAGTAACTCCTATTCCTATAGGGATGATATGCTTTATGTTCCAATGTCCCAATGTAACGTTAGAGATAAAAATGTGAATCTCAATGTACTTGTCAAAATATGACAGAACTTTCAAAAACATGTTTTTGTGTGTCAGACATGATCTCAAATGTATAAATGTATGAAGTCATTTAATCATCACACCAAACATGAAGTTCAATATACTGGTAAATCCCATTTTACAAAGAAAACTTAGGTACTACACAAGAGATTAATCAAACATCCCAAAGCCCAAAAGTAGGTGGAATAGCTATGATTTAAACCAGTCAGGCTGACTCTGTTGAACTACTGAACTACTACTGAAGACTGAATTACTACTCAAGGCCTTCTCAAACACTTAATTGAATAAGTTGTGTGTGTGTGTGTGTGTGTGTGTGTGGTTTACGTTATGTTTATACACAGACATGCATGTGTGTGTGTGTGTGTGTGTGTGTGTGTATATATATATATATATATATATAACATCTAATATATGTTACATGTTTAGTGTAGAATTACATTTTTAATGAAGTATAAAACAAAGACTGTAAGTGCCAGTGTGTTATAAAATTTACCACTAACAGGCTCATATTGTTTATGATGCCCCTGAGGCTCTTTCCCACTAGGTATACACTTCTTATTTTCTTTGCAGAATGTTCAAGAACATTTAGGTTTAATTTGTTTTTGTAAAAGTATTAGATTATTCTTCAATAAAATATCTGCATTATGACTGCATATCCAATTATTGACTTGAGTGTGCTGTCCTAATGTTTGCAATCTAAAAACAAAATTACTGAGACCTGTATTTTAAGTCTGAGTTAGACAGATTTCTTGGTTAACTCCAAGAGACTAGACAGTATGTGTACTGAAAACATTTTCCATTGTCTGAATCCAGAGTGTTCATAATAAATAGCTTTCTGAAGCATAAGCTTTGTTTACTGAGAAACTGTCCTCCCAAAGGTGTATTAAATTGGGTAAAAACTATCACTGGTCTTCAGTGGTTTACTTCCAAATGGCAATATATTGTATGTGTTGGCTCATCTAAACAACAAATCAGTAAACTGTCCTCTGCAGCCCACATCAGTCTATTCCTGACATTTCCTCTTACAAATAGGATATATAATATCTAATAAGTGATTGAACAAAATTGCAAAATTATATGCAATGCCCAATTGAAAAATCAATGCTAAGGAAGGTCTAAATGCTTATTATAATTTTTAAAAAAGAAAGAAAGAAAATAAGTGATAAATACAAAAATCCAATTTTCCTAGCCCCCTATTGCAAAATCAGGAGTGGATCCATTCATCCTTTTGTCACTAAACTGTGAATGAAACATAAGAAATTAGGACACTGCACTTGGGACAGATGATCTTCTAAGGATTGTTTATCACAGTCTTTTTTTTTTTTTTTTTTTAGTTCATTGCAGTCTTTTGAAAATCTTGGACATAGCACGTTTTCTCTGTTCTCTAAGCTCATCCTAAAATGAGTTTTCTAGAATCAAAATTGTTTTATCTGGGCAATAAAAGTAATATTGAGTAATATTGGATCCCAACTAGCCATAAGGGTTTATAATCAACAGATATTAAGAGATGTATATCTGGAAGAAGTACATAAGAATTGAGAAAAAGGCAAAAATAAAAATGAAATTAATATCAGCTTCATGGTAGCACAAATTATGATGTATTTCTGTAATAAACAGATATTTGCATAAATTTGGAACTTTGAACTTTCAAATATAAATGCAAAATTATTAGTTATGACAAAAAATAAAATAATATATTTGATAACAGTATGTAGTTGAATTTTAATCAAGTATGATTGTCTGTCCTTCAAAAGCATGTTGATATGGGTGAAAAAATACAGCAAGAACTATTTATATTACCTCAATATTGGATGCTTAAACTTGTGGGAAGCAATAGAGAAAAGAAAAAGAAGCCCTACATTGATCAATGTATCAATGTATTAGTTAAGCTTCCTCAGATAAACGTAATAGATACAAAAAGACCTTTATTATGATGAAGTTTGCTCATGCAATTAGGAACACTGAAAAATCCTACGATCTGCAATTGACAAGCTGGAGACCATGGAGAACTGATGGTGTACTTCTAGTCTAAATAAGAACACGAGGAAATATTCATTATCATCATAGTCTTGTTTCTGTGATCACGTGGTCATGGTTGGGATTTACAGCTACCTTATTCCTTTATAATTCCTTTACTTGCAGCATACACCTCACTGGTTATGGCTTTTTATCTGATGAGGGGAGGCAGACCTTCATCCTTGAAGGATCTCCATCATCTCTCCTTCTGGTTAGATTGGTTGTTGTAGTATTTCATCAACTATAAACTCAGAACATGGTAACACTAAGAGATTCCCTGGGGTATCTTCTGTATTTCTGCATTGTGGAGAAGTCCAATTTCCCCTTGATAGCCAGGATCAATAACCCCAGTCAGCACAGTAATTCCCTTCTTTATCTGTTGATTCAGAGTCATGAAGAGACCAAAGAGGCCAAGCAAAAGTCATAACTTCCTATTAAATGGAGCCATTGATGTGTCTTAGTGTAATCGTTCTTCATTTTAGAAGACCTCTAGGCTAGCAGAGGATAAAATCACAAATATAGTAAGCAAAGTTTTTTAATGAGTCACTAGAGATAAGAGTGGGTTTGCCCCTTCTATTCTGACCTTTTGAATCCTAGCTATGGGACAGTCAGCTCCAGATACTGAATCGAAGCACATAGATCCTTCTAGAGAACCTTGACCCAACCCTGCAAATTATTGTCACCAAGCTGGACTAGTGAATCCCATGAATCTCATGAACATTGTACTGTTGCCATACTTCTGCGGCAAAGTGAATTCCATGGTCAGAAGAAATCTTGTGTGGGACACCATGACTGTAGATAAAGGAGTCCATGGACAGTAATTAGCATTAGGACAAATATCACATACAAGAAAGCAAAACAAGATTCAGAATCTCTATTCTAATAAGAACAAATGTTGCTTCTTTCACGAAGAAACCAGTCCAATATAATCAACCTGCCACCAGGTAGCTAGCTGACCACCCCAGGGAATAATACCATATTGGGGATGCAGTGTTGGTCTATGGTGTTGATTGATTAGGAACTCAGCAATAGATGTAACCAGACTGATCTTGGTGAGTGAGAATTTTTGTTACTCTTGTCAGACATAGCATTACTACCTGCCTTCATGGTCACTTTGTTTATGAGCCCATCAAGCAATAACAGCTCTGGAGAAAGAGGCTGTCTAATATCTACATAACAGATTATTCAAGCCATTCAATTATTAAAATCACCCTTTTGTGGGCATTCATATGGAACACAAATAACTTCATCTTTTTGACTATTGAAAGAATTTCATCCATACCCCAAATTTTCTTGTCACCAATTTTCTAACCATGTTCCATCTGAGTTCTTGTCTTCTTACTCTCTGTCAGCTTATGATAGGGAGCACCCCATGAGGCCATAGGTTAAGGCTAAGCTAGAGAAGGTAGTGAAACAGGAGTGGTTACCATGGCATTTAGGTACCTATTCTTTGTGTAATGTGTATGTGCCTTCAAGGTCTAATTTCACATAAGCACTTCCATTTGATAATAGAGTACTATTGTGTCCATCCAAATGTATGATTTGGTAGGAAAGATAATACCCAATTCATGATGGGAAGCTCAGGGTTTATAATAACATAGTGGCCCATGGTTAAGTATTCAGACTGTACTAAGCAAGCCAACAGCTATTTCTTGAAAGAATAGTTATCTGCAGAGGGTGCAAAGCTTTACTCCAAAATCCTCAGGGAATGTACAATGATTCATTTACAGGGGCCTTCCAAAGGCTCTAAACAGTATCCTTATGTGCCACTAACACTTTAAACACCATTGGATCTGCTAGGTCATATGGCTCAAACAGGAGAACAGCTTGTGTGGTGGCCTGGACCTGTTATCCCCTTCTTATTCTGGGCCTTATTCAAAACTAGCAGATTTTCAGGTCACTCGGTAAATGGACCAGAGTAACAAGGTCAAATGAGGAATATGTTGCCTTTAAATAAGCCAAGTAGGCATTTGCCTCCTTTTTGCTTGTAGGAGGGGTGGATGCAACAACTTATACTTCCACTTAGAAGAGTTAGCTCAACATCCCCCACAACAAATTTCTAGACCCCTAGAAATTTCACTGACTCTGTCAGATTTACTTAGTAGTTGCAACTTCTTGCTCACTAAAATGTATCAGCATAATGCCATCAACATAATGGACCAGTGTGATATCTTTTGAAAGAAAATGTATTCAAGATATGCAAGCTGGGTGCAGTGGTGCCCACCTGTAGTCCCAGAGGCTCAAGAGGCTGAGGCAGGAGGATCATGAGTTCAAAGCCAGCCTCAGAAAAAGCATGATACTAAGCAACTCAATTAGACCTTGTCTCTAAATAAAATACAAAATAAGGCTGGGGATGTGTCTCAGTGGCCAAGTGCCCCTGAGTTCAATCCCAAGTATCCCCACTGCCAAAAAAAAAGACTCTGTCAGCTAAAGAATTGGTATATCCCTGGCACAGGACAGTCAAAGTATATTGCTAGCCTTGCTAGCTGAAAGCAGACAGTTTCTGCTAGTCCTTACTGACCAGTAAGGAGAAAAAGTTATTTGTTTGATTAATAGCTGCCTACCGGGTAATAAGGGATGTGTCAGTTTTCTTAAGTAATGAAGCCACAACTAGTACAGCAGCAACAATTAGAGTCATCACCTGGTTGGGCTTATGATAATCCACTGTCATTCTCCAAGATTTGTTTGTTTTCTGCACAGGCAAAATAGACAAGCTGAATGGTGATGTGATTGGAATCACCAATTCTGAATCTTTCATGTCCTTGATGGTGGCTCTAATCTCTGCATCTCCTTCAGAAATGCAGTATTATTTTTGGTTTAATATTTTCTTAGGTAGAGGTAATTCTGTCAGCTTCTGCTTGTCCTTTTCCACCATATTAATCCTCACTCCAGAGGTCAAGGAATAAATGTGGGAGTCTGTCGGTAGCTGGGTATGTCTATTCCAATTATGCATTCCAGAGCTGGGGAAATAACCACAGGATAGATTCATGGATCCACTAAGCCCACTGCAAAATGGTTTGAACTAAAGATTTATTGCTCACCTGATCTCTGTGAGCTTCTGTTCTGTCTAGCAGGCCACAGTGTTATTTTGAGTCTGAAGGAATTAGGGTTTCTATGCCTCATTCCCAATGCATACTTATTCTGGTAAACGTCTATCAGACCCCTTGGGAGAGACAAAGATAAAGAATAAGAGTATAAATTTTTAGCATTGTGTGGGAGTACTTCTTCAAAGGGAACTTAACTCCCCTTCATTCAAGGAGTTCTGGGTCAGTAAACTATCTTAAGTCTGAGAATTGATCAAGAGGCTATACTTCTCTGCTTTTATGATTCAGGTTATTTCATTTACTTAACCTAGAACTTTACTCCTTATATAGATCAAATGAGAATTTAGTAGGTAATATACATATTTTACTTTAGGAATACATTGATCAACTTGCCAACACAATAGGTCTACAGGAGTAGACCTTTTGGAGAATGACAGTTGATTATCATAAGCCCAACTAGGAGATAACTGATTGCTTCTTTGGTTCTACTGTCCATTATGGTCACCATACCCACATTGTTTTTGGTGGTTGAGTTCTGCCTTTTGGCCTCTGCCATAATGGGATCCAATTACTCATGTTTCATTTAGGTTTATCAGTTCAGTTACTGTAGTTGACACTTTAAGTTCTGGTCTATAGAGAAGAGCAATAATAGAGCTCTTTAAGGAGAATGGAATTCTTCTCACAAATGTATTTCTCACAGAATTGGTGAAAATTATGTCTTCTATACATTTTCACTGTGGGGGAATAAGTTTTAAATGGCAAATCAATTCTAACATTCTCATATTCCTCAGTATTTGAATCCCTTCCTCTACATTGAACCAAGGCAGATATGACCTTTCTAATTCAGTCACTGTGGGTCACCTCTTTTTTTTTTTTTTTTTTTTTTTTAAAGAGAGAGTGGAGAGAGAGAGAGAGAGAGAGAGAGAATATTTTAATATTTATTTTTTTTTAGTTTTTCGGCAGGCACATCTTTGTTTGTATGTGGTGCTGAGGATCGAACCCGGGCCGCACGCATGCCAGGCGAGCGCGCTACCGCTTGAGCCACATCCCCAGCCCCTGTGGGTCACCTCTTGACACATGTTTGAACCAACCAAAATGTTGAAGCCCTTTCTAACCCCCCAACCCAGATTAAATGTAGAATCTCTTTGTAGTGAGCCCTATCAATAAATTTAGCTTGATCCAACTGTATGTTATTTCTGCTGTTGCCCCACAATTTATTTTCCACTTCCACACACATTCCTTGGATTTAAGTCTATATAAGATAGAAACTCAAATATTTTGGGTACTATAGCCCACTTCCTTTTGGGTCACATTTTGTACCTTACTTTTAGATGCTGCTGGGACTTGAGTTCTTTTATAGTTCTAGAAGCAAAAAGAAACCATGGAAGTAGATCTTGAGGAGACTCAGTAGTGCCTTACACAGCAACTGCCTTAGAGGAGTCCATTACATTTTCCTCAAGAAATGCAAGGTTAATCTCTTCAGATGGAAGTAGAGAGTCTGCTCCCAATAACGAAGATGACTCATCAGAATTTACTGGCTCAGTTTCATCAGGTTCTTCCCACATATCCCCATTCAAACTTCCAGGATGCCATTTCTTCCCCAGCAATGCCCATATGCTAACGATGCACATCTTGTGAGGCTGAGAGTTCAACTTATATTGCAGTTCAGTTAAGCATAGGATTAAATCTGGGTTTGATGTTCAGCAATGTCAGTCCTGTGTCTTTAAGAGGTAAGGGTCTCCAGTTAGAGTTAGAACACACAAAATTTTTCAAGTCATCTATGAAGCTTATGAATTTGAATTCTGGACTCCTGCTTTTCTTTCCTCTTTTTTTCAACAAAACTAGTAGCAACCTGATAATTTTCTTATATTCATTAATTTGTCAAAAATGTTTTAAAGCATCATATTGTCACCCAGATCCTTGCTTTTTATAGTTGGTTGATTAATAGTAACCACTGGTGATATGTTGCACATCTCTATAGCTGGATTACACCATGGACGAACAGTGCTTTCTTTACTACTGATTGTAGGGAACCATTCCAGAAAAACCAAACCCAATTGAGAAAAATCACCCTTAACATCCATTCCCTAGAACCATTCTTGGTACCAAAACCTGTATTAGGGTTCTCCAGAGGAACAATATAAGAAAGAAATATTTTGGAGTGGGATTAAGACACAGAGATAGATGAGGGGAAAGAAAGAGAGATTATAAGAGAATATAAGGAATCAATTCAACATGGTTATACAGACTGGTAAGTTCCATGGTGTGCAGTCAGGAAGGTGACAACCCAGGAGAGTGGATGGTGTACTTCTGGGTTGCATATTGGCAGGCTCTAGTCTAAGAAAAAGATATTATTTCAGTCCAACTCTGAAGGTAAGAAAGAGCTAATATTAGGCCCATTAGACAGGGTGAGTTCTGTCTTACTGACTCTTTATGTCCTATTCAGGTCTTCCACTGACTACATGAGGCTCAGCCATATTAGGGAGAACATTATACTTGTTCAGTCTTCCACATCAAGTGCTAATCTCATTCAGGAAAATCCTTTCAGACATACCCATAATCATGTGTGATCAATGTCTGGATACTTATAGGCCTGTCAGAATGATACAATAAAAGTAGCTATCATAAATAGTATGAGATTTTTTGTGTAAAGATATTATATATTTAGGGGACATAAAATTCTTTGTTTTATACATGAGTTCAAAGTCCTTATAATGAATATCTTTTTATAGTTATGTAGGAGAAAGTAGTTCCCTTTTAAGGTGTTCATGTCTTAAAGGTGCTACCAGAAGAAAACTTTGAAGTATTTTAAAAAACCTTATACTTTTCAAATTACTTTCTCCTCTTTTGTGAATTCTGATATCTCTATGAGGTACGTAAGGCAGGTAATTATCATTAGACAGATGAATACATGAAATCTCTGAATGGTTAAAATTGATCAATGTGTAGTAAAGAGAAAGGGTTTTAATGATTTAGGTTATAGCCTCATTAAAACTACTAAAAAGATATTTTAAAGGAAGAGAGAAAAGCTAATATGACACATTTGGAAGACCACTGGATCAGGAATTCAGAGAACTGCCATCCCTTCTTTGGGTGAAGTCACATCATTTCTCTTGGTCTCCATTTTATTTATATATATAAATATATATATGTTGGTGTAGATAAATAGGTGATACATGGCAAATGAATTCAGTATCTACCCAAAGTATACAATTCAACATATTTTAGTATATGCAGTCATCAACTAAATCTGTTTTTATCACTAAAAGAAGAAAACCGAGCCCTTATCAGGCCCTCCCCATTTTCCTCAGTTTCCTTCCTTCAGCATTATAAATAACAACTGATCTAATGGTATTTTCTGGATGTTTTATATAAGAAGAATCATTTAGTGTGTGGTCCTTTGTAAGTGACTCCTTTCACTTAGGATAATGTCATCCATACTGGAGCATGTATCTTTACTTTATTCTTTTTATTGATAAAATATTTTAATGTTTGAATATACTATATTTGGGTTATCCATTCATCAGTTGATTAACATTTGCTTGTTTTCGATTTTTGGTTATGATGAATAATGCTGTTATGAATATTTGTGTACAAATTTTTGTGAAGACATATGGTTTTAGTTTTCTTGGATATATACCTAGATTTTCTGGTATACTCTGTGTTTAAATTTTTTAAGGAACTACCAGACTTGTTTTCTAAAGTGACTGCATTACTTGTATTTCCATCAGCAGTATATAAAGATTCAGATTTCTCTGTTTCACTTCCAATATTTACTATTACTGTTTTAATTATTAAATTCTTATTACAATACTACTGGGTATTAGGTGGAATCTGATTGTGATTTTGATTATATTTCCCAACTGACAAGTGGCTAATGCTAGTTGGTCTCTTTATATGTATGTTTGCCATATGAACATCAACTCAGGTCTCTTGTGCATTCTTACATTGAATTGTCTCTTTGTTAAGTTGAATAGATTTATAATAAATATACTCTAGATAGAAGTCCCTTATTAGAGAGATGACTTGCAAATAGTTTCTCCATGTGGTGGAGTTGTCTTTTCATTCATTTGACAGCATCTTTTAGAACAATGAAGTATTTAATTTTGTTGAGTTCTAATTTAGCTAAGTTTCCTTTTTGTCACTTGTGTTTGTTGTTATATCTAAGAAAGCATTGATTAACCAGAGGCTACATAGATTTACTGTTGCATTTATTTTTGAGGGGGTAGGCTTATAGTTTTGGCTTCATATTGAGGTCTGTGATGTATTTTAACTTAATATTTGTTTTTGGAGTAATGAAGGACTCCAAATTCGTTTTGCACATGTAGCTATACAGTTGTTCTTTCCTCAGTGAATTTTTTTGCCCCCCCCCTTGTTGAACTCAATGAACCCTGTTAGCAAGGGTGTATTTCCTTGCTTGTTAATTGCTCTCATTCTATCCCAGTGATCTATATGTCCATCCTTATGTCAGAACTGAACTCCATTTTCTCATAGGTAAAATGAAGGAAGTGAGAGTGTTGAGCTGTGTATTTTCATCCAGGACTCCTTTGAACTCTCACATTACTACAATAGGAGCAGACTACTGTGAGTTAGAAAGCACTGCTACAAAGACCCCGGTGGTCCCAGTAGCATTGTTCCTCTTGCCTTGCTGACCTGAAATTTTTACCAAGTTACTTTAAAGTTAGAAAAGATGATCTATTGTGTCCCAAAAAACAGCACTTTCCTCTTTGTATTTTTTACTATATCAGCTAGTCATCACTTTAGAAAGCACAGAAAATAGAAAGCTCCTCAAATGATTTGAAGCAGGTGTGGCTACAGGTAAATATAGAATGAAACTCTTTTTCTTAATTAATTAATTTATTTTAATTAGGTATATAAGACAGCAGAATGCATTTTGATTCATTGCATACAATTGCAGCACATTTTAATTTCTCTGATTTTACACAATGTTGCATCACAACATATGCACAGTCATACATGTACATAGGATGATGATTTCCATCTCATTCCACCATCTTTCCTGCCCCCATCCCCTCTACCCACATTTGCTTTCATTTTGCCCCATCAAAGTTCCTCCTTTTTTCCATTCTGCCCCCATTATGGATTAGCATCCACTTATCAGAGAGAACATTTGGCCTTTGTTTTTTTGAGATTGGCTTACTTCACTTAGCATGATATTCTCCAATTCCATCTGTTTACCTGCCAATGTCATAATTTTATTCTCTTTTAATGCTGAGTAATATTTCATTGTGTATATATACCACAGTTTCTTTATCCATTCATCTATTGAAGAGCATCTAGGTAGCTTCCACAGTTTCCTCTTTAAATAAAAAGAAAACTCAAGAGTTAAATAATAAAACAATGTTTAGAAGGAAGAAGATGAAAGATAGGAGAAAAAATATTTTTAAAGAAAAATCAAGACTAAGAGAAACTGTTATGATTAATTAAAAACTTATCTCTGAGTGTCCTGCATTTAAGGCAAAGAAGAAAAAAATAACTTGTAGTATGATTAGAAAAGACAAATGATTTATCAAGAGATATTTTTACCACTTCTTAATTACACAACAATGTACATTCTGTGCGTTTAGTAAAATTTTGAATGGAATGAAAGATACCATTATTGATTACTATAAAATTATTCATATTGGAACTTAAATAATGTATTAATGATGAGGTTCTAAAGTTGTAAATCATAACTCTGTAGAAGTGACTCTTTAAGACCTGAGTGCTGATATACAGAGATACCATTGTTATGCTTAGCTGACTTAATACAGGATTAAAACAGGAGTAATGAATGGCTAATGTATACCTTGGTCACCATTTTGTTTTCAGTTATCTCAGCCAGAGATTTGGCAGAACATCTGATTATCTAATACGAGTCTTTAGAAATATATTCCCAATTCAAATAAGCTATAGTCCATGCTTATATAATTTTATCAAAATGGACTCTACTGTCATGTATAACTGAAAAGAACCAATAAAAAATAACATTAAAAGTTACTCTTAAAAAGGACAAAAATAACTATATTTCCCATGTGGAGAGAACACACTAAGTAGTTATTAGGGGATAAATAATTTGTTCATATAGCAGACTGTGGAAGATGGTATTTGAATAGTGTTTCCTTAAGTATTTTCTGGTTTATTCCAAACTATTTATGAATGACTTAGATGATTTGGTTTGTGCCATAAAGTGTCATTTCCTTACATTATATTCTTTACGAATATTTTATTTTACTATTAACTAATAATAAAAGATGTGGTTGTTATGTAAGTTGTACAAAACAAGAAAATTTTTATCTAGTCAACTTTTTATGATAAGTACTTGGGGTTTTATAGGCATAGAGAAAAGATAAACATTTATTGAGAGAAACAAAGAAATATATTAATTATCCCATGAGAAGTCATGTGTACCATCTTATTTAATCTTTTCAAAAAAGAATGGTGACTTAGGTATTATTTTATTGCATTTGTGTAAAGCCTGAAACCAAGGTTGAAAGGTAAATAAAATGCTATTATATAATGCTGGGTTGACATAGATCTTGAGTTTTGCCTAATCTTTTGCCAATTCCAGGATCATCATCCTGTTCATTGCATAATTCTAGAAGGTAGATGTCAGGATGAAATGGAGACAGTGAAATTTTCTTTTAGGAGAAAGTTTTTGGCTGAGAATGTGTATAGGACCTGAAAGGTTAGAAAAATACACATAATTAGATATTGAGAGTTTTCAAGTGTATTAGTTAGGGTAAATAAAACTAAATACTTTAATAGATAAGAATAGATTCTCAGAAGTATAACACACACATGCGCACGCGCGCACACACACACACACACACACACATACACACACTCACATACCTATTTATTACTTCTATTTCAATTCAGGGCAGATGTACCTAATCAGCCATCCTTATACATGGTATTTCAGAAGTCTAAGAACTTTTCATAAGTATGTCTTTTCTTAATTGTCGGGGTTCTGTTCATTGATTTCATAGAAAGCAAGTGAGAAAAAAAGTTCCTATGTGGGTGTTTTTATCAGCTAGTCTTAGCAGTGACATTTGGTGATTCCACCCACATTCCACTGTCCATTACATTCACTATACAAAAAAAAAAAAAAAGTATTATTAAAGAGAAAGAACCCAGAAATGAGCTTTGGTAAATCATCTTTGAAAGAGATTGGAGTTAATGAAGTTCTATGGTATTGGGAGACATGTATTTATACAAATGGTGGGTTATGCTCTGTCTGAACCCCAGAAATACAGGGTGAAATACACGGTTAAAGAGTTTACATCCTGAGAAAGGGAGAGACAAGGTATAGGCAATAAGGAAATAAACAAGATGTTTTCAGATAATGAGTGTTTTAAAATGAAGAAAAACAGAGTTCTGAAAAACTGGGTCCAGGGAAAGGAGAATGCCGTGTAAGATTGGGTATTTAGGGAGTGCCTCTCTGAGGAATAGAAAGTCATCAAGCAAAGATGTGTAGAAATGGTATCATGAACAAAGAGGACCTCTGTTCCAAAGGCAAAAGTGTGAGCGTGAGCTTGGTGTGTTGAAGGAGCTGATGGAAGTTCAGTGTGTCTGCAGCCTAGAAAATCAGACTGGAGGCTGTAAGATGAAGTTTAAAAGGGTTCTGATCATGAAGGTTCTAGCAGGGCTTAATGAGTCGGTTTTATTTTAAATATCCTGAAAGACCTCCAGACATTTTATTCTGAAAGGGATATGATTTGTCCCCACTCTCACTTCCTGCTGATGCATTTCCAGAATGCTCCAAAACATACCACCACCCTCTTCTCTCATGCCCCAGAACATTTTCCCTTGATTTGACCATATCAATATTTAGTTACCTTAAAGTGTAGATATGTGATCTCCTTCCCTGGCATGTAACCTCCTGAAGAGCAGAGACTTATATTTAATTTGTGGCTTTCTCAGTAACAAGCCTAGTTCCAAGAAAGCACTTAGGTCCTGAGTAAGTACATGAATAAATGAATGATGAATAAATAAAAGAAAGACTGGAAATGGTCAGAGAAGGCAGGGCAATGGACCCTTGTCATTAGAATCTACAACATGCTTTCCCTTTCACTGAGTCATTTGATTCCCACTAGCACATTGCCTTCTTGGGGAAGAGTTTGGTATCTGCACAGCTATGACAAGTGGGAGATTAGAGAGTGAGTCAAAGAGAAGTAAAGACTGTGGCTGAGCACTGAGAAGAATAATGGAATATCTTTAGAAATAAAGGATCAGGAGGGAGAGTCAATTTGGAGTAGAAGAGGAATTTGGTAAGAGAATATGTTCTGAGTCAACTGATGAAAGGCAGAACCAAATGACGTGCCCAGTAGGCAAATAATTAAAGGTTAAGTTGTGTGATACAGACAGAAAGGACTGAGGAGTTCAGAGAAATCTCATAAAGAAAATGGATTTGGGACTGGGGAATGAGAATAGAACTGAGGTAGCAAAAAACTAAACTGCTGGGTAAAATGACACAAAATATTTACTGAAAACAATGGAATATTGTAAATAAATAACAAGTAAGTAATGGGAAATAGATATCAGAATATATTAATTTTGTCCAGAAATTAGAAATAAAACAGAAGGAAAAAAAAACTAGGGAGGTGGTATCTTCCATTTGTTTATTTCAAAAAATAATACTGCCTTCTGATTCCCCACTTGCATAGTAGGAGAAATAGGGCTCTGCTATCGGATTCTACTGTCTGCTTTCACAAGGGTGAGGATATTCAGTTGCCTAGATCAAGACTGGGACCTTTGTCTGAATGTTTGATTTCCCATACAACACTTGGCAGAGTTCTTTTCTTTTTCCAATGTAGTAACTATCCATGTTCAAACAGGTGGTTGCTTCATTATCCTGAATTTCTAGGTGACACATAGCATGATCAAAACATGGATCTCTCCTATGTTAAGCCACGGAGATTAGAGGATGTTTGTTACTGCAGCTAACCTCTCACCTTGACTGATGAAGTTAGCATTAGTGGTAAGTAAAGAAGGATAGATGTGTAGTAAGATTCACTCCTGAGACAGGAATCAGGGGAGAAATTGGAGCTCTCTGAAGAAGGAAGAGAAATAAAGTTGGGAAGTGATACTGATCAACCTTCCAACACACTTATCCCCGAAGGCCTTGCAGAGGAGTGGCCCTGAAAATGTCACTGCCTGTGTGTTAACCTATCCATCTCTACCTAGGGAAAAGTAGACAGGCCATTTCCTCCAGGAAGGTGATGAGCCCCTCAGATGGGCTGGTATGTCACTCTCCACCTCCCCTCCTTATAACTAACACAAACTAGGCTGACTTGCCTAAAGAACAAAAAGTTGAGAGGACAGTTAGTGGTGCTTCCAGATCTCCAGTGCCACAGTGCCCATGATGAAAGAGAACAAAGAGCCAGAAATATCACAGCCAAAAAGTAGGACAACAGTTTATAAACAGGAGAGAGCAAAATGCTTGATTGGGTTCTGACAAGAAGGATATATTTAGGAAGATAAAACCAAGCTTACGAGAATGAAGTAGAAATTGGTTTTCCATATGGGGCCTACCAATAGAGAGATTATTGAAAAGAAGGAGAACAAAAAGAGGTAAATCCATTTTCTTCCAACAATGTGCAACATATTAGTGGTCTTTTCCCCCATGGAGGGGTGATGAGGAAGGTCAAAGAGAAAGGAAATGAGGATCTTTTTTTAGCTCAGTCTTTGACTACTAATAGAAACCTAATTTTAAATTTGAGGAGTTATACTTAAATCCCTATTTAAGATAATTGTTTTAATATTTTAAATGTAATTTCAAGTTTTATTGTGAACTCTAAATAGAAAGCATGCTCATCAATTTTATTTATATTCAAAACTCAAAAAAAACATGTTCCCATTTTATTTTTCCTTTTTAAAAGAAGATGTACAAACTAAACTAGTTAAACTAATTCTCTTAGGAAATTTTTTTCATAAGGAGAGAATTCTTGCTGCCTAACAAAAAGACCTTACTAGGGTAGATGCTCCGTTTGTGATTGAGGTATATCTAAATCCCAGGAGTATGGTGGTCATACTATGTCAGTCTAAATCTGATAAATCTGCCTCACCTTATTCATTGGCCATGGACCAAGACCTCAAGTCCTGCTGGCCAAATTTAATAGGAAAAGAGAAGCTTGTATGGGTGGATGGATGGGTGGATGGACAGATGGATAGATGGATGGATGGATGGATGACAGAGGGTTAGATGAATGTGTGGATAGATTTGCCTAACAAGGCAGGTTGATGTCTTGAGGGAAAACAGACTGTCTGTAAAACCTGACAAAGGCTCTTATGTTAAAAGCAGTTGTCATTTAAGCCTTGAATATCAGTGTTGCAACATACTCTCGTATACCTGTAAGTTTTGCAATCTTCCTGAGTCACAAGGTTTTCATTCTAGGAACATTTAAACAATTATTATTTGAGGTTTTTTTAGGAAGATACATAAAACGTATTATTATTAATCTCAGGTTTAAAAAATTTATTTAAGAAGTTATATCGCAAATGTGTTTCTCTTTGTTTATATCTGGTTTTGGAAGGGCAGCCTACTGGGGTTTAAACCCAGATTCTCACCAGCATCACCACAGCGCTCTTCCACTGAGCTACCTCTTTGGCCCCTTTTTCTGAATATTAATCATTTATTGTTCAGACTATGATTTGAAGGAACGTTATTTCTTTTCTCAGCATTGGTGAGCTATATGATGGTGCCCTAGCTCATCACAGAAACTAATTGTTCTTGAATCTTACCACTTATTTCATGGGGGCTGGGAGTGAGGAGGCGTGAAAACAAACAATCCAACTGGGATTATAAAAACAAAATTAATGCTTGCACTTATTCTTTTGTACATCAAATAGTAATATAGATGTTAGATAGTGTTTAAAATAAGAAAATTATTTCATCCTCAATTCTCAGGAAAGTTAGTTTGTTGGTGGTGGAGAAAATAACCTATAAATAGCAATTTTTTCACATGAGAAAGGTGATTTTGTTTACTACTAAAAAGGACCCTACAATATCACTATCTTTTAGTGATGAGAAAACTAAGGCTGAAAGGGCCATGAGGGGACTCATGCCATGTCATTTGGCTCATGAGTGGAGGGGGCCAGGGTCTGAAGGCAGGAGCCTGGTGCCAGAGTCCAAGCTTCTCACCCCCTCACTGAATTGCCTCCCCAATGATGGCAACCTGTTAAGTCTGGCTGGAAGGGCCGTGGAGATTACTTAATCCTGTCTTTTTGTATTACCGCTTGTAAATGTAAAGCAGAGAGAAGTTAAATGATCTGCCCAAGGTTACATACTTCTGTCTTTTTCTCAATATAATAACACACTTCACTGAAACTCATTTCTAGGATTTACACAAACTAATGGCGAAGTCATGACATTTTTTAATTGAATGCCCAGTAAAAGAATCATTTTCATCTTGTTTTTCAATCTCATGTCCATGAGTGAAATGTAAAACTGTGTTACAAAGCCAGAAGAATCCTTATCTGTACTAATAGCCTGCTTTTTTCCTAGAAGGAGGAAAACCATCCTTAATTCAAATCTGTTTTAAGTAAAGCAAATATGTGGTCATTTCTTTGTGAAGAGCAACTCTGAGGCATTAAGAAAGATTTCATGACTCACCTTCTAAGTCATGTATCCTTCAAGTATAGCCACTATATGATTTCAGGAGGAGTATAATCTCCCCTACTCTGCTTGTGTCCAATGCCTCATAAGGTCTCCAGGTCCCCTCATACCGTAGTTCCAGGTAAGGTGAATAGAGCAAGTAATTATATTTTTAACTGCTAAAGTTTCTGTTGCTCTGTGTACCTTTTACTTCTTTCTTAGTCAATCATTAAAAGTGTCTAAAGTATGCATATTATTCAAATAATCTTCTCATTTCAAGGCCAGGATTTTTTTTCCTTGGAAAGATTAAGAGGTCTTCACTTTTACCACTTACAAATCCAGAAAGCAAGAAAGACTTTGAGTCATTTTCCTGGAAACATGTATCATAGCTGAACACAGTTTAAAGTTGCATCCATTAGATAAAATCTCCATCAGTGATTCTAGACAGAGCTAATTCTAGTGTTTTACGTAAAGACCCATCTCCCTCTCCAGCTTTGTGACCTAAATTCTCTGAACCTAAGCTTCTCTACCTGGAAAATGGGAGAGGTAACAGTACATATCCACAGGACTTTTCTAAGGATCAAATGCTAGAATGTGTCTAAAATGTTTAGGACAATCCCTGGTACTCAATGAATTCCCAGATGTTGTCTTTGAACATTCAGCATTTAACTACAGTGCATTTACCTAGAACTGAAGCTTTAGTTTTCACCTTTAGGCATATGATGAACAAATATATTTGCAACCCCATCTCATGCTGAGTACCCTTCCATTCACTGGACACATATTCACTTAATGTCTCCTAAGTGTCAGGCATTGTCCCAGGCACTGTAGTTGAAGAAGTAAGCAAAAAGAGAGACGAAGTCCCATTGTTATCGAGCTTACTTTCTATTAAAAACATGTATTTTAATTTTATTTTATTTTAATTGTGTTTTAATAGATAAATATTTAATAAAAATAAGTACTTAGGTAAAAATAAATAATATATAGAAATGACAGAAGATTTATTAGATGAATTAGATAAGAATGTTAAAGAGGTGGATCATGAATATTCCAATTTTAAGGAACACCAAGAAAGGCTTTCTTAAGAAGACAACATTTTCATAAAAATGCTGTGGAGATCAGAAACCAACCCCTACTGATGTCAGCATAATTCTGTCCTATATCATGACAAACATATATTGAGTAACAACCATATGCCATATATATTAAGCATATCCTCCATTATATGAATTCAAATTTAATCCATTATCTGCCCCCCCCAATCTATTACATTTGCAGTGTGTCTGCTGTTCTTTTAATCTCTCACACAGGCAATAAACCACGGTATGACTGATGCTGGATTTCCATTTTCTGTCTACACACATCCACAGCCCATCCCTCTACTCAGCTGCCAGGCTCGATACATTTGATCCCACAATTCTTTCTCATCTCTTCTTTTCATTTCTATTAACACCAGTATAGTTGAGACACACAAAACCTTTAACTATACTATTTTAATAATCCTTCTTCTAGTGCCCTGAAGCCAAGCTATGATAGACATTGTTGGGCTTGTCAGTTCATAGCCCCAATATCTTCAACAGTACTCAAAATAACTTAAACAGTGAAGTGGCTGGGCAGTTCCAGGGCATGTTAATTAACAGGATAATTAATATCCAGTCTCTGTCTCAGCTCAGATTCTGTGGTCTTCTCATCATTGAAACAGGAAAGTAGCAGCAACTGGAGCAGTACAACATCTAAAGGCAGGAAGGAAACTTTGCTATCACCGCCTACTACAGCTGACCTCTTTTTGTATTTGTGCTTATGACAACCACAGGAGGGGGGGAAGACCAGTCAGCAGGCATCCCCTCAAAATATGAGCTTTCAATAGCTAAATATAATCAAGGATTCTTGGAAAGGCAGAAGGGGAGTGGACATGGATTTGGAATGGACAACAAATTATATCTGCCAAATCCTCTACTGAATACACTATGGATTTTGATATACCAGCCTTTGACATAAACCTTATTTTTCCTTCTACAGCATGCTTTAGTTCATATGTGCTCTGAACTCTCTCATCTCCATGCCCTAAAACAGTTGATCTCAATGTGTAGTCAAGGGACAAGATATTATTGGACTTTTTTCATTCTCATTCATACACAAATGCACAGTGGAGTTTTCCAAAGCCGACTTGATATGTATTATTCAACAGATTCAGTGCAGAAGGTGGTATTAGAAATCAACTTTCTTCTATTAAACCAAACTTTAAAGAGATTTTCAAAAATGTACACACTGATAATCTTTTTGTTAAATTTATTTTTAGAAAATATATTCACTTTGTAAAGTACATTATCTATGTCAACATGCAGTGGGTGTAATACTGTTTCTAAATGAATTAATAAATGCAGATTTTCAAATGCCTTCATTTCAGTTTTTCACATGAAAAAAATATTGATAGATGCAATGTATATAAATAAAAGCTCTTTGGCACCCTTAATAACTTTTAAGCTTTTAAAGGGACTCTGTGAACAAACAGCTTGAGAAACGTTGCCTTTGTCCAGATTACACAGTATCCTCCATCTGTAATGTCATTTCCTTTATCACTGAAGACCTGTCCTAAAAGACTTAGGTCACGTGAATATTCCTCAGTCCTTGAAGGGAAGCTTTCATTGCACCAAATACCAATATATTAGTTTTCTACTGGTGCATAACAAATCATTCTACAATTTGGCAGCTTAAAACAATAAATATGTTTACAATTTCTGTGGATGAAGAATGTGAGTATGGTAGTTTGTTTTCCTCCTTTCCCCTAACCCCTGAGAAAGAACTGGGAAGCTAGAAGGAGAGAAAGAGAGAAATAAAAGGAGGAAAGAGGGAGCAAGAGAAAGAGAAGAAACAAAAAGAAAAAGATATAGGAAGAAAGGATGGGAGGAAGGGAATTAAAGGAGGGAGGAAAGAAGAAAAGGAAATGCAATGCAGAGTCTATTTATACCTAATCTTATAATTGATGCATACCATCATGGCCTGCTATTTGTGGTGTCCACTGGGAAAAGTGCTGTTGAAGTCTTTTTGTTTTCTTCCACTGGGTTTCCTTTCTTGACTTGCTATGATGACTTTTATTTGCTGTGTTATTCAGAATAGAGAAAGATTAATATTTAAAATTATTAGAGTGAATTTTACCTTTCATCTTATATTGTGTCATGCCAAGTTTAATTGCAAATATAAGAGCATTTAATTTTCAAATAAAATCACAAAAATTATACAACCTGTATTTTTAGCTTATTACATGCATACATATTTCATTCCTACCAGAAGAGCAGAAACCACTATGCAAAACTAACTCAACTGTTTTTATTTTACTTCTTGATACTCATACATTCTACTTATCCTCTCTAGTATTAAGCTTACTTGTAAGTAACAGATGAGTCTGCCTTATCTTTCCTTTTTCTCCTATACCATAATTTTCAGCATAAATCATTAGCCAATTTGGGAAAATAGTAATACACATTATATGATAAGGTTTCTTGGTCATTTGCATTTCTTAGATTGCTAGCTTCTGGATTCTAAATAAGAACAGAAAGTCCACCTTGAAACTGTCAGTGCCCTGCCTGATCAACTATAGAAGTAGCCACTTAGTTATTCTGAATCTCATTGAACTTCTATGATTGAGGGAACCCCAGGAATTGTGTGTCTGAGAGGCATTGAAAGTACTGCATGCCAGTAGTGGCAAAGAAAGGATGCATTCACTGAGCACATCCCCTGCTCATACTGATGATCCACTGTTTGGCTTGACTTACAAAAATGTAAATATAAAATCATTAAGATTTTCATTCCCAGGCCTATAGCAGAGCCTGGTGTGGGAGAGATCACATGACCATGAAACATTTTGGCTGTAGTAGAAGACAGTGACTACATGCAGCTCACTCTCTAGAAGAGAGGATTACACAAGAGCATGAGCACCAGGAAGCAGGGGGTCATCCAGATTCTCTTAGATGCTGCCTGCCACATTCAACATCATTTTTCTCTTTTAACTTATTCCTTTCTCCCTTGTACTCTATAATTCTCTATGTGCATCTTATTTTACAACCATATTAGGTGATAATATCCTCAAGGACAGCACTCCTCCTTGCTATATTTTATCTAAACATATACCACTCCTTTGTCATTTATAATTTGCAACACGTAGTAAGCACTGAATGTATGCTTTTAGAGTGGGTGAGTGAGCAATGCAGTAGAACTTTGATTTATGAGCAGTATTTATGAAAAAAAATAATCAAAATGAGATATTGACCTGGATATCTTCCTCAAATTTTGCAAAATTAAGATTTCATGCCTGTATCATTTCAAATCCTTTTCTTTCCAAAAGATAAATGCACTAATTTCTCTATTTTCCACCTTGTCATGGACTGCCCTCCCTCTAAGCATGGGTTCTTTCTGGCCTCTACAAAAATTGTATTTAGATTATTGTCATGGGTGAATTATTGTACTTGAGAAGAAAATTAATGATTCAAGGGACAGCTGGAGCATATGGAGAAACTGTTCCATTGGCATTTATATTTTTATTTTGGACTGCATCAAAATGGCAGGGGAGCTACGCCCTTTTAATGGTCTGCACATGTGGTCAGGCATTGTGTGAGCAAATAATGCTTCCCAGTGCTTGTATTCAATTTTCAGAAAAAGAAAATAAAAATGAGCAGAAGCCTTTGTAGATCTAAGCATTTTCTTCAGTTTTCTTCATCAGTCTGTCCCACAATGCATAAGCTTTCACTTCCAGATCTGTTTCAAGGGTCTTTTATAATGACAGAAACTGAGTCTTTGTTTCCAAGGAGCAGAATACAAAACGCATCAGTGTGCCATTTAAGAAAAACTATTTTGTCAGTCTTGTTTATGCACTCAAGATAATAGTGTTTTTAAAGAAGGCTGGGCCCAGCCTCTGCCTGTTTATTCAATATAAACAGAAGCATCCCTTTTGACGTTGTAAGGACAGGATGTGTGCTAATTTTGCCAAGTAAAAGCCGCTGCACTTGGTCATATAAATCCTTGTCTAAAGCAACCTTGCTGCTTCACAATGTTGTGAAAGTGCACATAAAGGATAATACGATGAGGCACATAAAATATTAATGTGCATTGACACATAGTCCTCTATTACTGCAGGAAAGTACCGACACTGAACCTCTGTAGGGTTATGACTTCCTTCACCTTTGTCCTTACACTTTGCTATTCCTCCTCCTCCCATGCCCAAACAAAACAAAGTATTCTACTCTAGCCTTCCCTGATAAGTCCACCAGCAAATTGACTAGCATCCTCACGGTGGCCTTTTTATTGACAATTTTTAAAATGCCTATTGCGCTAATGTGTGATCAAGAGAGGAATGAAGTTTATTGTTTGGGGTATATGATTCTGTGAACTGAGCAAATGTGAGAGCCAGGCAGGAGCTTGGAGGGACAGGGAGACAGAAATTCACAAGTGATGAAGTGTATTTATTTCTGTATCAATTTTGTACCAGACTTTTAGCAATACATGCATTATGTTTTTATCATGTTATATGTATGAATGTATGAATAGTCAATGACAGTTCAACTCCACAATTTAGAAATAAACGTGCTGGTTAAACAGTCAGGTGTGTATTTTTCTCTTTGCATGGAGCTGCAAAAGCTGTTGGTGCTGTATCTGTGCACCACATGCAGACATTTCACCTTCCCTCTGCAGATAACTGCTCCTCTAGCCAGCACCCATCCCACATCCTGCTTCATTTTAGACCAGTGCCACACCTAGACAGGGAAGGAAGCGCTCAAAATCTGTTTATGCAATTCTAAATCTTCTAATTTAAAAAGATGTATGCCAAAAAATCAGCGTATTGCTTCTAAACAGAATTTTCTATTACTGTGGCACATCTACAGATCTCTTCTCATAGAAAACACAAGTTCTGAATTTTATACCTCATGATGATATGCTGAAGCAGAAGTTTTGCTTTTTGCTACATGGGGAAATATTTCTACTTTTTATAGCTGATGGCCTAGTAAGAGTTTCACTAACTCCTTGAATTTAAACTGTGCTGTTTTCTTAGTCTTTCCATTGAGCATATTTTTCTCCCAACAAAAATTGTATATTATAAAGCAAGGGGCAGCAGGGGCGGGAGTGGGGGTGCCTCAAATAAGACTTTCCAGGCTCTGACTTAACAAGTAGCTTCACACATTGTTGTAGACTCATTCCTCATCATCTGCTGATCAATAATTCAAAGGCCCAACAGAAATGTTTTAAATTGAAACTGAACACACCATTAACAATCCCAGGAGGGTGGACATCATTCAAGCAAAACCACCACTGGCACTTCATGGTCACCAGCACAAGGCCCATCTAGCTTGCAGTCTGGATTTCTCACTGTTGGCCAAGGAATCACCTCCAGATTAATTATTTAGTCCTGAGTGGGTAAACTCCTGATCACCTCCTTTCATCTGGACATTAGTCTGTTTCCTTTTCGTTAGGCATTGGTGTACTCATTCATTCCCTCTTTGTTCAGGCCTCTCTGATTCTCATTAATTTTCTTCTAGTCAACCAGCCAGCTCCAGCCCCCTGTGGTTATAGGAAATTATCCATGCAATGAACTTAATTTAGAAAACTCTACTGCATAAAGAGGTGGTAACATTATTCGTCTCAGAGTCCAGTCTATGTTTACTTTCATGCACAGCTTCTCCATGGTCACTGACAGAGAAAGAGATTCTGAATTTAAAATGTTTTTGCAGAAGCCACTGGACAACTGATAAATAAAGCTAAAGCTAGACTCCAAATTAAGTGCTTAAAAAAGTAAAATGCCGGCATCATCCATCTTCCTTATCCCGTAACTTGTAAAAACCGGCATGAAATACCAAATACTCTGAGAGTAAAATGTACATTTTAAAATTCATGTTTTTAATATAAAATGTGCTGGCTACGCATATCTAAAATAGGTGAATTCTAACTCAAATTTTGAAATTTTATTCTAGAATACCTGCTTTAAAATTTCACTCAAGAACTTTCCCTGTTCTCCACGTGTCTGTCAGCTCTGTGATGTATGACACTAACAGCAGAATGTGTTTCACTTAATTTGATAAATGTCACAGCATCTCTTTGACTTCACTCATGAAAGGACAAGAACCCACCATATTTAAAAGAACATAAAAACAACAAAAAAGTATATTGAAGGGTGCTCCTGAATATTTTACGGACTGCAATCTCATGCTATATTTAAATTGAAATAATGTGCTAGCTTAGTACAGCTTCTGTTGAATTAATGCAGCTTGTAGTAAAATGAAGAGCAGGAAGTATCCATAAAATATAATTCCATTTCAGTATTTATGGTAAATCAATTATGGAAAATCCTCTTGTGTGGGAAATACATTTAAAATTATTCCCTGAATAAAGAAATGTGGGAGTGTTGTTTAGCAAAAATAAATACATGGATAAGAGATTTGTGATGGTCACAAAGTATATCTGTCAGTTGATTATGCTTTTACCCCAAAGTCCTCCCCTCTGCAGTGTTCTTTCACAGAATTTCAGAGTAAAGACTTTATTTAGTGTTAATCTTTTCTTTTAACGTGTCTTTTAATCACTTTGAAACCTGTGATTATGTTTAATCAATGGAAGTTGCTTAAAACTTCCTCTCTCAGACTCCAAGTATAGTCTGTCCCAAACTCCGATAAACTGAGGATGACAAAAACAACATTCAAAGGGGGACATAGAGGCAATGAGGGGAACGATTTCCCAGTATAATTATGATGTCTGGATGGAAGATCTAATAGAATTTTCCAACTAACCAAACAAGTAGAAAATTGATAGAAAGATAGATGATAGATAGATAGATAGATAGATAGATAGATAGAAAAAAAGAATAAACTACCAAAATCTGAAGATATCTTACTGACTATAAAGTCCGTAAAATTGGATTTAAAAATGCAATCAACACCCTGTAATTCTTCACAGAAACAAAGAACACCCACCCCTACCTCCTGCCTATTTTGAGAACCCATGAGGACAAACCAGTCAGAAAACTGTTGCCCTTTTCTGTAAGATCAGTGATGCTTTTGGAGAAAGCTGGAATACTTTTGTCTCCCTCCTCTTTCCCATTATCACCTCTCTCTCTCTCCAAGTGCTAACAGAAACTACTGTTCCTAGAATATAATTAGGCAGGAAGTGGGAAGTACATGGTGTTGATTTAGTTCTTGCAAGAAAAAAAAATACTATGGGCAAAAGGTAGGGAGGATCACCGGTGCTGGGCATTGTCCACGATAGTAGTTTTTTGTGTAGTCAGTCTATTCAAAGTGCCTTAGAGGGAAGATGGCAAAGGGAGCCATTTTAGAGAAAAGCTTAAGAAGTAGACATTAAACTATGAACAATGTCCATCAACCTCTCACTCATCTGTAGACCTGAAAAAGGAATATATATGGTCAATATGCAAGCAAGCAGGAAGCTGTATAAATGAAAGTCTTCATAGCTAAGATGTATTTAGGTAAACTAGGACTTATTTAGAGATGAGTAAGCAAATCAACAAACGAACCAAAAAAAAAAAAAATATCCAACATCTTTTCTATGTTCCAAACTTTGGAATATATGGAAATCCAACACAATACTTACTATGACTCATCAGAAGATATATGCTTGATAGTATTATTGTAGAGAGATAAAAAATATAATCTATTTCAAGCATTTAGCATAGTGCCTAGCAAGAAGTTAACATCAAATAAAGAGTAAGAATTATTTCCAATGATGAATCGATACTGAAAAGGTAGTTTATAAATTACTTGCTTGAGGGTAATAAACAATCCCCAAAACAAAAGGTGATTACTGATTAAAAGAAAAAAATCCATGAAAAATCAGTGAGTTAATGAATAGATTTCCACTCCAAGATGTAGATTGGAAAATATTTTTAGTCATAAAGATAGAGGGGAAATAATTGACAAATATCCAGGTACATAGAAACACATTGCCTGCTTTCTTAAAAGGGTTTCATCAAAGAAATAACCACTAAGAATGTTACAGAATATGGGTTTTTTTTTTTTCTTGTAAATGAGACTTTACACATTTGTGGAATCTGATGAAGCAGTACACGTAAGGGTGTTGCCTCTGCATCTAGTGGTGGTTCAGAAGTTGCCATAGACCTGCCGGGTCACTAATCAGGAAGAAAAGTTCGATGTGAGTGAGGCAAAGAAGACAGCAAGGACAAACTGAAACTTTCAAGGGCAAACTAGAAAACACAATTAGAACATGTATTTCCCATATCTTCCACTTCAACGATTAGAGTGACCTGAAGAAGAAAGTGACATCCATGCTATGGAGCTGTATACCCACCTGCTCCAAATTCCAAGGAGCAGATGAGGAGATACACTGGGTGCTTGAGATGCTGCAGGTCAAACTGCTACCTCAGGTCAAGAGAGGGAGGAGCAACAATTCGTGTGACTTGCCCTTCCCCAGGCGCCCTCCATGGACTTGCAGGCAGAATGGCTGTTGATTCACAATTCTCTGGTGGGCAACATTAGTCCAGAGCCATGTCGGTAGAGGTTTGTGGGAAATGTAATTCCGACTTATGTATCTGCAAACAAAGAAAAATGAGAATGACCTCAGGTTTTTCTTCTGCAGGCCTTAATTTTAGAAGACAATGGAACCGTAACAACTAAATTATGAAAGAACTAAGCTTTCAGCTAAGGACTTAGTGCCTGTGAGAGCTATTTTTCCGTGTTGGAAGACATCTGTCCTCTTCAGCTCACTCAGAGTTTCAAATTCCTTAGATTCTGCACTCCTCCATCTGCCACTGCTCTTTCTCTGTTTGAAACCCTACTCTGTAGCTCAATGTTACTGTGTGTTATCATGCTCCTGGGGCAGTGCTCCAAATTCACAGTTTTGCTTGCATCTTGTCACTCTTAGATACGGCACATGGAGTCCTAAATCTTACACTGGCAAACTTTATTTTTCTGTCTTTTCTCTCCATTTCAGGTCTAGCCATAGTCATCCTTTATGGTCAATATGCAAGCAAGCAGGAAGCAGTATCAATGGTTTTTTTCATCAGGTATACCACCTAATTGGCGCCAAAAAAGACAGTATTTAGGTTATCCAAGCTTTGTTCATTAACAAGATTCCAGGCCCTCTTGATTATCCATCTTTTCTTTCCCACAGTGCTGGGAATTGAACCCAGAGCCTGACACACACTAGGCAAGTCCTTTGCCACCTCTGAGCTATCCCCAGGTACTAACTTGCCTCCTTGATTTTGATTTTTGCTATGCTTTTTGTCATCTCGCTTCTAAACTTCCGTTCTTAGTATTGTTCAACATATTCACTCTACAAGGTATAGATAATCTGGAGGATCTATGCCTGCTTTATATTGCTTATGTTTTTCTTAACCTTTTTAACTAAAGGTGCAAGTTAATACTTGCTTTTAAGAAAACAAACTGGCAATCTAAATCCTTATGAATCCAAATACATGGAAACAAGATACAGCAACAAATAATTAATTCTTCCTTTTCTAAAAAACAAACAAACAAAAAAATAAAACAGTGTGTAAATCATTTTTATGATTGTTGTTTATAACATAAATCTTTAGTTCATAGTACTAGGGCTTATCTCTTTCTTTGGGTGTCACTCAGGATCTGTGTAGAAATTCTCACCAAGACCCAAGCAGTTAAAAGACTATTCACTGGTAATAAATAAACTAGAAATTTGGTTTCATTTTCTACATAGCAAATTAAATTAGCTAAAATATTACTAAAATATCTATAGTCCTGCAGACAAACCACCCCAGTTAATCAGCCTGGAGTCTGCAAACCACCATACCACCATACCATTGCTTGCACTGCAGTTAACCTGCCCCCAGAGGGGTTTCATATCTCCACAACTCTGCACCATTTGAGCAGACTCCTAGGAACTCTCATTTAATCCTCTTTGTGGATCAGACTTTGAGAACCACTCTTAGAAAAAAGAGGATTTATGCTTGATTTGCTTGACTGATCACCTAAGGAATCAAGGGTAGCAATGGAAGTCTAAGAACTGGTGAGTCTGCTTTGACAGATGGTGGTTCTCTAGATTCTCTGTTTTTGGTTTTTCCTTATGCTCTTATTTTTCTTTACCTTTCAATTTTTATTGTTTCCTTTCTGAGTTTCTCCACTCCTTTAGAGGGACAAATATTTCTGGAATCTCCAATAATGAAGATTTCTCCTCTTCCTTTGCTAGTTTTCTTCAGTCTATTTCTTCTAAAAGCCTTGAGATCAGCCCTCAGAAGAAAGTGGCTTGTAACATAAAAGGAAGCAGAGTAGCAAGTGTCTCAGCCCCAGAGCAGTTTTACCATGATAATTTAAAAAGACAGACAACACCTATGTTTGAAAAGATACGGTTTCTCTTTAAGATAAACTGTGGACATATTATATATTCCTAAACTTTTAAAAATGCTTTTTCATCTATTCTAAATGATTTAATGTTCAAGAAAAACTATTTAAATATAGTTGAGTGTTACACATTGGAGAGGTCACTTTAAATGGAACAAAAGTTAAAAGATAAAACAAGACATTTATTTTGCCCTTAAAGTGTTAACATGCAATTTAATATGCCGTTGAGAGCACAGGAGTGGTTGCAAGTCAAATGAAGGTTATATTATAATTGATACTTTGAATTGTTAAGGAGAAGCAAAGGTGAAATGGAATGCTTTTTATTATTATTTTTTGTTGAAATCTTATTAAAAACTTTTAATGGAATGCAAACTAGAGGCCATCTTCAAGGTCTCAAGTTAAATTAGATATGCAGCCATTAATAGTATCACTTACCATAATGCTTTTGAAAATAACTTTCCCAGCACAGACATGGGCTAATGCATTTTCTCACAATTTTGTACTTTCTTTGCTAGTTCAGAGAAATCCATGAGCCCAAATCATATAAGGTCTGGCCATCATTCTCAATCCTGACTTTGAAATATAATTGAAAATATCTAGGTTGTGATTTGCACTCAAAAAAAATCTAAACTAATAAATACAATTTGCATTTTAATTCAGTGGATTTCAGTCATGTTTAGGTGCCTGAGCACCTGAAAAATTGCCGTTTTTATTGGGTTTCTATGAAAAAATGATATTTTAATTAAATTTAAAGAATTAGGAAGAAATGTGCCTGCAGAAATATGACTTTTTATATGTCTGCAAGCCTCCACAATAAAAAGTAATGATACGCCGCGTGTATTTGAGAAGTAACACATGTTTCTTCAGTTATGTGGTCTTGGTTCATTCATTTTGTCATTTTAGGCAGCACATGCCAGTAGACAAATTGAAGAACCAACCATTCTAGCGAAAAAAAAAGAGGCAGGAAAGAGCAACTTAAAATTCAGAAAAACTTATTCTCTAACTTGTTTTTCTCAGAGATTAGAAAAAAATCTGTTATTATTTTATTTTAGTGGCAGAACATCTTGGTTGAGCTCCCCAAAGAATAGTTTCCTAGAAGCATAGTATGAAACCTACTATTTTAGTGTGTATCTGCTCAGACACATTTCCAAAAGAGAACACTTTCTCTACATGAGCAAAGAAAAGTAGTAAAATTACACCAAATTTTTTCATGTTGTGAAACCTGAAGGCCTTTAAAATAATTTGCATTATGTAAAACCAATTTTGCATGTAGTATTCAGATCATTTTGAGCATAGTTTACATATTATTCTTTTATTTAATTAACCTTGTCTGTCCTATTAAATCTTCATTCAGCAACTTTTTATTGCTTTATATTTTTAGTAAAGAAAGCTGTGTAAACTTTGATATAGATGTACCATTATGAAAAGTCAATGCAAAACATAAGGACCCTGAAGAGGACAAGAAAAATAAATGATATTTTAAAATGTAATATCTTGTGCATGTTATAATCATCATTTTGAAGGAAGGAAGCAATTCTGAAGACAAATTTTGAATGCTATTTTTACACTAACATTATTTTTTTCTAAATGTGTACCCATTATGGCAGAGTTATCTTTTCCTTCCTTAAGCTTGGAATTAAGTCAAAGTTAATTTCCTGGTATGTGATGTGTATTTTTATGTTTTATTAAATTGTTTAGCCAGAGTCAGATCACAATGTCCATTTATTAACATATATAAGGTCAATATGAGCTAAAAGGACAAATTCTGAATATTTCTGAACAATGATTCTAATGAAGATGTATTGAGTAATTTTTTGACATCTTTTGAGGGCTCAAATACTGGTATCACCTTCTTTGATTTCTCCTCTTTTACTGAAATAAAAAAATAGTTGTGTGATGATCAATATAAAAAGAATTCATTCAACATATACTTTGGGGTAGTATGAACAATTGTCTAATTACAAGTAGTAAAGTATCAACGAGATATTTATTTACCTTTGATTTATTTAATTTTTATAATAGGAATGTAAGAAATATAGAATTATTTTCAAGACTTTTTAGCTTTAAGTACTAAGCATTACAGTAAGTGTCATGCATTCATATAACAGAGAATAGTAATAGTATAAAATATATCGATATACTGTTATAAGAAATTGATTAGATCACATAAGTACAGCAAACAGAATAAGATCTTAGCATATTCTGGCTACTTCATAAATATAGCAAAATTAATTTTGTTACCTTAAGAAAAATAACACAAATGAATACCATTTATTTAAATTCATAGAAAAATTAATTTTTCTAATTATTGCATGAGTCTTTTGAATTCATGATTTGAAATGTTTAAATATTTATCTCTACTTTTGCTACCAGAAAATATTTTGGATCCAAGTCTCTCATGAATATCATCAGGGGATTTGGGTGGGGAAGAGCTAGAGGGGAAGAAAGGAAAACAAAGATTGTGTCTAGCACCATTCCCAGCCAACCTTCATCTGGCATTGCCAAGCTACAGTATGGCAATTCAATAGGACAGTCAATCAAGCCCTAGTTTAAATAATAATTGCATAAAATAAAATGAGGGGGAGAAAGACAAGTACACTAGATTAAATGGCTTACAGATGACAGTGAACAAATGAAAAATGGTGACAAGATTGAGAGGAAGGAGGATGAGGAAGTGGTTATTCAGGATGTCTTAATGCATATGGGTAAAAGAAACGCCGTAGAATGAGGAAAAGCTGAAAGCAAAGGGAAAATGTTGAACCTCTTTCATTTTTTTGCTGAGTAAAAATTTTGACACAGTTATATAAATTTTTTTCCTAGCTTTCTCAAATGACTTCACCAATTAGAAAGAATATTTGTTTAGTGACAAGAGACCAGAAATCTGTGTCTCACAGAAACTAAAATTGATTCTCACAAGACTTGCATTTTTATAGACTCTGATAGAACTTCTCATCCTCACAGAATCAAATGGTACAAGTTCTCCCTTGCTCTCAGACAACAAGGGAGAGGCTGATCTTCAACAGCTTGTCCTCTTAGCAGGAAGAAAGGAAGGGTAAATCAGTGGATGAGTGTAGGAGAGGATCAACTCTGACTCCTAGGCTCCCAGCTTGTCTACTTGGTTGATTTAGATGCCAATTACTGAGGTGGAACAAACGAAGTAGAAGCAGATTTCAGAAAAAAAAGAACAAAAGTTTAATTTTTAATGTTAGTTTACGGTGCCTATAAGATACCCAAGTGGATACATCAAATAGGCATTTGGATTCTAGTGTTTGGATTTTAGTGGATCTGGACTGGAAAAATAAATTCAAAGTTGTCATTCTGTGAATGGAAGATATTTCATGGGGAAAGACTGCAAAGAGACACAAAAAGGGAGATTTGGATTGAATTTGAAGAATTTCTACCTACTATTAAAAAAAAAAAGAAAAAGAAATACTAAGTAAACTAAGATGGGGAGGACATTTACAAAGCAACAGAAAGTAACATAAAAATTAAAGAATGATAGGAAAAAGGAGAGAGGGTCGGGAGGTAGGAGGGGAGGGAGAGGGAGGAGATTGTCATCTGTGATGAATACTACTAACACAAATAATCAGATGCTTAACTCAGGCCTGGACACGTCTTCTCTACACTGATATGGATTTTGAACTTGTCTCTTTGCTTCCAGTCTGAGTCTCTGGAGTTTATTCCCATTATTTCCGATATAGAGTATTTCCAAAATAGACACCCCTTCCTGCCACTCTTCTGCTTCCATTCTTCAAGCTCTCTGCACCTCCACAGTGAAGTTCCAAGTCCTTAAGAGCTTGCATATCTGTTTCAAGATGTGGTCTCATCCAGCCAATCCAGGATTGCTATATTCCTGCCCTGGCCTGGGGGATCTCCACCTCTACTAAACCACCCACAATTCCTTGATGAAAGTCTTCATGCCTCCATGTTTTGGCATGCGCTCTTTTATCCAGCCGGAAGATTTATCTCCTACATTTATGCACAACCAAGACATGACCAACTTGTCGCTTCCTCTGTGAAGCCTTGGCACCCTACCACACCCCAGCCTCAGCCTTGCAAACAGCACTCTGTGGTTAGTTTATTGTTTTTTGTTTTTGTCTTGTCCTCTTAAGTGTAAAGTAGTGTCTTGGTCATCTTTGTATCCAAAACACAGTATCCAAAAATATGTGTTAGACTTTTAGCACAGATCTGTTGAGTAAATGACTGAATGAATAAAAACACCAACATTTTGCCTTTGTAATTTTTCTTCTACACCTTTCTGCTATAGTTCTTCATTACTTACTTGGAAGATATAATATTTGGTAATGTTCAAGGAAACATAGCATAGCTTCTTTTTTCACTCCAGTTGAAGAAAATACCTTTTCGACTCTGATTCTCATTCACTGGCTGAAATAGAGACATGTCCAATTTCACTGGGCTTCTAGTAACTTGCTAGTAAAAGAACATGAGTGAAAGTGTGACAGGCTGTGAGATGGATTCACAAGGTCCTAGGTACATTTTCCCAATTGAGAGCAGGGTCTCCTCAGGCCTGGAATGAGCGATGCTGTTTCGCAGCTCATGTTTCAGTTGATGAGCCATGGGCTTATCATGACATGAGTCATTTGATTGAGTGCCTTACGCAGATAGTTACTGAAGGGGTTTGGGTTGCCATGGTCAAACTACTATGTCCAAAAAGATTCTAAAATAAATGACCCTTGACCAATATAATCTAATTATGAATTATTAGCAAACAAAAGTAAACATATATTTACTGATTATTTAGACTATGTTGAATGGAATTAAGAATCATCCAATACAGTATCCTGTAACCTAATATCTCTTTTATTTTCAATGATCACTTTTATATCAGAGTCAAACTAATTTGACCTCAAGTCATGGGATTTATCATCTTTAGTTTATTTACAAATTCTCTCTTACAGCATGGCCATCACTGCAAAAGTTAATACCATTATTCTGTATTTGAAGCAGTCATAAGCTATAGGTTAAAAAGTGAGTGCCGGCCTTTGTGACTCATGGTGTACATGTATCAGCTCATCTCTGCACAGACCTTATGCTTGGTCAACATTGGTGTTAAATGCCTTGTCCTGTGGAACTTCTTTCATTATCTATGACTGCAAGCCTGCCCTGCAGTGAGCTTAGGCCATTGCAGTGACTGTTTGAACTATGACCCTGTCTTATAATATAATGAGACAACACCAACATTTTGTGACACTGGAGTTATGCTTCAAGGAAGAGAGGACAGACCCTAGTCACTCAAGCAACCTGACAGGTCTGGTTCCATTTTCCTAAACATGATACCAAGTAAAATGGTGTGTACTGTCTCATAGAAAAGAGCCTTCTTCTAAGGGTCACACTTACTGTCCTAATGTTTTGAGCTACTTATTAAGTGATCACTGTTGCTTCCTGAATATGCACTATTATTTTTTAAAATGTAATTGCCTTTTATTTAGTAAGGATTATTTCGGTATGATTCCTTCAAAACATATTTAACAAACTTGTGCTTTCAGCTATTTAAAAACGCTATCAAAAATGTGATCATTCTTCAGCCTCTAAAAGATAGACTATAATTTGTGCAATTTAGCCACAGTTTCAAATTTCAATCACACATTCTGTTAAAGAGGTACACATAATGTGGAATGCATAGTCAAATGGACCACACTCAGAGTGAGTATTTCAATCTTGTAAGCATTTCTGTACTTACAGGAATGGCAGAAAAAGCTACAGTAACAGCCTCTAGAATGCCACTGAGCTGTTTGTGTGTTCCTCTGTCAACAGAAATATTCCAATGACAAGTCACAGCTATCATTTTGAGATTCAATTTTTATAAATCATTTTTGTGAATGGAACTTTATATGATTACATATAGTTCAATGCCTGAGATTAACTAGCCAAAGCCTTAACAGCATGCTTTCTGCCCAAATCCAACACATATATCAAGCAGGCAGAAGAACATTGCTGCTTCAGAAGCCTTTCTAAGCAAAGAGAGGCATTGTCTGCTTTGCACTTGCTTGCCTTGTTCACTGCATTTGCTGCAGAGCATACCCTCTGAATAGTAGTCTTAGAAACTATAATTATTATCCCTGCAGTAAACACTTACTCATGCTTTGAAGGATATGTGATCTCAAGAATACTAATAACAAATATTAGTATAAATTAAATAATCATTCAAACATACAAGACTGATTTTTTTTGTGTTGTTGTTCAGAATGAGACTTAGGGAGTATAAACTATTTGAGCATCACAATGAAAACTTAAAATTATGTAACACAGATCGGTAATGCCAGGAATGTACAGAGATAATGAAAAGGCTCATTGTATGCATTGCATGTAGCCTAGGGCTGTCAAAAAGTAAGGACCTTTACCATTCACACTGATCATTGAAGACTGATCTTTGGGACATAAAATTCATCATCATGTTCAAGATGGCATACTTCATATCATAGGGAAATTTAGATCATTTTTGTAAATCTCAAAATATATAGTAACTTGTACATGGTAGGCACTCTATTTTTCAACAAATATTATTTCACATCCACTATGAGTTAAGAGTTTAGCAAAAATTGATGAATATTTATAGTATGTATGAAAAAACACTTTTCTTGAAAATTGAGGTAAAACAGACTGCATTGATCTAATTAACCATAAAAACTTTGTCTATACCACTAAAATGTAAGCATATTTTAAAGTCAGAAATGTATTCATCTCTTTACTCATTTATTCAACAACTATTTATTGAATTCCTATTGTATGGCAGACATTGTTTTAGGCATGAAAAATACAACAACAAACAAGGCAGACAAAGTCACTTGCTATGTGTAGCATACATTCTAGTATAAAAAAAACAGACAATTTTTACAAATCAGCCAGGCACAGCAGTGAACTCCTGTAATCCCAGCTATTCAAAAGGCAGTCAAGAGAATCAGAAGTCAAGTTCAGCCCTATCAATTTAAAAGATCCTGTCTCAAAATCAAATGAAAGGCTGAAGGTTAGCTCAGTGGTAGAACAGTTGCCTAGCATGGGCAAGACCCAGGGTGTCATTACCAGTATCACCAAAAAGAAAGAAAAAAAAATATGTAATATAATATCAGGATGCAGGGGCAAAAGTGCTGCTGAATTAGAGTAGTCAAAGGATGTTGTCTAAAAAGGTTGTGTTTAAGCCTTACAAGTAACAGAGGTAAGAACATTCCAGGTGGAGGAAGCAGCAAGTGAAAAATCCTACTGGCTGAAGCATACATGGCATATCAGAGGGGTAATAAAAGGTCAATTCCACCTTGATGTATTGCTATAAAGAACCAATCAAAAATAAATAAACAAATGAGTGAAAGGAAGACCAATAGAGTAGAGGAAGTAGAACAGGGAAAGAGAAGAGAAAAGGGAAATTAGGGGCACCATGTACTGAAATGGAGTAAATCAAATTCCATGCCTGTATGATTTTGTCAAATTGAACACAACTGTGTATAACTATAATGCACTAATAAAAGGTGGAAGAAGGTCTTGTGTGGTTGGAGCATGGAAAGAGCATATTAAGATTAATAAGAAGTGAAGTTGTAGAGGTAGCCAATGGCCAGATCACAAAGAGGCTCATAAACCATGACAAGAACTATAGGTAGATGGAAAATTTTTCTCTGGGTTTTGAGCAAAGGAATGATTTGATCTTATTTCCATTTATAAGCACCACTCTGGATATGGTTTACTCATCCTTCAGAGGGCAAAGTAGAGGCAGGGAAAGGAATTTGAGACTTTTCCATCTCCCTGGTAATTTTTAGATATAGACTCATTTTTAGCTATTTTTAGAACCTGAGCATCTTGTGTTTACCAATTTTTCTATATCTTTGTATTCCACTTTAATAATCTTAATATTTTTAGTCTCTTATGGTTTGGGCTACTATGATTTACATATGAGTAGGAATACAAAGCTAAAGCTATCAAATTTCTTTCCAGATAGATGTTTTGGCTTGTATTGCTACTTTTGATAGAACTTTACATTTGAAAAGAATCTTTTCCCCAGCACAAAAAAAGAAAGTACTTTTTTATATTAGAAAAATCCCAGATTAGAGAGCAGCAGACTAGTTCAATTATTTAGGGCCAGCATTTTATAAAAGAAAACATAAGCTTAAACTCTAGCTCATGTTGACAGGACCTTAGCTAATACAACATTTGGATGAGTAAAGAAAGGATCCCGGCTGTTTTGTTAGGCTAGATCCCATTTGTGCCTGTTTTGTAACTGAATTATCTACACAAGCCCCAAGTTTGCCTGACAACTGTCAGATCTCAATAGCCCATGTCAGTGAGAAAGGTATAGAGTACATATATTCAGAGACACCAACGAAAGTTCTCAACTTTTCGGGGTAGCAGTGATGCATCATTTGCCTAGCAAGTGCCAGGCTCTGAGTGCGATCCCCAGACCACACCACACACACACACACACACACACACACACACACACACACACACACACATTATCACCAAGTGATTTTAAATTGTAAGCAACTATCAACTCTACCTTACATTTAAATAGAAAGCTGAAAGATGATATGCAAAAATAAGAAATGTTTTAAAATCAAAAGACATATAAGTGGGTTTGCTTCATGTAGAGGATGGACAGTTTATAAAGTGAGTGACCAGCATAAATATGAGTCAAATCTACACTACGTATATTACACACAATCACAAAAGAAGGTTAAATAGTGACAGTATTGCCAAATTTTAGATAACTGATGCTAACATGCATTTATTACAGTCAACAGCTTATTGGTTTTATTTAAATGAGATTTCCTCTTAGAAATAATTCAGAACACCCTAAAAAAAAAAAAAGACATTGTGTTCCTATATTGGTCACTTACTATAGCTGAAGTCCACATTTGATCGTGCATCTTAAAAAACCTTCTGAGATGAAGCCAGCGCAGGAACCTTTTACACAGCCATGCTTGAGAATAGAAATGCAGACATTTTAATTAGAATAAAAAGAATAGCACCATTAGCAAATAACTGTAGCATGAAAAAATAAATGAGAGAAAAGGAACTCACAATTACTTTCTGCATGTTGCCGTGCGTATTTATCTAAAATCTATAAATTGAGTTTGTTTCTACTACATTTTGAAAATACAAGTAGATTTGTCTCATTCATTTTATTTATTCTGTCTCTATATATGCTTATAATACATTTATATTGTCTTTATGGACAGTGTATAAACGTGGTTTTCTACATTACAATCAGCAATTTTGAACATTTTTTTTTTCTAAATGGTAAGTTTCTTTGCTGAACTGAGAATTCTATAAATATCAGGAAATTTTTTTCTCTAAATACATGCGCTATATATATTTAATATTCAAATATTTGGAGGGACAAAAGGCAGTGAGAGAGGGGAAGGAAGGAAGGGGAGGGGAAGGGAGGGGACAAAGATAATCATGGCTAGAAGAAAATGTAGCCTTGAAACTCACTTTTAGTGTTACTCAATACAATGATAGTCTAAGGTTTTTATAAAAATTTTTAAATATTTCTATACAAGAAGATAAATAATCCTATCATTTCTATATTTTAAAAGTTACATAGAATAAAAATACTAAAACCTAGAGGACAATGCCAAATATCTCATCTTTAAAATAGATACATTGGAGATGCTATCAACAGTTTCCTTCTTTATTTAGCCCAAAATAAATAAATATATAAGTGAGAAGTTATTCTACTTGTACTTCTAAACATGGTAGGGGGGGGGAACTCTATTCATAGATTTTAGATAAATATGCATGGCACATAGCTCTCTCATTCAAATTGGGTCAAAGATTACTTGCAGTTGATCAATTAGGAACAGGTAGAAATGTAATGTAGTTTGATGGCCAGCTTGGAATGAACTAGACCAATTTAATATAAGATGAAAAAGGAACACTCCAGGAGCAAGGAAAACAACCCAACCTACTACACACCAAACAGCACATGAAGTTGTCTAAATTTTCTCTCCCCGTTTGAGGTAAGTGTTATAAGCTGGGCGTTAATTTCCATGTTTTCCAAAAGAGTTCAGTAACTCAGAATTGGGATTTTTAACTCATACAACAAGTATGTTTTAGGCACTGACATTGGGTGGAGACCCTAATTCCAAGGTCAGTGGTCCATGTTTTTCCCACTGAACTTTAGAGGTAGGTGAACAGAACACACTGCAGGTTAATAGATAAAGACTCTTACGTGCTGAAAGAGCAAGCAGCCCATCAGAGAGCACCAGCCCAGGCAGGAAAACTTCCAGATGACCAAGAAGTAGGTTGGAACCCCATGTAATTCATTGATTGGGTGGATATTAAAGAAATGTTGAAAAGTCAGACAGGAATATTCATCGATTCCATCAACTAGTAGGATGTATTATGCATTGAGCCCTGTGCTGGGGACTGGGAAAGGCAGAGGAAAATGCTAAACTCATTTGATGGAATATTCAGAGAGAAGCAGCAGCAAAAATTATGAGGATGGTTTAAAAAAAGCGGGGTCAGGGGAGAGGGATGGCCAGATAAACACAAATACCTAGTATTATAATGAAATTAAGTATAGAATTTTAGAGCCCAATATCCTAGTCTTCACCTACTTGACCTTCAGTATCACATGGCCAGAGATCCAACAGTTAGAATTTAAGAACCCAAACCTACAGGATTCTTGAATGACCTGCCCTGATGACTCTGGGCTCCAAACTGAACACATGTACTGTCATCTCCCACATGAAACAGATGGTAAGAGTTTTAGAGAAGCAGAAAAGCATTTTGATTCATCAGGTACCACCTAGTGAACATGCAAGAGAAAGATCAACAGAGGAAGAAGAATGAGAAATTATATTGCTAGAGGAAATCTTCAATAGAGAAAAGGATTTAGACATCCCTTGTTACAAGTCATTAGGGAAACCACCTGTTGAAATTTTATTACTCCCTAAAACTCCAGCTCAAGTATCATGTCTTCTATGAAACCGTAATATCCACTCTAGGTATAAGTAATTATTACTCCTCAGTGACCTCAAGGTACATCTTTCATGCCAACAAGACTCATCCCTGATGATGCTGCTTTGTGGATATGTGTTTTTCTCATTTCATTGTGATCTCTGTTGCAGCTGACATCACAAGACTCAGCTTTGTGTCTCTGATGTTTAGCCCACTACAGAGCTTGGTACGAAGCAGGTGCCTCACTACACCTATGGGATAGAACTGAATTAAATAACATCTGTGATAGTGAAAATGCATGTGCCCAGAAGGAGGAAAAAGAAAATAAATGGTAACAGTAAGAACTTCACTCTCCAAAACCTTCTGAGAGAAGACTTACCTGGGTTTCCATGAGAGATGCACTTACAGATTCACTCCCTTCTAACCTTTTAAAGCTTAACATTTTTTTTTTTTTTTTTAGAAACTCAGAACGATTTTTATTTCAAGGCAAAATGTTCCAACATTTCTACTTAAAGTCCTTCAACCCAAGGATTTTGGAATAACTCACAACTATTTCTGGCTGACAGCATTGCCGTGCATCCTTGGTTGAGAGCAATCAAAACTCATGGAGGATGCTGCAGGAAGTCAATGATGAACGGCTGGTTGGAGCATGCACACTGAAATGCCACCATGTGTTTTTGAGCATAACATTTCAGAGGGTGAACACATAACATGAAGAGAAAGAAACAGAGAGAGATGATTCCTTTCATACAATAAACACTGCTTGTAGTTTATGTCATTTTTATAGACATAAACTCAATCTTAGTTATTTATAAAGAAACATCATCTTACTTGGCCAGAATGAAATTTCAGCATTCTCCATGTACATATTCCTTTTTCAAATCTTAAGTAATTAAGCTCAAAATCAATGTAACAAATATTTACCAAGATTGGTAATTTAACTGTTTATCAGGAAAAGTGTTAAATGTAATGTTTTTCTTTTTAACTATGAAATATTTCAAAACTATCAAATCTAACTTGTGCAAGCCACCACCTAACTTTAACAAATGCAAAAAATTAGCATGCTTGCTTTTGATCTTTTCTTATGAAATATAACATTACAAATAAAATTAAGGCAACCCACTGCTTTAATCATACTTCCCATATTGTCTTTCCAGGTTTAGGGGACAGCACCCCTCTAAACATTATAATTATATTTTTTTATTTCTCAAGTAATGAAATTTATGATCCCTTGTTATATATTTCAAATATTATTTTAAGGAAAAATTAAATTGACCCTAAAATCAGTAAGGGAAAGGTAAAGCAGGATATAATCACAAAAGGAAATCATTTGATATAAGTACTAATTATGAATGGAATTAGTTAATGCTAACATAATTTAATCAATGCTTCATTTTTTATGCTCAATTATAAAAAGCATAAACTTTTGTAACTATAAGTTAGGAAATAACATGTTACAAAAACACCAAATATTAATTCCATGAGGATCCGTTTTAAATGTACACAGGCCACCTTATTTTTCCTAAATTTATATTATAAGAACAATAGGATCTATTTAAATTTTCTGGACAGATATTTTTTTTGTTCCCATATACTACCGATCATTCAATTTATATACACACAGGTGCACATATGTACACTCACACATATTTATTCACTGCTTATCTCTAAACTTCCTGAGAGTCAAGGAATAAAGAAAAACTAAATAGGCCTTGTAGCTCACATTTTCTAATAAAAAGAGACATGCCATATCATCAGGTGAGACTAGCTTTTTTCTTCGAAGAGCATTATCATGACTTCCTTATGAATGAATAAATAAATATTAACTGAACAAATGAAAACCAACTGAACAATGTAATGAACAATACTTATGAACTAGAAATTTTACCAAAATACAGAGCTATAATTTATCCATTGTCTCTTATCTCTCCTGAATGAAATCACAGGGCATAATGTGAAATTGCAGTTTTGTGGGAAATCTAGACTGTAATGATGTTCATACACATTTACTCCTGAGACCTTTTGTCAAATGAGAGCATGCCAGAGGGTCAGTTTATAAATAGAAACCTGAAACCATCCCACTGGCTATGGTGGATGCAGGAATCCCAGAGCTCTGCCTGGAGAAAGGTACTAAACATTCAACAAAATCATGACGGAAAGGACCAAGGGGGAATGTAGTGCATCTTGTTATTGAAATGTGATTTTTCTTTCAGTAGTTTTATTGCATGCATTATTTTTCCTTCCAACTTTGTATTCTGAGGTTTTCATGTATTCTTACTGTGGTATGTATCAAGACACATCCAGTCAGACCAACCACACTTCTTAGTAATCATAAAGTCACCCTTGGTTATTGAATGTATTTTCCATTATAATGAACAAGAGCATACATGATGCTAATGAGGAATTTTGCTTCAAGAAACTTTTAAAAATGTTCATGAATAAAAGGAATCGTTTACTTTGATTATTTTAAAATGTAAAAGCAGTTGCTTCAAAAAGAAAAAGAAAAAAAAGATAATAACCCTGAGAACAAGGCAACTGTTTGCAACAACAAATCAAGATTGAAATTCTGTTTTAATTCCGTCATATACAAGAGCATGTGAGCACTTGGAGCTTTGGAAGGAGCCTCGTTTGCTCACTGAAACTGTGGAATTCATCAAACTGTCACTAGGGTTTTGTTTGGGTCTTTTAAAGTCACTCCTGGAATCAGTCAGGCATACATTAACACAAGGAATAATCTCCTTAAACTGTAGTGAAGGGTTGCTTTCCTGGCAACACCATCATGACAGAGCCCTGTCTGACCTTGACCCAAAGCAAAGACGGAAAACTCTCCCCATAAGGAAAGGAAGCCTTCCCGGGTCACACACAGCTGCTGCTTCTCTAAGTTTCCGATTTGGAACACAACAGCAGGGCAGGAAAGAAAGCAGGAAAGGGAAGATCAGGAGGGGCCTTGTGCTAACATCTCTGCCTTAGTATTTCACTGTGCTGTGCCTTAAGTAGCAAGCTGCTGAGCCCTATCGATTGATTCTTCCTTTTCTTCCCTTATCCTGGACTTTCTGCACATGTCCCTCTTACCGTACAAACAGTAGCCTGGTAAGTCCTCCACCCACTCTCCACTGTTTTAAAGCACCTCTTTTATCATGTTGACCTTCTGGTCACCCTGTGTGCAAAAAGCTTTCAGGACTCCCCATTGCCTAGACAATAATGGCTCCTCCCAGGATTGAAACTGAGGCCCTATGTAATCTGTCTGGAGTGTGGTGTGGCCTCTTCTGATGGGAAGCATTCATTCCAATCAGACTGGTCCCTTCGTGTCCTCACAGCACTGTCTGCCCGCACACACTTCCCCGTGTCCTTCACTCCACCACTTTTCATCTAAATTCTACCCATTTTTCCAGACTCTCCACCTTCTACCTCTTCTGTCCTATCTTGTGACTATTAAACCAGAGAGTCCTGAGGATGTAGGAGCAAGGTGCCAGGCACAGGGAAATCTGCTCTATTCCATAGTTTCATCTCCTTTTTCACCAATTGGTTTTGGTTTTATTTGGTAAACGGAATCTGCTGAATGCTCCACCACTGATTTTTTTTTTTTTTTTTTTTTTTTTTTTTTGGACCTGGGATTGAACTCTGGGGTGCTTAACCACTAAGCCTTATCCCCAGCCCCACTTACACACACATACATAGTATGTATTTTTTTTTTTTTCAAGAGACTGGGCCTCACTAAGTTGCTGAGGTTGGCTTTGAACTCATGATCCTCCTGCCTCAGCCTCCTGAGCTACTAGGATTAAAGGTATGGTGGCGATTTTTTTTTAATCAATGCATTTAGTCACCTGCCTGTGTCACCTGACACCATATGCATACTATCTGAAGTATGTGCTGTATTAAAAAAATATAGTAATAACCTTCTAATCAATATTACTAAACCATGGGCTTACAAAAGAATATTGAATTCCTTCCAATGGAATGAACAGAAGAGAAGTGGCTAGAACCAGAGTAGATTTCTCTACAGCTGACAAGAGCCATATGGGGTAGAAAGGGCTTAAGATCTTGCTTCAAATGCTGACTTCTGAGTCTTACCCCAGACCTATAACATCAGAATTTCTCATAGTGAATCTTATTTACACAAGCTAAATTTGGAAAAAAAATTAGGTCGTCCTAGAAGGTGGAAAGGGGTAATTAATATCATTCAGCTCTCCATGGCACTCATTAGAATCACCTGTAGCAATTTTAGCAACTTCGGTTCCTTGGACCTCATACAAGACCTTTGAAATTTCTTAGTTGGGCCCAAGTAGGTGGGCTTTTGAAGTATTTCATAAAAGGTTTAGATCTGCACCAGGATTAGAAATTCAGATTAGAAAGTCAAAAGGTAATGAGGACCAGTATTTTTGTGTGTAATATTAACTTCTCAGAAGGTTTGGTAGGCAGTTTGGGTGCATTGGTCCATTTAGTTCCTACAGTCCTGGGTATCTCCACTTTCATAGGTGCAGACTCTAAGGTTTGAGGAAGATCAGAAACAAGTCAGGAGCCACCCAGCTAATAAATAACCAAGCCTAGATTAAACACAGGTCTATCTGATACCAAATTCCAAGCTCTAGTCACATTCCCCATCTACCTTTACTGACTTAGACATTATTTAAATGTGTGGCCATCAGTTGGTCTCTCAGCAATGACACTATGTTAAACATTTGATTGTTTTTGGAAGTCCTGGCACCACTCAGAGAAACGTTTCTTTTGCTCAGATTTCCTTTGACTGGCTATTTATTATTCTAGGCTTTTTCGGCCAATGAGCTTTAGTATTACCAAGACCTTCCTTATAATAAGCCAACTTTTTTGGTTCCTCTGCTCTCTGAGAGGACGCACTCTGTCCCTTGAGGATGTCCCCCTTTTTTCTTTTCCCATCCCTTCTAATAAACTCATGCCTGTTACTTTGAAAAAAAAAATAATAAGACAACTTTTATGCTGTATCTCCTTATGAAAGATCAGTATTAGTGACAGCTGAGCTTTCTCTGCGTATGAGATAAGCCTGACCACCCTTGGAAAAACTCAATGCAGCCCTGATAATGCTTCTAGAGAAAGGCATTGTCCCTTTCCTGCTAGGTTTCAAAACTAAAAGGATTGCCCCCTACAATTTTTTTTAAGTGTCACTTGAGTAACATTAGGAGAGACTTACTAGCTTAGCACTCAGTGTGTTTTTCTACCCTTTGTACAGAGGGTTTAATTTTCTAGTGCATTTTCACATTTCTTGCTGTATTTTTTTTCCCCTTGTAACTCAGAGTCATTCCTGCACTGTAGTTTCTTCTCAGATAAAATACTTATAATCAAGTTCCATCAAAAGGAGTGACATGAAAGTTAATGAGTAAATGGGCTTAAAGTATCACCGAGTCTTGAATGAAAGGTACACGCCGTTTTTACTGTTATTAATATAATGCAGCTCATCCATTACGGATCTGATGATGAGCACAGACAGTGGCTCTGACCTCATTTACTGGCCAGGCCAGAGAGGGTCTATTTAATTGCCCCAGAGACAGACAGCTCAAAGGAAATAAACCACCTTCAGAGTCAAAAAACAACCCAGATATCCAACCTCACTGCAGTGTAACTGGGTGCTTTAAAACTGGCCGGGAATGTTATCTAGTCAAAATACGGCATGGACACCAAGTCAGAGACCTTGAGAGAGGAATAAGTGACAGCCATGTTTAATAGATGAAACAAAATCTAGTGAAATTAGAGGGCAGCCACAAACCAGACACATGAATAAGTAATTTGCTAGCTGGCAGGGTTTGCATCCTCACACTCTGGCGGATGACAAGGCATTCCTGAACACATGGGCAAGACTCCTTTAACTCCTTGTAGATCATCCTTGGAAGAGTCATTTCAAGTGAGACAGGGAGCTAAATTAATGTCAAACTACCCAAAATATTCATGAGACAATTATAAATGTGTGTGACTTGTTTTAGGGGCTGCCTTTTCCTTCCTATAATTTACTTTCTTTATTCCATCAAGTGATCTTTTCAAATCATTTCATATTTCTCTTTCTTATAATTCAGAGAGCTAAGGTTTTCGGTCAATGTTAATTGTCTCTAAAGGATTTTCAGAAGATAGTACTTCCACATAGAGGCCCCCCAAATTATTATTTTCTAGTACAGCTGATTCTTTTTCTTTGTAGACGAAAAGAGAAGAGATCTACGTAATCGCAGTGTCAAAATGTCAAAAGACTGAAAGGGTTGAAAAAAAGAAGAAAAGAAAACACACACACACACACATACACACACACACACACACAAACCTTAAAGGCATCCATACAGTCCTCAGCTTTACAAATTCTTGGCTCACATAAAATACTTGTGACATGCTGTAATTAACTAGTTACTCCTCTCAGAATGAATAATAATGCAATTATTCACCAAAAGCAGTGAAGAAGGGTTAGTTTCTGCTTTTAAAAATGTGCTCTTTTCATTTTTGTATAAAGAAAAACCCTGGATTAATTTACATAAACTGCTAAAGCAAAATGATTTGCAATTTCATTATTATACTATATGATAATTCTGTCACCGTTTTATCAAAGACTCATATTTCTCATTGGATGAAAGTATCAATAAACTGACAAGTTGCTATCATAGTTAAATTATAGTGGTGCCAAAAACTGTATCTAAAGATCACAAAACATAAGTAGTGGCCTGGCCAGTGGAAGCATCTCCTTGTCACAATGAGAGACCAAAGTGTTTGAGGTCCTAAAGAACCAGTAGCCTTGCTGTGGAAAGACAAAGAAAGGAAGATGTGAGCCTTAGTTGTTTAGGAGCTGCAATCTCCTTGGTGGCCTCACATGTGCCAAGTAGCACAAAAATAGATGAGAATTTTCATGACTATATCACTAGTTATCTCTCTTAGTTGTTGTTAAACCAAAACTCGTGAGACAGAGAGTTCTCTAAAACCAGAGGAATTATTGTGCAATTATGTACATTTGAGAGAAAAAACGAAAAAAGGAAGGTCTAGGTCCTAGGATAGCTTAGGTAGTAACAGCAACAAGGTTAGAGAGCAATTAGAGCTGTCTTCTAACTATAAAGTGAAGAGTGTTTTTAAAATGAAATCTGAGGAAATAGGTTTAAGTTGTTTGCACTGTATTTACATTAATTATTGATGAAAGGGGTAGGATAACCTGAAGCAGGAAAAATCTTGGGATAGATGGAAAGTCCATTCATTCATCAAAAGTACTTGGTGCTTTATGATTAGTCAAGGTTAATAGTTGAGAAAGTTCAAAAGTGGGGTGCAGTGGCGCCTGAAATTCAGTAAATGGGGGTCTGAATCAAGCTTTCAAGTTTATATTTCCATACTCCTTTACTGACTACCATCCTCTAGTTCCCCCACCCTACCCCTTCCAGTCCCTTTAAATTTAATTTAGGATATCCCAAAATGTTCCCCGGCAGTGCTGATGTCTAGCACAGGGACTGTTTTCTTGTACTCCTTCCAACTCCATCTGGCCATTCTCTCAGCAATTCATTCAACAAGCACTCTCAAAGACCATACAATACAAAGTGCTGGATACCAGGAATTCAAAGATAAGTAATATGCCTTTCCCTTGAAAAGGTTATGGAAAAGTAAAGATATAAATTGTTAAATAGGCACATTAACAATGTAGTAAATGCCACCATGGAGGTAGGTGTGGGCCCACCCCACGCAACATACACAAATCCATTCACTGATAGAAACAAGAAAAGCCCCTCTTCTCTTTGTACATAAACTTTCAGAAAGTTTCTGCTTCAAAGAATGCTGAGACTTGGAAAAGATTTACTGCTAAAACGCTCAAATTGTGTAATTTCGATAAAGTCTATTGGGGTGTATTTTTTGTATGTGTACTTAAATGTCTGTTTTTACATGGAGCCAACCTTATATAGCATTTTACTTAAGGATACAATTTCTGATTAACTGATGCTTTAAGTAGTGAGGTTAATGCCAATGAGATTGGTTATTCATTCTAAGAATAGTTATTCATTTATACAATCTTAAAACTAACATTCACCAATATAAAAAAGTGATATAAAAAAAGTTGATATGAAAAAGGTTGGATCACTTGTTTGGGTTGATGGAGACTAAGAGTCAATGTAAATTTATAAGATTACAATCAATATTCAAAAAAATAAATATAGTGTGTTTCAAATTTTGTTTATCCACAAAGTATCCCTTTAATCTGTTAATGATAGAAATCTATATCTGTTCTATTTTTTTCTTCAACTTTCAGTATGTAGAATAGTGCTGGCTCTGTTGTCAAACTGCCTAGATGTGAAACTAGGCTCTTCCCCTTACAAACCTGTGTGACTTCTTCAAGAATCAATTTTCTTATCCTATGAGATGGAGATAGTAATAGTGGCTACTCTTTTTTGGGAACACAAAATTGTTACTCATTTGATTTAGTTATTTGTACAACATGTACTCATGGAAAGTTTAGTGTGTCCAAAGTATCAGAAAGAATAGAAGAGGCAAAGATTATTTAGTCTGTGTCAGTAGAGGTCAAGGTGGACTTAAAATTTTAGACTATGATCTTGGAACCCTGCCTGTGTTTCCAATTAATAAAGCTTCTAACAGACTTAGATGCACAAAATACAGTAAGTGATTATATAATCAGAGCTAATTGGTATAATGGAAACAAATGATGGGTTCTTGGTAATACAGTCACAACATTTTTCTTTCCCAAACTGAAGTTTTCTAGCTATTTTAGCAAATCCTTGAAGATATTTCCACATAATAATAATAATAATAATAATAATAATAATAATAATCTTCATAGACTTCCCTTTTCCGGTGATTGTTGACATTCTCGAGAAAGCTTTTTTGTTGTTGTTGTTATTTACTTTTATACTGATTTATTTATTATATTGGAAGTCCAGAAAGTAGGAAAGAAAGAGGGTGGTAAAATGAAGGTATGCAATATAGAAAAAGACCAAAATGGCCCACGTGTGCATGAAGCTTATATCCCAAGAAAACTACATCTTAACTTCACCTCAAGGAATCTCTGTCTTCCATTTGAGATGAGACTAAAAGTCCCAGATATCTCTATCTTTTTCTTATCCATTTCCTGAAAGGCTTTATTTGAAGCAGCAAGAGCCAGAAATTTCTAAAGGGAAAACAAATCTTGAAAGGAGGCCCTGAACAAGCAATGCTGGGAAAGGAGAGGGAGGACAGTGTGGGTGGTGGGAAGTCTGTGGCACTAACACCAAATCAGAGGAAGAATAAATAAAGGGGAAATAAAAGGAGTTAGCCAATTGGAAAGGGGATTTATTAAAATATCCTGAATAACTGTTCAATTTAGGATTAGGGCTTAATTAAGTGAATTTTTCTCACTGAAATATCGATTCTGGTCAATTCAACCAAACTTTCTCTTCTTATTTCATCATTTTGTTGTATCAAATATATTTCAGAACTGTCAGTTATTTTGAGTCCAGATATATTTGATATGCATTCCAGCATTTCTTTGGGCTTAATTCAGCCCTTGATATTTTACTTTACTATTTAGATAGACAGATGAAACAACATACTTTTCTTTTCTGCTAAACATTTATCTCCTTAAAAAGACTCTTAAAAATTAGACACATAATCAAACCTAAACTGGCTTAAAGGCAAAATGAACCACATTTTTTGTTTTTAGTTGTAAATGGACACAATACCTTTATTTTATTTATTTATCTGTCTGTGGTGCTGAGGATCGAACTTAGGGCCTCACACATGCAGCACTCTACCACTGAGCTACAGCCCCAGCCCCAAGTCACCTTTTTTTAAAATGCAAAAAGTCAAGTCTCCCCACTCCTTCTTTATTGAATACATATGGTGAAGGCACTCTGACATAGTGTCTCTTCTCTGGATTCTCTCTGGGAGAAGCAAAGGCTCTTTAAATACGTAGGCAGTTCCCAAGCTCCAGTTTTCAGATGTCAAGTCTCAGACTCAGGTAGCAATATACCTTGACATGATAGTGGAGGTAGGAACACTGCTCCTCAACGAGTTAAGCATTTAGAGTTGTTACCATCTGGCCTAGCTATTTGTTGCTAAATAGGTAAATATAAAAATAATCAAGTGCTCCTACAGCAATTATTTTGCAAAAAGAAGAAGAAAGAAAATAGAGAATACTATGTCACTGCATGATCACATTTCCTGCAAGCAATATTAATAACACTCTAGGTAATTCTAACATGTATGATCTATGAAATACTCCCTGGTTCAGTGAACACACCAATCAAGCAGTGATTTCCCAAAAGTGAGTCGGGTACTTAAAAAATACAAAATCCCAGGCTCTACCCAGATTTACTGGAGCCCAGGACTCTACTTATGAATCTGTGTATTTATCTGGGAAATTCTAAATTTACAACATGTGGCATTAGGGGGAAAGGGTTGGGTTTTAGCTTAACATACCTGTAAATGGATCCTTGTTCTACAATCAACTAGCTCTGATGTTATGTAATATCTGGGTCTATAAAGTGAATGTTGTGAGGATAAAATAAAACAATGTGTGTTAAGAGGCCAACATGTCGAAAGCTGGTTATTACTATTATCATTATATTCCCAGCTCAAGTAAGATGTACAGAGCAAACTGTGTGATTCACATCTTCAAATAGCATATAGTCTCTTTAGGAAAATAATGTAAACATTAATAATAATTTTAAATACGAATTTATATTCTAAATCACAAACTGATTTGCATACATACATACCCAAAATCACAATATTCTGAATAACAAAATAAATTACAACATTAATTAGAATAACATTGAAAAATCATATAAAGTATACTTCAAAATGTTTGATTCCTATAGTTTAGATGACCTAATTCTTATTAGTTCACCAAATATTGTTTAGATGCTGAAAAAATGTTAACATTATGAATGACTTTCTACTTACTCATTATTTCATTATTTAAGTTGAGAGGTAGAAAAAAGGCAATGTATATCTTGGAAAAAAATCCATAGGTATGGATCAAAGGGCCTAAGAGATCCCAGAAATTTTATACAAACACTTGTTTATATGAGTATTGCCAATTTCTAGGAAGCAATTTATAGATTTTATTTCACTCCCAAAAGGTTTTGTGACACCCAAAAATGTTAAGGACCACTGAAGATTCCCATTTAGCACAATTTATGCACGTTCTTCTTTTGAAGAAATTTCACTCATTCTTATATTCCAAATAATTTTCTTGTTTTCTCCTAACTGCCATCTGAGTAATTTCCTCAAGCTTTGAACATTGAGATACCCTGAGAAAGGAAGGAACAGTAAGATTATGTTTTAGAGACTTTAGAGCAGTTTCATGATTTTCTTGGCCTATTCAAATTCTGCACACATCAGCTTGGAAGTTTATGTGCACAATTTAAAAGTTCCAGAGGCAGAGATTAACTGATGATCACTTTCTGAAGTTTTCTCTATTTTTTTCATCCTTTCTTCAATCTTTTGAATTATTTTCTGTTAGTTCTATTTCTTTTCATCTCAGATAGAAAAGTGCAAGGAGTTTCCCTGGAAGAATACAATTAAATTTTACCAACCTGTATTCTGCCAAACTAGCAATTCTTCCATTTGTGTTTTATTTATAGTGTGGTAACAATACTATTGATGTTACATATTTTTACTTCTCTCTTCTTCCTTTAGGTGTGTGTGCAACATTGACTGCTCTCAAACCAACTTCAATCCCCTCTGTGCTTCTGATGGGAAATCTTATGATAATGCATGTCAAATCAAAGAAGCATCATGTCAGAAACAGGAGAAAATTGAAGTCATGTCTTTGGGTCGATGTCAAGGTAATGTTCATACCAAAATTCATTTCAAAGAATGTTTTTAGTCTTTGTGCAGAAATGAAAAGTGAAGATAACTCCTTATTAGACAGCTATTTCATTTCCAAAAGACAGTTCTGATTTACAATGGATGGTATAGTCTACTACAGTGTTTGTGTTGATTATAGGTGTTTGAGGGTCTATCAGCAACAGTCTGCAGCTTTTTCTATATAATGGGACTGTATTGTCACAGTATCATGGACACAGAAGATAATGTTCAGAAGATAACAGGCATTCTTGTTGCAAAGAGTAAAAAGAAAGTCAAAATGAATTTTAACAAATAATCTAAAAATTTATTAGGAATCTTGAGATTAAAAGCAAATCACACCATTTTATGTTGATTCAGTAGAAATATTCAAGTATATTTTAAAAAGCAGATATATGGAATGTTCTATTTCATTTTTTTGTTCAGATACAAACATTTGAGGGGTGGTTGATATTTCTTTATTCAAATTATCTCAGTTATAATTATGAATTATCTCCTTGTCTCAAAGTTTAGAAAACTGGCATTATTTTCTTAATTTTTCCCAAGCAGAAATATGCATTGGAAATCTGTCTTTGTACACAGGTTGCTTAGAACTATAGTACAAAAAAAAAAAAAAAAACAAAAAACAAAACTTTAACTGCAATGAAAATACTGCTGGGTATGTTTGATATTAAATATTTAGGAGACAGTTAATCAATCTTTATTATTAATTTTTAACACAGATAACACAACTACAACTACTAAATCTGAAGATGGGCATTACGCAAGAACAGATTATGCAGGTACATAAAATTTTTTACTACAAAACATGAGCACTTCTGTAAGAATTCTAAGAAATCATTGTTTCTTATTTATCCTAGATTGAACCTTGCAAGACTTATGATATGAGCTGGTCTTCTCTTGTTTAATTCAAGCTTTCAATACACAAGAATAAATGTTTCTTGAAACAAATAACACATATTTTTTTTTTTTTGCCAGAGTTAGAGCAATTGTCAAAAATGTCAGTAAGATATAATTAAATTGTTTTGACAGTGCAAATGGTACAAATGACAAAACATTTATCAAATTAATGGGCATCGATGGAAATTAATGCAATTTTTGGCAGTATATTATAATAAATGCAAATGTTCTTATTTGAATTTTCACAAAAAGTCAACAAAGAAAAAGTTTGCTAGTCTGAAAAGCTAAAAGGATAACTACAAATAGTAATGTAGGCTGTCTCTTTAGATGCTAAATTAAAACAGTATGTATAATTTATTTTAAAAAATAAAATCCTTTAATTTATTTAGAAACTAGACTATAGCTACTCAGACATGCAAAATCATAAAAAATTCTATGCAAAAAGTATAAATCTTTTGCAACTATAGAATTTTATATTCAGGAATAGATCTACCTAGTATAATTTTCTTAGATTGAGAAATAATGTATGGTATATAATTGGAATGTTATCAGATTCTTAAACTTTATATAAATTTTTTGCTTAAAAACATGAAAATGAAAGTATCAAGGTTGATAATGACATGTAAAATATTTTTAAATAGAATTTTCCATATAGCTATTAAGAAGCAATTATAATTATTATGGCTAATAATTAATCAAAAGGCATCGCTTGTTATCTTTCAAATATATACTACCATTTGAAATTTTATTTCCTTTAATAATATTTCTGACTATATATATATATATATATATATATATATATATATATATGTAGTCTTATGAAATTGGAAAAATAGTTGATCAGATGTTTTATTTGTAGATCTCCTAAATATCTCAGAATTTGGAAAGAACAAAAGGATTCTTTTTTTAAAAAACTTTTTCACATTTTATCTTAATATTTTCTAACATGTGAATAAAACTTCTCATATGCCAAAAGCCTGGAATTATCATGAACAATGATACATGGAAAAACTTTAGTTTTGTCATTATATACCTCTTCCCAAAGCATCCAAAAGATATGTCAACAGATGTTCCTTGAAAAGAATAGTCTAATGGTCAATAAGTTTAGGGAGAGCCAAGATAAACAAATGGATATTCTACCCAATACTCCTCATATCTTACATTAATTATAAAATCTTTAAGAGATATGCATATTTTATTTATATCCATAAGCAATTGGTTTCAAGATCACTTCACAGATACCAAAATCCAAGGATGCTCAAGTACCTTACATGATATGGGATAGTATTTGCAAATAACTTAAACACAGCTTCTTGATGATTTATACTATCAATACAATGTAAAAGCTATGTAAATAGTTGTACTATATTGTTTAGGAAATAATGACAAGAAAATAACTCTACATGTTCAGTAAAACACAGATTTTTTTTCAAATATTTTTGATCAATGATTGGTTGAGTCCTAGAATGTGGAACCCATGAATACAGAGGACCATTTTTTTTTTTTATTTTACTGCTTTTTGTCAATCATTTCTAATTTATGTGAAGTACACTCAAACATAGACTGTCTTCTTTAAGGAACCCCCATGTATTCATCATTCAAACCTAGTAACATCGATTCATAACTAACCCATTCCCATGCCACCCTATTCTCTCTCTCCACCTGCATAGTATGTGAAATTAAACCCAAACATTGTATGATTTCATTCATGGTTAAACATGCATCTCAGAAAGATCAATCGTTATTTTAAAAATTATAATACCATAATTATGCCTAGAATAGTTAAAAATAATATCTCATGATACACACCTTTTATCTAAATTATCTGATAAATAACACATTTTGTGTCACATTATACAGTACTCAAGTTCTCAGAAATGTACCTGAGGTATGTTGTTCCACAGAAAATAATTATTAAAAATAATAAAACACAGTAATAAAAAAATTAAGTCTAATAATACATGTTTAAAATTGTGGATAAATTAAGTATAAATTTTATACTTTGTTATAATAATAACTATATCTTGACAGTGACCAAGCCACTACTAATAACTACACTGAAAATAATTTTATATCTGTTATTCAAAACAATTCACTTGGAAAAAATTTTTTGGAACTTTAACATTCAATGAAAACCTTCTCCATTAAACCATCCATCACTGGACTAATAAAACATAAAATTTTCTCCCTGAAACAAAGAACTCTTCAAGTTGATTAGCATCATGTGCAAATATAGGAACATTTATGAATTGTGCCAATAAATACCATGATAGAGTTAACCATTCTCTCAATGTTATTCAGGTTTAATATATCCATTTGTTCATTTTCAAAAAGAAATTCTTACTTCAAAAAAGTTTATACATTGTGTTGGTTTCAGATTATCTCTGATGTTCAGTGTCACTGTTTTTAATTGACATGGTTTCCTACCTTATCCTCTAGTGGACACAGAAATAAAAGAGAATTTTTTCAGTACATGCAAGTGAAAACTATTTACTCACTCAGTGTGGTCCAGAATTTTCTAGTTTACCACCAAATTTATCTACTAAATCTCAAAGAAAACTTAAAAGTTTAAAAATACATGCTTGTTCCAATACAAATTTACAACGGAAATACTAATGTCAACTGAAGCTTACAATTCCTAATTAAACATTGATTGCATGCTTAAAATTCTCCTGGAATTTACTTTAGATAGCTTATTTTCATTAGTGGTTTTTATTAAAATACATTGTGTACACCCCTTCAGAAATTACTTATTTCCTCCTCATTTCTTAGCTTCCAGTGGTATTTGCATCTTCCTGAGTTTGGGGACACAGACTTTGGGGGCGGGGGAATGAAAGGAACAAAGTGGAGAGTCAATATGTCATTGTGCTCCTCATTTACATTTCACAGGCTAAAATCTTCCTAAGAAGGGAAAGCATAAACTGAATGATTCACATTCCTTGAAGTTTGCTATGTTCTCACAGCTAATTTAATACCACATACACTTTTCCCCTTAGTCACAGTCTCTCCCACCAGAGGGAAGTAAGGATCTTAACACACTCTCATTTCCCTGTTATGTCATTGATACTGTAAATTTAAAACCCTTACGGACTCCCTTCTTTTGTTCCTCCAAGCCTACAAAGTTAGTAATGCAAGAGCACATCTTTCTCGGTATAAAAATGGGTATCTTCTTGAAAGAAAGCCCAAATGTTAAAAAGAAACCAAAATTATTATACTTCTTTTTTTAAAAGAAAGAAAATCCAGCAAGATCTAGGAGAGTTTACAAAAGAAAGAGAGAGTAGGGGGATCAGGGAGGGAGGGAAGGAAGGAGGAGGAGGGAAAAGAAAGAGAAAAGGGGAAGAATGAAGTGAGGCAGCGAAAGAAAAGATGCCAACTAAGAAAGCAATCCTAAAATAAAATTACCATGTGCAATGGCCTACAGTGTGTCTGACTTTCATGAAGATGTGAATTCCATAATCTTCACAGGCACATAAATGTAGACAGTTACAGGAAACCAAAGAATTTACCGCATTGCCCCCTGCCTGCATTTTTTTTTTTTTTTCTCTTTGCCCTGACTTGGGTTCTATTCCGTCCTCTCTCCTTTAATGAGACCCAAGTTGCTGCTGAATCTTGAATCCAAGGCTTTGGGTACCTGTTTCAAGGCCTAGTGGCAAACTCCCTGCTAGATGAGCTAAACAATTTAATGTTGCTTTCCCTTCATCAGTCTAAGATGTGGGCTTAGTTGAGGACAGTGCATTCTCCTGTAGAAAGTTTCAAAAGAACACAAATTTTATAAAACCACAAAGCCAGGGCCTTCAGGGCTTTCCAGTATTTTAAACTGCTAATATTAAATTTTTCTTCTAGAAATTTAAAATAACAAATGTTTTATGCCTCTTGAAATCTGCAACATTTCCTTCAATGTAAATGTAATGCATACAATATACATATGTATTGATATATATTTATCCCTATCATGTCTTGTAATGAAAAGAAAATGAAGCTTAACCATTCTTTTTCTCTTCATCTGGTATATGTATTTTCTGATTGTGCTGCTTTTTTGTTTAAAAGCCTGGTTGAGCTTCAGAATATGGGACTACATCTTTATCTAGTAATAATGTACTTAATTCTATAAGGTGTTAAATGTTAAAAAAAAAATAGAGTTCAACTCTTGTTTTTTTAAATCATCTGGAAAGTAAACTCTATTTTATTTTATGACTTTCTACACCAGTTTCCAAAAAGGATTTGCAGTGTTTTATAATTAAAATATATTCAATGAGATTGTTTAAGCAGAAATTGAAAACATAAAAGCAGAACTGTTAAGAAAAATAAATATATCAGCAACATAAACCATTGCAGTTACTGCATTTAGCCCTGAGATAAAAGAGAAATTATGGTTGGTCAATTTATTCCACAAATATTTATAGAGTTTCTTCCATAGGCAGACACTGTCTTGGGCTTCACAAAGGTGAACAAAATCAACCTAGGTCTTTGTTAAGTGGAACTTAGGTTTTCATTTTCTGATATAAATATAAAAAACTAAATTCAGAGACCAAAAATGAAGTTTCTCTATGATAAATTATATTAGAACTATTTAGCATAGATCTTTTTACAAAGCATCACTGGAAAACATAGAATGGATAAGTCTTCAACACTGATTTTTATGAAACATGTCAAAAGGTTCTTTCTAATTTTTCTATCCATTTTAGGAGATTTTTTAAAAATCCATTTTTGATAACTTTCTAGAGCATAACATTAAAATATGTATAATTCAATGATAGTGTTTCTGTGGGAGACTAAAGTAATGAATTTCATTCATGTATATTTCCAAATTAGAAAGAATAAATACATAGTGCAAAACACTAAGGAAAATGTCTATGAAAAAAACATACCTTAGCTTTTTTCCTCAGGTTTCTAAAAGTTAAACAGAATAGGATAATAGAAGAATCAGAAAGCCTGAGTAAGGGTAAAGAATATATGAGATGATAAGAGGTACATGGGGAAAGAAATTTCAGTGACTGTTAATTTGAATATTAAGTCCCAAGTTTGTGCCTTCAAAATTGAAGCAGGGATTTCCTGCCTGAGTCCAGCTGGCTACAGATATGCATAGAGTCCATGTGTCTTATTTGTTAAGCATTTTATGATGCCACTTTGCAATTTCTTAAAATATTTATGAAGGATTAATCTTTACAGAACTTTCTCTTTAGAAATCCATTTTTTATTTTTAAGAAGTAAATGGAGTTGTTAAGCTCAGTTCTGAAATATAGAAGAAAGAAACCAGAATGATATAGCTAAACCAAATTCTACCCATCCTATTAATATTCCATCAACCCATTTTTCCACCTTAAGCAGAAACTGACATCTTGAAAGGGTATCTAGATAGTCTAAGTGAATTGGTAAAATAACTTGTTCTCCGTAGAAGCCATTGCAATTTACAAAACCTTTTCACATATATTGTCTCCTTCACTCCTTGCAACAGAAATGTGAGGGAGATATTATATGCATTTGACAGGTGTGAAATGGAAGTTCAAGAAGATTAAGTAAAAAGAGTATGTGATAGAGCTAAGGTTCAAGCCATCATTGCTTCATTGCTAATTTCAGAATCCAGCAAGAGAGATGGTCAAGCACTAGGCAAGAAATGTCACTGCTTAATATTTTGGGGAATTTTGCTACTGGTTCTGCACCCCAAAGGTTAACCCCTTGAGAGTTCCAGACTCAAAAACATTTCACCAAGAGGTCTATGTTGTTGTGAGATACTACAAAGAGTGATTCTTTTCTTTTAACATATGTCTGTGTATTCTAAGTGTCCTTTAAGGGCTATTTTGTTCAGTTTTAAAATTCTCCTGTTCTGTTTCATATTTCTCCACATAGACAAAATAAAGCAAATGGAATAGTGTTTGCTATTGAGAAATCCTGCATTAATTAAAAAAAAAATCTCCAACCTCTTTGTGATACTTTGCAGTTTTACAAAGGTCCATTCACATTATCTCATTTGTTCTAATGTCAACCCAATAAAACAGGGTTACACACACTAGGGGAAATAAAATTGATGCTCAGAGAAATTAACTGGCTAACCTGGAACTAGTCACAGTATTTTGATATATTGACCATCCACCTGTGCAAATAGGTGCTTGATTAGCCTAATATTTTCCTCAATTGCTCTTCCAGTAAACATATATAGGCAGGACTATCAAGTGGTTTCATATCATATTTATAACATGAATTAATTCAGTCATGTGGCAAAAATCTACATTTAAGATGGAAGCTTTTCCATTTGCTCATGAACACAAGGAGCACTTCTCTGGAAAGCACATTATATCTGGGCCAATAATTTGATCTGTAGGAAATAAATAAATAGCAAATGCATGCAGCAGCTTGTAGCACAAATATTGGTATCAGCAGTGAAATAAATAAAAATGTTTGCCCAGGCTATTACAATGCCACTAGACTAGCCTAGAATATTTAAGCCCAGAAAAATGAATTAAGATGTCAAGATTTTCTCAAGATTTCTGGGGGAAAGTGTCTCAATTCAAGTATTTTCCCCTCTGGGATTTACATTAGAGTGCTGCAAAATTCATAAAGCTTTCCATGAACTCTAACTCACAATTTTTCCTGCTCTCTTGAACTTCTGTGCTTTCATTGTTTTCCCCATAAAATCATGTAACCAGTCATCTGTAATATTATGTTATGTTCATAGTTATAGATAAACACAGAAATGGTATTTGCAATACAGATGAAGTTTCACTGCTGAAGAGTTGCCTTGGGCCCTGGTAGACACTCTGGAAAACTTTGTGTTTATGCCCCAGTTCATAAATGCATCCTGCATCATTTATGTGCACTTTTTCCTATTTGAAATGCTCTTTTCTGAAACAAATTGTTCACCTGAAGGTGTTACTTATCTATCTTCCTTTCTCTTCCATAAATACGTGGCAGCTGGTTTAGATGTGATAGCCACAAAATCAGACAGGACTGAGTTTAGACCCTGGGCATGCTAATATTGCCTATTTAACCTACAGGCAATCAGTTGACATTTCTGGACCTCAGTTTCCTTATCTGTTCAATAAAAATAATAAACCTAGTTTCAAAAATTGAATTTCAAATTAAAAGATATCATTTGAAGCATTAGCAGGCAGCTAGTGAGGTAGCTGTTATTATTACTTCCATTTTAGTCTAAAAATAAAAAAGAATTTACTTTAATAGGAAACATGATGCATTGTATGGGCCATAGTCTGGCCATGTGATATGTGCTCAGAGTTTCCACACACATATCACCATTTATGAACTCAATTGGTGTGCAGGGTTATTTCCTACCCAAACCATAAAACAGCTTGTGGCAAAGAACTTTGGATGACATTTTAATTCACTTTTTAAGTAATATTTTTGAGCATTTATTTATGTTTTTAACATATTGATATGTCTAAATTTTCATGCAGGCAATATTTCGATTTTCCCATAGTCAATACAACATGAGATTTAAATAAAAATTTATTGGGAGGACATAGAATATGACAGAACTGCAAGATGATGATATAAGATATTTCCTTTCAATTTGACCTTTAAAATTAGTTATTTATACATCAGGGTATATGTTTGAGGACCTACACATTTGTTATTTAAAAGAAACACATAATAAGTGACCAAGGGAAAAAAAATAACAGAAATGAAATATATAGGAGTTTATTTCTATTTGTACAAAACATTATTTTTCACTCAGAAATGTTAGTGCTTATATGTTGGTGATTAACACATGCACATATCTTAAGAAATGAGAACAAACTTTTTTTAATAAAATCTGATCATAAAGAAGAAAGCTCTGCTTAGCATAAAAGAAAAAGAAGGAAAAGCTCTTCGAACTCAATCATCCAAATATGACTAGTTAAAATGCACCAATTCTCCACCTTAATTCATCTTTTTTACCTCAAGCATGTTATTTCCATTCCTAAGAAGAGCAGTGTAAGTATTCATAGAATGTATAAAACTAAAAATAAAAATAGGTGTTCCTAATGCTCTGTATAATTTCAAGACAAAATGTTTTTCATAAAACTAGTAAATAGAATTAAAGTAGTTTCAAAAAAAAAAAAAAGTTCAGAGCACTTGGATTTGCTGCTTTGGTTAATGAATTTGACATGCCCCAAACATAGAACCCACATTATCAAGTACATTAGAAATTCAGTTTTCACATTTTGACAATTTGAGACTGTGTACAAACATAATCAACCAAATATATTCTTAAATACCTGCAAAACTAAATCTTGCAGAAGAACTGCATTTCCAAATAGTTTTTTTCTCCCATTATTCATTTGGAAAACAGTTATCCTTTGGGTGTGATATGGGCCATAATCTAGGCAGAGCAACTGTGTGAAAATTGGTAATAAGGCCTGAGAAAAGTGCTGGTCTAGTAATATGCACAGTGATGATCAAGGAGGACAGCACTCCACCTAAGTAAGTCCTGAAGTACAGGGGAGAGGGGCACAAAATATGTGGAACACAATCCTATGACAAGTAGTTATAGAAGCAAGAGGAAGAATCAATGGGCAGACTATATATAGAAGAACAAACAGGAAAAAAAACTTTAAATAAAAGTTTTTGAATATTGGGAGCAGAAAGACAAGTGTAATCAAGGATAGAGGACCAACAAGGACAAACATCTTGTGTATGATGACTCAGTGGAAAATGGATAATTGGCACAGGGTAGGAAGAGCATCACACTTGAAATATTGGCTGAATTCATGATCAAAGCTGGTAGGGTTCTAGAACTCATGGAAGCAGAAATTTAAATTTTGGAGACACCAAGAGTCAACTTCCCTCCATGATGAACTCACATCAACCAAACTCAGTAAACTCAATGCTGGAGCATGGATATGCAAGGTGAAAAAAAAAAAAAAAATGCCTAGAGGACTTCTGTACACTGACCACCTTACTGTATTCTCCTTCTGGAATTAAATTCTCTGATAAGCCCAATGAAAATGAGGTTACTTAGTAAGGCTAAATAGAGCTCATATGCTTCAGAGGCTTAAGGCATTAAGCTAAGAAGCCTGATGTAAATGTCTGCACAGTAAGGATAGTCTGGGCCTCAAATCAGTGTAAACAACATGTGTCCTTGACTAAGGCCTTATCTTTATGGTCAGAACTTGCACTAATACCATTGACCTGTGTGGCTCTCCGTAGTCTGAGTTACCATTTCTGGGCGTCCACCCAATCAGTCTACCTACTTTTCTACATATAGTAAATTTAATCAGGATATAGTGAGGCCTCTTCTCCTATTCTGAACAAGTGTGGGGAAATCCTACTCACTTCTGATCTCCTTTGGGATCTCTTGCTCAACAGCCCCCAAGAAATGTCAGTATGAATATATAATTCAATTCATACTGGATGATGCATCCTATGAAAGTTTTTACACAAAGTTAACTTTGAAAGTCACTTTTTAACATATAATCCAGAGAGGTTTAACCAATAACAAAGAAAAAAAAGGAATAATAGTTAGATATTGTTTTTTTTAAGGTAATTTTTTGAGGTAATTTTTTGGCATTTATGCAGATCCATGTTCTCTATGGTGAAACTGCTAATGTTTAACTTCCCAAAATATAAACATAATGAAATCTATTAATTATCCCACATAGAATGAGATGGAGGGTTTTGCCAAGGGCTGCTAATGCATTATCAATATTTGATAGTACTACCTAATGCTCCTGTAAAATATATTCCGGACCAATAAAAAATTCCTCTGCTTTTAAGAGTTCTTTTACACTTTCTGAGGTTCAAAGCTGTGTGTCATACATTAGAAAACTCCCTCCCCAGAGTACATTTTAAAATTTCTATTTAATAATAAAAATAAATGTTTACTTACACAAAATTTCATAATGTTTTAAAAATCATTCAGAAAATGAAGACTGAAAACCAGCTCCATTTCTCCTTCAGAAATTAGGTATTCCAGAGTGATCTTGTTATTTAGTTTATAGACGTTAAACCAACAAGCAATTAGTGTTTTGTCAGGGAGTACATGTCCAAATTCACTTCTGCAGATTGATTGTCCTTGTACTGTTGCAATTATTCTACAAATCTTACACTGCTAGATTTTTTTTCCTGTTTATTTTTCTGTTATTTAAAGAGCCCTTATGGAATTGAAGGTTTTCAGTTGTTCAGAATAATCTCTGAGCAAATGCCATTCCTATTCCTTCACCCCTACCCATTTACCCATTCCCCACAATTGGTACATGTGTCCTTTTCATTGGTTTCTGATTGTTAATGACAAGTAGTTATAGAAGCAAGAGGAAGAATCAATGGGCAGACTATATATAGAAGAACCAACAGGAAAATTCTCTATAAAGTAGTTTTCATAAATGGTTCACATTGTGCTCTGCACCTAGAACAATCAATAGTAAGCATACCATCCCTTCCACAATGATACACAGCCATTAACACATATCTAAGCAGATCTCTAGTACTATATTCTAGAATTGAAGCTGGTTGCTTCCTTCAACTTAGCATGCTTCTGAGCTCTTCACCTTAGCCATGAATTGATAAGTGCTCAGGAAACACAGCTAATTGTAATGTTATCCTAAGAAAATCATTATCATCTTCATTATAATCATGATTATCATCATCATCATAATCATCAGGGGAAAAAATACCACTGGAATTGGCTCACTTAGTTCATTCCAAAACAAACTAGAAATTACATGTGTTATCTGTTGTTTTGGATTCTCTAAGAGGCTATTCTCCAATGATGTGGATAATCATATTTATTTCCTAATTTCATTTGGATTTTAGAACAAATGACTTACAAATGGCATTTTGTAGGAGAAAGAGCTTGGAATAGGAATACAGAAATTTTTGTCTCAGTTTCAAAATGCCAGTAGTGCCAAGGTTTAGAAATTCTGCTTTATGAGACTAGAAATGATAAGAAAGAACATATTAGGCAGGGTCTAGGAGACAGGGGTCACTGGGAGTCCAAAGTTGGGCTCCCTAATGATATCTTCATTTTCTTATTGCAAAAAAAAAGATACAGTCTCAGATCAAGATCTACTGGCTTAATCCAAGCTTCTTTTCATCTTGCTGCTTCAAATACATGCTCACTTTTCTTAAATAAAAGTTGACTCATAATAGAAATGTAACATTTCACAAATAAAAGAGAATATCTGTTTCTACAAAGAATTAGGAGAACGATGAGGTTAAAGAGGAATCTCTACCTGTAGTGACTGTAAAATGTTGAGAATCCTCACAGTCCTAATGAGATCTTAGGAAGTACTACTAACTGGTATTCTCGTAATCTGGGCCCCTGCTTTGCTTCCATTAAAAGCTGTTCTTATCTTGTTCATATTAGCTGTTTCTTACAAATATTGACTAAATTGCTGAACCAAACACTACCCATTTGGAAAAAAAAGAAAAGAAAAGAAATTCTTTTAATGATGTTCTTGGGCAATAGCAATCATTTGAAAGCTTCTTTTTATTATCTGCACTTCTCCTCATTATAAATTTTTGTAAACCTTGGCTCATAGAAATACATTTAAAACCAACTGGCTAAATTCTATTAAAACATTCAGCAGAAATTCTATTGTGTTGTTCATGGAATAAAATGTTTGATGCAGCATTAGAACTCAAGTGTTTATGAAAACCTTCATAGCCAAAAAGAAGGGAAACCTAAAGATGCTTCTTAAATAGCAGCTTAGTGCTCAGCTGTCCTCTGCCAATTCTTCAGGAAGGACACAAATGTGCAATACAATTAGGTGGGTCCCAGGCACAGATCCTCCTTCCAACAGGGAATAAAGCTAGCTGTATCGGTATGTTGCCTTGCCTAGTGAAATAAAGTTATTGGTTTTGAAACAAGGACAATGAGGATATTTGTTTAAAAAGACAACTTGAAAAAGTAGCAAAGACAACAGGAAATGATAAATGAGCCAGTCTTTGCTACAGTAATTACTTTAGCATTGAAACAAATGAATAACTTTCACAGCTAAGCTATTTGCTGTCTTATATTATACTACTACCTGTTCATTCACTATGTGCTCCATGGCCCTTTGTACTGGAGAAAAATACCTGAGAAGGAGAAGTTGGTAAATAAAATGTCTGAGAAATTTGTGTTAATGTTTAAAAAACAAACTTACAGTGTCTGATGTCTTTTGTGGAAACAGAACATCTCTGAAAGATAGAATACTTTTTTTGTTTGTTTTTGTTTGGGGGTTTGGTTTCTTTATTTTTTCATCTATACGAGTTTTGTATGAAAAGTTGTCATGAATAGGAAAATTGAAATAAGTTTTTCTGGTATAGACAGGTGAGTTAATACACAATTATCTCTAAACTATTTATTAAATGTTATTATGTGATTTGTTAGCATATACTGAGGTATTGTAGAAAACACGTGAGACAAGTTATCAAAAGACCTAAATTCTAAACCTAGTTGCTCAATTTATAAATATTATAAAACCTGCAGAAGTTGCCTAACCTTTATGAGAATCATAGAAATGATGGTAACATTTTTTCTGTCTTTATCATATGTTTTGAACAAGAAAGCCCTTGTAAAGTGTGATTCACTCTATATTCTAAGTAGTTATTATTGGAAAAAATTTATGATATAGCTACTTTTTATTTTAGGATACTTTTCATATTATCATCAGAATTTTGATTATTTTACAAATAGAAATAATGATTTCATTTGCAAATTAAAATTTTATTTAACTTTAACAAAATTCAAACAGAAAAATTTTAAATTCTAGATTCCCATTTTTGTGTATCAGCTCCTAAATGTATATAAAAAATGGATATAAAAATTAAATGAAAAGATCTCTGAGTTTCTTCTTCCCTTGACTATATATAAAGCTTTGGATTTATGCCCCAGGTAGTTCTATTCTCTGCTGATTGGCTTAAGTCTCATTCAAATTCAAGCTTCCAATAGCAGGAGGGCTATTTGAAGCCACAATTTATATTATAACAGTAAATTTTATTTCCTTCTAGCCCCTTTAAACTGTCTCTATGACAAATACATAGAAAAGATCATTGAACCCAACAAATGTAGAGTATTTCAGACTTTGATCAAAAATTGTTTTAATTTCAGGCAATATTATCTAGCCTGTGAAAGAAAACAGTTACAAAATTTAAGTAAAATTGTATGCCAATTAAAATCATGAACTAAAAATGTTAAGAGCACATTCCAGATAAGATACACCCATCATTCCCACATTTCAAAAATGGGATTTCATTGAGAGATTACAACAATCAATACAAGCATAAACCTTTCTAGTACTGCGAAGAAGGGATTTCTAAGTTGTAATTATTGTCCTTTCCCTTGGTAAAAAGAAAATAAACAACCAGTCTAGTCACAGGTATTCATGAAAATTAAATTCTAACCCCCTCTCACCATTTAAATGAGGCTTTATCCTGTTTTTAAATTTCTTTGGAGAAATAGATTTCTATGTTGTCTTTATCACCTAATCCATCAGTTGATAATCCTTGATTATTTTAAAAAGGCCATGTGCTTTTTTAATTAACAAATTCTTCTATTGGGACTTGATTTCCAAGGGTGCCCTTCATTCCTTTAAAAAGAAAAAGACAAACTTTGGTAGTTTACCTCCATAGGTTATATTTACTTTTACTTGTCATAATATTTTCAGTACATGGGCTATTCAGGGTTTAGAAAAATACATCTACAAACTATTATTAGACTTTGGATTTAATTTTGGATTTAATTTTAAATTGGATTTAATTTTGAGCCTCGAAATAGCATAGTTCATTCAATGCTCTATGTGACATTTTAAAAACCTCAGCAAACAGTATTATTCTTGGAAAAGAAAAGCTCTTTCTCACTAGATTCAGCATTTAGAAACAATATTGAATTGATTTGAATCAGAAAATTGTCTCTGAAAACCCAAAATGAATATAAACATTAGGCAGATGATCTCACCTCTTATTTCCTGCCTTAGTCTTGTTCTGTTTCTTTTGAGTAGTTCTTAATATTCATTCAAACTTTTTTTTAAAGAGAGAGTGAGAGAGGAGAGAGAGAGAGAGAGAGAGTGAGAATTTTTTTTTAATATTTATGTTTTAGTTTTCGGCGGACACAACATCTTTGTTTGTACGTGGTGCTGAGAATCGAACCCGGGCCGCACGCATGCCAGGCAAGCGCGCTACCACTTGAGCCACATCCCCAGTCCCATTCAAACTTTGTATGTGTTCGGATGCATCCCAAAGCCAGAGTTTGCTCTTGCTTTAGTTAGAGCTGAGTCTTAATGCTTTCTCTACTTCAGAGCTGTGCAAGGCTCCTATTCCTTGGGGTAGAGAGTCCTCTTAATAAGAAGCATGTTATCATCATGTACCAGGCACTGTCATCTCATATGTCAAGATCACTTGTATATTTTACTACTATTTCTTCACCCCCAAAACAAAATTGGAGCACTAAGATGAGGATAGCTCTCCTGCCTTACCCTTCAGGCAGGATTCTTAACATTCCTTGGAGTGATAAAGGTTCATATACTTTTCTGCCCTAGGAGAGAAAGGGTGAAGAAAAAAAGACTAAGATGCATCATTAGTCATGCAAACTGTCTCCTGCAACACTGCCAAGAAAATGATCATCCTCGTGCCACCCATCAATATTCCTGACACCTGTCTAAAAACTCAGGTCATGCATATCCATCTGCCTTTAGACAAGAGTCAATGTGCAAACATCCCATCACTATTTTTAGGGTCATGTTAAAATTATTCATCACCTGCCTGTTCGTTCATCCAATTTGTCATATTATCCTAATCTCCCGATATCTATTACTGGTCATCTGCCCTTTGCGTTGTGTTTTTAAAGCACTAGAGTATAAGATGTTTTTGAAACTGTCAAATATATGAACAGTGGATCCTATTGTAGGCCAGAGTTCCCAGCAGGAAGTTACTATGCTTAATGTCCCCTTTTGCTTAAGATTAAATATGACATTAGGGGTTCTTATGTCTAGTGCAGGTTCCTCTTCAATCTAATTTCTGGTAAATGAATTCTGGTTTCTAATAACTTTTATTGTAAAATCCATAATATTTATGCTTTTGGAAATGGTTCCAAGAGGTTAAAAAAAATCTTACAAATGAAACAAAGCTTTAAAAGTGTAGAGATCACTTTTATCAAAGTATCAAAGAAAAGTAGTTCTGATGAAACTGTCAATACTCAAATGCCTAGAAATAGTAAAAAACTGAAAATGAAATAGAAATTTTGGTAGAAAAATATGATTCAGCATATGATACTCATGGTGGTATGTCTTATCTATCATTTTAGTATGAAAATCATAATTACTAAAATTAACTGGTCAGTCAGGTATCAAATAAATTTAACATTTTAATTTGACACCTACTACAGTTTTAAAACTAGTATAACTCTATCCTTCTTGTTTTTTTTTTTCTATTACTTATTTCTATTAACATCTATTAAATGGGTATCATTGGACATTTCCACGTGGCTGGAAAAATTTTAGACCTGGGATTGAACACACCCTTAATTCTGGTAGTGGCTGTACACTAGTCCTCCCTAGGCACTAACACTTTTCCCCCAACCTCCATGAGCCTTTGTTTCCTTACCTGTCATTATCTCAGATAGATGATCTCCAGTATCTGTTTCAGATGAAAGTCTTCCTTTTTCTATGGCACAAGAAATCACAGGGAGAAGTGCTCAGGCCTTGCTAAACATGACTTTCTCGTGTTAGAATCCTGAGAAGGATTAGCAAAGCCACTATTTTTGCTGTGGTCCACATTGCTTTTGCCTGTGCTCACCACAATGATAAGTTCTCAGCATAGAAAAGTATCAGTTATTTTCAGGCACTTTCAAGTGGCATGGATTTTAAACTGTGAACAGACCTGGTTCTGAGGCTACTGATACCCAGGACTTCAAGGTGGCAGACATAAAAAAACAACCTGAGACTCCCAAATCTTGCACATGTGGAAGATACAGTACCTCAGAGAAATTATGATTTAGTTAGCCATTTAGGTTCAGAATTCTTATTCGTAAATTTCTTGATGATTGATCAGTTTATCACTCATGCTGGGAATATTTGTCTTTACAGAAATAAATTTGGGAAAAACCACACTTAACCCTCTCTCTAACTTTAAGTTCAGAAACTCAAATTACACTAAATAAACATTTCTATACTAAATAATGATTATTCACTTAACATTTTATGCCAAATAGAAAAAAAAGAATTAAAGAAATAGAATGACAGAAAAATCATATCTGTTTTGTATTTACTTTGAGTTATGTATTATATTATACAAAATCTCTTCAAAGTCTATTTGGAGAGTAGCTCCAGTGAACCTTTTCAGAAATAAGGAAAGTAGAGTTCAGAGACGTCACTGCAACAAAGCAGGGATTCAAGCAATGAGGCAACTGTGACCATGACCAGCAACATGAGAATCCAGCAGTGTTACAAAGTAGGTGGCCTTTGCATTGGGTTACCTGGCAGAGAAAAGAAAAGAGCATTATCAACATAGAGAAGAACATTTGAAAGGCAAAGAGGCATTGATGAGAAGGCTGGTCAGTTTCTTGTGACTGATGCATGGGATAAGGAAGGGGAATTCATGGAACTAAGAGGAAAGAGTAGTTTCTAAACTCAGTCCAGGCTCCTTCCACATTTGAAATGGAAGTTGAAATCTGTCCACTGTTCAGTGGGTGAACCATGGAGGTATTTTACATAACATCATGTCTTATATAAATAAAGAAGGGGGAGGAGGGAAAGGAAACCCTGGCAGCAAAGTGAAGAAATGGCTGGAGAGATAAGGGACAGGAGACAAGATGAGTGAGGAGAAGGTGGTGGTAAAGATGAAAAGTGAAGGTGATGAGAAAAAGAAGAAGAAACATATTTTAGGAGGATTTAGAAGACAAAAGTTTACTTTATTTGCTAACTGGATAAGAATGCCAAGAGAAGTGGAGAGTCGAGACAAATATCAAGCTCCCTTGTTTGGTTGTCTGGATGGTTGGTACTTCTGTTCCCTGAAATAGGATAATAGCATGAGGAAGAGCAGATCTGGGGAAAATAATGAACCAGGGCTTGATGCATTTTATTTGAAGACATCAACATAGAAATGAACCTACAGGACTACTGATCTGGAGAGAAATGAAAATGAAAATGATTCTATGTTAATCCTCAAGTAGAGACCAAGTCTAAAAGATGCCCTGGAATTCAGATCGAAGAAAAACCAAAGATGGCTAATAGCAGATACCTGAGAAACAGTGGATGGGTAACAGGGGCTCAGGAAGCAATGCAAATTGTGAAAACACTCAGAAGCTTCTCTCTCTTTTGTGTTCTTCCTCCCCCTGGCTTCATGTTTCTCTTTTCTAATGTCAAATAAATGGTCATTGCACTCTGAGAATTTTATGGAAAAATGGTCTTCCTGGTCTGAAGTTTACTTTTCTGGACCATAATGTCTACATCTTGCTCTAGATGCTAACTACTTCATAAGGATGTACTTGCTTCTCATCTTCCCCTGACTATACCCTTCACACCACTGGACTCCCAGTACCTTGCTGTCCACAGGCACCCCCAACTTTCTCTCTGCCACCACTGGGTATCCTTTTCTTTACATTTTTTAATGTAAAGAGAATTTTATCTGTGAATTTATAGTTTTCCCCTTTTATTTTATTTTCTTTATAAACTCCATGAGGGAAGGGAATTCATCCCATTCCCCAATCTAAATGCAGTGCCTAGAAAAATGCCTGATACATACTAGACACTCAATAATTATTTGCTGAATAAATGATTAAGACTGGCAGTCATCTACCTAAACACTGAGCTATATGAATTTTTAAAGAAAGTTCCATATCAAATTAATCCATCAAGTCCCAAGTTTTCAATCCTGTGATTATTTCAACAAAATCGACACAGATTCACTAAAATATGTTGGAAATCATAATCTGGAGCTTATATATAATTCTATTAATTGATATTATTATACCACAATATAATTTATTATTATTATTATTATTATTATTATTATTATTATTATATAATCATTTAAAGAGGCATTGAGAGAAGGCAGGTTTATTTATGATATATATATACATATATATATATCATAAATTTTGTATTAATTTTCATTCCTAACATAAACTGATAGATTCCAGTATGTGCTTTAATTTTTTTATTTCTGCAGGGCATTTAAAAACATTTTAAGGAAGAACTTGTACAGAAAATAAAATTCCAAACATTGCTTTGGAAGTAATAGCAGAGACTGTTTACTGAAAGGGGAAGAAAGAGACCTTCATATGCAAATGTATGGCATTTGAAAATGTCATATAGCTACATCTACATATAAATAAGCTGCTCTCTGAATTCCAGAGAAGGGAGACTTTGTATTGCATTAGCCAATTTCTATATCAAAGTAAAGTAAACTAATACAGTAGCAGTGAGACATGGAAGAGCACATCTTTACTGCCTCTTAATACAGTTGTAGCACTCTAGGGCAAAGACCACCTGGCCAAAATCCAAACCAAAATGAAATCGAGTCCCACAGTGCTTGAATGGTAATGAAAATGAACCAGCTAGGAGAAAAGGGATGGGCAGATCAAACATTGACAACTCCCTGTCCAGTATTTGTTCCCTTCTAGAAAATGAATGGAAATCAAAAGTATCATGAAGTCTCTACATTCAACCTCTGTGCTAGGATGGTTTAGTGTTTTTGTTTGTTTGTTTGTTTGGTTGGTTGGTTGTTTTTTTTTAAGTGTAAAATTCAAAGGATTGGGACAAAAAAGAAAAGACTTTTAATTTTTACCTCCTTTCTACTTGATATTTGTTTCTTGATATAAAGATATTGTCTTGGCAAGATGGTCACTTTGGGAAAATTCCTCCAGTAAACCATAGTATGTAAACTACCAAGTAGGGATAAATAACTCCTCTGTATTAAGTGAATTTTCCTTCCAGGACACCAGGATACCATCCTATAAATTATATGTTACGGTACTCCCAGTTCCTGGAGGAGACACAGGGAAAAAATTTTTTTGAAAAATTATTTTATGCAATTTTTACTGGCCACTTGGTAGAATCCATGTGGGAGTTGTGTTTCCCTACCAGCAAGAGCTGATTGCAATCTATCAGTACCTGCACCACGATTTCATTTTAGGTACTAAAAAGCATAACAAATTCGGCCCTGGCCTTCATCCAGAATATTTATAAGGGAACTGGAGCTGAGCTAGAATGATAACCAGAGGGAAATACTTGAATTTTAGAAAAAAGAGAAATTTTAATGAACTTAAGGTATTAAAGAAGAGAATGGTAAATCCTATGTTTAAAGGAAACCAACAAATCAAAATGGTCTTCAGATGAATAAGTACAGTTGCTACATTTTATTGAACACAACTGAATGTTTGACATTTTATTAGTGCTTCTCTTTGAAATGAACTTTCAATTAAAAAAAAAAAAATACTGCCATTGGAGAGATTAAAAATTTTAGGCTCAGAAAGTTTAGGCAATTTGTCCAAGATCATCCAGCTATTTAAGCTGATAGTATATGTGATCTCTTTAACCACAAAGCTGACTGATCTCTTCATTACACCAGCCTGCCTCTTGATATATAGAGCAGTAAGAAAAAGGTAGCAAGATGCACATTGGGTACATCTGAAAATATACAGTCTCTTGTGGCGGATATTAAAGGAACCAAAGCAAATCCCTAATGAGGATTAAAAATATCGTATCAAAGAACATGTTCAGAAAACTAAAAAAGGAAAAAAGAAGTAGAGAAAATTTTGTTGACTTTATGCTAAAATGTGCTGACATGTGGGGATATTTATGTTTTCCTGAACATCTGGTGGATATTAGTATGTTTTTATTCACAATCTTCTATTATTAATGATAAAGGAAAGCTGGATAATTATGATATACTGCTACAAATGAATAAATATCATGCATGGGTTTTTTTCCAGCGTATTATAGAATCTCATCATCCCATCAAACATAAAAACATAAAAGTTATTTTTAAAAAAGAGAAATTTGGATATTCTCTTATAACAAACTTGTTTCCATAAGAATAGACCATATTGAGTCAGCAACACTGTGTCAAAAAGAGAATACATTTCAAGTCATGATTTGTTGTTACAAACAAGTGATTCAAATTATATTCTTAATACTGCCTGTAGTTTGAGAAATAACCTAAACCTGATATATACTTGTTTTGACAGATTTCCATTTTTTATAAGACTTCATGGGAAAGATATGGTTTTATTAGAGATAAAAGCCACCATGGCTACTGTCTCTTTGTAGATTGTCAAGATGAAGTGGATCTTTACTGACCTAGCCACTGTGGCAGGTTCCTTCAACTACTGAGGGCTTTTTACAAGAATCCATTATTGAGTAAAACTAATTCCCTTCCATGTAATGGTGGCAATGACACATATTCAAAGGGTGGCTAAGAAAGTTCTGGCAGTTAAACTGCTGCTCCTGCTGGTCCTGCTGGAGAGGCAGGCTGCCCATGAGCAGGAGAACTAAGATCTATATACATTAGTTCACGGGGATCTACTCTGTAGCAGGAATGTGGGCTTTCATGGCATGTGTTGCCCTGCTTAATCCATGCCTTTTACCCTTTAGTCTTTGTAGTCCCAGATACAACCAATTCCCCTCTGGCCCATGCTTTATCTCCCATCTTTTTTTTTTTCTTCCATATATAGATTATTCAAAGTACTCTCATACTTTTTGTTTATCAAGTTTTGTTTCCACTTCATTTGTCAGTTTAGATATTCTTATTCATTTTATTTATCGAACACTAACTATATGCCAGGCACTGTGCCAAATACTTTACATTTCACATCTCATTTATTCATTATACATGTTAGTTTAAAATAGTTATAATTTGATGAGCACTTACCATATTCAACATTGCCAGTCAATGTTATAAATTTTATAAACATGCATAATAGTTAATAACTTGCCTGTGGTTAGAGCTAGGAAAAAAGGGATTTCTACCCAAAGTGCTAAACCTGACATTTATTACCTGAAAAATGTATACAAGTAGGTTCTGCTATTTCATTTATTTTAAATTGAGGCTGTGCTTCCTACCTTCACCTTGGAATCTGGGCATGAGTCCTATATGCAACATGAGCCTCCTATCCCCATTTTAGAGATGAGAGATATATGATTTGCTTTAGGTTCCACAATTAGTAAGCAGGAACACTACTTTTGAACTCAGACAGTTAGACACAGTAGCTTTTCATTTGCAGTAGAAATGAGATTACTTTCAGTGGTGTAAAAATTCACTGTCATTACCACACCACTTGACTCATACTGTTTCAAGTATGTAGTGTGAGAGTAACTGCAAACATGCTTATGTGCAGTATCTCTTAGAAAATACTAACAAATATTCAGAGAATAAGAGAAAAAACAATTGTGCCTAAAATTCTTCAGGTTCATAATTTGCTCCTGATTTCTTCAAAATGTCCTTGTGAAGATGAAAAGATAAAGATAATAAAAGGCTTGTATGGGTCCAATTTTGTGAAGCCAAAAGACAGCTCTGCAGAGCTTCTCCTCTGCTAGGCATACTTCATCTTCTGTATAGTAAACTCATCTTCTTTAATGGGTGTGGAAGATTCATTGTTCCAAACTTCAGACAAAGATACCTACGCTGGATGTTACTAAACCTGACAGTGCTCCGAAAGGGCAGTCTGGTCACCCCTGGCCACGGTCAGGATACAGTAACAGTTGCTTCCAGTGACCCAAGACCAATAAAAATATGAAAGAAGTTCTTACTCCCAGAAGCAATTAGCCCACTTCAGGTTCTCCCAACTACGACATAAAAGATTGGCAGCCTTTTAAAAATACACTCAGACTTTTTTGGCAGCTAGAAAAACTCTTTCTATAAAACCGTATGAACATGAAAGCAACTGGTGAATATCTGAATTTAAGAAGTTGAGGAAGGAAAGAAAGCTTCACATTCTTAGTAACAATGGTTGTTCATAAATAATGAAAAGTCTGACTAAGTCTAAATAGATAAGAATAAAATCTTAAAGACTTCACCATTATTTATTAAGCAAACAAAAAACAACAACAAAAAATTCCTTGGTGATCTTTGTTTTTCAACTAGTAAATATTTTTTTATTGTAAAAAAACATAGTTGTTATAGGTAATCACTATTAAGTTTTGGAGAATTTCTTGCCAGTTTTTTACATTTCCCACATATTGTATATGCCAGCATCCTATTCATTTTCTGTCACCAAAATTCTTCATAATTTTTTTCTGACTATTTTGTTACACTATAGTTTATTTAACTACAATGTTATTGCTAAAACTCTAGGCAGTTTCACATTTTTTTTTTTTTTTTGCTTTTTGGGATAATGACATAATTAATATCTTTGCAATATATCTACTTTTAAAGCTCTTGATATGAATTAGTTTTTGAAAGTTCATACTTTTTTCCTCCTAGTGATGTCATCTTAAATTCTTGTGTCTGTACCATCAACCACTAGCCAACTAACGTAAGATGTGGCCTTCAGACTGATTAGTTTCTCTCCAGATAGACTAACTGACCTCCTTAGAATAAACCACAGTGAGCAACTAAACGTCACTGCTACGTGAGAGCTTCTTATAGATGTGGCCTGAGATGAAACTGAAAATAAAAATAAAAAAGAATGCCTCTGCATTGTCCAAACTAAGTCCACAGAACTCCCCCAAAATACACATAATAAAATACTAGATGTAAATAAGTAAGTTGTCAATAACGGTTTTCTTTAGGTTGTAAAGTTTGTATATTTTTCTCTTGTCCTTTTACTATTTGTATTTTTACTATTTACCACTCAATGTGAATTGCCTTTATAATAAAAAATATCCAGTGTGTTTTATTTTCAAGAAAAAAAAAAAATAGAACTAAGCAATTTAGCCCTCTCAAAAAAAACCCCACATTTTTCACATTGAATGATAGCGTTTCTATTAGTAAGTGAAACACCTATGTTTATGACTATACCTGCAGACTCGAGTGGAGGAGGAAGGCAATCACAGGGATCTCTCCAGGCAAAAAACATTTCTGTCTCAATTATCTATACCTTTCAAACAAAATTGTTTTCTGGCCTGAAATTATCCAGATGACTGCCTCTTTCATTTTTCCCCTAACTCTACGTGTACAACTCTAAGACAATTTCTTACCATTGAAACATTTTGAAGAAAACACCATATTAAAAGTGAGAACACAAAAAAAAAAAAATGAGTGTGGATATATGAGAATTTTCTGTACTATATGTAACTTTTCTATAAATCTAAATCTATTTTAAAATAGATTTTATAAAATGAAACAGAAATGGTTTCCAGAGCTAATTATTTGCCTTTGACTCTCTGTGTGATAGTCGGGACTGATTGTATATTTCTGGCTTTAACCTCCAAATTTATCAAAGAAAAAATGTTGGTATAGTGTATATACATAAATATAAGCATGTGTGTTTTACTGTATATATTTGTGTATGTATTTATGTGCTTGTGTGTGTGCATTCACACACACATAAACACACACAGTCTCCTAGAAGTGTTAACAGTCTTAAAGTGAGAACTGAAAACACTTTGAAAAATATAAAGCAATCAAAAAATAATAACATTATTTAATAATCTTTTGACCAATAGAGGACCTGTGTTATATAATGGAAATTGGAGAGAGCAATACAGCTAACTTTTTATCTTTAAAGAACTCATATTTTCTTGTGATAAATTTTTCAAAAAGGAGAAAATGCTTTGCTTAAAAGCATTCCTCAGTGATGTTTCTTCATAGTCTAAATTCCCTTTCATTTCATGATATTTCTTATCTTGCCTTTAAATTTACATCTTTAGGTGCCTTGTAGACTTTATAAATGTCCTTTCTCCTACTTTGGACATTAAATGGCTGTAAGTTTCCACTTAATAATTATGAATTTTCTTAATATTATTTGGAGGACATTTTATCACCCAATAATTGTTCTACCAAATTACTAAACAATGAATTTTTTTCCAATTGACATCAATTCTATTGTAGACATACTCAAATATAAACAGAATTTTCAACACCCGCCCTCCCCCCCAAAAAAAAACATCATACTAAGAGATTTTTGACATGTTTATATATTGGACCTTATATATTTCTTCTCATCTCCCCCATTGTTCACAATGCTATTACCTGGAGATTTAGGTTCACAACCAGGTTATCTTTGAGTTGTGCCTCTGATTTTGCAATACATGGAACATACTCAATCCACTTCTAACATATATGTGGAGAAGAAGTATTTTTTCTCCATCTTTTGCTACTATTCAGGTTCAAGACTTATTCACTTACACTATTATGCGGGTCTCTTGTTTGCTTTGCCTGCTTCCTCTGCACCCTGTCCTTCATCAGTTTTCCACAACAGTCAAATATGCTCAAAGCTATTCAAATGGTTTTCCATTGCTCTTGAAATTAAAGCAAAACTTCCTAACTTGGCATTCAGAGTTCTGCACAGAAAGGAGACCCTTGCATCTTCCTTTCTCTCCACTCTACTTGGGTTTCTATGCTGTATCCACAACTCAATTTTCTAGAATATTCTTTTCCAGAGTAGAGTCTTCCTCTGTGTGCTGTTCATTCATCCACAAGCTCCTCCCCTGACCAGCTCATCCTTCCTTCCTCCCTACACCTCTCCTCCTCTCTTACTACTAGGTATCCTGCCCAATAGTCTATATCTGAACACCCTATTTTTCCATGTTATATTTCTAATTTAGATATTAGGATTCTGTTTATTTTTGTGTATCGCCTATCTCACTCTCTCTCACTGCCCTTCAAGAAAGAAGCTTTATCTAACTCACTACTCATACCCTATACCTGTAGTATTTGATTCATGGGAGGAAATGAGTATTTTTTTAAGTGAGTGATTTAATTAATGAATTAATTAGGTGCAGATCAGATGAAACTCTAGTCAATTTAGAAACTTCATGACAGGGAACATGTTTTTTACCTTTCCAAGATCTAAAGGGCTACATGGTCACATTGCAAAAGCCAAAAGTTGTGAATTGATATTCACACTATCAATCAAAGCAAATGTGAAGAGTCTTGAAGGACCTATGTCACACTCCACTCCCATCTCTGGATGGATTCATTTTGTGCTTTTTCTATTTCAAGATAAATGATTCTCTGGAAGCCTCAATTGTAAATGTGAGCTATTCTGCTTCTGTGGGCAAAATAGGTGTTTGACTTTCTCCAAATTCAAATTTTTACATGTTTTATAACCCCTATTGATTTCTTGAGTGGCTAACCATCTACTTGGAGAGTGTAAATTATATACTAGGAGTGTGTTAGACCTGTTAAAAGGTAAATGAGCACTATGAGGCCACGAAGTACCATTTAGTTAATAACTAATTTCAAGCACTAAATTGTGTTCAAGAGGAAAGAAACCGTTTAGCCTCACACAACATCCTTAACTATTTCTAGAAATAGTTTTCTGTGCTCAAGGATATCACTGACTAGAAATTAAGAAAGTTAAAGAAAAAACAGACAGGATTTGCACATAATTACATTTAATTTTCTAATTTTCTTAGTGGAGTACTCTAAATCTCCATGCTTCTTAAACAAAAATTGTCAAATAAATTTTCCCATTTTTTTCTTAGTGAGTTAGAATTTCATATGAACATCAGTTTTTCATTCATTCTGAAAAAGCAAGACAGTTAATATAGGAGATCACAATACAAATGTGACCTAGAATTATTTTGTCAAAAAGATCATTGATGTTAGTTTGCTTTTTTAATCATTTTCTTCTTTCCAATAAAGGTAGAATGGAGCATTATTTGTTCTATGGAAAATGAACAATGTAAGATGACTGCCTTTCTTATAGAGTGAATTAATAAATTAAAAGAAAACATAGCCCATTCCAAAGCATTTTCTCCTCCTCTCAAAAATCCATCTTTACTGTAGTTATTAGCATTGTTTGACATATTACTACCTTTAAAACATAATTTTTATATTGTAAGTGCAATGAACCATGAGTGCTTTAACATACTTTAAACCCAAGTAATCATAGTTTACCATTCAAATTAGAAATCCTTTTAAAGTGAAATAGGACACTATTAATAATTATTCTGGGAAAGTAGACATAAATGAAGACTTTTCAGGTCATATGCCAGCTGCCACCAATCTTTCAACTCACTTTCATTGATTCCATATGGACTATTATAAAGTACACTTCATCAACTTAAGACTTTGGTTGGAAAATGGTAAGTGTACTAGTTTTCTAGGGCTGCCATAACAAATTACTAGAAATAATGTGTGATTATCTGGTGACTTATCAGAAATTTATTACCTCACAGTTCTAGAGGCTAAAAGTCTGAAATTTACTTCCTCCAAAGGCTCAAAGAGAGAATCATTCTTTGTCTTCCTCTGGGTTCCAATGGCTCCTATGTCCCTTAGTTTGTAGCAGCTGAGCTCTAATTTCCGCCTTCATCATCACATGACCTTCTATTTTTGAAAGGACACAATTCAACCCAGTACAACTAATAAAATATTTAGTTACTTTTTTATCACAGAAGATTTTAATGACATACAAAAAAGTAATGCTGGGAATGAAAAGACTTCTTCATTAATGTTATTATGTCTCTATAATATGTTAAATGGAGGAATTATGTGTAAATCCATGATAGACTTTCACATCATTAACAGTTTTATTTTGGAAAGTAATACCACCTTCACCAGTCTTATTCTGCTTCAACACAAAGATATTTGATTCAGTGACATGTGCCAAGATACGATTGAGAGACCATGAACATTAAATAACTTTTCATTATCATTAAACTCTTCTGGGGCTATTCTGTGTAAAGAAATTATTTAATTTTCAAAAACTTCAGAATTCTGCCTTAGACTTAATTCCATGACTATTTTTTAAATCAATTGTGTCTAGAATGTTAATTCCATTAGCATGTCAAACCCACCTTCAGAAATATTCAGAACATAATCAGCTGCATTTTTAAAATTATTTTCCTTATCCTTGACTATTAGAAGAGATTGCTTACTTTGTAGCCCTTTCAGTGAGGATCACATTAATTTGAACAGACACCATCATATGGCAGAACTCCAAATGTATAAATCATTCCTAATATACACCATAAATTCTCTAAATTTTCCCCTTTCTGGGCCATGACATTGTAGAGAAGAAATATGCAAACTCATCAGCATTGCCTCACACTTGGTCTTTCCATTCATTCATAGATTCCCTTCTTGTCATTTACAATTAGCAACACACTTTTTCCTTTGTATTTTTGCATTTCACTGAAAAAGGCAGAGGTATGTATCAATTGTGGCTTGAAACTATTCACCAAGCCCTTTCATGCAGAATATATACATTTTATTGGGTAGAGTTCTCCACCATACTGCACCTTACCTTGTCACCTAAACTGGGGATTGGTTGTGCCTTTGTGGGCACATTACATCGTTGAAGTGCATCTGGCTCTTTGAGGAAAACCATTAAGATGCATTATTTATTTTCAAAGCCACCATAGAAAGGTAGTTGTGGCTCCCAAATGTATCTCCTATGCACCCTACCCCCTGATGCCTCGGCTCTTCTGCTGTCAATAATTGCTATTTTTTGTAACATTATCTCTCCAGGGTGTCACATGGTCACAAATGGCAATTTTGCTCCCATGTATTTCCCTGTGTTTGCATTCTTTGAAGCCCTTGTTGATTCTCTTAGGACTTTTATCTTTTTCACAAATTAGCTGAACCTATATAAATATCAACAGTGGGCCTATATGCCTTCATTCCCAGTCAGAAATGGAAGCAATTATGTTGGTGTAATCTGCACCTTTCTCAGCCATGTATTCATTCCTATATACAAGAGGATGCTTCATTTGCTTTCACACAGGGAATTCTTGCTGATATTCTGTTAGTTATCTAACAGAGTCATTAAAGATGGCTGGAGATTTGAAAAAGATGGCTTCAACATATCTGAGATTTGACAAAAGTTAGAAGCAGATGTTGACTGCAAGGCACACAGCCTATTTGTGTGTTGGATTCTCAAAAGAGGCACAGACATTCCAAAAGGAATCTTTAAAATGACAACCAAAGTTAATGAAAGGTTGGCGTGCTGAAGGCTCCTGAGGACTCCTGTGACATGTGGGGTGATTGGGGAGAGCAGAAGAGGACAAACTATTGCCAGTGTACTCAAACCACAACTTAGATCTCTACTGAGCACAGGAGCTCAAGAGCAGAGATGGACTTGGGACCAAAAAGGTACGCTATGCACAGGACAGTCACAAAGGGAAGTAAGGGGGATCCAGAATCAGGAAAATTTAACATGCTATGACTAAGACAATGAGAGGAAGAGAAAGGGCTAGGTGAGGTCAGGAGTGTAGTGATACACATTGTCGGAGTGTCAGAATTACCTAGAATGCTTTTTATAAAAGACAGCTTCAGGACCCTCAGCTGATGATTCTGATTCTGTTGATCAGAACCAAAGCTTGGAAGCATGTTTCACATCAGTGGAGGTGAGTCTGCACTAGAACAAGCAACGTTGGCCTCAAAAGAGAAATTTTAATAAGTTGAAATGATCATTATGCTTTATCTCAGTAAGTTTTGTTATTCCTACAAGATCATAGTAGAATTGTGTACATACAAAACAAACCACACACATATACATATACTTTGGTGAGGGCTGTCAGAGCAACAAGTGTCTTCTATGATCCTGTAGCATCCAAAAAAAAAAAAAAAAGGTGCTGCTTAGGTGTCTACCATGGCATAGCATCCTAGGTGTGGCTGTCTACAGTTTCTAGAATAGGCAGTTGATTAAGAGTTCAACATTAAACTTAAATATTTCATTGAAATAATACAAAACATTTCTATCTACTAGAGGTTCTTTCACCACTAAATTTATGAAGCTTTTTATTTATTTTCCTTTATTTTTTCCAGAAGTTCAGTTTTTAAAGTTTCCATACAGATTTTTACACCACTGCTAGTGTCCTTTTTCTCAAACACTCTGCTCATGAAAGCCTATTGAAGAGTAAGAAGCTATACCTTAGTGCCTTAGTTTAAGAAATGATTAAAGTTCTCCAGTTCTTGTAGAGTGCTTTTACATAAAACCAACCTGATTGCCAGCCTTATTCATTGTAATATCATCAAGTGTATCTGCGCTCATAGTTTTGATGCTTATCATCTATCACTATAAAATATTCTTGAAGATGAATACACGTTTAGATTCAGAAGCAGACAACTAAATGAAAATTTTTATAAATTATAATTCTAGTTTCTATTTTAAATTGAATTTGCCTGGTTTTGTTGTTGTTGTTGTTGTTGTTGTTTTGTTTTTGTTTTTAGTTTTCGGCGGACACAACGTCTTTGTTTGTATGTGGTGCTGAGGATCGAACCCAGGCGGCACACATGCCAGGCGAGCATGCTACCGCTTGAGCCACATCCTCAGCCCTGATTTGCCTGTTTTTTAGTTTGTTTTATTTCATTTTTAGATAGAAGTTTCCTGGTTCATTGTTCGGAAAAGGTTTCATATTTCTTACTTCTGGATGATACCAGAGATACAGTATAAATGGCCAGATTAGAATCTATGAATTCACATTTGGTGGTACTAGTTTCAGTGTGAGTTTTACAATACAACATGCATACATGTAGATGTCACTTTTTCCACCTAGAAGAACCAAACTTCCCATATTCCTCAATCTTTAAATATAAATGGTTATAAGTCTTTCATTTCAGAATCACCCACCCATGCTTACAAGAGGGAATATTTTTAAATCTACATAATATGCTCATTTCTCTATCAGCCCCACCAGAAGCTGTAGAAAGAAGAAACCAAGCCCCTTTTTATGGATCCATTTCTGTAGAAAGAGTCTGTAGCCAAACTCTCCAGCAGACATTCTTTCATGAGATAGATCTCACTGTCCCTCTAGTCATGTTCTGACATGCTACCCTCACATATAAAATGCTGCTGCCGTGACATGAGGGTAAGATACTTTTTCTGCTGATAATGATTGCTGGATATTTTTCTGGCAGCTTCTCTATTCTGGGAAACCATGTCAGTGGAGAAACCTAAAAAACAGTGCTTCAGTTAAAAAAAGTACATATTTATCTTTTTTTTCTGAGTTATGCTGTACAGATTACAACAGTAAATTTTAAAAACTCAGGTTCATTACCTGCCTTTACGAAGGAGTTTCTGAACTATTGTGTCACACAAAGAAGTAAACTGATGGATATTTAGTGTAAGTGTTAGTAGAAGGAAGTGGCTTTAAGTAGGAGGGTCAGTGAGCCTAGACTGAAGGGACAGGGGAGAACTTCATAGGAGCTTCTTAAAGGAAGACTGACAATAAGGAGACCAGAAGAATGCATAAGATTTGGACCAATCGAGTGGGGAGATAGGGGGTAGTGAGAATTGCACAGCATATGTAAAGTCCCAGAGGGAGAAATAAGTTTCCTATCATAAGTGTAGGAGGATGCAAGACAATGACCCAAGGTGAGGATGGAGAAGCTGAGATTCTGAATAGTCTTTATCTGATACATTAATAATGAGGAATAATTTGAGAATTGTTTCTTTGTAGGAGGGTGGTGAAGAAAGCCAATGATGCAATTATATTTTTCTTCTAGGAAGATCATTCTGGATACAGTGTGGAGAATCATTTTGGGGGGAGGCTGATAAGATCAGAGGCAAGATTGGTGATTACCTGAGTAGTGATGATCCGATTTAAGTGAATAGAAGTAGCAATGTAGAGAAGGAAAATTGGGGAGATATTTAAGAAGTAGAAATCACAGGACTTGGTGATTTACTCAGCTAAAATTGAAAGTGAAACCCCCAATTTCTGGTTTGAGTCAATGAATGGAAGAATATTCTGGGCAAAGGAGCTGGGGGAGGTAGTGGGAGGAGAGCCTGAAGAGTATGAGGTCACTGAGAGACGCAGTGAGTGCCCTGATAAATACATATGAAACTCTACAAAGGTGTGATCATTTATGGAAAGGTTATCTGGGCTGACTAATAATATTTTGAAGTCAGAGAAAGTTAAATGATGATGGAAGTCTTGGATGGGAATGAGCTGTCTCTCAGGGAGAAAGTTCAAAGTGTAAAAAAGAGAAGAATCTTAGGCAACAATCAACATTTATGGAATCAGTTGGAAAGCAGGAACCCACAAAAACAGACTATAAAGGAACAAGCAAAACTGAAAAAGAGGTAGGTTCTGTCTGGAAACCCAGAGAAGAGAGGGTTTCTAAAAGGAGGAAGTGGTCAACTATATTGAATATTACTGAGGGATGAAACAGTGGAAGTCTGAGAAGAGACTGCTGGGCTTAGCAACAGAGATGCTTCTGTTCACCTTGACCGTAGCAGTTTCTTTGAAGCGTGTCAGAGAGACACAAGTTAAAGAATGAATGTAAGATAGTGCCAGAGTGAAGAAAAGGAGCAGAGACAACATTTTAAGAAGCTTAGCTATAAAAGGGGAAAAGGAGACAAGAAGTCTGCCAAGGGACGTGGATTGAGAGAGGTTTTGAAATTTTAATTTTAAGAAGGAAGACATTTTAACATAGTTAAATGCTGACAAGAGTGAGGATAATTGAGAGAGAACTAAAGATACAGGAGAGAAAGGGGAAAATTGATGGAAAGAGTCCTACCCTTGATAGAAGGGATTCACAAAGACTTGGCCTTAGACAAGATGCCTCTCCTGGGATCAAAGGAAGAAAGAAGAAAAGAATCAATTTTTATAATAGAAATAGGATCTAGGTGGGATAAAGTCATAAAAAGAAAATAATAATTAAAACATGGAGGCTAGATGTTGTCTTGTGTTTTAGGAAGTTCTTAACTGTATGCATGCTCTGCTTGTTATACTGGAAAGAGCCCCAATTCTGACCTCAGTTCTATTTATCAATTATGTAAATTCCTAAGACAAGTAATTTAAGCTGTTTGAGCTTTAGTTTCTTAAAGGATTCAAAATAGAAATTTTACAAATCTACCTTCAGGAGGTCTATTACAAGGAACATATTTTTTAATCATGTTATTGTGTATTAACACATGATAATCCTGTTGTGGTTTCTGAAGTAATTATATATTGTATTATATGTTACATATAATATAAATTGTCATATATCATACCTAATATATACATATATATACATACATGTATAAAATCATCTTGACTTAACCTGTTTTCTTTGCTGTGTTTAGAAGACAACAGGAAAAATCATTGTGAAAGAAAAGATATAGTATATGAAGCATGTAACACAGGATAGGCACATATTATTGATTCAAGAAGTATTTATATAATAAATTACTGAGTTTTCTCCTCCACACCCATTGTGGTGTGTGTGTGTGTGTGTGTGTGTGTGTGTGTGTGATCCTTTCTGTTATTAAATTCTTGGCTTTCACTATGTTCCAGTAAATGTTCCAGTTTCAATTCTCTTCACTCTGTGAGGGTTCATAACTTCAGGTCACAGAGAAAAACAAATGTGTCACCTGATAAGGCTTATCTTGATTATTTTCCCATTTCTGCATACATAGCCTAAGAAGAAAACAGTTGGACTCCCACAGTCCAGACAGCTAAAATGGATGGAACCTGAGCGCCTTGCTTCTTTTTTGCTGTCACTTAGTGTTGTTTTCAGAATTGTCACCAAAGACACTCATAAGAAAGGACACCCAGGTTAGCCACTAAGCAAATAAATTTGGCCAGAATTGTGTAGACTTAGTTCAAGACAAAATAAGGGAAATATTTTGGCAATAACATGGCTCCCCATAATTGTTTCCTTTCTCTAAGGTTTATAGCAAGCTTTGTCTTCTGAGAGCAGCTTGGAAGCAAGAAGAGATGCTGCAGCGAAAGCTCAGTGGGGAAAGCTGTAGCAAATTGCCCCTGATAAGCTTAAGGCAACTCCAGCTCTGGACTCTCAGGAGGCTAATGAACCATAGATCCCTACCTCTTCCCAAGGCCTGATATTTACGAAATGTTGTCAAAACCATCTAAAGTTCCATAAAATATTGTATTTTTAAAAGATCTTCAAGCTAAATCCTCTAAACCCATAAGAGTTACCCACTGCTGAGAGCTAATAGGTTCTTGACTGGTGAAGTTTGAAGAGGACCACTGGAGGCAGAACACAACTTCTCCCAGTGGTACTATATTCTTCATTCGGAGGGGACTGCCATCCGAAGGCAGGCAGAGGTTTTCTGAATCAAAATAATAGAGCAAATGCCTAAGAGTTATTGTACTTTACTCTTAATAGAAGCAAAAATAATAATTTTTTTTGGAGGTCCAGAATTTATAACTAAATCTGCTCAAGCCTTGTTATGCCAAATCCTTGCATTACAATAATTATACTTGGATGTTGTAGGTTAAAATATGACACACAAATTCCTCTCTCAAGATTTCACAGATTTCTCAGTGTTTATCAATGTACCTGTATTACCAGTAAAAACTGAAATAATAAACGATGATGCACATAATCATCTGGCATTGTGGCATTTCCATCACCCATGTCCCCAAATTCCTGCATATATCTCAGATTTTGGTACTTTTTACAATTTAAATTCAGGAAATTCCTGAAAATGCCATCAATGCCTTGCTTCAGAATGTAATGATATGAAAATTAGTTTTCTTTCATTTTATTTTAATTTTATATCCAGTAAGAATGTTTACAAATGGCAATATGGATTAACACTTTCCACATTTTATAATTAGTGCCTTATCATTTGGGAATAAAAAGAATTTTTTTCTGCATTTACATCTATACTGCTCCCAACCCATGCCACTGCTTAACAAATTTTCAGATCCAAGTAGTTTCAATTATTCTTCTACAAAAGGGTAACGTTCAACTTGCACAAGAAATGTTGAAATTGTAGCATTTGAAGGACTTGGCCTCTGTTTGGGAGAGTTATTTTTCTAAATCTTTAACAGAGATTAAATAACTATGAATGTTATGATTGGATTTCTGCTGTTCACAAAACTTGAGAGTTGATTGTGTCCTTAAATGCCTCTGTCCCCTGTGCTAGGCTGTCACTTTTAGCTCACATTCTATTTGAGTCTCTGTCCTAGAGGCTTAAAAAAGGAGAAACTCCTCTCATCTACTCATCTATGCCTTGAAGAAACTGTGACAGCAGGTGAGATTATTATGAAATTCGTTAGTTTGCAAGAACTCAGATTGCATTACATTCAGAACCTATTCAATAGGAACAGTTTTCTGATCTTTAAAAAACTTCCGTTGCAATTCAAGCTAGATATGAGGTTTTACTGCCACCTCGTATGTTTATACCTGATAAGATAAGGAGAGGAAATCATAAGAATTGAATATCTTCTCAGAGACCAACTCTAATCAATGAGGGGGATAAGCATGACTTTACTTCAAATTCATAATTTATTTCTGTCCCAGGCATAATGTAAATATAATGGAGTTAGATATTTTCCTTTTCCTAGGTGGTCAGATAAAATTATTTTTGAATTGCTTAGGAGATAGGGCAGTTAAGTAGGGAAAAGGTAAACCAACTGACCACAATAGAGGCAAGAATATCAATAGTTCAGTACTGGAGTTTCCCTATACAGTCATGAAATATGAAAAAATAGTATCATATCAATATTCAACATTGAAAGTTTTGGTTTCCTAGAAAAGTATGGTACATTTTGTTTATCTACAGGAAAAGATAGTTGAAAAGATAATAAAGCAGTCTGTACACATATGCTTGTCAAGATAAAATGTGATGTAATTATAAGGATGATGTTAATGAGTGAGTTTAGATCCACAAACATTTTGTTCATCAAAAGAAAACAATACATAATATGATCACTTAACATTATAATGTTGGGATTATAGACATAGTCAAAATTTAGGATGTTTTACATCCTTTTAAAAAGTAAAGTGTCCCCATAATTAAGGCAAAAATTATTTATTTCATTTAATATGTCTAATATTCCCATTTCTATACTTCTTTCTCCTAGGATATAAAAATATTTTTACAATAAATATTAGCAAACAGTTATTAATAATGCATTATAAATAAATATTACCAACAAAAATAAATATTACTTTTGGAGTTCAAGGAAATTAGAAATCTGGAAAAAAAATCATGCCTACTATATAGTAACAGATACAATATCTCTGTGAAATGGTACTAAAATGTCTTTTTTAATGCTGGCAGAAACACATTTCTTCACTGTACAACGTATTTGTCCAATAAACAGCTCCAGTTGCTTAAAAATGTGCTGTAGAAATCTACTCCTTAAAATAGCCACTGAATCCTTGATGTTACCTCCGTTTTGAGGATCTTTCCAACTTAATCTGAAATCCTTGCATAGAATCAGTCCCTAGAGAATCAGTGACCTAGGGGATTTGTGTACATTAAAAAGAAAAGCCTGAAGAAAGCACTGTGGGAGAGTCACCAGAAAAATATTATGTGTCCAGCCCACAATAGGCCTCCCATGTGTAACATGCAGTGAGTAGGGGCTGGTCTTCTGACCTTTATGAAGTTTGATCTTCTCATAAGTTTGAGATTACAGAACCCCAGAACTAAGAGGGCTGAATGAAGAAAACCACCTGTGTTCCCTCCCAAAGAAAATACACAGAAACTCAGAACCCATCAACTCAAACACAAAACTGTCCACTGAAGAAGATATTCATGTTGTATGCTTCATAGAAGTGAAATTATTCTAAGACTAGAGGGTAGGGCACCGAAACAAGAGAAATGGGCTGACTGTGAAACACTTACTAGCACAGGACAGTGATAAAATGCACAGCTCATCTGTCTTTGAAACTGGAACTCTAGGTTTGCTGGTTCATGATGGCTTTTCAGAATATACGTCCCTGGAGAGCACTAGAATAGATGACATAACTTGACTTTCAAAACTTGTTTGGCCAAGCTCTAACCGTTACCCAAAGGGAAAGATTTTTTCTTTAGAAATATAATTTTGGGGCAGTTTCACACAGTCATGTCTCTGCTTTGATCCATAATATGTTGAGTTGATGGATTAAATATCATATTTCCAGCTTTGGGGGGAAAGAAAGGAGTAATGGTAAACACACATGCACTACCCCATTCTGAGCTATATTAACTTAAGTCTGAGGTGCTAAGCAGTCTGTCTTTTCTCCATTTGTACCCACTTAGCATATCTGACTTGCATTTAGGTAGGGCTTTGTCATTTGCCCCCATCTCTCTGTCTCTTTGGATTTTCCTGTCTCTTTCCCTGCAAGCACCAAGGAAGAAACAGTATGTGTAGCTGTGCTGTAGAACAGCCCACTTAACAGCACTTGACAAGAGTTGACTAGCAATGGGCATGCAGCCCTATGAGCTCTGCTGCAAATAACTCAAGTCATAGCAGAAACTACCTCATAAAAGGGTCAAGATCTCTTTCAGAACAAACCACTTGTAAACATTTAAACAGGAAACTGGTTGAGGATTCTAAACAGAGACATGAAGAGTTCCTAACATCATCACTATGTCTCTTAGAAGAGAGAGCTCAACCCTTACATTAAACCTCTTTAAATGGAGGACAGAGAAATCGATGTCTAAATCATCAGCCACTGTAGGAAACATGCAGGCTTCCAAAGTATCATTTTTTATATAATCTTAAATATGTAAATGCTTTATTCGTGCTTGAATACCTGCTTATCCATAAACTTCAGGATGGCAAATATTCACCATGGTCCATACCCGTATTTGTTGGGCATATTAGATTTCTGTGCTTCTCCTTAATATACTTAAATCTCATTTCTAAAGTATGTCTATTGCATTACTAGAAATGATTATATATTCAGGTTTTCAATCAACTGGTTTACTTGGTTGGATTGACTATAAATTTGTTGACATATATTGATGACTCCTCATTTTCTTGCCCAGGGATCATTTCTTCTACTCATTTATTTTCAATCTCTCTACTTTCTTATTTGACAGTATCCTATGAGCAGCAAAACAGAGCACTCCAAGCTCATAAGGAATGGTGTAAACTAATTAGCAGATTTTATGATGGAAACTATTCCCCTCCCATGTGATCTTTCTGGTTGGATAATAAACTTTGTAAATATATACAGCTCTTACCACATGAAGGCAATACCTCATTCAAACAAGCTCCTGTTTTACCCTTAGATTTCAGTTCATAATTATGGACACGGTTCAAATACAGAAACAAACTGTCAGTAAAGGGTGAGGTACTGTCTTAAAAATAAAATAGTCTAAAAAAAATGGATTTTGAGTTAAAAAAAATCTTGATCTTCTTTTGCAGCTGACAGAAAGAAAAATAGCCCTAATAAGATGTATTTGAAAAAAATCTATACTATGACTGAAAAGACAATGTATAACTGAAATACAGGGAAGTCAGAGGAAATTCCCCTGCATGCAGGTGTGCAGAAGCACTGAAGGGTAACTAACAAACCCTAAATAGAAGTGTTGACTAGTTTGTTATTGGAAGAAGATCCAGAAATAAGAGTGAAAATCAGTGCTGGCTCATTACATCAGCAGTGGATTAACAACCCCCACTGCTACAGTTTCCTTCAACAGCAGGTGGATGGTTAGACTACTCTAGCTTCTAGCCCCCTGGCCTGGCATAGAATGAGTCCATGTCTTCTCCATGGATTCATGAATGACCACAAGTCATTGCAAGATGCATTTAATACCATGGTTGCCCTGCTTGCATTATTGTCAGATGTTCCTATGTTGGAAATTTTATCCAGCAGTGTACTTGTGTTTGTTTACCACAAGTATGATTTGCTACCAAAACACCATGCACAAAATTCCAAAATAAGTTAAAAGAATGGGGAGAAACCAAGAACAAATTTTCTATATCTTTATAGTCTTCTCCATGAAAGCAGTTCATTAACTTTAATGCTAATTACCAATGTAGAAATATTATAATGCAAACAAAGTATTGCTAACCTCATAGGTAAAGAAATATGGATTAAAAACAAATGGCTGAAATGCCATCTACAAGCTCTCTACCATGCATATAGTAAATTCCATATAAGTTTGGGTACGGAACTTGAAATATTGCTTATCATGACAGTACACATAAACAACCTTACACAAGAAAGCATTAAACATATTTAACAATTTATTTCAAATTTGAATTATTTGCAGATGGCATCCAGTCTTAATATGTATAGATATTTTATAGCTTTACCTAAACATAAATAATATATTTGTCTGATGTACTAATGCCAGAGGCATATTTTTATTCTGATGAATATGTTCATCATCCATGACTGCCTGTGAAAATTTAAGTATTCAGTATAATAGAAAACACCCCTATGTGGAAATAATAGGAAAAAAATCCATTTCATAAAAATAATATTTAGCTTGCCATATTCTATTACTGCTGACCAATTACTATGGTGTTGAAGAATTCCTTTAGATTGAAAATTTTCTTTGGGTTGAAGAAAATCTGTAGAATGAGGTCAGGAAGTCATATTTCTCATGTGTTTGGGCAGAAAATTTCAAGAATATCAGAACTTAGATTATAGAAGAAATTAAAAAGATAGAACTTTCTATTATAAGATGAAAGAATAAAGGATCAGAGGGCTACTTAGTGATGCCATTACAAGTATGAAGTGCGCATATTTAGACAAAAATTTAAAAAATTAAATATCAAACCACATATAAACAAAACATTAACAAGGAAAATGGTTCATTTAAGAACACGAGTTTTCTTTTACTATAAGTTTAAATTTCACATAGCATTGTTGACACTGGTCAAATAGTACACACTAAAATATACTTAGAGCATACAATAAGTATGTACTGTTTGAATCTTCATAAATGATGCTAAAATAACATTTCCTCTTTCAATAATTTTATTTTAGCAATAAAACATGTATAGATGTTAGTCAAATTCATGTTCCCAGTAGATTTTAAAAGCTTCAAAGAATACATTTGATGAAATTTGCATTTGATTTGGAAAAATGTCTGTTTAACAATTCAACATGGCCATATTTTAACTTTTAAGCTCTCACACTGAGAAAGTATCAAGGTATTGTAGCAATTTACTCTTAGGAACATTATGCTGGGCTTTGAAATTCAAAATATAGAATATTTCTTCTTGGATTATTTTATGATCAATGTACAGTCTAAGCAAGGAAAATTAAAGCTGTCTGACAACTCATAGAAACATCACTGGCTGTTAAAGATATAGGAAATTGCATAAAAGCATGAAAAGCACTGGGCAATTTTGCAGTTTCATCTCTAAACACAATTGTAAAGACGTCTGTCTTTCAATTCTTTCTCCCTCTTTCTTCAGAAGCATGGCCTTTTAGTTCTTGCCCTTTTAAATAGCTTTGCCTACTGTAGCTTTGCTTCTTAATGTACTGGTTGATCTTACTAGGCAAAGAAAGTATTTACAGGGGATGCTTGCTTTTATCTGTATTCACAGAGAATGCTAACAAATTAGAAGAAAGTGCCAGAGAACACCACATACCTTGTCCAGAACATTACAATGGCTTCTGTATGCATGGGAAGTGTGAGCATTCTATCAACATGCAGGAGCCGTCTTGCAGGTAATGTTTTCACTCCTAGACCTTTAAAATGTGTAGGTAAAACTAAGTTTTAAATGTTTATGGAGGCTTGGTGGCATTCTGCTTGAATGAATGATCAGCATCAGAACATCTCTCTGTCTTTCTTATACATACATACATACACATGTATGTGCAGGTGCATGTGTGTGTGTGTAGAGGGAAGCTGTGCACTCAGAAACTATAAAATGTTTATGCCTTACACACTCAAGTACCATGTAACACATTGCAATATACACTCTTCTAGTGGAATTTAAAATTGTACTTTGCACATTACAATATACTTAAAAATACAGGCTATTCATTATTATGTACACTCTTTTCCTTGAACATAGAACAGTGCTTGATGCTGTTCATTAAATATTTCAAAAGAGTAAATGCTACTTTGGGAAGGTGATCATTTCAAAAGTCCTTCACCTCCTAATAAATATCATTCTTGATGTTGCCAGGCACTCAATCACTGTTTTCTATGGATCTGCTATCCACGCAGCTTTGCGGAGTGAGATGAGTAGCCACACCTCTATAGTAGAGACACAAAGAAAACTTTCTCCACAAAGGGTTGCCCCAAGCCTTCGATTTGTGCAAAGCATAGTATCTGTAAACACAATAAAGGGAAGCACAATAAAATGGAAGAAAACAAGAAATCGCTTGTCTGAATTTGGTTTGTAAATATCTGCTGAGAATTTTATCTGGGACATAGTATAATTATTTCAGAGATGGACAAGCCAAAACGGGAAAAAAAATGTATTTTATTGAAATCAGCATACAAGTGACATATGACAAAATAGTCAGTTTTAATACATAAAAACATTCTTTCTGGTTCTTCCCCCTCTCTCTTTCTGCTCCCTCCCTTCCTCCCCTCCCCCTCTCCCCTTCCCTTCCTCTCTTCTCTCTCTCTTTCTCTCCCCCCACCCCCCACGACTGTCCTCCTTTCAGGTTTCCCTACACTGTAGGCATTAGCACCTGCCTCCTAGTGACACCAGGCAGACTGCACATAGTGGAGAGATGACCTGCTGCTCCCACTCTCCTCTGTAGTCTCCATTGTTAAGCCCTTCCTGATGCACAGAGCAAGACTCTGGGATGTAGATAGGAAAAAATCAAGGTCTAATACTAAAATAGTTCCCAAAAAAGTCAGTGACAAGTCAATCCCGTTTAGTATTTTTTTTTTCCTGAGATGTTTCCTCATTTCATTGTCAAATGCTAACTTTAATATGCAAATCTCTACCTGAGCTTGTGGTTGGTGGTTGAGTAAGTGAGAGGCAACATTCATTCCCAGAGGAATCATACATGAGCTTGTTTTGCAGAACTATATGGCCACTATCAGAATTACTTTTTTTTAATCTCTATTTTTTCTTTTCATTTACTTTTTTTAGTTTGAGATGAGATCCCACTCTGTTAACCAGGTTGCTTTTGAACTTGTGGGCTCAAGTGATCCTCCTGCCTCAGCCTCCCGAGTAGCTGAGACTATAGGCACACAACACAGAATCCAGCTATAATTACATTTTTCTAACAAATTCTAACTCCTCAACATCAACATCAGCACATGATTTTATGGTTATAAAATTAAAGAAATAACTCTTGCTATACCTCTGGTTTTAATGTTTTTCAAAAAATTATTTCCTGATAATAGAGAATGCTTTACTTTAGGAGTTTTTGGTTGTTTTTGTTTGTTTGGTTTTGGTCTCTTTCTTTGTTTGTTTGTGTACCCCTGTTATAAGAAAAAAACTTTTTCTCAAGTATACATATTGGCTTAGGTTGATTAAAGAGCAAATTAAATAAAATTTAAAGCTCACCTGATAAATAAAAACAGAACAATTCTGCCTGAATGGGTATCCTCTTCTGTCTGTATTGTCATTAAAAACAGTTTGTCTAGCAATACTATCTTCTAAATTCAGTTTTAAATATAGAAAGGGACTGCACATCTTCCAAATTACAGATAAGTTGAAAGAAAATAATTGAGAACAAAAAAATTTCGTGGTGAAGATCAATGTCTATTAATCAACTATAAAAATGAATCCAGAAGCTAAAGGTAACAGGATACTATAATTTCTTCCAGGTGTGATGCTGGTTATACTGGACAACACTGTGAAAAAAAGGACTACAGTGTTCTCTATGTTGTTCCTGGTCCTGTACGATTTCAATACGTCTTAATTGCAGCTGTAATTGGAACAATCCAGATAGCTGTCATCTGTGTGGTGGTCCTCTGCATTACAAGGTCAGTAACTTTACTTGGTGACTCAAATAAAGGGATGCATTGTTCTTCCTCTTTCGAATCAGATCTTTCTGGTTATTTGGTCCCTTAATGAACTCCATAGCTATCCATTCTCCGTAAGTCCTGATTCCTCATCATAAGACTTTTTGAATAGTCAAATGGAAAGACATGGATTTTCACGTTGGACTAATACAAACAATTTTTTTAATTTTTGCATTATGATGAAAATTATTTATTTTCTAAGCAAAGGTCTTTTTTAATCCCTTCTAACATACAATGCTAACCTTTCTTTAAATATATCTTTCTCTTTTAATTAATAGCCCCTGTAAATGACTAATGTATCCTTACCTACCCAGATCAGTATGCCAAATTAAATGAGGGTATATTTTATACAAAGCCCATAAAGGTGTTATATTGGAGCTCTCATTTATAGCACTTATATTTTCTAAATGTAAGTCTCAGATATAACAATTTTAACATACTTGGTATAAACATCAAATACTTTGTATCTTAAGGTGACAAAATAGCTTTTAATCACAAAATTAAAAAATGATTGTAATGAGAAAGATTATATTGTAGTAAATAAAGACTTTTAATACATTCAATCTTTAATATGCAAATCTTTAATACAATGCAACAAATATCACAACAAACTTTTATATCAAACACCCTGTCCAATCAGAAGGTAATTATTTCGGAAGGAATAAGGTCGAGAAAGAATGGAGGTTCCATCCAGTCTCAACAGGAAAGCAAAGTTGTCTGTCATTGGGCTTGGAGTACTGAGTGAGGCCAGGGACCTGCTTGATTTAATTAGTGTGTGACCCATGGTAACCAAGAGTTAGATTCTAAACCAAATGCCTATCATTCATGTCCTGTGTAACCAGAAACGTTATTGAAGATACTTCTTTCTAACCAGATTTCACTCACCTTTATAAAGTTCCAAGGAAGTTCTTTAAGGTTTTTGCCAAATCCATGAGGCATTTCACTCATTTGTACAGCTCTCCAGTAAATCTGAATGTTTCCCAAAAAAATTATTTTCAAAGAACAAGAAAATGAAAAAATATCATATCTTTAGAAAATAAAGACCATAATACATCTCACTCTCTGTATTTCACTGTCTTCTTTGAGGATAAGTGTGGCATTTGCTCTTGAAAAAAACAAAATATGATTCATAAATCCTCACCTGACCTAGGGGCTTAAGGAACGATCATCGACTGCAGCTTTGTGCTGCTCTAAGCCAAGCTGAGTTTGTTAACTGCACTCTCCTGTTTAGATGGCAAGTGAGTCAATGGATTATATTAAAATAGATTCTGGAGAACATAAAGATAACTCAAGCAACCAAAAATACCAAGTATTAAAAAGAAAAGATAGACAAGAATCTGAAACACAGAAAACTGCATACTACTCTAAGGGTCTTGAGCTTTCTAATATCCAAGCAATATCAGTACATGAAAAACAAAATTCATCTTTAGTGGATATGATATCATAACAATTTGATTGCTACTTCATATATTTTTAGAAAGGCAAATTTTCCATACTTCAGCAGATGTTTTCAACTCTATTAATTACAGTTTCATCCCATAAATAATAAAAACAAAGGGATACACAGGGTTCTTGCTTCACCAAGAATTGTGTGTATGTGCACGTGTGTTGTGTGAGTGTGTGTGTGTGTAGACTGTGTGTGTCATTGTGCATAAATACACATGTGCATATTTAATAACATCACAAAGAATAAATAATTATCCTCATTTTTTAGGTAGAGATTCTGAGGTCTGAGAAGTTAGCGAAATGTCAAGTTCATAGAGTTGAGTAATAAGAACAAAAGAGATGTCTGGCTATCTGGTATCAGACCTGTACCACTGCTTATACTGCCCCGTGTCTGATTCTGACCTCCAAATCAGAATAAACCATGTTTTCAAGCGTATGGCCTTTTTCATTTTCCATGTTAAAACTAAACACAAATCTACATTTACTTTTTAGGAGGAACAATAGCATTTGAACTAGATTCATATTACCGTAGTGTACTTTAAAAGTCTGTCCTCAGACCACCAAACATTTCAAAGCCTCCAGGAGTCACACTCATCAGTGAGCTACACCAGTTCCTAGGGTAGATCCATTTCATTTATTCTGCTTAGAAACCATTCCCCCTCCCATTTGAAACCTCTCTAACCTGTTGATCCTGCAACCCTTGTTTGTCCAAGCTTATTTCAAAATATTCAGGTGCTAAAACATTTACAAAATCACACCAACCAGATATCCACTCATTCTTTGCAATTTTCTTTCTCACCAGTCTCTTCTCTCCTCCCCCCCTCCATCTTTTTACCATCACCTTTCTTTTTTCCTTATCTCTTCATCTTTATTTCAGTCAAACACCTTCACTCCTCCCAAACAATGTGTGTCACAACAAATATGGACGCTAGAGACAAGTTACAAAATGAAAAGAGTTGTCCTGTTGAGAAGTTAGACTTTTAGTCTTTTTATCTCTAGCTCCCACTTTCTAGGAATGCAATTTCCTGCTCCATGTTCATTTATGATGGGTATGTGTCCCCACCAATCTACACACACACACACACACACACACACACACACACACCATGTATCTATTATGTAAGTGTCTGCATACATATGTGTGTGTGTGTTTATATATTTTCTGAGACCCCCATAGCTTATTATCATGGGGTTTTTATGGGAATTTTATATTGTTCCTATTTGCATGATCAAAATAATCTTCTATTACAAGAGAAAAAATACTAGATCAGAGATTTTCAGATAATTTGACTGAATATTAGCTTTTTATAGAAGCTACATAATTGGTATCCATTTATGTCTCCAGCCGATAGTATTCATGCACAAAAAAAAATGGTTATTAGGCTAAACCAAAACAATATTCCTTCCCATTAAATATCAGGTATTAACAGTTGGCTCATTCTCTGGTGTGATAGAATTTTAGCTCGTGGGATTGAAATGTCAATATAACATTCATCCTTAGGACATTTAGAATATGAAATTGTTGAAGACCTTAAAAGTGAGATTCGATGAGCTCACGATTTGCTTGATTGCATTGTGCTGAGTCTGTTCGTTGTGCCTTAAAGAGTAAGCAGTTGAGGACAAGGTAAATGTATTCCTCTTCAACTTCCAGTTCTGTTCTTCGGTTCTCAGCAGACACTTAAAGACGACCTCAAGGAGAAGCAAAACATAAAGTTTCTAAAATAATCCCAGCTTCTACTAGTACTTAATTCTTTCATCCGAGACATTTAAATAATTTGCTTAATCCACAGCTTCACTCTGTAATTGTAGGACCAAACTTTAGGTAATCTCATTGGACTAAGATCTGTAAACTTTCCAACCTTCTAGGAAATGCCCCAGAAGCAACAGAATTCACAGACAGAAGCAAAACACAGGGCACTACAGTTCAGACAACACAACCAGAGCGTCCACGAGGTTAATCTAAGGGGAGCATGTTTCACAGTGGCTGGACTACCGAGAACTTGGACTTCACAATACAGTATTATAGACAAAAGGATAAGACAAGAGATCTACACATGTTGCCTTGCATTTGTGGTAATCTACACCAATGAAAACATGTACTACAGCTATATTTGATTATGTATGGATATATTTGAAATAGTATACATTGTCTTGATGTTTTTTCTGTAATGTAAATAAACTATTTATATCACACAATATAGTTTTTTCTTTCCCATGTATTTGTTATATATAATAAATACTCAGTGATGAGAAAAGATTGGCATTCTTAAATCTGCGGTATTTCCTAACTCTGAATATAATCCAGCTAGTACAATCTGTACAGGTACCAGTATTTTATCTCTTTCCACATCTGGAGACAGCACATTAGTTTATACAGGACTCGGTGGCTAAGTTTTGAGTGATTCCAAGATCAAGGGAAATGATGGTTATTGGAAAAGAGAAAAATAATTTACTTTATATCGAGTGAGGATAAAATATTTCTGATCTTTGAATCATTTCTATTTCATCTACATTCTTCCCTGGTCTTCCATTTTCATCCCCAGAGCAGAAAATCTAGGGCATATAAATTAAATCAAAGAAGAAGGGGAGGGAAAGTATTTTATAACTAATAAAGGAGAGGGAAAGAAGATATTGGTTTTATTTGGGAAACGGCTAAGAATCTCCCAGTTAAGTGTGTATATCCGAAGGGTCCTGAGTGAGTTAATTATTAGGTATACACACAGTGGAAAAGTCTATTCCATTTAGGTGAATGGAATTAACAGTGAGGGGGGAAATTTAATAACTCAGTAAACTGCCAAAATTGTGACTTCTCAGAAACACCTCACTATATTTGTAGTATGAGATTTTTAAAAAGAAGTTAGGCTTACAACCAAATACCTCATAAATAGCTTTACGACTAATGAGGCACCATTATTTAGAATGGAATTAAGACAATGACAATATTGCATGAAAACAGACAATTAGTCCCATAGCATCTGAAGGATGTTAGTGAAATTCTGGTGTTGATTTTTGTTTGATTTAAGCATATGAATAACTATGGCCATTTTAGGAAAAAAATAAATTATGAATATTCTCAAGGAATAAGATTAAAATAACTAATCAAATAGTTGCCTTATTATATTTATCACTGGATAGCTTTCCATGGCTCATACAATAAATTTAAATAAAGCTTTCTTTGTATCCTTCAAGTGACCTCTCTGTCTACTAAAAGGAATGATGCTCCTATGTCCAAAAAAAGGACACAAATATCAAACCAATATATTCTGAATACAAAATTATTCAGTGAAAAATAAATGTATAAGGTATTTGTTAAAACATAAAGGTGAAAATATAAATGAGATTTAAGACTTTAAAAAATCTGGTTTTCCGGGTCAGTCATAGTTTGAAGGGTGTGACTGTATTGGCATAATCATCACTCAAATTTTTTATATAGGCCAGTCCTATGATACTTGGATAAGACAATTCCTTTTAAACTGCTGCATGGATGTTTCATTTGATTGACATGTGCATAGATAGAACTAACCCTAAGATCCTTTAAAAGGTAGTAGTTATGGCAAACAAACTCTTTCTCCTCCTAAAGGAGGAAAAAAATTTGGTAACAACTGAGATATATAGAGGTAAGGAGAAATAACAATTGCAGTGACTTTTGCTTGTAAGTTTATAAAATGACTCACTTGGTTAAATATTGATGCACTAGTATGATTTTTTTTTCTCTCATTGGAGATTGTACCCAGGGGTGCTTTACCACTGGGCTACATCCAAAGCCCTTTCTATTTTGGGACAGGGTCTTGCTAGGTTGCTGAGGCTGGCCATGAACTTGTAATCCTCCTGCCTCCGCCTCCTGACTCTGAATTTTTATCAAAGATGATAAAGCCTAGTGTTAGAAAACTCCTTAGTACACTCCTGCCCACCTCCATGCCCACCCTCTTCATGGAGTCCCCTTTAAAAACTGCATAAAAAATCTTAAGTGAGCATATACCATGTGCAAGTATCTTGAATACAAGATCCTAGGGAGATACAAAAGAAACATTCTTTCTCATGTAAAGGAACTCACCATGAAGTACTAACAGATAATGATTCAGCTTCTACTTGCACATTTCTCACCATTTGAAATTTCATTCTTGGACAATTCTAATTTTCCAAACAATTCTTTCTTACATTGAGTTGAAATTCACTTTTTTGTGGTATCTCCCAGTGGTCTTTCCTATTTTTCCCTCCCTAGAAGAAAGGAATAATGACTTATATATTTAAAATAAGGACAGAGATAGTGTTTTCCCTCTCAACCCATAGTTCTTATCAAGTATTTTCTTCTCTAAGTGAAACATCTTAATTTCTTCATCTGCTCTTCATGTGATGTGATTCCCACACCTTCATCATTCTCCCTTGACTTTACCTTGACTTCTTTCAAGTTCAAATTTCACTAACTGCTATAAAGTCAAGTGGTCTGACCAGCAAAGTTTATAGTAGAACCTGAAGAGAATCGCTTTGACTAAGAGCCATGGTTTCTAAATTCAAGTCACTTTGACCACAAATTTGCTGTGGATCCACAAGCAAATCATTTCACATCTCAGGCTTCATTTTCCTTATCCATAAGATCACTTTATCTCTCTAATTTCAGTAGTCTATCTATTCAGGAAAAAAAAAAAAAAAGGCGCTACACTTTTATCATTGCTGCTCAAGACCACATTGTTTTTGTTACTTATCCTAAATTTAAATTCAAAACACTTTCAACTAATAAGCCACATCATTCATTCATTCATTCACTCCTTTATTCATTATGAATTTACTGTACATTTACTGTGGGTCACCAATTGCAAGCACTATGCTGGACCATGAGATGACAAAAGACAGAGTCCCTGCCCGAAAGGAACTCACTATCATATCATCTGGTATCTTGTATCCAAGATCTCACCATCTGAAGCAGGAAGCAGGATTAAATTTAAAAATATAAAGAAAGCAACAAAGACTACGATACTGGTCAGCTCAGATTCTTGGGAGCCCTGAAAGGGGCCCTCCAGGCTGGTTGGTTTTGCCTCTTCACTGTGCGACATTCCATCATTCTCCATACACACTTGGCTGTCTGGTTCTATGATCTTGTCCATGTTCTCAACACACCCTCAACATACCTAGAGCAAATAACGCTTATTGGTGTCGTGTTCCCTCTGTGATTCCCTTGACAGTCCCTCATTTCTGTCATGGGACTCTCCAAGCTTTTCCTTAATTGTCCATGCAAGACAGTCTTGCCCTTAGCCTGGAACCAATGAGAATTCAGAAAATTAATGACTTGCCATTTTTTTTTTCATTTACTTAACAAACATTTATTGCAAGCCTACACCATGCCAGACACAGTTCTAGGTATTGTGATTTCGCAGTGAGGTAGAAAATACCTCACTGATTCATCAAAATACACAGTGATTCATCAAGCAACAAACATCACTGGAAAGTTTTTCATTCTGCTTGAGGAATTAAGAACTAAATGAGGTGATTCAGGGTGCCATTGTTGTTAATGGGGATTGGGTGTCTCCAATGGGGGTATAATATTTAAAACTTGGTCTCTGAAACAAGGCAGATGTGGGTCCTAAGCTCCACTTTGCTATTTAATCTTAGGCAGTTTGCTTAATTTTTTTACACCTCATATTTACAATGGAGAAAGATCTTCCCCAGTCCCACAAGACTAATATGAAAAATAAACATGACAATCAGTGTTTGGGCTCAAAATAGTGGCATACACGGAGTTCACTTTCAATGCATGGGAATTATTTTTCAAGGGATATGATAAATATTTTTTTTTGTAAAAGTAAATAGATAAGAAGAAGAAATCATGCTTCTTCAGCCAAGTGATGCATTATGGGAATCACAGGGTCAAAGTTAGATGGCACTGAACAAGCATGTGGATTCCCAGGAGAACCTCTTGTGTCCCTGGAGATAAGAAAGCTTGTTTTGGTTCTGAGAAAATATGGCAATACAGAGTTAAAAACACAATCCAATTTATCTAGGTTTTATTTTATTTTTTCCCAAAAGCACCCATTAGCACTACATATGAACAAGAAAGAGGATCTTTTTTTTTATTTTAAAATAGGTCTATCCTGATAAAATGCATATTAATCCTCCAGTGTGTTTCAAGATGCAGGATGAGTGAGTCAATATTGCAGGGACTTTGCAGGACCAATCTCTTTCCCTGAATGGATTCTTGAGAAGCCAGTGCAGACAGCTGAAATACGACAGAGACTATCTCAAAGTCATATTAAACTCTGCTAATGTTTGTCTTCAGATGTGATCTCTTCTTGCCAAAGTCACACAGCACCTGCACCAAGTACTCTTCCTCAATCACAGTAGATACTTCACCTATGTAATTAACCATCTGGATATTAATAATGAATTAATTGATAACTTAATCTAAGCATCCAGAGGAAGCTTATGTACAGGATAGGTAGAGGAAGGTTGAAGGATTGTATAAAGTAATAATCAATACATAGTTATGCAAATGAACATATCCCTTTGAAATCAGCTTCAGAAAGGTAAGTGAGAGATGTCAGGCCTCCTTCCAACCTCACTATGGACAGAAATCTCCCTTCCTGGCCTATCTATGCTGGGAATGAGTCCTTGGTTGATGTCTATCTGATGCAATACTGAATAAGTGAACTTGAGTTTCTTGTATTCTTTTAGCTATTTAATTCATTTTCACTATTTGTTTTGCATTAAATAAGAAATGAAGGAAACAGTGTTTCCCTTTGTTTTTCCAGGTCAAATTCCATACAGGACAAGAACCTAAGTCAGAGTTAGTTAGCAGTCCCAAATCAGGCATGATGGGGAAAATTGAGAGAGAGGCAGGAGCAAGGTCTGGCCTCTGTTCCTTGGGACCAATCCCACTGTCATATACACTGCAGTCTGTAAGATCCTTCAAAGATCCCTCCACAGGAGGCCTAATGACAGCCATCCAGGCAGCAGCTCTCAGGACCTATACAATCAAACCCACTCTTGGGGAAGCATTTTGAGATGTTTCATGTCCTTCTTGTCTGTAGATGTCTCCTCTTGCTGGGATTCCTCCCATTCTTAAAGTACTAACCACCTGTATTTTCTTCACCCCATGAAACATCCCTCCTTGGTTACAGCCCTTTTCTGCCACAATCCAACCTAATTCTCCTCCATGAACCTAGAGGAGCCTTTTTGTATTCCAGGTTTTTATGAAAACAAAGCACAGAGTAATGTCCCAATTTTTCACAACCATATGTCAAATTACTAACAAATATATTAATAAGTGATTCTTCCTTGACTAAGTTAAATTAGAAAATATAGATAAATCAAAAACATACCAAGGCCAAGAGAAACATCATGGTATTTGTGTATACAATTTCAATGAATATATGTCCAAGCCTAAACATGTTACAAAACTAAATAAAAAGAATAGAAAATATTTTATTACTTAAACAGGGGAGTATACAAATAGCTGCCACTGATTACCTGAGCTAAAGCTAGCTATTAGAAAAGTGCATTGAATTTTACTGGATGAACTGGTCCAGTGAAGTCTATTCAACTACATGTTTTGTGGGTCACTTTAAGGAGAATTTTAATAAAAACAAAAATAAAGAGAAAACCTCTCCAGCCATTAGGAAATACAATAACCTCCTTACTAACTTATGGGGAGAAAAAGTTCTTAACTAGAAGTCACTTCATCTGTTCACATCCATAACATGTCATTTTGCAATGACATGTCATGCAAAATCTCTCAGAGTGGGAAATGCAAACTTGAAGGACAGGAAGAAAAAACAGTGAGCAAGAAAGAACTAGTGAGAAATCAAAAGCCCTGGCAAGGTGAGCAGGAGAGAGATAGCAAACAATTGGATAGGAAGGAGCAGAGCAGGGCAATTATGGGAAGCAGATTTTGAGAGTCAGTTTATTCATATATTTTTCTAGAAGAAAGGCATCTAAAACATTGGAACAAAGTTTCAGAATGTGAAATGGCAGCCAGAAAGCAGGGAGCAGAGGCCTCAGAAGGCCTCCTGCCCTGAAATCTAGGGAGGCTGACCTGTTGTGCACTCAGGGTTTGCAGGCAGAGGAGCTGGCTTGGCAAGCTGGGCAGAATGAGGCCAAGGCACAACTCCAAAAAATGATTTTTCAGGCCTCTGGGTGAGGCAGAGAATGTGTTTGAAATGAAAGTTCTGTCATGTGCATATTTTCTTCCTCGAAAATCTTGACCTCAAGATATGTAGATTAGATTCTTTATATTCTGCAGGGCAGACTTATCCCAAAGCACTAGATCTGCTCTACAGATAAAGAAGAAAGGAACAGCCCTTGCCCTCCACCCAGAGGCCAGCCCTCCCTCTCAGGACTGTGCAAGAGCTATGACAATCACAAATGCAGGCTGCTGGGATGGTATCTGATCTGGCTGCACTTAGAAAACAAAATCCTGGGATCATAAAGCAGTCCTGAGTAGCATTAGAAAAGACAAGCTAAAAAAGGAAGCAGACTAGTCCCTGCTTACAGAAGACAAATCCATTTGCAGTCTGCCTGGGGATATATGGGTCAGAACTGTCAAGCAGAGCAAACCATTGGAAAGTATTGTTTAGGTTTGAAAAGATGAGTAGAAAGAGAAAAATGACTGCTCTACAAGTGGAGGTTGAGAAAGAAACGGGAAGGGAAGCCCCAGTGTTACACCTCTCAGCCTTTGGGAAAGCAGGCACGTGGCTCCATTCTTCACAGGACAGTGCCAGCAGAGCAGGCTGGCTGATTTGTAATTAAGCTCGCAGACCAGAGTGAGTCTTGTAAACAGTCAGTGATGTTGCTGACTTCCCCCCAGAGGGCTGAGACTTTGCTGCACCAGCATCCACATAATAACATTATATTTCACTTTTAAATAAGATGTACATGAATGTGCACTTGCGCCCAATTACAGTAATGCATGATTTACATAAAATTAACTCTCCTGCTTAATTACAGTCACACAGGGATTAGGGAGAAAGGGCTTTTACTTTGTAAACAGTATATGCTTTAGCACTTAGCCTCCCCACGAAGTATAATCGGTCCAATCATAAAAGAAAATGAATTTTACAGGCACTGGGTCTTGCTGTAAGTTTACTTCCCTTCTATCAGGATCCTGTATAAACTGAGTCATTAGAGTCTTTATCCACTTAGAACAAAGGAACCCAGTTCTTCTGAAATGCGAATATACAAACCAATTGCTTTGTAGCAAGGATCTAGAGTTCGGAAGCTTTACATTCAGTGCAGAGTTTAACCTTCTGGGTAAGGAATCTGCAAAGGGCAAGAGAATGAGTCTCTGGTTTGCTAGAAGCAGCTGAGAAAATGCTTTCTTTAAAGGGCGATCCAAAGCTGCTTTGACAACAAAATGATTAAAGGCTGCCTTTTCTCTCATCTTACATCTGTCACTTTTCTGTGTCTTCCTTTTTTCCACAAACATGAACATAATTTTTCTCTGAATAGGACTTAAAATTGCACATCAACAAGGAATTAAAAACAAAGTTCGCTGCAGCCCACACCAAAAGAAGTTTCCTTTTTTTGCTCCACCTCGGCCAGAGCTGGTGCCAGAACTGGAGTTGAAGAAATTCATTGAGCTGGCATAATAAGAAAAAGATTGAAGGCAACAGGGATTGAAGTTTCATCGTTATCAGTTCAGTGGGGACGTGAAAATGCTTCTCAGGAAAGCTGCACAAAAGTACTTCAAGGAGACCGAAAGCTCATCACACTGGCTAACCACAAAAGATGGCATTTTCATTTTGCCACGTCGTCAACCCTCTTTTCACCCAGAACACAGAAGAGCTGGATACCCAAAGAGAAGAAAAAGCTCTGAAGTAGGAAAGAGGGAGACACTCTAACCTGTGGCGCCTAGGAAAACCAAGGAAGAGCAAGATCTAGCCAGAGAAGATTGCATTTAAAGAAAAGAGCTATAAATAGAAATTAGGCAAATGGGGTCTTATTTTCAAAAAAATAAAAAATAGAAAATCACATTTCTGACTCAGGGTTTGGTGCTTGACTTCTTTAGAACCATTTCTAAATGCTCTTCCTAATAAACTAGATATCTATGCCATATCAAGCACTTTTATAAAAGGATCATTAACCAAAAATTGTTAATTACAACATACATTCAATATGTGCAAGCATAGGATATGATACTGAATTATTTTACCTCATAAACCCTGACATTTATCCCCCATCAAAACACTAAGTGAAGGGACCTATTGAAGTTTTTAAATTCAGAAAGGCTTCTGTGGAGAGATTTTCAAAGGTTTCTTTGGAAAGTCTGGAGAGAGTGCTAGGTCACTTGGTTGTTTGGGGGCAAATTGGTCCAGTCATCTGTGTTTTAATTCCTTCTTTTTATCATTGCAAATTTCTCTGCCAGAACTGAAGCCAAATTACAGAAACTAATTTGTTGATTTTAGTTTCTTTCTTTTTATTTCTTTTCTAATTTATTTTTATTGATGCATTATAATTATATATAATAGTGGGATGTATTGTACCATATTTGTACATGCACATAAGATGATTTGCTCAATCTCTTTCCCCAGTACCTTCCTTTTCCCTTCCCTCCTCCCTCCCATCCACTTGTTCTACTCTATTGATCTAATTCCCATTATTATTGTTATTATTATTATTATTATTGCATTCCCTCTGTGTTCTCTTGAGTTACCTTCTCTCTGGCACTAGCTGATTCACATTGTGTCTGATGCCATAAGACATCTTTAATTTAAAATGCATGAATCAACCTTCAATTTTTCATCCTTTGATCCTTCATTGAGTTGTTATTTCACAATATCAAAAAGCCTCAAAAGTTATGATTTGAATAGTGGTCACATTCAAAGGAGCACTATGTCAGGTTTGATCCTGAATACACAAAATCAAAACTACTTCCATTTGGTTAAAAAAAAAAAAAAAAAAAAAAAAAAAAAAAAACCTACGCCCTTGACTTTGCCTGAAAGTAATGAAATGAAACTGCCCTGAAAGTACTGACTCTAGTTGCACTTCAAAATTTTGGGAATTGATTTTATGGCTTATTCATTGTGATTATGCATGATGTATTAAAAGTACAATTTATGACTAAGAATTTAAATGTCAACTGCAGATATGAATTTCCTACTCATCCTTCATAGAAGAGGTTCTGTTTGGGGCTCTTTATGAATATTATTTTACTTATAATAAGTCTCTGAGATATTATAATTGTACCCATTTTATGATGAAGTAAAGTTGCAAATAACTTAGTCAAGGTCACAGATCTGGGATAAGCCACTGCAGAGATCTGAAACCAGAGCAAACCAAAATCCATTCTGCACCAGTATAAAATATGGTTTTCATTACTTTTTATTTGTCCTGCATGTGAAAAACATCATACATCTTTCAAAGTTATCCATTGGCCAGACAAATGCTTTTCCAGTGATACTACCATTGCTCAATTATTCTACAATTTTGCTCTGAAAATCATTCAAAGAGATAATGTATATGCTATACCATAATAACTGTTTGAACGAACAATGATATTCTATTTTGATTCTTTTCTGCCTTTTATCCTCTCTTCCTTAAACTCCCAATTTTAATGAACTCAGCTACACATAGCTTTTTCTACCTAAAGTAAAGGTACCAAGGGACGAACATAAGAAAACATTAGAAAAGTATTTTTTAACATATTAAACAGAGAAAGAACTAGATTAATACATTAAATGCTCTTAAAGTTGGTTCAAATAATTAAAGATCAATAACCCAAGGGGGAACACGGACAAAGGATGTGAAATATAAATGGTTCATAGTTATATGAAAAGATATAACATCAGACATTATCTTGTTCATACATATGCTTACTTATTTTCCTTTTTCCCACCTCCATTTCCAGAAAGATAAGCTTCATAAGATCAAGAAGTCTATCTTGTTGCTATGACCTTAACGCTTAGAACAGTTTGGTGTACTTCACAAGTGCTCAATAATACTTGAAAATGAATGAATGAGGGAGTGTGTGAATGAATGAATGAACAAAATAAAGTCAACTCTGAGCTTCTGCCAAACTGCTTGGAACAACTGCTCTCTACAAGTCAGTAGTATGACTGTGGTGTGGTGGCATAAATCAGCAGAAAAAGGAATAAGAGATGTTTAGTTTAAAGGTGCCAGTCTTTTAAAGGGCCCTCAAAGTGTAAACTGACTCTGCAGAGACTTCTAAAAGAAGACTAGAGTATTTTTCTTTTCCCATTTCTTTGTTCTAATCTTGCATAAGGCATACTAACTTCCAGGAGGCACCATGGTAGGGCAAAGGGTAGTATGGAGCTGGTGTGCTATAAATTATGGTGATTACAGCATGTCAGCAGCCCCCCAGCTGAGATCTTTAACTCACTGCTATGAGAGCTTTCAAGGGCATTTACTTTCAGGAAGGTTTAGTTGCATCAAATGCCTTTTGCAACCTGGCAAGCTTTTTAACTTATGTGAATCTTACATTTGTTGGGTGCATTTTATCTCACAATCAATTTAATTAGGAGCTGTCGGATTAAAAATGATTTGTTGCTTCTGAAAGGCACTTGAACTCTAAGATCCATTTATAAAAACCATTCTCTTTCCTTGTCTCTCATCCTGTCCTTACAGTCCTATTGCAAAGCAACACAAGACAAGGTATTGTAACAGCCTTGACTGCCAAAGAAAGGCTCATCATAAAGCTCCCTTAGAAAGAGGAGTGACTGCTAAGTCATTATTGGCATCTTCAGATGCCATGCACATACCCTTTGAACAGTCAAGATGGAAGTATGTCCTTTTTTTATTTCTTATTAATACTACTAACTGCTTCTTTTCCTTAAAGAAGGAAAATATTTTACGTGGCTCTGCATGTCAGAGTTCAGAATGGCTAAAAGGTGAACAGAGATGTTGGATGAAACTTAAACACAAATATATGCAGGAATAAAGGAACAAAGGGGCATCTAGTTCTATTTCATTTGTTCAGAACATGGGCCCCGATTCCATCATTAACCATTCATGTGAAGGGAAAAAAGTGAAAAAGAAAAATGCTAGCTACCTCAGATCAGTACTTGCAAAGCTACTGAGGTAGAAACTGCAAAATGAAGCTTTCTTTCCATGAGGTCAGCCATAAATGAAAGAGTTGTATTCAGAATAAATTACCACCGGCAAAGGCAAACAGAATGCCCTCTCTGGCAAGAAAAGTAGGCAACTTTGCATTTCATTTGACGGAGCTTTTGGTGCCACATGGAAGAGATGGGAAGGGAGATATGGAAAAGCCATTTTAAATGAACTTATGCTAATTATTACATTGCAACACTTGCCTGTTTTAAAATTTCAAATAAAAAGAATGTACTCAGATAATGGTAAATAAAAATAAAAGTATGCAGAAGTCCTTAAATCTGTGCTAGGAAAAAAAAACTAAGATACTACAAGGGATGAAACTCTCTTTACTTGAATGTATTTCTATTATGTGTTTGCACATTTATTATTAAAATGTGATTACACTTTCCCTCCTTGGCATAAAAAAAAAGTAAACTGGAAGTTCTAGCAATATTTAATTGTACTATGTTTGTTATCTGATGAGTTCCTCTATATCTGTCCTGGGTCCAATGAACTATTCCAGAAAGAGGCTATGGGGACAGAACTATATTAAGGACAACAAATTCAGTGCAAGGATAGCCTTAGCTAACTATAAAGGGATTTACCAACTGCAAGGATTTCCTCAGTGAATGCATGGGAACCCAGGCAGAATGTGAGCCATGTACTTTTAATTTCTGAGTAGAGACTTGCCATAAAAACAAACTGCAAGAAGAGCTATGAAACCAAGCTTCCTATAAATAATGTTCCCTCGTCACTGGTTCCTTTTATTGTGTAATATCACCAGGGTTTTCCAGTTGAAGAAAAATCTAAGAATAAATAATTTCTACTTGATTATAGAAACCCAGTTTGGCATTCTCTTGTGTTTTCCACTCTTGGTAACATTTTTGTTTTGTTTGTTTTGTTGTAGTGTTGAGAATTGAACCTAAGTTTTTGTGCATGTTAGGCTCTACCACTGAGCTATATCCCCAACCCTGTACCATGCCTGAGATCTGGTTGGAAGAGACTTTGGGAAAGGGCTGGTGAAAACCCATGTCTGAGAGCATAAATACTGCATTTGGCAAGATAACAGCTTTGCCTCTCTTTTGGAAGTTTTATCTGGGCGTTTTAGTCAGTTTTTTTTTTTTTTTTTTTTTTTCCATCAATGTGACCAAAAGACCTGACAGAAACAACTAAAGGAGGAAAAGTTTATTTTAGGTCACAGTTTTAGAGGTTCAGTCCATGATTGGCTAACTCCATAGCTCTGTGCCTGCGGTGAGGCAGAGCATTATGGCAGAAGAAAGCATCTCAGGACATGGCAACCAGGTAGCAGAGGGAGCTCTGCTCACCTAGGACAGAATATATACCCCAAAGGCACACCCCCCAGTGACATAATTCCTCCAGCCACACCCTACCTGCTTCCAGTTACCAACCAGTTAATGCATGTCAGTGGATTAATTCCCTGATTAGGTTAAGGCTTTCATAATCTCATCATTTCACCTATGAAAATTCTTGCATTGTTTAATTCATGAGTTTTGGGGAGAAACCTCATACCTAAACCACAACATTGGGCACAGAGATGGCCTCAGCTGTTTTCGCCAAAGATCCTCCACACTGACATTTTAGCAGCACAGTGTTCTAGCAGTGGAAGAGAATCTTTTGTGAAGTGAAATCTTCCATGTTGTGTGCTGTACTTCAGAATCAGTTGCATATCCTAATGACTTTTTAGGTCTATCACAGTGTAGAAAACAAAGAGATCTGAGGTCTTGTGAAATAATAGCAAAACCTTGCCAAATAATGAAGTAGTGAAGCAAAGCATACTGCTTAGTGTTTTAGATAGTGTATACATTTCCTGGGAGAATTGTCCACTCTGTAAATTACCCTCTATACGCATCCATCAGACAATCAAATTCTAGGTTTGACTCTGAGTCTATGAAGCCCTAAACAGTACATACCTTTTGAAATCAAGAATGCCTGCTGCCCTATGTCTCATTAAAGGTCCACAATCAGCAGGATTAGACTTGATGACCATTCTGATGTATACTTGAAAGAGAAGAAAAGAAATGAAGAACTCTCCCTGAGGAATCCCTTTACCAAAACCATTTATAGTACTTTTACAGTCTTCTTCAGGGTAAAAATAGAAACCTTTTCCCCTGACTTGTGGATATCTTTATTCTGTGAAATGTTGTTCAAATGTTATAACTTAACTTGAAAGTTCATGTTATGACTTAGGTCTCTATTCATTCAAGATTAAAATGGTACCTCTGTAGTTCACTTGTCTCAGTAATTTATAGCAATGTAGCAAGACAGTTACAGACAATACTACTATTATATCTGCGTTTGTATGGGTCTTTGACCAATCAAGCTCTACAGGTGTTAAATGCTCAATCAGTTCAAATTACCACAAATGTCTCTTGAAGGGAACTTCCAAAAGTGAAACACTCCCAGAACTGAAAAAAATTATTTGGCTTCTCGAAAATTAAAACAACAAATGAAGTTCAGCATGAGAGTTCAATAGGAATGAATACAAAAATTCAAGAAGGTTATGTCAGATTTTAACTTTCCTATCATTATTAATTTAATTTCTAGTCATTATGATAATACTAAGCATTTAGAATGCATTTGGTGTTTATAGAGACAGAATTACTTCTCAAAATTACAATTTTGAATTAATATGCTATTAAAAATGTCACTAGAAAGTGCTTTTATTATTCTGCAAGTGAAATAACTGTTCCCTATTTCTTTTTATAAATGAGATTTCAGCATTTTTTGATTTTCCTTAGATTTTGAAAACCATAATGTTTCTGTTTAAGAATTCTCCTTATGCTACATTAGTGCCATGTTCTTTGGCAGCATAAAAATATGCAAATACAGCCTTTTTAATGGTGATTTTTCATTTTGTTACTGTCATTTAACTAAAAAACAACGGATGATGTTTCAACTTATCACTTACAACAGTGAAGTTACTGAATTGATATTTATGTTCAGAGCAGATGACACAGAAACAAATATGTTTAAAATACCATCTGCACCATGTGGATTTCCTCCTTAAAGGCAGAATGGAGCTGTTCAAGTTCAACCTTAGAGTGAAGTTCATACTTGAGGGCAGAGAATAGCGCATCACTATCTAAGAAAAATGAGTAAATGAGGTTTGCTGCATTTGGAGATGGGTTGTAGAGAGGGGAGAAGAGGAGGGGTATGCAGAATTTGCATCTTCCTAGGAATCCTTCCATGTTGGCATCAAGAGTTCCCATTCTGCTTTCTGGACCTCCTTCTCTTGGGCTGCCCACTTGGCTGCCTGCCTCCAAGTCCACCTCTCCTTGCAGCCTCTACTCAATATTACACAGCTTCCACATCTGTTGCCATTTGCCAACTGGATGCTTAGAAAACCCCACGATACTGTGCACTGAATTATGGGGGAGTGGTGCCTTTCATGGCTATTTGAACTCAGAGAGGCAGGCAGCTGGGTGGGAGGAAAGTTGGACAGCACAGCCTTTCGGGAGCAACAAGCAGTGCCTAGCAAGACTGGCTCTCTGAGGGAGAACTGATGGCTCATCTCGGGAATGGCTAGAAAACATAATGGAAGAAGCTTTCCACCACTCCAAAATGATTAGAAAATTAAAAGAACTCCTGTTAATAGGCCAGTGGATACAGTATTGTAGTGAATGAGATTTTTTCTCTTGGTTGGACCGAGGTAAATGATGCTAGCTAGGCAATTCAATGAATTCCCCTGTGCCTGAATTTCCTAATGTTGGGATACCAAATCCAGTCATCATAAGCAGGAAAATAAGGTTTGTTTGGAACCTCCTGTGCATACATCTTACCAGCTTATCAACATTCATAGAGTCCATTAGCAGGCAATAAAAATTATAATAATAGTTAACATTAATTGAGCACTTACTCTTTGACATAATTAGGTACTTTACATGCTGTTCTAAGTAATTTCCATTTGCCCTCAGGGCCACTCTCCACATGTCCTCACCCTGTTCTGGGCTATTCTCTGTGCCCTGGGAGGTTGACCACCCTGGACTTCATCTTTAGGCTTTCTTGCCCTCTAACTTTGGATGAGTTCAATTATACATAATTCGCTTCATGTAGATTTATAGGAGGGAGAAAAATGTGGTAGGGACACTATTCCCTCTCTGCCCAGTGACAGAAAGTGGCTTATTTCCTTTTAGAAACCCTAGCCAGCGGCAGATTCCCACCTCGTCCCCCTGGGCATAGGAGAGGTAAATGTTCTGTGTCAGTACCCCCAATACTTTCTTGTAACCCTGTTCTCACCTTTGTAAATATCCCTTTAATCAGCTCTTCTCAGTCACCCTGACATGAGTGTGCCATATACTCTATGAGATAGGTATCTTTAGTAGGTGAGGAAACTATAGATGAAAATTGATTTAGAACTTGCCCCAGGTCATGTATCTAATAAACACAATGGTCAAAGCATAAACCCACTTTCTAACTCTGAACTATGGCTCAATATTTCAAAGATGATCAATTCTAACTTCATGATATTTATTGTGTTAGTCTGTCTCTCGTCCTTATCATTGTAAAACCCATACTCTCTCCTAGACTATTGCAATTCTATCATATTAAGGAAGATTTACTTAGTTTTATACAACAGAAAACAATCCAAGTTTCACATAAGGCCAAAAGAAAAAGGAATCTAAGTTTTTTCTGGTCAGCTTCAAAGAGCCCCATGATCCCTATTTCCTGAAATTTATGTTCTGTGCAATCTCTTCTCCTTGAGTGTCAGTTATATGTATTGACTTCTAATGAAGAAAATGTCAGAAGTGATGGGATGTCACTTCCAAGATTAGGTTACAAAAACATGGCTTAAGTCTTGGCTGCTGGGGCATTTCCTTCTGTCTGTCTCCCCATTCCACCCCACGCCCCACTTTTGCATCATTTTCTCTAAGGAAAGTCGGTTGCTTTATCATGAGGAGGTCTCATATACAGATCCAGGCCGTAAGAAACTGAGGCCTTCAATGGTCACACAAGTGAATTTAGAAGTGGCTCCTTCCCCAATTGGCTTTTCAGATGTCAGCACTCCAGGCCAATACCTTGACGACAGCCTGTGAGAAACCTTGAGCCAGAACCTCCCAGATAAGTAGTTGCCAGACTCTCGACTCACAGAAATTACAAATTAATAAATATTTGTTGTTTTCAAGTTTTACGGTAACGTATTAGGCGACCATCGGTTAACATACAGATTTTGATTCTCCGAGCTCTCTGCACGGATTCTGGGTTTCCTGAAGCTGACAGGAAAGCTGGAGTGTGGAAATGAAGGAGCAATCATTTTACAGCACACACATGTTGTTGCTGATCTGTTAGCCTCATCACTGGCATGAGCAACAGCCAGGCTGGCAACTGTTCTTCCTCTGGGTCTCCCCCATCAACTTATCTGATTTCTGTGCCAGTTGGGTATATTTAACTCACATACTTAGAGATCATTGAACCAGATCCTAAAATTGTGTAAGGTCAAATACACTCAATTTCGATCATTCAAGAAAGGGTTTAACAAAAAGCCCAGGAAAGTCAAGAGCCAGGGTAGTCAGCAGTGTGAGCTGTTGAACTTCTCTCTCCAGCTCTACCATAAACAAGTGCAAGTCGACCAGCTTCCTGTCTCAGGTCTCCTAGTCCAAAATTCCACTGCTGCTCTTGAGCAATCAGCTGGGGGCTGATTATATGGTGAACTATATAAAGGGATACCATTTCCAAAGAGAAGAAAAGGTCAATAGCCCAATGGGCCTCAGTGACTTCCCCTAAAGGTCCCCCATCCTCTACGCTTTTGCTTCTGATTTATTCTCCCCAGAGGAATCATAATCTCCTACCAAGTACTCGGGGCTCATCTCGACATGGTCAAAAGTATCATTTGAAGTTTAGAGGATGCACCAATGTAGGCCACAATCCATACTTAATGGCACAAGTCACTTTGAAACTTCATAAAATTACGTTTGGGCATGATTTACGACAGTTATCAATCTGGCCTTTTATTATGATGACCTAATAGACTTAAAGTTGAACTAAGCTTTAAAATGTATTACAACAAGAGTTGTCTTGTTTTAATCTATAGTGTTCACTGTCACTATATTTTTTTCAGGGTACCTAAAGAGAAAAGTTACCTGGAAATGCTTTTTGATAGAGAGAGTATAACTTTTCCCTTTAAGTAGAATCTCATTCTTTGGCTACCAGTGTTTATTTCACTCAGTGAATGACTGCCTGATCCAAAGGTACAAGATTCTAATAATGTTTTTTGCCAAATAAGGGCAAGATTTGTTTTAATAATTAGGAAGTCTTAAACATATCTCTGCAGTCACTGAATTTCTTTTGTTTAGCGTAATTCATTAGACAGACAAATGGGAACACTACATTTGCCTAAATGTGTTCAACAGCCTCATGAAATTGTGCTAAAAGAATGTGCACTGTTTTTGTCCTTTGCTTCACATTTCATAAAGATCTCATAAGCATTTTAAATTAGAAAAAGAAAGAGATCTGACAATTGGAGTGATGCATCTCAATTTTGTTGTGTGCATGAGAATCATCCAATAAACTTGTTTATAAAAGTCCTGAATTCTGGTTTTGTAAATTCAGATTCAGTTGATGCAGGATAGATCTGGGAGTTTAAATATTTAATAAGCACTTCTAGTAATTCTGATAGAAAACTCTTCCTGTCCACACCTTATAAAATTCTTAAAACATGGAAGCCAACTCAAAATTTAAACCAGTCAGTTCTTGACTAAATAAACACACATGAACCTAACCACATCACCAGGTCATCTAGCAGTCCCCAAAGAACTTCTGACCTGGGGGCTTGCAGTGATTAAAAAGATGAGTTAAACAAAAGTTCAAACAAGCAAACAAACATCCAGGAGGAGAAAAGGGCAGCCGAAGTCTAACAACTCCTCAGCCTGGTTCTCTGAGGATCTTCACTGTAAGTCAGACAGTCAAGGAAAAGTATTCTAAATGCTAGTTAAATGAGGAGGGGGAAAAAACATTTTGTTTGAAGACACAGTTACTGCTTAAAATGTTTGGAAAATCAGCCTGTAATCGCATCCTTTTATTGGTATCAACTCCACAGATTTGGTGGCTTTTAGAAGGAAGTTATCAAACAATTTCCCTTAAGACCGGTAGCCCTGTTGCCTTTGTTATGTGTCAGGCACAATTTAACCTTCATTATGATCTCAGCAAAGGTATTTATATGAGATACTGTGATCTTTATGCATTGCTTCCTTTCTTTGTTCTTCCACAGTCACAAATACCAGGTGTCTAATTTTTTTTTTTATTTTTAAATTAAAAGCCTGCAGTTAGTGCAACTGACCTATCTGTTTTTCTCAGGCACACCCTGAGGGTGAGGGGCTTTTGATGGCTGTAGGTCTGGAGGATAGAGTGGCAGGAAATGCTAAAATGAGGCTGATTACACTGAATGATGGATGTGGGTTTAACAGATCAGAGTCTCTGGCCAATGGCAAAAGGCAATCAGGGATCTACGTGCAGGGGTAAAGACAAGATAGGCATGTGGGCAGGGGCAAGATCAGGGTCAAGGACTCCATACTGAGTAAACAGGGCATTGAAGTATAAATTCTCCTTCCACCAGTAAGAAAAAAAAAAAATGAGCAATTACACAGTCAGAAAGTCAAGATCCAAGGGAGTTGAAAAGATAGCAAGTCAAAAATAAAACCCTCGGGGCTGGGGCTATAGCTCAGTGGTAGAGCAGTCACCTGGCACACTTGGGGCACTGGGTTCAATCCTTACTACCCCATAAAAAATAAAATATAATAAAGGTATTGTGTCTACCCACAAATATAAATAAATAATAAATAAGTTAATGAATAAAAGTTTTGCCTGCTGGCAAGCTAATCAGAATAAGAGAATCATGTGGTCTTTGTTCTAATTTTGGCAATATGTCCCAACTATTCAGAGAATTGAGTAAAAAGGAACATTCACTTGACTCTTTCAGCAACTGCTGGATGAAACTCTCTAAGGATGTGGCTAAATCCCCAAGTTGGTTCTATGTTCATTCACTATATCTGGAGCCCCATGGGATAACTGGCTGTTCTAATACGTTTCATTCAATTCTACTCTTTCATGCCTCTTTCTCATTTAATGTACTTAGATGTTAGTTGTCTTCATCTCAGGACTCGTCTATTTTTCTTTTTTGTAAAGTCATTATTTGCTCTAGCAGAGTGGAGGTTCTCAAGGGACTAAAGATTGTTCACTAAATGTCTTTATAGACCCAAAATTATAGAACAAAAATTATAGATCAATGAGGGCACAATGCCTATGGAGAAAACACTTCCATGAGACAATTCCAAAGAATACATCTTTCTTATCAGAGTAACAAGGTATTATCACTATTGGTATCTTGAATTATTGTCTCAGCTTTTCCCCATGGTCCATTAGTATAACTGTAAAAGTGACACAAGAGAAAGTAAATGTAACATCATCCACCACTAGAATAGAGAGGAATTGAATCCAGTTCTCCTAACCCTCTGTAGACTATTAATGTTATGTATTCAAGTCAAGTGTGGAATATTAAATAAAAACACTCAATGGAATACAGCAATGTTTCAGTCAGGTTTTGCATTGCAGAGACCAAAATACCTGACAAGAACAACTTAGAGGATGGAAAGTTTATTTGGGGCTCACAGTTTCAGAGGTCTCAGTCTACACGTGGCTGACTCTGTTGCTCTGGACCCAAGGTGAAGCAGCACATCAAGGAGGCTCAAAGAGGAAGGCTACTCAGTTTAAGGCAGGATGAGGAAGCAGAAAGAGAAGGAGCACCCAAAGGGTCTATACAACCTTCTAGGGAATGCCAGTGACCCACCTCCTCTAGTCATGCTCCCGTCTGCCTATAGTTACCACCTAGTCAGTCCATTCAAACTAGGATGGACAGATTAGGTTGCAGCTCTCATAATACAATCATTTCACCTCTAAATATTCCTGCATTAACAGGAACTTTTGGGGAACACTTCATATCCAAACCATAACACCCAATATTGCTTTCTATAATTTGAATAGAAAATGAGACCTGCAACAATACAGATAACAAAATAATATTTACTGTCTATACAGAGCTCATCTACTAGAAAAAAACAACAAATAAATACACTCATGTGCAAAATATGATGTGAAAGAGAGAGAGAATTAGTAGTTACAGTTTTCCCACAAGTTGTTTTGTAAAGTGTTGATAAAATTCCCAAATCACATGTACTGTCCCAACTTATGCACACATTGCCTCTAGCAAGAATAGCAGCCAAGTCACATGCTATCACCAAAGCCAAGGACAATTACTGGAAAACACCATTAACCCCTACTTCCCTCTCTTTTGCTCCCATCCCCCACAGGTGTGCCTTTTGAGTCTTATCCTGGAACAAACAAAACTGTACTTGCACATTCTGCCAATGAAGAAAATTTATACTTAGCTCAAAATCGTGGAGGACTATGAGTACTTTCAAGTTAAAGTAACCTTGCAAGTTTTATAATTCTGTCATTCTTTAAGGAGTTCCTATTAAGTCTTAAATGCTTCGGAGATTAAAAGGGTATATTAATGTTATTAGAGACTTGAGATAAAATGCCATGCCTTGCAGGGTATCTTTGCACTTAATGAAAACATTTTCATCACATTCTGAGTCTTATTATAACAGATCTTCATTTCATAAGTTGTAAGATAATCTTATTTTAATTAGAGAAGATATACCAAGTATATTAGAGTAATACAGTTAAATATATTCATCAACTTTCTTCTTGTCAGTTAAAATGCCTCCTCAGAGTTTGTTATTCCAATGTGCTATCACAGGTGTAAGTAAAATTATGTATATGAATTCTGAATGACTTCTAGAGCCTTAAGTGACTAGATGATTGCTTTCCAAGAAGGATCCTATAGGATCCTGTGTAAGGATGGTGTTGGACAATATGGTAGCCACAGTAGCCATATGTGACTGCTGAGTACTTGAGATATGACTAGCTTGAAATGAAATGACTAAAAGAATGGAGGGAGAGAGGAGGAGAGAGAAAGTGGTTGGGGGGCATGAACTGAAATCAAATCCCATGAATGTATGAATTTGTCAAGATGAACTCAACTACTATGTGTAACTACAATGCTCTAATAAAAAATGAAATTGCTGTTATTGTAAAGTACACACTGAATTTCAAAGATTTTGTATACACTATCTCACCGATGTGCATAAATTAATTGCATATTGAAATAATTATGTATTGGCTATTTGAGTGAAATAAAATATATGATTAAAATTAATTTCCCCTATTACTTTCTACTTTTTAAAATATGTTAATAGAGAATTTTAAGTTTGGCATATAATGTACATGACATTTCTTTTGGACACTACTGTTCTATATCATTTAACCATGATGTAATGTCTGAATTTTATTATCTGTGAAATATTTTCCATGTTGCAAATAAAAACATAAATAATAAAATAATAAATCACAAATTGGCTCCTAAATTCTGAAGGAATTCACAATTATCTTTCCCCACTGTTCCCTCCGTTAAATGAAAGAATGGAGAAGCTGATCTCAATAGTAGCCCAGAGGCAGGTTGGTGGCTAAAGAAGGAACCTGGATAGTACCTTCTACCATGAGAAACGGATCCTATAGTTCTTAGGAGGGAATGGCGAGATGAAGCCAGAAGGATTTTGCAAGAGACCAATCTTTAATAGGAATCACATTCATGATGCAGACATTCAAGAGGGACAGGGAAAGACTCACATTCCACGTTCTTATTGGTGCATTATAGTTGTATGTATTTATAGGAATTGTTGTTACATACTCCTAAATACCCATAATAATGGAAGCAAAAATATACAAAAAAAGATACACACATGGCTGGGAAAAAGTTTTGAAATAAACAAATGCTCCTGGAGACCACACTAAAACACCTTGCCATGAGACCAGGAAAAATGGGAACACCAATAAAACAGCCCACAAACAAGAGACACAAATGCCAAATTGATGATGAAAAAAGATCCAAAAAAAACTTTTAAATGTTAACTTGCTAATTTCAAAGAAAAGGAATATAGAACACGTCAGAGGAAAATTACAAAAAAAAAAAAAAAATGGTCCGTGAAGAAATCCATAGATCACTACACAGGAGAGTCCAAAATAAAAATCACAAACCCCTTTAAGTACAACAAAGTCAAAAAGCCAGCTAGAAAACGCAAAGGTCACACTGGGATGAAGAGGTGATGACAGTGAGAATCAATGAATTATTTGCTGCAGTCTTTACTGAGAAAGACCTTAGAAAGAGTCTCACTTCCATCTTGCTTTAAAGCAGAAAGGTCAAAGATATTAAAACAAACTGGAAAATACAGGATTCTCCCAGGCGTAACTGACAAACTAAATGTAAATAAAAATCGCCAGGACCAGATGGCATCCACCCAAGACTTCTAAAGGAACTCAAGAGTGAAATATGGAACTGCTGGCCTAAATGTATAACCTGTTATTACTAACCAGCACTTTGTAAGAAGAATGTCAAACTGCCAGTGTGACTCACACACATACATGGACTCCAAAGGAGATTCTGAAAACAAAGATTTCACTTTGTTGTTTTGTTTTTTAATGAAGGTGTTTTTAATTTTTTTAATTTAAATTTATTTTTTAAAAACTGATATATAAAACAAAAATATATGGTATTTTTTTATCAGTTTCCAAACAAATGTGTATGTATATATATGTATGTATGTATATATATTGTACCATAGGAGATATATATATATATATATATATATATATATATATATATATATATATATTGTACCATAGGATATTTTGGTACAAGTATGCATTCTGCAATGTTTTACATCAGGTTTGACGTATCTATTTCCTCAAACATTTATCATTTCATGATAGTGGAAACATTTAAAATCCTTTCTTCTAGTTTTTTGAAATATGCAACTCATTATCATTAACTATAGCCACCCTACTGTGCAATAGCATACCAGAATGTCTTACTCTTACCTAACTGTATAGGTATGGGGCTATCCACACTTTTTAACACAGCAACTCCAGCAACTTGTGGGTACTGGCCAAATTTCAGTAGAAATACAAAAATTCGTGGACATAGAGGTGTTCTCCATCTGCAGGACAGCTACCAGTCCATCCACAAGCTCCTGCAGAACAAGCTGTGAAGGTGTTCACTAGATAGGACACATCCACTGATGAATCTTGGTCATCTTCTCCCTGTATTGGGGGATCAAAGAGGGATATTTCAACATGGGAAGAGCAGCCACCAGCAAAATGGTACTGACATACAGTACATTGAACAGAACAAAACCTTTTCCCTCTATAGTCTCCATATAATTAATTAGCATTAATTATAATGTTCCCATCTTTCAGTTATATAATTTAGTAACAATAACCATAATGTTGCCCATTCCTCTGAACGGAGCCTCTGCTGCCATGGCTAATATCCAAAGCCTTCGCACTTTACTGGGCCCATTGGCCCCTATAGGCCTTTTTTGATCCTCAGCAAGTAGCAGAAGGAAGATCTGGAGGTGCACTTCCTGAGGGACTCCTTTCCATCCCTGGGTGCCCTGGCGCCCCTGGCCTCCCGCCTTGGCCTAGAGGAGCAACACCTGAAGGACGGGTTTAGGGTACAGCAGTGCTCATCCTGGTACTGGGAACCAGGCTGTCACCACTTTGAGTTCCACTCTTACTGGCCCTCGAGCTCATGCTGGGCACACTCAACCTGGGCAAGCCAGAGCTGGGCAAGCCCCCTTCCGCCCCCCTCCCTGCCCTCCCCGATCTGGCTCATCTTGTACATGCCCATCCACCAAAGACGCCCACTCCCCCAGCCCAAGAAGCACCAGAAGCTTCTTCATTCAGGGCCAGGCCTGTGGGAACCTCCCGGAGAGTGCCCAGGAGAGTGTCCCAGCAGCAGCCTTTCCCAAAGGGCCCAGTGGCTGGGGCCTGGGGTATATGGCAAAGAACTAGAAGCCGCCTTGAAGAGACTTGCACATGACCTTCAAGATGTCCTTGAAGAGGGAGACAAATGAAGTCCAAGAGATTTCTGAATGGATGGGGGTTCTGCACCTGCCCCATTCCACAGGTCCCACAGGTTCTCACTCTGGCCACTATTCCATCTAATTGTTGTCATTTGAGTCACTTGGGAGTGTGTCTGGGTCTCTAGGAGTGGAATGGGGTTTCTGGGTGCACTTCCTTCCCTTCATGCTTTCCCCCACCCTGCAGGTGGACACTCAGTAATTTGAGGCTATGACCACCTGCTGGGTTGTGTCTTAACCACGGTTGTCCCTCATGAATAAAGTCCCCCCCCAAAAAAAAAACCATAATGTTAATAATTATGAAGAGACAGTAGACTACAATTCATGTACAAAAAAGTATCCACTAAAAGTTGCAAACATTTCTATTTTGACTTGTCATTATATTATTTTCATACAAAAAGTTTAATTCACCAATGATTAGAAAATTAACATTAATAAATTATTTTCTTTAGCTTTTCTTTTAAAATTTTATTAATTTTATAAACAGGTAACTAAATTATTTCCTTATTCTTAAATGTAGATCATATTCCCATATGAGATTTTTATATCAATGTGTTACTCATGGCATTGTCTTATAAATCCCAAAAGACTGTGTGTGAGATAGAAAATCCATTTCATCAAATAACCAAGAGGAGTTGTTTTACACTTAGGGAAAATAATGCAAGATAAACATTAGACCACAAAAAGAATGTTGTCCATCAAATACTTGCTTCTTTTACCTTGTTTTAAAGTCATCATAGTGCCTTCCCACTCTGTTATAATCTGAATTTTAAAGTTAACTAATCTCTAATTCTAAGAGTAAATATTTTCTGACAAGACAGCATAATTTCTTAATGTCTTTCAGTTTGACTTGTTCATTCATAGACTCCTTTTAGATCAGACACGGGAAACTTTGTGATCTTACAAATGATAAAACCAAACATGAGATTGAACTGAAAATTCCCATTTCCCACAGCAGATGGTAGCCATGGTTTTATTTCTTGCTCCATAACAGGTGAAGGCAGTCTGGAACCCTGGGCAGCTGCACAAGGCCAGCTGGCCAGAGTGGACCTGACACTGCTTCATACAGATCTTAGTACAGATCAGTCTCTGTACTACCTTGTAGCTCTTGGGCAAATAGCAAAAAACACAAAAACCTCATCATTAAGACCAACATTAATGGTAATAATGACCCTGTATAGTAGTTGTGTTTGTCTGCACAGTGTTCTAAAAAGAAAATTATTCAGTTAAAACAGCTAATTAACTAAAATGTTAATAGTGGTGACTTCTGGTTAGTGATTTTATTGATGACCTTATTCTAATGTCTTTAAAACAGATTAATTGATTTGCATCTGGAAAAACATTAAGAGCATTGTCAAATACATATCACTAATCCCATTAATGTAACCTGGAAGGAATATTTAAAGTTAATAATATCTGATTGGCAAAGAAGTTTTCAAGTGTATAATGACTTCCCATTTTCTCTAAAATAGAAAACACACTTAACTTCCATCCATGTGGAAGTTGTGAGAAATAAACTAAACAGGTTTATGAGGCTCCATTTTAATTTTTGATAAAAATATTTGATGGCAGCACTACCTACCATCCCTTATATCTGAGAGAAACAAACTTGGAGATGGACTATCAGAGCATGCAGAGAATACCACTGTGTCACTATCCTGGCGACTCTGGTATAGTCTGAATCACAAGAGGAGCTTGATGCTTGACATTTTGGAGTAAAATGCCACAGAATCTCAAAAAAGGACTTTTAAAATTCTCAGGATCCACATACAAATGTGTGGGTGGGTAGGTGTGTGTGTGTGTGTGTGTGTGTGTGTGTGTGTGCGCGCGCGCGTGCTCACTCATGCATACATGTATGCACATGTGTATATCTCTAAGGGAACTAACAGGAGTTTAACTTTACCCCCATTCACTTAAGGAATCACAATCTGTTGTTCCCCAAATAGCAAGGTACAGACTCAGCAAAAGGACCCAAGAATTATATCACACATTGTTTATGGCTGAGTGAGCTTATGGAGTGCTGGTATATGCTGAGCACACAGCTATTTGTCATGAAGCCATCAATCAAATTCAGTTGATAATAGAAATCCCTAAATAAATGAATTACAGAAATCAATGAGTCTGCTATTCTTTCAGAGTTTAAAATCACTGAAAAATTTACCATGGATTTAGGAGGCAATTAAATAGTGGGGCATCAATATTCCCTTATTCATCTCTCAGCTCATTCAGGCCTAACTGCTCTGTTTATCAGGGACCCAAAGAGACTGCAAAAGACAGAGTCTACTGGGCCATCCCAAGGATAAAGGGATTGAAGGGGAATGAAGGCAATAGGCAAGTTGTTAACCTATTCTGTGTGCTCCTAGGTACAAAATAAACTGGAGTTTCTTGGGACCTATCCAATCACATCTACGAATCTAGACCCAGATCTCACTTTCCTATTATCACAATTAGTAAGGCCAGATGGAAAGAGAAACTGAAACCCCATGGGCAATCAACAACTCTCACATGGGCTGTGATGCTCCACTTCACTTTTTCCCTCCTGTTACTTAGAGTAACAATGACTTTTCTGAGTTTCATCTTTTCTCTTTGTTCCATTGCAAAGCACTATTATCAATACCTAAAACTCCCAGCTGACACTTAGTCAGGTCTAGAAACAGAAGGCACAGATAATTATAAATTCAATAATACACACAGAAGTGAGTATGAGACCTTGGCTGGCAAATGCAATCCAACACTGTGTTGAAGGGAAACTCATGTACCTATACAACAGTGAAGCTTGATTTCTTTCATTGTTTAAAATACTGTTGCATAACACCATGAAGGCAGTGTGAAAAGGCTGCCTGCTATGTGCCTTGCACCGTGTTAGGTGATAAAACACAAAGATGAACAAACCTATGGGTTAGTCCCCTAGGATGGTGGGAATAGAAGACAAACCAATTACCATATGCCAAATGAGGATGTTTTAGTCAATTTTTTCACTGCTGTGACCAAAAGACCTGACAAGAACAATTTTAGAGAGGAAACGGTTATCTGGGGCTCACAGTTTCAGAGGTCTCAGTCCATAGATGGCCAATTTCATTCCTTAGGGCCTGAGGTGAGGCAGAATACCATGGCAGAAGGATATGATGAAGGAAAGCAGCTGGGGACATGGCTACCAAGAAGGGGAGAGAGAGAGAGAGAGAGAGAGAGAGAGAGAGAGAGAGAGAGATAGATAGATATCTCCCCTCATGGACAAAATATAAACCCAAGGGCTTGACCCCTTGGACCCACATCTTCCAGCCACACCCTACCTGCCCTAGAGTCAACACACAGTAAATTCCTATCAGGGGATTGATATTGATGCACTGATTAGGTTAAGGCTCTCCTAACTCAATTATTTCAACTCTAAACTTTCTTGCATTATCTCACACAGGAGCTTTTGGGGGACACTTCTTATTCTAACCATAACACAGGATATTGTATAAGATGCAGCATCAATAGAAGACTAACTCTTTAAGGCATGGAAGCCCAAAAAGGGGCTCAAAAGAGATGCCGATCTGAGTATTGTTGGCTAAGAGATGGCTTTGGAGAACAAAAAATTTAGCTATCATTCATGTACAAATTATAGCATGTGCAAAGGTAGAGAGCATAGAATAGGCTAGAATGTTGGGAACTGTAAATAATAGGTGTGCGATAATGACAGTGCCTATCCTCTAAGAGTACATACTGTGCACTCATTCACTGACCGCAGGATGTTTACAGGGAAGAGTCTGTTGGGGTTCACTGTGTTGTGCAATTTTTGCACAAATAGAAGTTCTGATTACAACTCCTTGTTCATCTTGTGTCATTCCTAATCATTAGCAGCTATGTTGCACAACTGACTTCCGGTTATGCTTTATCATAACCTCTGCTCACCTTGCTTCAAAACACTAGAAAGGAAAACTGACACTGAAGGAGTCAATGCATTTTTATGAAAATGCAATTACTAACAGAGCTTTATTGCCGAAAATACAAACCGAGTTCTTTCTTTTCTCGCTTATCTATATCTATTATCCTGCTCCTCTCTCCAAAGATGCATTTTTTAGTTTGCACCAAAAAATACAGGTTTGTCTTTTTGAATACTCTTTGATTATAGGGATTGTGTGGTATTTAACTGTTCCTAGTTAGCTGGCAGAGAGGCTTGCCTACAAACGATTGATGAACAGAACAATCAATCAATCATCTCTTCTGATTACTGCATTGAAGGCAAGTGTGCAAGCATATGCCATGGAGAGTCAGCCAATTGAAGCAAAGGAAAATATTGCACATTGTGTGCAATTTTAATGACCTAAGAGACTGAGGCAATATGAGAAATCATAAACATTTAGTCTTTACATAAATCCTAACTAAAAATAAAATGATAGTAAGTTGATATGAGTAACATTGCCTTGCTACAGGAAATGAAAAGTTGCCTAAACAATAAGGAAAATGTGTTCTTTCACATAAGAAGCCCAAATTTCCAAGGCTGAATAATTCAGTGGCTCAATAATGACATCTTTCTCATCTTTCATCTTCAGATTTTCATTGCAGTTTTCTTCCTTTGTGGTTACAATTGGGTGCAGTAGGTTCAAACATCATATGATCCCATAATATCCGCCCCCTGCCCAGTACCAGATGGAAAAATTAGGCACATGCCTCTGTTTTAGTCAGTTTTTGTCACTGTGAACAAAAGACCTGACAAGAACAACACTGTGGAGAAAAAGTTCATTTTTGGCTCATGGTTTCAGAGCTCTCAGAACATGGACAGTCAACGCTATCGCTCTGGGCAAGAGATGAGGCAGAACATCATGGCAGAGGAAAGCAGATGGAACCTAGCCACCAGGAAACAAAGAGACTAAGCTTCAGTCACCAAGGACAAAATATACCCCAAAGGCTTGCCTCCATTGACCCACCTCCTCCAGCCCCACCCTACCTGTCTAAGGTTATCACCCAGCTAATCTATTCAAAGGGATTAATGCACTGATGAGGTGAGGCTCTCATAAACCAAACATTTAACTTCTAAATTTTTTTGCATTGTCTCTTACATGAGCTTTTAGGGGGATACCTCATATCTTAACCATAATATTGTTCTCATACTGTTCTCCTGTCTCTTTGGCCAAAACTGTATCACATGCCCAGTCCCAAGCCAATGCAGTTAAGTAGATTGGAATTATTGGAATAATTGACTTAGTCATGAACTAAATAAAGATCCATCTTCCTGGGGTACTTCTTTCAGGGATACGAACAGAATATGCATTCTTAAGGAAGGAATTAGAGGATGGGGAAGCCCAAGTAAGGTTTGTTGTTAAGTAAGCAATCATCAGCGTCCATGATAGTCAATGACCTACTTCATTTCATTTCATTCATGGAACTTCCAAAGGGTGAAATAAACAATACATAAAAGAAATTTTCTATAAAAAGGAGGCATGACTGTATATACTCTTTTTTAAAATTTGTTCTTTTAGATATACATGACCATGGAGTGTATTTTGGCATATTACATATACATAGAGTATAACTTATTCTAATTAGGATCCTATTCTTGTGGTTGTGCATGATGCAAAGTTAGCCTGGTCATGTATTCAAGAAAGTTGTGTCTGATTAATTCTACTGTCCCTCCTATTCCCCTCTCCACTCCCTTCCCTTCTTTCTTCCTTGTCTAGTCCAAAGGACTTCTATTTACTCCCACCTTGTTGTGGGTTGGCAACCGTATATCAGCACATTTGGGCTTTGATTTTGAGGGTCTGGCTTATTTCACTTAGCATGATATTCTTCAGTTCCATCCATTTACCAGAAAATGACATAATTTCATTCTTCTTTATGGCTGAATAATATTCCAGTGTGCATACATACCACATTTTCTTTATCCATTCATCTGCTGACAGGCACCTAGGTTGGTTCCATAGCTGGGTTGTTGTGAACTGAGCTGCAATAAATATTGATGTAGCTGTGTCACTGTAGTATGTTGATTTTAAGTCCTTTGGGTATAGACTGAGGAGTGGGATAACTGAATCAAATGGTGGTTCCATTTCAAGTTTTCTAAGAAATATCCATACTGATTTCAAGAGTGATTGCACCAATTTGCAATCCCACCAGCAATCTATGTGTGTACTATTATTCCCACATCCTCATCAACATTTATTGTTATGTGTATTCTTTATAATTGCCATTCTGACTGGAATGAGATGGAATCTCATTGTAATTTTAATTTGCATTTCTCTAATTGCTAGAGGTGTTGAACATTTTTTTATATATATTTCTTTGTTCATTTGTATTTCTTCTTCTGTGAAGTGTCTGCTCAGTTCCTTTGGACATTTATTGATTGGGTTATTTGGGTTTTTGGTGTCAAGTATATTTACTCATAGGAAAGAAGGACCAGATAAATAATACTTCAACAAATAATATTCAAAAAAATAAGTATGAAGAAGAAAAACTAGAAGTAGATCATAAAGCATTTTAAGCACCATTGTCTTTGACAGAAATAATATTATTGTGGATTATGTTTACAAAATAAATATCACAATATCACTGCATCAGATTCAGTAAATCGAAGTTCTTGCATGTATTTCTTCTGTTGACAGTAAAGATTAAAAAGTGATCATGCTTAATACCAGAAATGATAGACTAATAAAGACAGAGAGACTCAACTTTAGCTACAGACCTTATAATTACATTTGCTATGTCTGCAATATCCTTTACCCAGAAATATGCAAGCTTTCACCAAGTCTTTGAGAACAACACTAATTAATTTGTTAATTTATTCAAAAGTTATTTAGGTGGGCAGAATAATTTAGCTCTAACCACAGTTAATAACAGTTTTAAGAAACCTTTCTGGAATTCAGTGCCTGTCACACATTTAGTGTTAATACCATGTTGCAAAATTTAAAAGTTTATTAACATAAAGTATTTCAAGCTATACATTTTTTAAATTAATCTAAAACTAAATTGAAGATTACACCCATTAAATATACACTTTAAGAGTTGAATCTTGGGCATAACAATCACGACTGGTTGCCTAGCAACCATGGTACCTGCTCTTACAGCAAGTTTACCCTAAACACTAATGTAAAATCGGTGATGAATATACATCCACTTCAAGCCTCTATTTACTGGGGGGAAAAGGCACTTTTTCTGTTATTAGTAATTGCATAATTTGCTATTCCAGGGAGTTGAATTTCAATGGAAGGGTCGGGAAAGTGGTATACCGGTCATTAAGCTACCAGCTACTCTTAACAAGCATCCCTAACAATGATGCCTGGTTATTAAAGGAAGAATGCCAATCACAGGTCATCAGAGTTAAAAAGAGATTAATATCAAGTGACTATCTCAAACCATCTTAAAAAAAAAATAAAAAGTCATGTGGAAAGTATACCTTGCTTCCATACATTCTAATTTCTAAAAGAATATAGGATTAGACCATGAGTGCCTTCGGGCATTCCCAAGGCTATGCTACTCTTTAAAATGCCTGAGGTAGACCCCACAGTCAAAAAATGTCATCTCTTATCCCATTTTCTACAGCTGGAGTGCATTGTTACAAATAACCTTTCTAATTCTGCATACATTCCCATGTCTGCACATTTACATTACTGGAGTCTCTGGTGCCACAATTGCCAAGGAGCTCTCTGAAGCACTGCAGCTGTGCTCTGCCAACTGCGTTTGGCTGCCCAGCTCCTCCTGGGCTCCCAAAGCTGGCAAGTTAATATGCTAATAGAATTCATTAGCCCAGACTTTGACAGACAGTTAAAACAGGACTCCACATCAGCACTCCAGCAAGCACAGCCATTATGCCATTTCAGGAGGCACAGCTAATTCAAAGAAGATGATGACAGGGTTTGCAATCAGGGAACATTAGAGTGTCGGGCAGTGGAGAGGCAGAACATGCTCGGCAGGCAATATTGCCAGCAACCCTGATTTGATTTCTGGCATCACTGGCGGGCTTGGCAAAAAAAATGGAGGTAATGAGATAAACTGAAATACCAGGCACTGGGACTGGTCTTTGAAGTAATTATTCTCTGGGGTAACAAGGGACAAGATGAAAAAGCTTTCAGGGACAGGCAGTGGGCACCCGTGGGACCTAGTTTCCATTACAGCATGACACTCTGCTGAGCAACTCTCTCTCCACTCGGGAGAGCAGAGGACTAAATAGGCTGTCAAAGGGGAGGGGACACTGGGAAAGAGTTTGTGAAAAGAAATAAAGCTGAAGAAAGACAGAAGCAAGATAGAGAGGTTGTCAGAGACCTGTAAGCCAGCTAGAATGAAGAGAGGTGTTTCAGAACCCGTTAGCAACTATGATAACTTATGTGGCTCGCAGCAATTAGTCCCTACAGTCAACACACTGGGCGGGAAATGGAGAGGGGACAAGGCAAAGGACACCACAGCCCACAGAATCCCTAAGAGGAGTGAAATCCCTTAAGATGTTGGTGGAAAACGGATAAGCCTGTGGCGATTCCCCTTTGGGGCTCTTGGCGCTGTCAGGCTGAGGACCTGAGTGAAATGATTAAGAGAGCACTTTCTGGAAGTGCCAGCCTCTGAGCCTAGGAATATAATCAAGCTCACCCGGCAATTCTTTATGGAGGAACAGGCCCAAGGCTACAGTTGAACCAGAAATGAATCATTTCTCATTCTGCAGTGAATACTACTTCTTCTGAATCAAGTTGGAGGTCACTAGCTAAACAAACTGGGAAGCGTTCCTGTTACAAACCAGGAGTTACTCCCTGCCACAAACCTGGCTTGTTGGCTGTGTTTTCTTCTTTCTTCCTTCCTTTTTTTTCCTTTCTTTCTTTCATGCATTTTTTTTCATTAAATCTTTACATAGGAATACATTCCCCAGCTGAAAATAAACACCATGCCAGGATTGACAACAGAGAAGATGCATAAATCGTGTCACCTTTGCTCTGCTTGTTTAAAAAGTGGAATCAGGATCTAATATTTGACAGCATTCCTATGCCAACATGTACAATGCTATATGATTCCAGAGACACTGTATATTTCAGAGGTGCGTTTTTAATTTGTGCATGTAACAAAGCCTAGTTGGTGTATTTATCAGCTATACTTCCCATGGATTATCTCCAAAAATCTCCTTTGTATACTTTCCCTTTTCATACTTGCATCCCAACCATTCCTACAATTTCAACTATCTCTTTAGCAATGCATCCTATCTATTCCTGTAATTTCAACTATTACAGCTATGGAAACCCAGTAATCTATAAACTGCAAGCCCAAATTACCACTGGTCTGTTGGAGAACACTAATGATGTACACTGAGCTGGCAAGCCATATGCTTGACTCATAGTCACCACCTCAAATTCTCCTTGTCCCAAACTCCTCGCTCTGTGTTCCTGTTTCCATGAATAACATTGTTATCTCATTATTCATCAGGTGCAAAACCTTGGAATCATCTTCTCTTTCTCTTATTTCCCACATCCAAATTGATATGAACTTTTTAGATTAACTCTCTCACATCTCTTTCATGGATCCTGCTCTTCATTCCCACCATCTTTTTCTAATTTAAGAGCCTTGTTACTAATGAAATCATGTTTATGAAGAAAATAGAAATATCATATGAGCAGAAAAACAAATAACCCAAGTGCTCTGATAAAGGTTAGATAACATTTATAAATTTTTCCAGTATTCACTTTCTTTCAAAGCAAGATAACAAGGTTTATGTTTGTGAAGGTTATTTTATGGAACATACCACATGCAGATTGGCCTGTAATCATGAGTCTTCCCTGGGATATAAGTTAAAAGCCAGGATCCTAATAACCAAGTTAGTAAGACAATTCAATTAACTGAAGAAAATAACACACACAGTTGATTAGTCCCATTGTTCTCTAAAAGGTTCCCTCCAAGGTAACATCCATGGTCTCTGTGTCCACCCAAACCATTTGAAATGAAAATTATTTTTTAAAGTGACATTCCCACATATTTCTCACTCCTAACATCTCTACTTGGGTTGTGAAGGAATCCTGCTGACTCTCTTGAGCTCCCTCCTCTGATATCTACAGAACTCTTGATAATCAAAGAAGCTTTTCAGAAGTAGTTTAAACAACCAGAAGAGGTTAGGTGGAGCTTCACTCTTAGTTGAGAGTGAAGCTAAGATCATCCTCAAATTTCCAACATACCTTCTGGGAGGAAGGACAGAAGCCCTCCTGTTGAGAAACTGCCATCCCCAGCACCCAGTTGATTTGAGTGCCCTGTGTCACTCAGGTGTTTTGAGAAAGAAAAAATGATTTTCAGAACCTCTGGTTTGGGTCCTGCTGATAAACACATCATCTATATCACAGAGCAGTTATGAATATAAAGATGATAATGACTCTGAAAATGCATTAAAAGGAAAAAAAACCTCTCTAACTGTAGTTTTAGGTAATCTAAATATGTCTGACTACACAGTATAGAATAATTAGTAGTTAATAATCTACCTTTGGGTCACTCATCTTATGTTCACCAGGTGGTTCTTCTTCCAGATTACACTCACACAATGCAAAGTGGAATGACCCATAGAACTAAGGAAAAAAGATGATCTGGCCCTACTTTCTATATCTGTCATGTTGACTGGTTATTTTCATATCTCCACCTTACTCTGAGTTTTATAGAAGCAGCCTTGTGCCTTTTATTGATAGAGCCATGGAAACAAATTCACGGAGAGCATAATTAGAATCATAGAATTTTAAAGCTAGAAGAGACCATAGAGATTGTAATTGAGACTAAAGTTTATTTGGGAGATATAATTTTATTTTTCCCCTTTGGGGGTTAAATGGCCAGTACAATCTGCTCCAGATTGTTGTGTCCCTTCTTAAAGGTAAATTAACTCAATCTTCTAGAGAAAGGAAACCTTTTTTTTTCTTCGCACATATTTTAAATGGTACTTACTGGTACATTTTACAACAGTTTGTCTCTTGCCGCCATCCCAACCAGAAATCCAGTTTGGCATTTGCACGTCCCTGTGCAGATTCTAATTACAACCTAGTAACAATGTCAGTGACAAAAGGGAAAAGGCTATGACGAAGGAAATGTCCTGGTGCATTCCTTCACAAAATCTTCAGAAAAGCAGATACATTGTGTTAGTGTAGTTTTAATGCTAAGTGGATACAATTGGCAATCACAAAAGAAAGGGAACAATATAATGTGGATTCTGATATCAACTCTTTAAGTAGTATAGACATGAATTAAATCAGGTGAAAATAATTTGTAAACTGGTTTTTTTCTTAAGTTTAAAACAGCAGAGTATTTTTAATCAGCCTCTGTTATATACATCTATATTCAATTATTATTTGCCCTATGAGCTTGTAAACTGTGGATGTAAAAAAAAATCAAGAATGGCGGGGGACATTATCATACACAATATCTTGCATATAAAAGATACTTAATAGATGTGAGTTGAATAAAAGAATATATGATAAAGAATATAAAAATGAAAGAATGATTATGTGATTGATTGAATGAAATAATATGCTAAAGGAAAAGGAAGAGAACAAAATCATAAATGGACCATAAACACCGTACTAGGTGAGAATTGTTGCATTGCATTCTAATGTGACATACAAAATATGCTTTCTCTTTTTAGTAAATAAGAAGGGTATTAATCTAAGGTGTTTCTCTTCCTGTTTCCAGAGGAATAACATTTCAAAACACTGTCACCTTTCAGATTTTCTATTCAGATAGGGCAAGCCAGAATGCACCCACACGAGGATGGGAATTAGAAGGGCTATTCATCCGAAAGCTTCAGGACATAAACTGATCACCAGCTGGGGTCAGGAAGAAATTATGGAGACTCCTAAAAGCTTCCTCCAGAGCATGCTGCAGTGCTCCCAGCTGGAGCCACAATACCAATACTGAAATGAAGCTCAACTGTTATTTTTTTATTGAGTAGCAATTCTTATGGTTTTCAAAATGAGAAGAGAACACAACAAAGAAATCTGCTCAAACAGCAGCAGCAGCTTTCGTGTACTGGCTACCAGACAAAATGCAGGCTATGGGTGATAAAAGCAAGGAAGACTGTGACATTGTTGATCTAAGGTCCAAAGCATTTCTACCTGTGTGAGGGACCACCATATTTCACTGAAGGACCAGGAAAATAGCACAACTTTCTCTTGAGAAAATACACAGCATGCAAAGGCAAATATTTCATCTTTAAGGTCAACAGCTATATCACCGTCAGTTTTCTTATTGAAAAAGTACTTGGGAAGTAAAAAAATGTTCTATTCAAACATAAAGCTTTTCGTCCAGGCTGGTAATTTCATTAAGCTAAAATGGTATTTTTTGAGATCATTCCACCTGAGAAAATAAATAGGATATGTAAGAAGAGATGAAACCCCTTTCAAGGACACATTGCCTTAATGCACAGGAACTTACTGCTGGTGGCAAAGCTGTTGGGGTTTATTTAAAGAAGAAAACAATTGTCAGACATTATTTCCAATACCTGGATTTCCAGGAGTCCTGGATGACATATTTAAAACAAGCCTTGATCTTTAACTGTTCTGTGTGCTTTTTAGGCAAAAATAGGTGAAGCTGCCTAAAAGCATTAGCGAAAGCCATTGAAGTACTTAACTCCTTCCAAGTTCCTCACTCCTACAGGGAACAGCTTGAAGCTTTATCTGGTGCCCAGAGTCAAAAGTTCATTCCATCTTGGGGATATTGGCAGCCATGGCACCTGAAGAAAACAACTCCACAGTCTGTACAGCCAAAACATTTTGCCAGATCCTCACTGTTTTGCCTTAGACATCAATGAGAATGCTGTGAACAGAATACAAGCCAGATGAACAAAACCTGTTTTCAAATTTATAGTGCCCTGACATATAACAAGAATACAGCCTATGTTAGAGAATAGGAACATTAGGTGGTGCTGAGCTATTTATAGAGAAACTGAACATATTTAACTTCAGTGCAGGTCTCCTGGAAATTGTAAACTTATTTGCATAATAAATATTTGTTGAGTACTTATTCTGTGTGTAGGTGATAGAAATACAATGGCAAACAAGGCTTGGTCCTTGTCCTTCAATTGTTGAAGTAAAGAATTCAATAAATAAATTATTCTTCTTCCAAGTTTTCCCTAGGTGTCACACTTCTGTAAAGGAAAGAGAAAAAAAAAATGTTTTTGAAGCCCATTGTGACTATATTCATTCATGTGTTTGGAGGAGTCAGGACCAGGATGGTGATGGTGATGTTACTCACATAATGAGGGAGAAAGGAAGAGGGGGGGACATGGATGGAACAGTTGGAACACTGTTTAGCAGAGTGCACTGGAGAATAACTGCCATGCAGAGGAAGCTCAAGAAGAGCTTATAGGTAGGGAATGGAGAAAGTTGGAGCATGTAGTGCAAACAAGTATGAGAAAAGATTATTTTCCATTTTGAAATGGTGATATTTTGAGAATCTGAGGAAAAGAATCATGGAGACGAAATGACCTCCTATGTCTGAGTCAATGCCCGAACAGAGATAAAGGAACAACCAGAGGACACAAAATAAACAATATAAATCCAGTTCAGTAAAACATCAGAGCCCAAGATGATGAGATGAAGCAGAACTCCCTGGGCATTTGCAAAACTGCTAGGGCAGATATTGGATTTCCCTGAAGACGTGGGGTAGACTTTTCTAAGAGCAGCAGGTGATTTCTAGATTGCACTTCTGAAGGGCAGGCCCAAGTCTTTGTCTTTGTGTAATACATAATGCCTCTGCAGGCACTAGTACAAACCTCCTAGGAAGAACTTATGAATGTTTGTTGAATAATTTATAATGGTGAGATGAAATCTCAGCACCTAACTGCCAAACAGGGAATCAGGGACTTCCCAGGGGCTTCAAGTCTGAAACGTAAGAACTTCTCTATTGGAGGTAAATGAGTAACTTCCCCAAGACCCTGATTGGGAGGGCTCAAAAATTTCCTCTTCACCAGTCAGCCCCAGACTGAGATTCCCACCATTAAGAGTTCTAGGTTTGACTTAGGACCACAGATGCAAAACCAATGCCTTCATACCAGGTTTTCAAAATTCAGCACAGAGAACAATCCTGCCAGGTTTTGAAAAGGTCTTCAGAATCTTAGAAGGCTCATTTTTTACTACCACTTGGATTTTAAAACAGCAAAGACCAAGTTAGTAATTCATTTGGTTATGAGTAGTGTTTAATGCAGAGGCACAATGTCAGAAGGAAAAAGAAATAAACAAATAGTACTTTAAAATATATATATAAATTTACTATTATTTTTTCTGCCCTAATGAGATGATAACTAAAGAAAAGTGAGGTTCCTGGCCTTCAGTCATTCTCTGATTTACTGAACACAGGTGATGCCAAGCAGAGAGCATTTAAAAAGTGTATAAGATAAAAGTTGATTCTGCCTTCATGGCAATAGCATTATAATGGGAGGTAAAACAAGAAGAAATTGTGACATAGAATGGTAATCGGAAAATTGAGGGAATACAGAATGCAAAGAGAGCCCCTAAGCAAAGGGCTTAGACCCTCTCTTTTTTTTTCAATCTGGTATATTCCAAAAAAGATCAAAATAGCAACATTGAAAAACATCACACCCTTGTTAGTCTCACTTTTTGCCTAAAATGGACATTAAAATTCTGAATTGTTTTGATTTTGAATCACAAATGTGGGGTCCCACGTTCTTCAGTGCTAGGGCTAGTGGTAATAGCGGATAGAGGGTGATTTTACTGAGTATGCCCCAGCATGCTCTAAATGTTTTACTCTCATTGACTCATTTAATCCTCATAATAATTTCATCATTATTCTATATTATAGATGGGAATCTGAGATTGAGTACTTAAGTAAGCTAGCTACCTGAGGTCATAATATTAAGTGATAAGCTGGAATTTGAACCCTTATAGTTGTAAGTCTATGTTCCTAACTAGGTACTTTGTACTCATAGTATGGAGACTTGGAGTAAGTTCCACACACCTCCTTTAAAAATAAAGCCAAAGAGGAAAACGAGAACAAGATCATGAAGGGTCTGATAAGCTCTATCAACCAGTATGAACTTCTTTATAAGAGAATAGGGAGTCATTGAAGGATTTTAAGCCTGGAAATGACATAATCTGAATTCCTTGGTACCAAGATCCCTGGCTACAGTGGAAACCACTGACAGAAGAACAAGGCCACAGACAAGGAGACAAGTAGGTGATAAATGTATTCTAGGTGAGAGATTGTAATTGCCTGATCCAGGATGGTAGCGGAGGAGTGGAAAGAACTGCACATATTTGAGAGGTATTTGGAGGGTAGAAGCAACAAAACTTAATAACTTACTAGAGATGAAGTTGACAGAGGAAAAGACAAGAACGGCCTCTGCATTTTGGAGTGGATGGTAGTGCAAGATCTATACAAGGAGCAAGTGATGAGTTCAGGCTGGACAGGTCTGATGTTTATCCAGTAGGTGACATCTAGCAGGGAGCTGGATATGAAAATATGAAGTTCAAGAAAATGATAGTAATTATAGCCATGGGAGTAGATGAGACCCCCACAGCAAGTGTGCTGCATTATGCAAAATGGAAGCCGGGAAGAGGATTCCGCCAAAATGTAAGAGATTTGTCTAAGAAGAGAAGAACACAAAGGACACTAGAACAAGTCATCGGAGTAGTGGAGGACTGAAAGAATGAGTCACAGAGCAAAGAAGTATCAAGAAAGGAGCAGACACTTGTCATCTCCAAGAGGTTAGAAGAAAAGGGTTGAAGAGCATCCTTAGGATTTAGCAATGAGGATGATATTAGAGACTGACAAGAGGTGTTTTCCTGCAGAGGAGAGGGAGAAGCCAGAGGACAGCAAACTGAGGAAAGCACAGGAAAATGGAAGAGTGGAAACAGGCTGGAACATCCAGAGATTTGGCTGGTAGGGGGAAGAAGAAAGAGGACAGAGAGTAGAGTAGAATTGTCATTATCTTTGTCATCACTTCTGTAACTGTTGATTTCCTAAAGATGTGAGCACAAAGACAGAGGTGGATAAATATTAAGTGTTATTAGGTGGGATAATGCTAGACAGATGGGAATTATAGAAATAAAGAAGCACGCCAGAAAACAAAATCAAGAAATCATCCTGATATAAAGCTCCTTCTATAGGATGAATAATAGAATCTTCTGGAATACTCGGGGTTTTTTCCTTTTTTATATTCATATTGGACTTTGGGGTCTCTGTGATAGCTAAATAGAGAAGTCTGCCACAAGATAAAAGAGCCCAGCACTAAATATTTATGATGTTGCAGATTCATTTTTCTCTCATTCTAAATTAGGATATTATAATTTTCAGAGTGAAGCCAAATTTATTTTACAAGTTTTTTCTTCATATTTTGTAAAACTGTCATCAAAAACCTTATGTTTCTTGGGCATTCCTTTATTAGATTCTGTGCATTAAATTTTATTTAGAATAAAATGCTGACACTATCCCTTCTGAAGAATTGATATGCTCACTCCATCCTGATGACAAAAATTACGCAACCTCTTAGGCTCCCCTCCTCTGACCTTGCCACAGAAAAATTCTCATGTGTCTTCAGAGGTCCCTTTTGCCCTGGTAGTTAGCATACACCTCCTTTTCCTTTTCATGTCTCATATGTCTTCTTCTAGTCTTTTTTTCCAAATTATGTCCCTTCAAAAACAACCCTTTTGGATATGTAATACAAATAAATTAATTAAAAGGCCACCTTAATCTCATGGGTAGTTGAAACAATCATTATCGACATGAACATTTAAAGTTTACTGATCTTCATAATAAAGAATAAATCTGTATAAACTGAATACTGAGTTTTGCTTTAAAATCCTGAGCCTACACTGCGGAAAACAAAAAAAGTATATTGAAAAATTCTCATACTTTAGATTAAATCATGTCCCTGGTAGACCTTAGTAGTAAGCAGCATTCCACCTTGAATAAGCCACAAAACAATGTAAAAGAAGACAAACAAGAATACAATTCTTCAGTGTTTTAGCAAATACGGAAGCTGAGGGTTGTTTTGTTTTGTTTTGTTTTTATAAATGTTCTTTGATATATATATTTGTTGTAGTTGGACACAATACCTTTATTTTATTTATTTTTATGAGATGCTGAGGATGAACCTAGTGCTAGGCAAGGACTCTACCACTAAGTCACAACCCCAGCCCCTTGTTTTGTTTTTTAACCATATCTTTTGTTGCCCATTTGACCTGGGTGTCTTCCAGAAAGTAGCCTTCTAACATTTCTGATAATCACTGATCTACTCAGTGGTTTTTATTCTTCCAAGTGATTTGTTTTGCTCAATTTATACCATCCCGTGTCTGGTATCCTTTTTCAGGAGCCAGCCTGTGCTATTGAGAGGTGATACACATCTGGCACCTTTAAAGGTAGCATCTGCATTGCCTGCAATAATTAGCATTTTGCTTTATGATGCATCCTGCTTTGCATTTATACTGCACCCTGAATCAAATGACTTTAAGACCCTGAATTAGTTAATCTGCACAACACAGCTCTCTTGCCCAATATTGCAGAAAGATCTGAAGAATTTTTATTCAAATTTAACCTAGGAGACGTGAAAGTGAAATTAGGTAAGCTAGGCAATAAAACAAGAAACCTGGGATAGTCGCACCTGGAGATGAAAAACCTGGAGCTGTGTCTATAAGCCAAGCAAGAATTCCTGAGCACTAATAAAAGCAATTAAGGCTACATACAGCTTGCCTCCACCCATATCTTGCATTCTGTTGACTCGCAATGACCTATATATCTTCTCTGTGATAGTATTAAAATAAAGCAAAAATTATTTATAAGACAAGGTCCCCTATCCTCTCATTCCAGAATTTCCTTTACACTCACTGAAACAGGTATTTTAAAAATCATTAAAGAATACCACCAGTTTCCTTGATAAGCTCAGTGGATTATTCCAAATTTTAAGAATGACTCCTAGAGTTTAGAAGTATTCTCACTCTTGCCTTTGTAAAATATCTAATTGCCTCTCTCTTTCCATAATACCTACACACCAGAGGATAGAACAATGAATACATATAAATTTTGCCCTGATCAACTTACTTCATTTGGATACAAGAACAATTTCTCTCTCTCTCTCTCTCAAACTCTTTGCTGAAGTTGTGGGTTTAGTCAGAGTCTAAAGTGCATTTTCAATCTCATTAGGCTTTTCAGGATCTGGGACAATCCTGATGCATTTTGTAAATATCATTATGTTTATTATACAGTGATCCACAACTTTCAGCTTGAAATAAATGAGTTGTTCCAACATCATCTCTTTCCCACTAAGTTGAGACTGTACCCTTACTGTGTACAAAATTTCCATTATTTTTTGAAGTTCATTTCTGAGTTCCTCCTTTTTTACCTGATCTATTTATTCTCTGGTAGAAAACTGCAATAAGTTCCAAGGCCCTGTAATATTTTTAATAGAAAGTGTTAGCCCCCACTTTGTGTTCATTTTCAAAATATTACTAGCTATTAATATTTATTGTTTGTATTCTTTGACATCAGCATGAATATTTCAAAAAATACCATTGATCTTTTTATTGGGATGCCAATATACAAATTAACTTAGGGAGAATGATAACTTTATTGACTATTTCTATCAAATCATGATGCATCTCCCAATTTGTTCAATAGTTTTTTTTTTTGTGTGTGTGTGTGTGTGTGTGTGTGTGTGTTTGTGTGTGTGTGCCCTTCAAAAGCATTCTAAACTTTTCTATATATAGATTGTGCATATACTTTACAAAGGGTATTTCTAGGTTTTTATTTTTTTATGCTACCACCATATATGAGTTCTCTTCTTCTATTTGATCTTTTACTAGTCATTTGTAGATAAAACTATTGATTTTTATATATAAAAGTGTTACCATACTATCTTATTTAATCTCTTATTGTTTTAGTATTTCTTTTTTAGTTTCTTCTTTTGGGTTTTCCAGATATATAATCATATAATCTGCAAAAATGCTAAATTTTTAACCTTCTTTAAAATTGTTGTGCCTCTATTTTCTTTCTTTAGTCTAATTAGATGGACTATTCTCTAGTATAAGATTAAATAAAAGTGTTGATCATTGTATGTCTTATTCTTGCATCTAGAAAAATAACTGTATCCATAGATTGTACCTTACATGTTATAGTAACAAATTCCAAATCAATCAATGGTTTACAAGTAAATAATTAAATCACAGAAAGAAACTTTTTTTTATAAACTGTGTTTCAAGGAGTTCTTTCAAAATATCATTCAAATTTCAAGAGCCAAAAAAGATTGACATTTTTTACTACATTAAAAAAAGTGTTCTGGGGCTGGGGTTGTGGCTCAGTGGTAGAGTGCTTGCCTCAAATGTGTGGAACACTGTGTTCTATCCTCAGCACCACATAAATAAATACAACTTTAAAAGTATTGTGTCCATCTACAACTAAATTTTTTTAAGACAGAGTTCTACATGACCAGTAAAATAAAATGAAGCAAAAAAAAAGAGACAATCATTAGAAAAGTATTTTTAACACATTAAACAGAGAAAGAACTAGATTATACATTAAATGCTTTTAAAATTGGTTTAAATAATTAAAGACCAATAACCCAAGGGGAGAAACGAACAAAAGATATAACAGACTCCATAGAAAGTAAAATATAAATGGCTCATAGTTATATGAAAAAGTAAACACTCATGATAAAAGTATGAAAATTTAAAAAACTAATATTACCAATCAGTATGGGTAAAACCTAAAACTTGACAAGACACTATTCTAGCAAGTTTTAAGGGAAGCAATCATTTCAAAATTTTTTGATAGAAATATAATTTGCTAAAACCTTATGGGAGATATTTGGAAATATCAATTAGTATTACAAAATCAAATACCATTTCATTCAGCTCCTCTGATTCTAAGAATTTATCATATGGACATATTTTCCCATATGAAAAATACATTATTACAAGGTTATTCACTACAACATTGTTTGTAAAAATAATTGATTGGAAACATCCTTAATGTTTATCTAGAGGAGGCTGATTAGCCAATTGCCCATGCAGTGGAACACTATGCTGCTAAATAAAAAAATGAAGACTCAGTGTTCAAATTTGCAAAGTTCTTGAAGATATTGTTTGATGAAAATAAAAATTCGAAGTAAGCCACATGGCATAGCCTTCAATTCAAATATATGATAGTGAAATAAGAAAAGAATTTATACTTGTTTGTGCATAAATACATTGTAGATGCAAATATAATAAATAATTAACAGTGCTTACCTATAATAGTAGAGTGAGAAACTCAGCACACTGAAGACAGGAATAGGACAGTGACATTTCCTTTCTTCTTTCCTTCCTGCCTTTCTTCCTTCATCTCATTCTTTTCAGAATTTTAACCATTTAATACACCTCTTAAAGTATGGACTTCTCAGAAAGGTGAGAACAGAAAAGTAGGGTCAAATCTTCTCTTCATACCAGCTGAAAAATAAGCAAAGAGTGTCCAAGAGTTTCTCCCAGAAATGGCCCAGATGGAATAAAACTGAAGCTAGTCACCAAGAGCTAACGGATGACCTCGGTTTCCAAGAAAGCATGGCCCACAAACTCACCTAATGTTGCACAGACCATGAATAGCCCAGGGTAAACTTTTGTGCAAATTAGAAATAGGCATTTGCACTGAGAGGACACAAGTCCCCACACTGGGCAGATAAACAATGTCTTTATGATAATTTGTAAATGGTGCCTATTCCTCTGGCAGGAAGGAACCCTGCTGGAGGTCACACAGCTTAGTCAGCAGGAGTATGTGAGTCAGTCCCCTCTTGGGTTCCCCTGTACAGTGACAATCTGTCCAGCCATTAACAGTTGTAAGAAAATGAGGCAAGGGACAGATAAGAACTACTCTACTTGGAACACCTGAATCGGTTTCCTGGGAGCAAAGTATGCCTAACAGAAAAAGCGGTAAGGATTTCTACTGACCACAACTTCCTGTTAGAAGTCACTCCTCTCCAACGTGATGGAGTGCTTTTCTGAATCAATGAGGAATTTTTTTCCTATAACAGAAAGGGAGTGAGAGAGAAAAAGGCAGAGGAGGGAGGGAGGGAAGGAATAAAGGAAAGGAAGAAGGAAGGGAACTGTGGAAAATAAGAACTTTTTACATTTAGAGTGTGTTTCAGTGCTACACAAACACACACACACACACACACACACACACACACACACACAGCTGCTCTTAGGCAGAAGCACTGGGCTGAAAAAATAAACAAGACCATGCAAAAAGGAGTTACAGACAGACAGCTTCCCATCCAATGATATATTCATCCTGACTCAAAGGCATTTTCCTAAACTAAACAACATTTGCCAGGATTGGCAGGTAAACAACAAAACAATGTTATTTACCTAAAAGCAATCACTAGGTTCAAGGGAAAATTAGATATGAAAACCGGGTCACTTCAACAAATATTAAAAGGACTGTTTTCCTTCTGTTCTTCCGTAGACTGCTTACACACCTCAATTTTCTCTCCATTCCTCTCTGTCAGTCTAATAACCAAATGATTAATATAAATCTATATCATCTCTTTTATCAAAATTATAAAAGGAGGAGTGGGAAATGTCAAGCTACATCATGAGCAGACCCAAGGAATATATGCCATGTTAATTTTTATTCAAATAGCAGATCAAAATAGACCTGCCTTCTATCAAAGATAAGAATATACAAAATAAACAGTGTTAAAGCCTTTGAAAAGTTTTGGCAAGAAAACCAAGACAGCGTGATAAAAGCTGGATGACTGTATTTTTACAAAGATTTGTTCCAAGGAACAAATATTTTAGAACATTGCTTCATAATATTTAAAAAAAAAAAAAGTAAAATGAAATGAAAGATAAGATATAGGAAGACGTTTTTGAAAGGAAGTTGACTGTATTGGGGGAAAAAACCATAAACAATGTTAGGTAACTAATAATGTTGTGACAGTATTTAAAAGATCTCTCTCAAAGTCCTGAAGAGCTAAATTGAGCTTGCAGAACATTAAGCTGGGCTGTGGAGAAAGATTTGACACACTCTTAGAGAAAGCAAAGGTAAAGGAAAAAGAAATGAAAAAGTCAGAGAGAAAGAACAGAATAGAAGAGCAAGTGGCAGAAATCTGACATCTGGATAATTGATCTTCCTTGAGGAGAAAATAGAATTGCCCAGTCCAAAGCCATTTAAGAAATAGGGCTTTATACTTCCAGCACTCTCCTCCAGTTTCCTCTTGTTAAAAACTGAATGCTATTTCAAATGTCCAATTCATTGATCCCCATCCAGATTGTGGGCTGTTTTCCTCAAGAGCTAAATATGAGAGTGGCAACCCAAATTCCTTATTTTAAAGGAGAATAACTCTATGTGTTAGGTAAAAGTAGGAGAGACAGAGTGGTAACACACGGCCCTGATTTAGGTACTGACCAGTGATAATAACAACTACCACATAGAACATTATCTAAATAACCTCAATCTGCAATAGTCCTATGATGTAGGTATTATTATCATCCCTAATGTATTCATTAGTAGTGGAGAGCTTGGCTAATTGGTTAAAAGTCACACAGTTAAAAGGAGAAAAGCAAGGACCTGAGCCTGTTTCTCCAGAATGCTTGCTTTTAATCACTACCACATTGGCATACGCAATGATCCTGGAAGCCTGGGTTATCCCCAATAACAGTGCTCATTCCCAAGATGGTCCTTTGTGGTGACTTCAGAGCTCATGCTTCCAGATGCATGCAATGAAGAATTACAGAGGTTGCATCTCCAGTGTGAGCAAATCCACCTCACATCTCTCTGCCAGTTAAATCGTCATCATTTCTATGATGTAGAGAAATCTGTAGCTCATTACTGGCCACAGTCCAGAGCTGCATTCAGTGAATCAAGCCTAGTGTTGCTTGCAGGTGAAAGCCCCACAATGCTCCAAATGAGGCTGAGATAACAAAAAAGAGACGGGGGGTTATGAAATTGCAGAGAAAAGATAATAGACTCAGAGCAAAGACAGCTTTCTAGCTGAACAAGCAGATGAAACTGATCCTGCAGCCTCCAGCATCTGGGCAGAGTTCCATCGACATCAGAGATGCCATCAAATGTCCAAACAATGATAGAAATATCTCCAGGTTTGGCCTAAGTAGGATGACATGCACCATTACCTGTACCATTGCTTATCAATTCCTGGTGTTTTTTATGAAACATGTCTTTTTTACTTGAAAGTAAACACTGTCTTGCCCCGGACTAATATAGCAGAAAAAACACATTTCATGGGAAGAAATAAATAAACAAAATCAAAAAATAATAAGATATACCTGCATGTGAAGCAAAACTTATTAAAAGTGACCTATGACATGACCATCCTAATAAAGTACTGAATTTCCACCATTAGTAAGAAATCTACAACTATACAGGTAGAAAAAGAAGGTGGCCTATAATAAGTGACAAAAGATCTGGCTGTCTTAAGAATCCTCCTCTGGAATCCCTGGTACCAAAAAAAAAAAAAAAAGAAGAAGAAGAAGAAGAAGAAGATGACGACGACGAAGAAGAAGAGGAGGAGGAGGAGTCATCTACGTTGTATTCAGTGTTCTCTTGAAGACTCAGAGTGCTCATTAGCATACATAGATACTGCAAAATCCTGTATGCATGTGAAAAAGAATAATGGCAAACCTTGTTGAGTCTACATATTAATTTATTGACTTCTCATTGTTTCCATAGAAGATAATAGTATTATTATATTCATTTTACAAAGGAAGATATTAAACCACAAAAGAATTTAGTGAACTTCCTGAGGTCACTTATCTAAAAAGTGGGATTTAAACCCAAACACTGAAGTTCCAGAATCTATATTTTTAACTGTCATACTGTTTTAACCTGCATGTGTGTGTGTTTGAGGGGGGGGCGGGGGGTACTGGGATCAAATTCAGGGCCTTATGCATGCCAGGCAAGCACTCTACCACTGAACTACATCCACAGCCCTCTCATTATATTCAAAATGAACAAATCTAAAATTAAAGATAATGTACACATATTGTTTGTACCAATTATGGTCAATTTGTTTTGGATAGCTCATATCCAGGTTTTGGCTTAAATGTCATTCCATCAGGAAATCTTCCCTGTGACATCTTCCAGATTAGGCCAACAGGAAATGTAAACACACTAGATACCTCAGTCAAAGGGGATTTATACAAAGAATTTATACAAAGGTGTTTCAAAAGTTGGGAAACCAAACAAGAGACAGTGAAGCGACACAGATTTACTATATTTATTTAAATCAGGAATTTCCTATGATCTCTATGGAGTAAGAGAACAGTGGCCATAACCAGTATCCCAGAATCCATGGCCATTTAGAAGAAGCTAGGACCACAAAGTGAAGGGCTTTCTGATCAGAGCTGAAACCTGGGAGGTGAGATGAGAGGAGGCAGAGAGATAAGGAGAAATAAACTGGATTCTCCTCTTTCCTACTTTCCAATTTCTTGCCTGTGCCTCCTGTCTGCTGAACCCATCAGAAAGGCACCAGGAGAGGGTATTTATGTAATATTGTTTACTATGACATGGAACAAAACAGGGAAAGAACATGCATGTTAACTTCCCTTACTGTACCACCAAAATACCTCCTTGGCATCCTTTCTGTGATGCCTCACTCTTGTATCAGTTTGTCTAATGTTTGTATTTTCTATCATTCCAGTCATGGTAATGTACCTATTACTTCCCCCTTCAGGAACAAACCTACACAGTTAGCTGACAGCCTATACATGCTGTACCTACTGGATGCACCATGATGTTCAATCAAAGCCAGACTCTCCCAGAGCTTCTCTGAGTCAATTACTAAGACCAGCAGAAGTAGTAGAGCTGGACCATTTTTGGCCAACCATGGGACTTTTCCAAGGAGCAATTTTGCTCAGGGCTCCACATCAGCCTAGCTGAGACTTTCTTGGGATGCACTGTAATCTTAGGTTCTCCCTGCCCAGTCCTCCTTCCATATTCTTTTCCTATAGCATTGTTAGGCCTGCATCATGGACTGAGTCACTCCCCGTATACTCTCACTATTCCCTTTCTCTGTTATGCTTCATGAGCATTTTCTCCAATAAATCTCTTGCACTACTAATTCCATCTTGGCATATGCTTTCCTAGAAACCCCAACCTGTAATTTCCTGGAGAGGACTCAATGTATAGATCTTGTTCATTGCTATCATCCCATGATCCAATTCAGAACCCAACAAATAGCAGGTACTCGACATATATATGATGAATGGCTCTTAAATGTTTGAAGGAATTAATTGGCATTGTTCAATAAATCTTTAGTAACAAGTTATAATCATGAAGAGATTTAAGAAAAGAAGTAAATGAGGATTCATTGTGAGTCATCTCACAGTTTGCACTTTGGTCTACACAAAAAAGAACTGTGTATTAATCATTAAACTGAATAAGATCCAAACATTCCTGGACTTGACATAGAGAACTCCTACAATTCTTCCTTGGTTTCCAAGTAAACCAAATAACTTTTAACTTCACATTTTTAAAACTTTCATATTTTCACCATTCACTGAAAGACATGTATTCAGGAAATAGTGAACAAAGAGTCCTAACTACAAAAAGTCAGAAGAAAGGATAATTAATAGAATTATTTGTGTGTCCAGGGAACTGAACACTATAGAATCCAATTTAACTGCCCTTTTCCCTGTTGGTCCCATATTTAAGTCTCACTTCTTCTTTTCTTCTCCAGAGGAGAAAACATTTTAAAAATCTAAATCAAAGCTGAGATTACTAAAACCAAGCACATGGTGTTACAGAACATTAACAATTTTCTTTTATCTTATTCCACAAAACCAAAAGCCAAATAAGAAGATAAGATGTCAGGAGAAATAATAGACATCATGTTAAGTGCCAATCTCTTTTAAAAAGTCTCCTTTGCCATGAACATTAGGCCCTCCCTAAGACAAAAATCTGAACTAAGTAAACATTTTTATGCTTGCGTAGGAAATTTCTGAAGAAATCTGGGCTTACTTTGTATAATGAATATACACATTCATTTGTAGTTTCTATGTCTATTATTTTTTAAGAAGTGTATAATGTAAGTTAAACAAAAACATAGTTGTTTCCCTTGACCTATAATTCCTGTAAATTAATAGTTAAATCTACAATTTTGATATGATTCAAGCTTTATTTTTTTTTAACAAGGCTTCTTCAGAGGTGTTGCTATGAACTTCCATGGGAGGTCCATGACTGGTCATCTTCCCTTTGGTAATGGTCAATGGGGAGCTATACCAAATCAGTAGGAGTTGCAAAATACTAACATACTGTTATATTTTTTTTGTTTATCAACTAGAATATTTTATAAAAAGACACAATCTCATTAATAATTTTGTTGGTTTAGGTACAGTTAGTATTAAAAAAAGATTAGATTCTATCAATTTTCTTACCATTTTTCAAAATAATTAATTAGATCCTCAGCATCTTCCAATTTGACTCATGAAGTATTTTTTTTCTGCTTTAGTGTCATTATGAACATGTTTCTTTAAACATTTTTGATATGTTTTAATCCATTGGAACTATTTATTATCTTTACTAATGCACAAGTTATTTTATCTTTGGCCAGTGACCACCTGTTCAAATTGTTTTCTGGGTCTTTTGAAACATCCTAGCTGTCTTTGATACTGGCTTCACTTTCAAGTATGACAAGAGTTCCATGACTATTTTGTGCAATTCCTAATAAAGGCCAGAAATCAGCCTCTTCTCCAAGATGGGCATGGTTAAATTTAGTGGAAGTGGTTTTAAACACACAAACCAGGGCTGCAATTGTAGCTCAGTAGTAGAGTACTTGCCTAGCATTCAGAAGACCCTGGATTTGATCCCCAGCACCCTTCCCGCCCCCCCACTCACACACGCACAGTGCTCATTGTTCTAGACTTTTGCCAGAAGCAGAGTAGGAAATATATAATTTGGAACAGAATAAAATATGTCATCTGTCCATGCCACACTGATACTTCCAGTTTAAATTCAATACTAAAGGATTTTTACTGTTTTTACAAATTTTGCATTGTATGTTAGCAGTATGTGCATATATTCAGGAAAATAACTGATTATGGAAAATCAAGACATTCTTGTTTCTTTAAGGAAGAGAAAGGAACAATAGAGAAATAAGGAAAAAATGTATAGATTAGAATAGAATTCAGTCATAATGATGACTTATACAAAAAGAATAGAAAATAGCAAGTGTTAGTGAGCATATGGAGAAATTGGAACCTTAGTACTGTTGGTGGAAATGTAAAATAAAATCATCATAAGGCCCAATTGTTCTACTTTGAGGTATATACTCAAAGGAATCAAAAGCAGGTCTCAAAGAAGTATTTGTACACTCGTGTTTACAGCATCATTATTTACAGTGGTCAAAAGGCATACACAAATCAAATGTCTATCAATAGACGAACATGGTACATACCTACAATGGCAGATTATTCAGGCTTCAAAAGGAAGGAAGTTCTGACATGTATTATAATGTGAATGAACCTTGAAGATACTGTGCAAAGTAGAATAAGCTTGTAATGAAAAGGAAAATAACATATGTTTCATTACATGCAGTACCTAGAGAAGTCAAACCCCTAAAGACAGAATGTCATAAGAGCATTTGAAGTACAATGGCTGTTGCCAGAGGCTGGGAGCTAGGAGGAAGGGAGAATCACTCTTCGGTGGGTACAGAGTTTCAGTTGTGTGAGGTTTAAGGATATCAAAGATGGATAGTGAGAATGGTCGCACAACTATGTGAATGTACTTAATAGTAATGAACTGCACTCTTAAAGAGAGTTAAGATGATTATCTCTATGTAATATATACTTTGGCTTTTTGTTGTTTTGCTTTGTTTTTTTTTTGTTTTTTTTTTTTTTTAATGCTATGGAAGGGAACACAGGGCCATGTGCATGAGGCAAGTGCTCAACTACTGAGCTGCATCTCAGCCCTGTGTTATTATATACATTTTATCACAAGGTTTAGAAAAAGAATTAAGAGGCATATCAACATATTGCAATGCCACTTAAAATGGGATTAAAATTATTATTTTTCAAATATAAGGTACCGTCATTTGCACTCATCCACGGACTTGAGATGTAACTCCAGGAAACAGAACTGTGGGAACAGAGAAAGTATTTCTGGGAAGGAGGAAAAGCCAACATAGAGGTGCATTAGGAAGGTTGCCACTGTAAGCATATGGGGCTGGCTTTTCTTGGGCCAAGAAGCACATGGCAGGCTGCCAAGAATCATCTTCTCGAAGAACCAGAGGCTGGAATCTGTTCCACAGACACCTGTCCCCATTGGTTCCGTGTTACACCTGGGCTTTTGTCACCTCCCCTTTGAGGATGCATTGCTTCACCCAGTGGTGTGCCATCTACCATAGTGCAGAAAAGCTTGGAACATATGCTTAGAATTAGACACCATGTGAGTCTGAGCTTGCTGTGTGATGCTGACATCTGAGAGAGCAAGAGGATGCAATGTGGGAACCCTAAGCCCCCCCACCAAAAGGCCAGGCTGCAAAAAAGGTTGCAGAGTGGACATTGATGATAACAAGGAAGGATTAGCTTTTTAAAAGATGTAATAATCATGTTATATATATATATATATATATATATATATATATATATATATATATATATACATACATAAGAGAGAGGGAGAAGGAAGAAAAAATTTTTTGTTTTATACATATATCTGGAAAATATACAGATGAATTGATATGATGTTTAGGATTTGCTCCAAAATAATCTAAGAGAGAGAAGTAGGTGAAGTATATAGAAATAAAATTGGCCATGAATTAATACTAGTTGAAACAAAGTGGTAAGTACAGGAGGACTCAATATAATTTTCTTTTTTCTAAACTGTGCATTGAAAATGTTCAATGGTAAAACATTTATAAGTATAATTGTTTGACAACATTTGCCAAGATAGCTTCCTTATTCACTGAGGTCAAACTGTGTATTTCTGTGTGACCTGTTTTTATTGGTTAGTCTTGACAATATTTTATATTCTCAAATCCTCAGGGATTTCATAGGTGTGAATCTTGTGTTTTATAAAAAGTAGTTTTCATCTTTCAACAAACTTTCAAAGCATTTGCAATTAAATGCATAAGTAGATAGACTTTAAGATAAATGTTAACTGCACATGCAATGTAATTATTTATTATCTATAATTGTTTATTTCCTTAGTCCAAATAAGACTATAAAATTTAAACCTAACTTTTATTACATCATGTCACTCATATTGATTGACATAATAAAGCACTAAAATAGAAGGTTAACAAAATCAATTAAAAACAAAACCGTAAGGGTTGTGAGGTAGGAAGCTTGAACCTACCAGAATCATTGCATATCAAATTTCCTGTAACCACCCCAAAACATGTCCTAAAAGTCAAAAAGACAACATATTTTTCAATATGACTTCCAGAGAACTTAATTTAACTAAGTTTGAAACTTCATCTGGTTCTATAATTGTAAACAATATTATAGAATTTACTAATACAACATCCCATCTGATTCTATAATTTAAACAAAATTGTAGAAATTGGGTGCAAAGCAGTAGTAATTGGCTATTGCTTACTTAATCTAAAAGTGAAATTATTGGAAAGATATAGGACAGAATTCACAGTTGAAGGAAAAGCTGAGGAACCACCTTGAGAAAGGGCAAGAACCTGAGCAGCTCCGGATGTTGTGACAGCAGATATAAATGAATGATATCTCAGGGTACTACCATCCAGACGAATGGCCTCAAGCTATTATTTCCAGGTCAGTCTCTCTGCTCACAATTCCGTTTCCCTTGTAGCCTGGGTCAGGACTGCCCTCTCTGGTCTTAATGATCATTCCAGCATGGTTCTATCAATGAGGATGGAAATTTCCCTAAAATAAACATAAGCCAATATTGTGTCAAGCACAGACTCAGACTCCGGAGCTGGCTATCCAGATTCAAAGTCTTCCTTCATTGTTCCTTAGATGTGTGACCCTAGGTGAGCTTTAGTGTCCTAATCCATAAAATGGAACTTACAACAGTATCCATACTATAAATTTGTTAAAAGAATTAAGTGGGTGAAAATGTTACTTTCTGGTGAAAGCTGGTGTTCTTTAAGTATTAACTATTACTATGGAAATAAAAAAAAAAAAAAAGAAAGAAAGAAAGAAACATGCAACGTGCAGACTGAGGCAGGCAAAATCAGTAGATGCAGTTTGCTATCTCTCACTGAAGGGCAAGAGGCTGAATCAGTTCTATATCCCAGCTCAGTGCCTGATTGTTGAATGAGCATAGTGGTTGTTAACATTGGACCTCAGTAGATAGTGCCGAAAGTGTGGACCCAGGATATGGAAAGGCAGTACAACTCGACACAACTTGATTAGGTTGGATGTGTTGGGATACAACAGATGAATCAAGCAGATTGAAGAGCCAGACAAAAACAGAACAGAGAGTATAAATTAGGAAGATGCCCGCTTCAGGCTGACCACCCAACTCTATGCAATCAGACTCAGGACATCATTTAGAACAAGTGCTTGTGAAAGACAAAGATACTATGTGTACATGTATATCAATTAGACTAGTTCTTGATTGATTATTTGAGTTCCATACCCTGATTTATTTATGGAAGTCCCAACTTTAAGACAAAGCTACAAACAATGTGAGACTCTGTCAATAATGTCTATAGTATTTTCCATTTTGTGTGCAGTGAATTATTGATCACATATTGATCTGGTAGATACAACCTTACATATGTTTATTTGTAATAACATTTCCAAACATGAAGGGCAGCAATATTTTGCAAATAGTATAAAGAACTATCATATATTGCAGGGGCACAATTAAATGATATGCATTTTAAAATATTTAATGTTTTTATGAGTGCATGATAGTTATACATAGTAGTAGAGTTCATTTTGACATAGTCATACATGCATGGAATATAATTTGCACCATTCAACCCCTAGTACTTGCACCTCTCCTTTTCCCTTCCCCTTCTTCCCTTCTCTAGTCTTCTTTTCTTTATTCATTTTTATAATTTGTGCTATATAAATGTACATAAAAGTGGAATTCTCTGTGATATATCCAATCACATGTACATGATATAATTTGGTTAATTTCTTTCCAAAATTCCTCCCTTTTCCCACCCTTTCTCCCCGCCCCCCTCTATTCCCTTTCTTTACTCCACTCTCCTGGCCATCTATCTTCATGGGATTCCCCACCATTTAAATTCCTTATTTATCTCTAGCTTCTGCATGTGCAAGAAAACATTAGAACTTTGAATTTCTAAGTCTGTCTTATGTCACTTAGCATGATGTTCTTCAGTTTCATCCGTTTATCAGCAAATACAGAACTTGATTTTTTTTCTTTCTTTTTTTTTTTTTTTTGTATTGAGGATTTGAACCTGGAGCACTTTGCCTCTGAGCTACATCCTGATTTCAAGCCTTTTTTTTTTCTCTTATTATTTCTTACATACATCACAATAGAGGAGTGCATTACATTCCTAATTTTTTTGCATAACAATTCTTAATATACCTTTATACCACAATTTGTCAAATCTCTATTTGTATTTAAGGCATGTTGACACCAAATTCATCTCTTCATACATGAATTTTGTATTATGATCATCTCCTTCCACTATTCTTGCTATTCCCTTTCTCCCTCCTTTTCCCTCCCACCCCTATTCCCTATCTAGAGGTAATTTTCCACCCATTCTCTCCCTCCCTACCCCACTTTGAGTCACTCCCCTTATATCAGAGAAAACATTCAGCATTTGTTTTTGGGGGGGAAATTGGCTAACTTCACTTAGCATAATCTTCTCTAATGCCATCCATTTCCCTGCAAATGCCGTGATCTTATTATTTTTTAGTGCTGAGTAATATTCCATTGTGTATAAATGCCACATTTTTTTTATCCATTCATCCACTGAAGGACATCTAGATTGGCTCCACTGTTTAGCTGTTGTGAATTGAGCTGCTATATACATTGATGTGGCTGTATCCCTGTAGTATGCTGTTTTTAGGTCCTTTGGGTATAGCCCAAGAAGAGGAATAGCTGGGTCAAATGGTGGTTCCATTCCCAGCTTTCCAAGAAATCTCCATATGCTTTCCATATTGGCTGCACTAATTTGCAGCCCCACCAGCAGTGTATGAGTGTACTTTTTTCCCCCGTCATCCTCGCCAACACTTGTTGTTGTTTGACTTCCTAATGGCTGCCATTCTTACTGGGGTGAGATGGTATCTTAGAGTGGTTTTGATTTGCATTTCTGTGACTGCTAGAGATGATGAGCATTTTTTCGTATATTTGTTGATTGATTGTATGTCCTCCTCTGAGAAGTGTCTGCCTTTTTCTATTTTGCATTTTGAGACAGGATCTCACTAAGTTACTGAGGACCTTGCTGAGTTGCTGATGCTGGCCTCAAACTTGAGATCCTGCTGCCTTAGTCTTCAGTGTCACTGGGATTACAGGCATATGCCACCACACCTGGCTATTTCATTATTCTTTATGACTCAATAAAATCCATTGTGTATATATACCACATCTTCTTTATATATTCATCAATTGACAGGTGCCATGTTTAGTTCCATAATTTGACTATTGTGAATTACACTGTTATGAACATTGATATGTTCTTTAGGATAAATATCAAAAAGTGGAATAGCTGGGTCATACAGTGGTTTCATCCTGAGTCTTTTGAGGAGTCTCCATATTGCTTTTCAAAGCACTTGTACTAACTTGCAGTTCCATCAACAAAGTATGTTTTTACCTTTTTCTCCACATCCTTACCAGAATTTATGATTATTTTATTGTTGATGATTTCCATTCTAACTGGAATGAGATGAAATCTCAATGTTGGTTTGATTTGCATTATTGAGAATGTTATATAAACAACTATATAAACATGTCAGTGCCTACCCATTTCTATCAACATTGTAGACCACTAATGTTAATATGCAATTTAGGAAAGGCTATGCATACAAACCTCTTTTAAAATGCAGGTAATTTAAGTAGCAGCATACATGCAGGAGTATATATTAAGTTTCATATTCCATTCATTAAAAATAAGACTATCTGTGATGTAATATAATATTTTTTTACCAAAACATATATTAAGAATTATTAAGAATAACAATGTCCAGATTCTAAGATATAAAGCCTGGTGCAGTGGTGCAAGCCTATAGTCCCAGCTGTGTGGGAGGCTGAGGCAGAAAGATGACAAGTTCAAAGCCAACCTCAGCAACTTAATGAGGCCCTACGTAATTTAGTGAGACTCTGTCACTAATAAAATATGAAGAATCACTGGGGATGTGACTTGGTGGTTAAGTACCCCTGGGTTCAATCCCTGGTACCAAAAATAAAATAAAATACAGCTTCTAAAGTATCAATAAAAATGCTATAGTCCCAGCAGCTCAGAAGGCTGAGGCAAGATCACAAGTTCAAAGCCAGCTTCAGCAACTTAGCAATACCCTATCTCCAAATAAAATATAAAAAAGGGCTGGGGATGTGGCTTAGTGGTTAAATGCCCCTGGGTTCAATCCCCAGTATCAAAAAAAAAAACTAGATAATTTTAAAACATGATTCCTCTATATAAATATATGTCTACTCAAATACTAAGAAGAAAGTTAGATTATCAATTTTTTTTCTGAAGAGTTTGAATATTTCTGTACTTTTCTAGTTATTTCTAGATATTAGTTATTTCTAATTATTTATATTTAATAGCTATAGCTAACTATTTCTAATTAGCCAATTAAATCAAAGTTGTTTCATAATCAATAGCCTTCTGTGTATATAAAGGCATTGGCTGGGGGAAAAAAACATTTCAGAAGTATTTTTCTTCTCTGCTAATTATGTTTTATTTGAAAATGATTTAATGGTCTGTGTTAAGAGGAGTCCTACATATCAATTCTTCCATTCAAACTAGTCTTCAAGAGGAAAACAATTCTTTAGAAAAGAGAGAAATAAGTGTATCACACATAAAATATTCTCAGGAAATGTCTTTCTTTAGAATGAGCATCATCAGGGTTCCCGGTTTGAATGTATATTGTTACTATCTTTCATAAAATGCTGTCTGAAGATCTCAGAAAAACTGGTAAAGAAGACCTGATGGAAACTTATTTGCTTCATGGGATAAAGAACTTTCCAGAAAAAATCATACCAAGAGTATGAAGATGACTGTCCCACCCTGCCCCACCAGAAAAAAAGCCCTGGTTGCATAAAAAGGACCCAGCCTGCACTCACTACTTCTCATTTCCCCTCTCTGGATGCTTGCCAGGTACCCAAGAGAGTATTCCAGGTAAAGAAAGGACTCTCAATGACCTTTTTCATGAAACTGCATATATGAATAGAGTCACCAACAGTAATGTGTTTATATGTACTAAAATAATCCAAAACAGAGTGAAAATGAGGCTTTGTGTGCATTTCAGGACTGACTGGTAAAGTAGAACAGCCATACAACAGCCGACTGGTGATGTCACAGGTGTACTGGGAATCCCTGGAATGGCCATTTTAGGGGCACACATGATACAGCTTGAGCAGATGTCAGTGAGAGGCTATAAAATTAAAGGCAGTACTGCTCATGAGACTCCATTGTACCCACAGATTAGTGAATCTTACAAATAATTGTGTAAGCCCCAGGCCCTTTTAAACACTTTCCCTTCACAAGAAAGGAAAATTTCCAATCAAAATGAGACATCTTGATGTCATCGGAGAACGTGATATATTGTGGGAGAGGATAACAAAAGAAGATATCAGGGTTTATCTTGGATGGCTCTCTATGACAATTGTCATTTACTGTAGGAAATCAAACCAAGCAATTCCTAAGCTCCTCAAAGATTTGCTTGATATTTTTAAAAATATGCATTCTGGATGATTTCTTTTGACCATTTTAATGTCATCTTGTCCCATCATATCTGATAAGCAAAAAGAATTAACTCAGGTTGACATACTGCCTACCAGAGACACAGATATTGAATTATCTAAGGATGGTTCTAAATACCAACCTTTAAATGATAACTGATCTGCAAAAGGCAAGCATTGTCTCTGACATGCCATGTCACATTTCTAACTCTTCATTCTGCATTGTGCTACATCCTGCAATGTCAGCTAACGTGGAAAGCAGCCGTACACAACCTGATGAGGTGACTTAAAATTGAATGAAAGCCACTATTCAGCCTGAGTACCCATTTTAGGCCATCCATTAGGAAAAATAAAAGGGCAAAGAATGAAAGGTTATTTTCAACCATTGTTTAAAATATGCTATGCTTCCTTGAATGCTTGCATTAAATGTATCTCTCTTCTGTCTTTATTCCATGATTCATTATTGTGAAAGCAAATTTAAAAAATAAATCCTATGCCATTTCCCTAATCAACTTGCAGTTATACAAACCGTCACCTCATTCCATAATACAGTTTTTGGCTTGAAATCATGGGCTTTTAAAAATTCTGGCATTGGAAAGGACCTAGGAGATCATAGAGGTCAACCCATTTACTGTGCTGATGAGGAAACAGCGCCAAGATGTAAAAAGATTTGTCCAAAGTCACATTGCTAATTAGTGGCAAAGCTCCTGCTAGACCCTGCATCCCTTTACAGTCAGTGTCTTTCAACTGTACTGCATGGGGCATAAACTGCTATGAGGAAACTCAGCGAGCAGGAGGGCACCTTGAGATTATTTACAATGGTATAAACAGCAGGCAACTAGACCTAACTTGCTCTGATTGAATTTCTGCTGTATTTTCATTTCTTTTCACATTTCAATGATTTAAGAGAGTTTGCTGTTTATTTAAAGTAGTCAAGAAACAAAATGCCTATGAATCTGATAAAATATGCTGTGTAACAGGACAAAAATAAAATTAATGGGAAGTCCAAGAAAAGAGCACGGAAATCAAGGAGTGGGTAGAGAATCTTGAGAGAGGGCCCCGGCTGCTGTCTAGCCATTGTTCTTCTTTCCAAAATGAGAGAACTAAGGATCAGAGCTGTTGGCTTATCCAGGGTCATCAGGAAGCAAGTATGTATCAAATCTTCTCTCAGCAATTTTTCCAACAGGCAAACTTTTCACAATTTCAACCCAATTAAAACACCCCTTCTAACAAACTAATCTATTCAAGTTAGGTTGGGAGAGATGATGAAAGGAAGGAAGGACAAGAGCAGACAGTCTAGTCCTAAAAGGCAATTCTAAGGCCTGCCTCTGTTTGGCTGGGTAAAAGAGACCTCCTTGAAGTCAGGAGAACCATTAATCTTACTTCTCCAATGTCACCAAAGCCTAAAACAACAATTGAAGGTGTTTTGTGTTGAGGATTTTTGTTCTTGGTGCACAGATAGCTCGTACTGAAGTCCATGCGGGTTACCTTCATGTTGACCTAACTGACACATTGGACAATTCAGTTCTAGCTTTGCCACTCTGCTACCATCCCTTAGCTGTCTGACTTTTCCCCATGTTGTCATGGTTTGGATGTGATAGGTCCCCCAAAGCTCATGTGTAAAACAAAGCAAGATGGTTTAGAGGAGAAATGATTGGGTTGTGAGAGCGTTAACCCAATCAGTAAATTAATCCCTGATAGGGATTAACTGAGTGGTAACCAGAGGCAGGTGGGGTGTGGCTGGAGGAGATGGGTCACTGGGGGTGTGTCTTTGGGTATAAATTTTGAATCCGGATAGTGGAGTCTGTCTCTGTTTCCTGATCATCATGTGGGCTGCTTCCTTCCATCATACTCTTCCACCATGATGTTCTGCCTCACCTCGAGCCCTAAAGAACGGAGCTGCTTTCTGTAGACTGAGACCTCTGAAATCGTGAGCCTCCAAATAAACTTTTCCTCCTCTACAATTGTTCTGGTCAGGTCTTTTAGTCATAGCAGCAAAAGAGCTGACTAAAACACATGACTATAGCACTTATTCCTAACTTGTTTCCTTTTTTAATTTTATTTTATTTTGGGTACAGGAGTGCTTTACCACTGAGATATATCCCCAAAGCTTTTTATTTTTTTTGAGACAGGGTCTCACTAAGTTGTTGAGGGTCTTGATAAGTTGTTGAGGTTGGCTTCTGACTTGAGATCCTCCTGCCTCAGACTCCTGTGTTACTGGGATTGCATAGTGTGCCACCACGCCCAATTTGCTTCCTTTTATAATGTACTTAAACCAGTTGCTTAATAATATAGTTCCCTTCTTTTAAATGGGGACACTTACTCAGTCTGGAGTTGCCCTATTGTCACTGTTCCCTCAAGGGCTGTTCTGTGATTCCTGTCTCCCTAGGATCTGAGACGCACGTGTCTAGACCTAAAAATCCGAACAGTGCTCTTTGAAAAACATCTTACATATCTTAGCCTTCCCGTTCTCTAACCAATGGTTCCTCCATCTTTCCTAGTCTGAAAAGGCATTATGCCTAACTTGGGAGACAGATGTAAAAGAGAACTGGAAATAGTAACTTTTTTATCACTGCCCATGGACCTTAGACTGCCATTCCATGCACTAAGCACTGACAATGACTTTAAAGCTTCTTGTCCCCTTTGGTATTTTTCAAAAGTCTCATTCTTTCTGAGTCTTAACCTTTATGACTTTCTTCATGCAGTTTCCTCCATGAATTTCGGGTCTGTACTAGGTCATCTGCTCATTCTTCCTTTCTTTGAGCATACCCTTATTAACTTGAGACAACCCAAGTGGTTGGTCCTCACCCAGCTTTACCACCTTCAGAAAAACCACCCTTTTTTATTTCTCATGAGAACAGAAAACAATTCAGAATCATACCATCAGAATTACATTTGTAGAGCCTTCTTTTTCTCCTGAGTTATCTTGCCTATTAGAGTCTTGTTTCTGCACAGTCCGGAGACAGAAGAGAACAGGAACAGAAAGGCAGGGAGAGAGAGACACAGAAGAGAGCTGACATCCCTTCCTTAATGTGGAAGTTAAGCCAAGGGGGAAGGACTTCAGCGTCTTAACCTGCAGATTGTAACCGTAATAATAACAGGAATGACATTATGCTCTATTCTCTCTTCTGCTGAACACCATATGGCTATTACACTGCTTTGAAAGGATAGGAAGAGGAGAGATATCTTGGGACTCTAAGAAATAACAGTTGTTAATATTTCAGATTAAAGTCATTGTGAGTGCACCCATGGCTAAAATAAGACCAGTGATTGCCTGTCCTTTCCAGGTCTGAGTGGCTGACAGTTTCTTTATCATAAAAAATAGAGGGATCTACAACAAAGCATGAGTTTCCACATTCCAGGAATGGGATGCAGCTAACCCAGTATGGATGGGAGGCACCTACATTTTTCCATCTGCCATTCTTGGAGGCTCCAGTGTGCACTAAAATTTGCCCCCAAGTCCAAGCCCCATTTGGACCCAGTGATTCATCGGGGGTGCTGAGATGTATCAGGTGAGCAATAGTACCCTGAAGAGTCTCTCTGCCCACCTGTAAGTCACACCGTCTGTCATCAAGCATCATGTAGCCTCTATCCTGACTCACCACTGCCAGTAGTGGGGATGCCAGTAAAGACAGGTGTGCCTGCTGCTCTTTTTGATGTGGCAATGCCCCCATGAATGCTGTCAAGAACCAGTGACTGAGTACCGCATGCCTTCTTCCTGCCATCCTCAACCTTTCTCCTTTCCAAAGCCCCTTTTCTATTGCAAAGTTAGAGGAATCTTTGCATGCTCCCAGAAAGCCTCTAGGTCTGGTACACATGACTGCAGAAGCTGCCATTTTAGGAAGACACCTTGATACCTCTAAAAAGGACTGAACTGCAGGGTAGACCCTGTGCTCAGTTTAATCTCTGCAGCTAAGCACATAGAAGTAAGACCAGAATCACAGTTTAAATTGTTGTCAGAATTTTTCGTAATCTTCTAACAAGTTGCTTTTGCAGCATTCATAAACCCAGTTCTTGGAGGGCAGTCCCGTGCCAATTTGCAGGGCTGCTATTTAAAGATGAAACCCGAAAGGTATACATATGCTCCAACATGGCTGCAATTTTAGCTGTTCAGAGAACACAGCAAGATAAATAACCATGCCATGAGAAATTACAGCATTATGTACTGCAATAAATATGACAAATGATAGGCCAGATATTCATTGGCTCATAACAGTTGGCAGGCATAACCATCTGTGGATCCAAAGTTCAAACTATTTGTTTTCTCTCCTACAGCTGCCTTGATATTTCTCCTCCTCAGCTGGAACCTCTGGCCTCTAAGGTAGCCTGGACAACCTTGAGAAACCTCTGACCTTATTAGGTTTTCATTAAAAAATAAAGGCATTGTAGCAAAAAAAAAAAAAAAAAAAAAAAAGCCAAACGCTTCATACGTAAGGGAGAAAGAAAAAAAACACAACATGAGATTTTGACGTCCCTTTTGTAATGTAGAGAGCTTTTTACTTGCAAAGAATCTGAAAGCAGGAAAGGCAAACCTGAGGATAATTAAGAAAAATGATAGTGTTTGTTGCCTCAGAAGAAATAAATCTTCTGTGCCTCTCGTTTATTTATTGATTAAACAAGGAACCCTACAATGGATTTAAGTTTCTGCTTTTGTCACTAGAAAGGTAACACTGAAGTCCATTATTTCATTATGCAAAATGCTAATCTATATTTCTCATTTAGAATCTAAACCTCTGCTTGGTTGAAATCTCACAGCTTACGCCACTGATAAGAGAAAGCCTAATGAGCCCTAATGTCACCACAGCAAAACTTACCCAATTAAACCAGCAGCTCCACAGAGAAGGAGACTGCCAACTTCTAATGCAGAATCTTGACAGTTTGGAATTGAAAATCCAGGCTCAAGAAAATCAGGTTTTTAAACAGTTGTCTTTCTAAGCATACTTGCTCCCCGATCTTGATTCTCCCTACTAGGATATAGGGAAGAATATCATCAGAAAGGTCAGGAAAATGTTTCCTCAGGCAATGAGAGATGCTAACAGAATTCTGGGAATAGGAACCTTTTCTCTAGATACGCACCCAGCCTGGGCGTGAGACAGCTGGGTAAGACAACTGGCCTTTTATCTTTTTAATGCATGTTTTCTCTTTCAGTACATATTAAAACGAAGCAAAATGATTACAACCAAAAGTAAATTTTTTTTCTACCCCTTCCCCATCACACACAAAACACCAAACCAAAAAGTCATCAGGATCAATATATAGAAAAACAGAAACTGCAAATTATTAAAGCACTCTACTACCGTTTCTTATCCAGGTATACCAAACCATCAAATCAACAACGTTGGAATAAATCTGCAATATTTATTGATGAAATATGCATTGAGTACTATCCACATATAAAGCAATAAGTAGAGATGGGGATGGGGCAGGGAGCAGGAGATAAAGATAAATCAGACATGGCTTCACCTTTTATGGCTCCCCGCTCATGAAGATGAATCATTGTCCTATAGGTCAGAGACTTGAAGGACACAGACACTGCTGGTGAAATGAAGAGACATTTTCAGCTGTGAAAACAGAACAAGAGAAGGTTTCCTACAGAACACGAGACCTGAAGAAAGTTTGGACTTGAACATAAAGATCTGGGGAAGCACACAGGCACCCCAGACAGAGAAAGAAATTCAAACAAAAGCAAGAAGGTGGAAAGGGATTTTTGAGCCCAGCAGGGTGAGAGGCCGGCAGAGCACGAGACACACAGATAGGCATCAAAAATGAGGGACTCTCTTAATACAGTTCTGGCCCTCTTCTAGGCACCCAAGAGAGAGTAGCAAACAAGACACACAAGATCTCCATCCCCACAGGGTTGTATTTCAGCTGGGGAGACATACATGTACGAAGGTAATGAACGAGGCCTCGGATGTTTTTTAATTATACAAGTATTGAAACTCAGAGATTACGGAAGGCATTCAGGTAGCTTTCTTTGATAAGACAATTATTTAGCAGACATAAAGTAAACAAAGGGTGAATTGTCTGTCCATTTCAAGGAATTATACACTAGGCAGAGACCTTGAAGAAAGACAGGTCTAGTACAGTTGAGGAAGGAGAAGTTCAGGATGGCTGGGCCAAGACAAAGAAGGCAGGAGAAGGCTATGACAGGGGAGGGCTGGGAGGTGAGGGGTGGCAAGCCACAAACTCAGAGCCTCAGGATGAGAAGACATGGAGAGTTGAGAGCCAAGGAGTGACCTGACCTGCCCTATATCTTGGGAAGAGCACTATGACTGTGGTATGGAGGACTGACAGGAGGTGCTAAGGATGGAATTAAAGAGCCCAGTATGGATGAGAACAGTGTGGCCACAAGAGGACATGGGCATGAATGAGGAGAATGTTCTGAATGTGAATATCATCAGGACAAGAGAAGGTTTAAAACAGTTTTCCTATAGCATGTTTATTCCCGATCTGAATTGGCCAAACATTTCTATCTTTGTTTTAAAAAGTTTAGCTCACACAGTTGTGAGTTCGTCTGACCCTGGCACACAGTCATATTATTCACATTGTATGAATAGCAAAGTTAGCTGGTATTACTTAGAAGTTCCAGCTATAACATCAGCCTCACTGCACAAGATAAGAATATAATTACCGTGGTGTTTCAACTAGTTTTGACTGTTAGCATCAGTGACACTGTCCCAGTGGGCTTTCTCATCAACGCTTGAGATTCCAGTCCTCTCAGTTCATAGCTTCAGTGGCCCCCAGTTTTAAAAGACAATTGCACTCCTCTTCTCCTCTAGCTAATGTAAACAGTTAAAAAGAATAACATGTTCTCATGTCCAACAGCCATGTCTTATTTTCTTCCCTAGTAAAAACTCAGCATAAGCCTTCTCTGAGATGAGAGATAAGAAAATGCATGGTACCAAGCTTTGTGTTTTCTTTCAGGCAGCCAAGAAGGGGCAGGGAGTGACTGATGGCCATCTCTCCCCCATCACTAATGCTGTGTCAGGGTCTGTGGCTCCACTTCCTTCTGCATGACTTAGGGACACGGCTTTCCTCCCATAGTCCTGACTCCTTCATCCTCTCCCTCACTCCCCTGAGGGCCCCACTCTGATTTCTATTTTTCTACATCTCCTATCACAGTTTCATTTTATTATTAACACAAGTTATCATGTCATGGGAGAGGTGCTTGCTTGATGGCTTGGGTATCTCAACAGTCACATGATTGATAAGCTCTTAAAATCACCCAGGAAAGAACTGCTACAGCAGACACAGCAGATAGAATGAAATAGACAGAGAAGACCATATTTCCAAATGCCTGCAGCAACCTCCTGGTCAGTTTCCTTCTCTGACCCAAAAATAAAAAATAAAGAAGGCAAAGAATCCACCAGCATAATATGGCAAGAAATGCAATATGATGTGTCAGAAATAACAATGCAGGTCAAGTTGGCATTTGTTGTTACTGAGAGTGATGAGCTGCTATTCCCCCATAGCTGCTTCTCCTCCTCCAGGAAAAATAATTCTCTGCAAGTCATTATCTTTTCAGAGCAACAGAATATGAGACTTTTTCCCACTATGAGATGATGGCCTCACTGCAAAACAGGGGTGACCATTAATCTCGGTATGTGATCTTGTCCTCGAAAAACAGCAGTTGTCCACATAATTCCATTCACAAAAATACTTTAAAGCAGCACTTTCCAAACTTTAATGTACACATGAATCATGTAAGATCTTGCAAAAAATTAGATTGTGGTTCAGCAGGTCTAGGGTGTGGCCTATGATTCTTGATTTCTAAAAAGTTCCCAGGTAAAGGTTAAGGGTATCAGTCTTCCAACCATATTTTTTGTAACAGAACAGTAAACAATATCTTCAGCATTATATTTATAATTACTTTGTATTTTGTTTTGCTTTCTAGAATATTCCAGTTTCTACTAGATTTGGGTTTTGGCCAGGACCCTTGCTTAGATGCGTGAAAGTTCTCTGGGGGTAGTATTTGAATATTTCAACTTTTTGATAACTATGGTTGACCATGTATTACTGTTCCCAGTGATGGTTGAATTCTTTAGTTATGATTCATGCTCTGCATTTTATTGTTAATATGTAAGTCACTGTGCTGATCCATGGATGTGGGGAGATTTTCTTTCTTAATCCTTCAGAAAGATGGCAATTAAATCCTTAGAAATCCAGTAAGCAAGAGGCAGATTTTTAATACTTTATTTCTTTAGAAAATACTAGGTTCTAACAACCTTTCTAGAAGAAAAAAAAACAACATGCTATTTTGCCAATTTTACTTGCTCATTCATAGAGTGAGAACTATGAAAAATCATGGAAGGGAACTTAGAATAGGGATAATGTATTTTACATTTTGATTCAGACCCTGTAATTTAAAAGAAAGCCTTGGAAGATAGATTGATTTTGATAATTTCCTGCATTCCACTTAACATCACCTGGAGCCAATCAAGAGAAATCAGAATATCTAGCTCTGACATTTGGGTGTGAAGCAAAAACAACACCTTTATATTTTAAACTTCGGTGTTTCTGAAAGTGAGAGGTTGAGAGGTTGAGAGGTTGAAACTTCCAGCTTCATCCATGCACGTTAGGAAAGAGCCCACCATTTTTTCCAAAGGTGAATTTGAATCAGATTGGCTAAGTTGGTGGTTCTATCTCAAACCTCTTCTAAGTAGAATCTGCTGAGCAAGCCAAAGCATGTCCTGTAGTTTGCTTTGCAGATAAACATCCTCTAAAGTCTGGTTGTGAAGATTCCATCTCCTTAAAATCTATGCCAATTTTAAGATCGTCAATTTATTTTCAAATTGCAGAGTTGGGATGGTATTTGGGTATGCAGGAGGATATATTGCTCAATTGTCATTTAACCATACATAAATTAAATGTCTGCATAAAAAGGAATGCATTTTACAATTTTCAAATTGATGAAAGTTTTATGGGGAGATGTAATGAGAATAAGGATGTATTTTATGCAGGAGGGAATGCTGTCTGGCACAAAGAACCTTTGACAAGAATTTAAAAGTCTGAGATTGAATTGGTGCCTCGAAAAAGAAGCCTTCAGGCATGGATGCTCCAAAGTAGGTCAAAAGAACATCAACTGAATCAGAGATGCTCACTGCTACCTTTGAAACCTCAAAGATGCTCTGGTTCCCAGGATGTCAGGAGAGGGCAGGATCACCTCAGATCTGGCTGTGTGAACTTAAGCACATCATTGAAGGAAACACAGCATGGAGCAGAGGTACCCTAAGAGTGTGCCCAGAGGCTTGGATTACCCAGTCAGAATGCCTCTGCTGGAGTCTAGTTACTAGCTGTGTGACTTTGGACAGATTACTTACCTTCCCTGTGCCTCAGTTTCTAAGCTATGAAATGAAAATAATAGTATCAGTGTCATAGGTTGGTATGAGGAATAAGTGATTAACATTTATATAAAGCTCAGATCAGTCTCACATGCAAGTGTGGGAACTTTATGTTTGTTAAATAGGTGGGCAAGTTACTAGCCTACCTAAAGCTCAGCTTACTCATATAGCAAGGTACTTCTTAAGGCCAACATATTTTAGCTAACTCATCCATACTAGTTTTACAATTAAATTTAATAAGTATTCTTTAAAACCCTGAAATATAGTTTGCACAAGAAAAGGGTAAAAAAAGAAAACAAAATTTAACAAAAACAATAATAACAACAACAACAACAACAAAATCTGTAGCACTGCAGCAGCAGTATTCCTCCAGGTTAGCATCCACACATTAATCAACCTTTCTGGGCACAGTCATTCATCAATTATGACTCCACTTCACAGTGCTGTCATGCAGCCCATATTTGACTATTTAGCCCACAAAAATAATCTCTTTTTACTGCATGTTTTCAACACACAGTACATGATGATAACACCTTCCATTTATATAGCACATTAATGGTTTGCAAAGCCTTTCACATCCATTATTTTATTTAACCAGACATCTTGTAAGAGGCTCATTTGTCTTGGAAGAGGCGGCTTTGAGGAAATTTCCAAATTTGATTTTAAAACATATTTTCACTGCTCCTAAGAGTTATCACTGAAAACAAAATTTCTACCAATGGTTCTTTCTCAGTGATGGACTATAGTTACAGCATCTGAGGATGTTTGTTGCAAGGGACAAAGCCATCCTGACATTAAGATATTCCTCATGCTCCCTCCTCTCTTCTTCTATCCAAGCCCATATTGCCTACTTTTTTGAAACCATCTCTGCTTAAAGCACAGTCTGTGTTTCCACATATTCAGAATCCCCACACCTTTGCCATTACTGTGAGTTCATCGGTAGCTCTCTTTCCTTGAGCTCAGTGCTGAAAGCCCCACATTTAACCAGTGTGCAGTTCCTTAGTGCTGCCCAGCATCCCTCAGTCCACCTCTCTGCAACCCAGTGATATTTTTGCCTGGAACTTACTAGTCTTTATTCATTTATTCCGAGGGATTCTTTTTTACTTTACTAAAAGGTACTTTACTGCCTACTTTCAAAAGGAATCTGAGATATCTTAAAAACGCACGCACATTCGGGGGTTCATAAGGAAGCACAAAAGAGATGGCCTCTCAAGGGTCCCTCTCACTGATCCTCAGCTTGGTGTCTTCCTTCTTACCACATGCTGCACACATAAGCAGGTCACTTCGCTTGGATAATTATAGAATTCATAACGCTTTGTAAAAGGAATGTAAACTCCAGTCATGGCTGGCAGAGTTGCCCAGAGACCAATTTTTCTATTTTCCCAGTCCTGAAATCTTCCATTTCAGGCTTGTTTCGGCTTCTGGAGGATCCATATACCTGGTTCTCCTTTTCCTGTCCTCAGAACTTTCACAGAAAGTTGATTTATTGAACACTGATATCTTAGTATGTGCCACTCTCAAGTGCATTACACAGATTAGCTCACTGAATCCTAATAATGCTCATGGATGGGGAAACTAAAATAGAGGACAAAGGGCTTACACAAAGTTTCAAGCACAGTGGCAGAGCCAGGATGGGACTCCAACCACCAGTCTCTAGAGCCCAGGTGACTCTACTCTATCTCACTTCCAACTACACAGAACAACTGCCTTCTCAGGTGTATGGAACACCCTCCTTGCCTTTTTAACCCAACATTTCAACTAAACCCCTGAAATGGGACCAATCCCTCTCCATGTGGCAGGGAAATTATTCAAATCATCTCTTTCAAAATATTTTAGAAATGTAATAAGTTTAAAGATTTAGTTCTCATGGTACTAATTGATCTCCTTAAGGCTCCTCGTGGTCAGAGTATATGCAGCTCTGCTATCCCAAGCATTTGTGTTTCTCTAACTCGGACTTCAGTAGCTGGAGATCCACTAGATGTAAAAGAAAGAATGACTGGAGTTTATTGAGAATGAATTTCATAGACCCTAGCAGCTCTGTATTGTTCCTGGGAGGTAATTTTGGCATTGATCCTCATGAGACCTATATGAACTTAGAGATGTGAATGCATTGTCTAAATTTAGAAAGAAACAGAGATGAAATGGGTTTAAAAGACCAGACTTATAACAACAACAAAAAGCATTTCTAATTTTTTTTTTTTTGGAAGAAAAACATAACCTCTATAGGAAATTATGAGGAAGACGATCTAAAAAGAAATGAAAATGCACAGCCTACCTAGCTACCATGTTCTCTTCCACTGACCTGTTGTGGTAAAACTCTAGGAAGTACCTGGGATTTACATAGACCCTCTGTCTCACCAGTCTAAGTATTTTCATCTCTAGACCATTGTATTGTTTTCATTATTTCATACTGCCTAATAAATCACCGTAATGTACTGGCTTAAAATATTTATTATCTGCAGTACCACATGATCAGTGAAGAATGGCGAATTTCTGTCAGAATAACTCACCCCCATTGATTTTACATGAAACCAAGCCTTGCGTTTCATTGCATGGCTCTGGAGGGGAAAAAAGAAAAAGTAAAAAGTTCATTCCTTCCCTATTTCTGTATTCCTCTCTGCCAATACCACTGCCAAAGAATATAGGATGTTGCCTAAGGAAATTTTTCCACCTTCCACCACTATCACAAAAAAAGTATATCGTGTTTCTTGAGGAGCAATCTTCTTCCCTACACAGGTAGCAACTCACTGTTAAAGCCAGTTACATCAACATTCGCCCTCTGTAGCCATGTCTAAAAGAATGAACTAGGTCTTCATTTCCCCCAAATTCAACAAGTTAAAAATGTTTAAAAATGTAGGATAGAAAAAAATAATCTAGAGATGATATATGTATTATCATTTAAATGTCTTCTTGAGTTTTGGAAAACAATTTTTGTTGAATTTTGGAGTACACAGTAGAGTTACACAGTAAGTACTATGTACTTTACTTGTTCTTATCAATACATAAAATTTAATATTTCTAATATGTCTATGTCGGTCTCTAAGAGATGAGCATAAGTTGTAGCTGGAATCCAAGGCAAGATTTGTTCAGTACTGAACTTATGAAGAGAGAGGGGAATACACTTCAAGCACGACATTTTATCAACAATTTTCTAATTAGTGCACTGCCAAGAAAGTACCACTGCTGGGTATGGTATAGCTCACTGTTGGGGACATTTGCTGTTTAGAGGGAAAGATGTCTTGGCTGGATCACATATCAAAATACATCTTGATATACATATTTAAAAATTAAATATAAAAAATTTTAAAATCAAATACTTAAAAAATTATAAAACACCTGAAAAATTATGGTGGGGAGGTATATGCATAATGGTTAGTTACTTCACTAGATAATTTTAATTTAATTAATTTCCATTTTTATTTTTAATTTCCAAATAATAAACAATGTATTGAGAATATATATTTTAAAAAATTTACTATACAAAATGTTACATGGAATGTTTTTACAAATATTTTTCTTTGGTAATAAATATATTAAAATATTAAAATAATGAGGAAAGAGCATGAACAAGTTTTTTAAAAACAAATACAAATGATGAATTGATGCATAGAAAAATACATTGCCTCTCTACATCCAAATGTTCTGTATTCATTGATTCAACCAACCTCGACTGAAAATATATATTTTTAAATTATGGTTATACCAAGTGCAGATCATTTTGCCTTAGCGTTATTCTTTAAACCATAGCATATAACAACTATTTACATAGTATTTATGTTGAATTAGCAAAATAAGAAATCTAGAGATGATTGGAGCTATATGAGAGAATGTGCAAGGTTGTATTAAAAAAACACACCATTTTATATAAGGTATTTGCATATCAGTAGATATTTGGTCCTAAAACCAAATTCCTCCATATACCAAGAGACAACTTTATTTTCTTCTTACTAATTAATAACTGAAGAATCTTACATCTTAAAAACATTTTTCAACTATTTTATTCCTAAAATTAAAACATTCAATTGTAATAAAGATGGGAGGAGAAAAGCAGTCTCCAATATATATGTGCCATATATATAAACCAGTAATTATTCTTGAAAGCAGTCTGGCAATAGAGACAAGAACTTTACTATAAAAGTCAATCCTTCAACTCAATAATCTTTTTTACAGGAATCTAGCCAAAGGTACCAGAAGCCTTTTATATACCAGAATGTTCATCTTTATGGTATTTAGTATCAAATTTTCTAATAAAAAAGGAATATAGTTTATAAAGTGGCATATTAAAGATAGAATATTATGTGATTATTTAAAATCATAATTTAAAGCAACAATTCAAATTTTAAAATAATGTTTTCAATATGTAAAAAAAAATCAAAGCTACCAAGATACATGAGTATATAAAATTATCTCAATTTATATGAAAAATAACATATAATTGGAAAAGCCAATATTTTAAGAGACTACTTAAGTGATTAAATTATAAACAGTATTTGTATTTTTCTTTATATTTCACCCCATCTTCTATAATTAGTGTGTATTACTCTTATTGCCAGCAAAAAAATAAAACCAAGCTATCAATTATGTATTTATTGATAGAAAAAGACTTTGAGTAGAAAGATGATTTCCTGGGATAATTTGGAAAACTGAGAGTCAGACCCTGCATAAGCAAAGTACATGATTGCCTCTCATAAGACTTAAAATTTACCAAGAACAAATCCTTACAATGACCACTTCCATTTCTCTTTTGATCCTGCTATTGTTGTTGGGAGACAAATCTTTACTGGTCTCTCATGTTTCTTCTTGTCTTTATCCTATGTTTATTTAATGAACCATGTGGAATATAGGGTATCTTTCTCTAAAGCAAGGGGTAAACATACTTATCACCCATGATATAAGATTCAAGTTTACTCAGTTCTGGATTCCTTTTCCCTCCCCCATAACACCTGGCCCTTTAAACATCCCTGTGAGAATTAGAATGGATATATGGCTATTAATATTCCCATAATAAAGTATCCTTTATCTCTGACCCTCAAGTCTCATATCTTCTGCTAGCATCCATGAAAATGTGACAGGCGTACTTGTTAGCCTGCAAGTAGGATAAAGTCTCAAATCCTTCTCAACAATTATCTGATTAGAGGTTAATTTCTTTGGATGTACAAGTTTGTTTTCTATTAAAATGAACATACATTTAGGAGGGATAGTTCTTAAGCTTTAATCAATCATTTGTAATTTATTATGTAAAAGAACTTATACGATACTTTGTTATCAATGAGTTTAGACAGAGAAGAATAGCAACATGTATCCTTAGCAATTAAACTTAGTAGATAATAATACAAACAAAACAGAAAAGTAGAGCCTTATGAAAGGGAAATAAGAAGAAGATAATCAATGAATAGTGTGACCATGTAATTTATCATCACTTTTGAGTATGAAAGAGTGTTATTAAACAAACAGCATACAGAAAAAGGCAAAAACACTGAAGTAGGGTATATAGGCTATACTTTGCCCACGGCAGAACTGCTTGGTTCTTCCTAATTTCCCACACTGGGAGGTCCTATACCCTGACCCCAAAGAGCATCTCCAAAAGTGTGACAGCACAGGGCTAAGCTCAGAAATGCTGATCCTTGTCAAGGGTGGAGATTTCAGTGGCATAGCACAGTCTGGGGAGACTGTTATCTTGTATTCCTTGATAGGATATTTTGGTACTGGCTGCAGTTTGGATTTTTTTTTTTTTTAAGGAGGAAATAATGTGTTTTCAGTAAAAGATTTTCCCCAGTGCCAAATTTTACAGGAAAAATAGTAGAGTCTATGTCAAGCAAGTTCAGTTCCACTTGTGTCTTCAGAGATGAAACGCTTTCAGTAGCATGCAGCCCGCAGCTGGCAGCCACACATGCCATGCCACAATGACAAGAAGCTTGGCATCCGCGGGGAGTAATGTCAGACTTGATCTCCATGTCAGTACTCTTGCAGTTAGCCTCTCTAACCTTCCCAGTTCAGCTGTTGTCTAAAAGAGGGGGGAAAATCAATATATGGATTGAATGATGTTTTTCTCAAAAATTCTCCAAAAACTAAGACTCAAGTGACAAAAGAGTTAAAAAAAAAAAAAAAAAACAAAGTGACTGATTCAAATGCTTTGTATCATACTAAGTGGTAACAAGAAAATAAAAAGGGGACAACACATTTGAGGACTTACAAATTTCAATTCTTGAAATTCCACAGGTACTTGACCTCTTTATAATCTCCAAATTAAAGAAACATTCTCCAACACTTCTAAGAGAATTTTGTACTTCAAAAAAACCAAGTAAAATCAAATTCAATCCTAATGAAAATGACCTCTGTTTGAGTAAGGAAATATCAGCTCATGGTGCCAGAGTCAATTAAGGCTTGTTGAAAATATCCTTGTGTTTATGTGGTATCACTTTAACTGTCGTGCTCTCTCTGCATTAATCTTGGGTAAAGCCATTTATTATGCTGGGTTGCCCTGACCCACACTGATGTTAGCTAGCTCTAGTTTCACTTCTCTGCTTGAAGAAAAAGGGCAAACAGATAAGAAAGTAGGAAAATCTCCTGGATTCTTCCATGGTGTGCAAATCCACTTAACACAATTAGAATGCCCAATTAATCTTAGCAACATGAGTGATGAATCATTTCTCCAGGTGTCTCTTCAAAAGAGAGTAAATTTAGTTCCAACATTTCCCTATTGTTTTAAACCAACTGTAATTTTGAAGATTAATGGGGAAGCAAATAATTGAACCCAAATATATATTCAAAAACAGTTTCACCCCAGGTATCAACATAACAGAATACTGACTACCCTGGATGCCAATTTTTCTAGGTACTACAAGGAACAATGACTAAATTCCATCATTTGTGTCACTTTTTGTATCTTGATTTGATGGTATCTCCTGCCATCTACTGATAGATAAAAAAAGATAAAAACAGATAAAAACAACTTTTCTGAATCATTTGGCAATTACTCCATACATGATCAATTGCCATCTTTTGTTTGAATATGAAAACCATCCAATACATCACGGTTTTTCCATCCAGAAAACAGCAGTAGGTTTGCTTCCAGTATAGAAAACCTTTGGTTGGCTTCACAACATTTTACACTTTGAAAGCATTATGGTATAGAAAAAAATACTGCTGGATTTGGAGTCACAGACTCTGGATTCTCGTGCCAGCTCATCCAAGGACACAGAATCTTATTCTGAGCTTAGATTTCTTGTCCTAAAATAAAAGTGTTGGGGTGGGGGGGACACTTCCTCCCACCTACAAGATGATCTAAGTTTTACAGAGCATTTGAATTCTTGATAAACTCAGTTCCAAAGAACAGGTCATTCATCGTTTTACATATAGCTCAATTAAAAAGTCAGAGTCCCTCACTGCCCCCTGCAGAAGGCTGCTCTCCATTTTGTCTGTCACCTCTAAACACTGCACATCCAGCCTGTCCCCAGTGTGCAGCCTCTTCAGGAGCTGTCTGCTGCTTCTCTGCCCATTGACACAGACATCTTCACTGTGAAAGACTCTGCATTCACACAAAAAGTTCGCATGGGAATAGTGATTAAGCTGCTGAATTTAAATGATTTCTCCAGCTACACTGCAGCTGACCCCAGCTCCCAATTGGGAGATAGATATATTTGATTCGTTTTCTAACCTTTGAAGAACAGTCAGTCCAATGACTCTTTACTTATCTGAGGGTCACTTATCTGGTAACTTCAAATATCTAGGACACCACCGAGAACCAAAGATGGCCAAGAAAAGGCCTCGGAGAAGCATTTCTAAAGGTCTCTAGCAGAAATGCATGTAACCAAACTCATTCACTGAAGTTCATGCACTTGACTTCAGAGTTTTTTCTGCTTCCTTCAAAGACATATATAATCAATATAAATAAATTTCCAAGCCTAGCCATGCTGATTTTTTAGCCATTGCTATTTAGAGGCAGCAAATTAGACATGGGGACAGTCTATTAGAGGCAGGGTCAGCAAGGTGACATCTGAGCATCTGACGATAAATAGAAAAATGAAAGTGTGTATTATCGTAACAAAATCTTCTAAGAAAGCAAAGTGTGTAATTCAGTTAAGAAAAATTAGTATTAAAATTTGCCAAAGTAAAAGTAGTCAGAAGCCTTAAAGGTGTCAGTTCTAGATAAGAAAAATTCACTATGTAGACTTTCTCAATTCTAAATGATTTTAGAAAGATTAAATATTCCTTAAAAAAAAAAAAAAAAAAAGAAAGAAAAAAAAGTCGGAAGTGGGAGGGCTGAGACAGCTGGATTCTTCTTTGGCCAAAGTTTTCAATGACCAGTTACTTAAAAGTTGTTGATTATCCAGGGATATGTCCCAGTTTGCTCCCTTACCCCATGCCCCCAATTCATGGTGTGTAGTGAAAGCAACATTAATTTTCCTTGATTGTTCAAGTTCTTCCTGTTGACGTCATTGGTCAATACCATGATGCCCTCAGGGCTGATAAAGTAGCAGGGCTCTCTACAGAATTGCCCCTGGCCTGAACACTGTTGCAATACCTTTGTCTCTTTTGTTCTGGTCTGTCACATCAATTTCAAGCTTGCCAAGTGGCTGGGATTCACAATTTTGAATGCAGTCTTCTTCCTTCAGGAATTTACCTGATAACTAAGTTATTCACCTAAGTCCTCAGCAAAACATTCTCTCCTTCTCTACTTTTCTAATTCTAGCAGAGTTTGAAAAGTCCTGCTAGGCAGACCAGGTAAGTCTCTCTCACACTTGACCTTAGTTTTCTCCATTAGTACTGTCATGTGAAGCAAAGTGTGTCAGAAGAACAATAACGTGTAACAGATTGCAAGAAAAAATAGGAATATGTTTCTGCCTCCCTCGGATTTGCCCTTTTACTGTTATGCACCGGGGTGTGAAGAAGCACAGCTTGGGAGGAATTTGGCCTGCTCTGTAAAGGTCATAAAAGTTTCCAACAGAAAATGATGACTCATGTTCCATACATCCTGATATTTCAGAGTGTTCAGGAAAGAATGCAATCTAGTCCAACACACCCTTTCTTTCCATCGTTTTCTTGCCAGCTCACAGTACTTGTGAATTTCACTACAAAGGGAAGTTCAACAGCCAAGGTGAGGGAAATTGCTCCTGTGAACAAAAGTTCAAACGCAGGGCAAGAGGAGGCAGGCCTCTCGGCACCCTGTGTTTACCAAAGAGGCAGGTTCCATCCAAACACACAGATCTTTCTCGTACAAATATGCTGCTCAGTGTTTTGGCATCTTTCAAAGCAAAGTTTTAGAGCCTGCTTTTCCTCCCCAGTACTGTACACACACATATGCACGCACACACAAACACCAGCTTTGAAATCGCATGGTATTGTCTCAGAACTTGAAACACATCCAGCATTTGACCTTAACTTTCCAACACCACAGGAAGCAGGAATTCTCACACCCTAAGGCCTCTAGTTAAATGAGCCCACAGAAATATCTCCCCAGAAGATGCTTAATTGTACATACTGCATACATATCATTTTCCCTTTTCACTGAAAATATACAAGGCCACACATTCAAATCTTGATAGAAACTCCTCATCCAACAATCAAGCAATATGGCTACATAAACACACAACTTGTGAGATCAATTTACCATCTGCATGTGAGTCTAGGAAACATGAACTAAAGGGCATTTTCTTTGCAGAGCTGTTGGGAAACATTCAGCTCCAACTTTTCCCTATCCTTGTGTAGGGAGAGCCAAGGGTTGGCCAAGTTTCACCCAGTCCTTATCCCTCAGCTGGGAACAGGCAAGGATTCTCAATGGAGGGAACCACCAAGATGACATGTAATGTGAGAGGCACAGTCTCTCCAAAGAAAAATGAGGGTGCTGTTATCAGAGGAAACAGGAATGAACTCGAGATAGGCAAAATCCACAGGTTAGCTCCAAAGCACTAAGGTGACATAATGCCAAAGCACGCTTAGATCTTTGCAAGTTGGTCAGACTACAAAGAGGATCCATGAATAATTGACTGATGTAAGCTTTTCTTCATATAGTATTATGTACCCCAAAGAGGAATAAAATAAAGTAAAAGTGGATGTAACACCAACTGTGTTAAGACCATGCAATAATTTATCTGACTCAATTCATTATGCCATTAAGAGATGGAAAAAAGGAAAAAAGAAAAGAGAGAGAAATCTTTCAAGCTTCTATCAATCCTCTTTCCAAATGTAAAATTGAACAAGAAACTTCTAATTCAGGAAATTATGGAAGCTGGGTGTGTAGCCCAGTGGTAGAGCATTTGCCCAGCATGTGTGAGACCTTGGCTTAGATCCCTAGCACTGAAAAAAAAAAAAAGAAAGAAAGAAAAGAAAAGAAACAAGGAAATTATAGGAATCTGAATTGGAAGAAATCTTTATGGGTCTGGCTCAACTACTTACTCAGTGCAGGAATTTGCTCTCTCTGCAAGATCTTGTAGTTTTTGCTTACATACATATATTTCATCATTGCACAGTTCTAATAAGCAGAATGATCTTCTTTATGTTGAATAAAAATCTGTTTGCTCTTGAATCCCACATATTGACTCTAGTTCGGCTGATTGGAAAAACTACAAGCAAAAGGAAGAAATTATCCACATTTTCATCTGACACTTTTCAAGCTTTTGAGTCAAGGCTACTCACTCCTCTAATAATAATAACAACAATAATAGTCGATCCCTTTAGGATGAATATCTCCAGTTTCTTTTAAGTTCCCAATGGCATTTTCTACCTCTTCATCACTCTTTTAGCCTCTTCCACGCAGGTACTAGTTATACAGACACAAATGCAATTAAGTTTCCTCCTACTTTGTTACAGAAAAGATTTCCAGTGGCTGAATTCCAGCTTTTCAATACCCCTTTAAGAAATATGATACCCAAAATGAAACACAACACTCCAGAGTCAGAAAGCAAATGTACTGCACTCAGCACACTTCACACATAGGCTACCATATGTCACTAAGTGTTTCGGGATCTGCCGTCATTGAGGAGGAAGTACAAGACTGCAGGGGAGTCAAGACAGAGTCCTGGGTTGTGTTCCAGTATCATTCAGTGTGAAATAGACCCTAAATAAGGAAAACAACAGATGTAATGTGCTGCTTTTCATACAAAACTCTTCCAACATGGGAATATCTTATCATAGTCACAATCTAATGTTGCCTTACACCCTCTAGGGGAAATTCCCTGGGGATGTGTTAGAAGAGGAAACTGCCTTGAAAGAATTTTTTCAGGCACATTAGAGCTGACAGAAATCAGTTCTGATGTCAGGACTGGGTAGGTGTAGGATCTAATGAGGAACACAGACCAGGTGCACTCAATGAGCCCTCACAGCCTGTGTTTAAAAAACCACCTCCTAGATGCTCCTGGCACTGAGAATTTTCCCTACCTCTAATCTGGGGGTAAGAAGGGAAAATAAGGATCGGGGAGATAGGAGGTTGTAATAGGAAGCAGATTTTTTTAATGGGATCTCAAAAGCACATTTCACAAGTTCAGTGCATTCCCCATGCCTGCTAGAACAAACAACATATAGGAGCCTCTTTTGATTTGCAGTTGATTGTAAACTGTCTGGCTCCATGTGATTTTACAACTGTTTCAGCTAATTCAGAGATTTAAAAACCCAGCCCAGGGAGCATCTTGTGCATTTATGAAGCATCTGAGAGATTACGGGTACTGAAGCTAGGGAATACTTTACATATCCCCAACCCACAACGCACATTCTTCTATTCCTAAGGTACGCATAGGCACAAACACACAGGACGTGGATCAGCATGGAGTGTGTGTATATGAGTGTGTGTGTGTGTGTGTGTGTGTGTGTGTGTGTGTGTGATAATAGTCGTTTCTTAAATCCAAGCTTAATTATTTACTTTCCAAATCTCTTAAGCAGTGATAATCAATTCTCCATACTTTGTCTAAAGCCTACTCCTGTGAACTTCTTATCCCTACCTTTGAAAACAATGATATACTATTTAACTACTAGCAGAAATGGAACTGTGAAGTTTGGGAGGATCCCAAACTGTTGTTTTATTTTTATTTTAGTTGCTTTATTTTTTTTCCATTATTTTGTCCTTATCTCTTGATTTGGAGTCTGTGGTTGCTGAACTGGACCAGGCTGGTGATTCTGGCTAGCACTGACTATATACATTGCTTCAACTGGGATTGTAGCATTTTTTCCTTTGGTGGCTCAGTCCATCTCCACATGAAAGGTGTGTCTCACCAACATTCTTCAGAAGCATGGAAGGTGTCCCTCGTATGTATTTAAGAGAAGCCTGCCAAAGTCCCTCCAGTTTGAAAAGTCAGTGTGACATATTTTGACTTTGTTGGAAGAGTCTCTACTTCCTATACAACAGTAACTGCTATATCCCAAAGGCAAAATACAGAAATATATGTAGAATATAAGTAAATATATAAATTCACATGTATTTTTATGCATGTTTGATAAACGGGAAATACGTCTATCCTAAGGACAGGGATATTTATTTGTTTGGCTATCTTGTTGGCCAGGTTATCCCAAGTGTCATGCCTAGAACAGGGCCTAGCACATGTTGAATAATTGATGTGGTTGAGAATCACTGATCCAAGTTCAACTCCAAGAAGTTATTATTCCTGGACCCACTATCCTCCTGATTAATGTTAGAAAGTAAACAATCCCATGCTGGCAAATAACAGCACTCAGAATAATGTGATAATGGATATCAAATGAGAAGCCCCAGTAGAAGATAATATTTGGATTCATGGAGATATTTAAAAAAATTATGATGCTGCTTTGCTCCTCACAAAATCATTTTTTATGTCTTTTTATATTATATTATAAAATGAGTTTACAAAGAAAAGGCTGGAAGTCCTGATCATCAGGTGTTTTTTTCTTTGTGTGTACTAGGAATTTAATGCCTTAATAACTTCTAACTCAAGTCAGTACAAGTTGTTGAAACAAGGACTAGGAGAAATGAATGGAGTCCAGATGCCAAGGAAAATCTCTAATGAGGAGGGTTGGGAAGCTGGTCTGTTGAGGACCCGATGTAACCAGGACTGTGAGAACAAAACTGAAGGATACAGGTGTGGTGGCCAGAAACCAGCAGAGCAGAAGGGCTGCAATCAGGAGGTCAGACAAAAAGGGAAAGTCCAGAGGAAGAGGACATCAGCTTCACTACTGCCCACCCTGAGGGATGGAAAAGAGAGGGGACAAGGCCCCTTAGCAGGCATGCTTGGACAAATAGCAGGCCTAGCTGATGGATAAACCAGGATTATTCTCAGGAATATCCTACAAGCAAGAATTAGCATTGGCTTTCTAATTATACAACCTTAATAAATTATTTCTGATAGATATATTAATAATGATAAGAAGAATAACTCTAAGATGTTCACAATCTCCTCAAAAATAAGTGACATTTTTTCCTCAGGAATTTCCCAAACTTCATTTTATAGTTTGTACATAAGCAAAAACTCTAGCTTCAATAATTTAGCCATGCTTATTGTGATCAATAATAGTAAAAACCAGTCCTAATCTGGGTCACATACATGTTAAGATTCTACTAGTTTCCTACTTGGTTTGAGAGTTTTGCAAAATGTGTATAATTGTGCACATTTGAAAATGATACAAATGTTTGTTAGGGGCTTCAATGTTTTTTTATACAGACTTACAGGTCAAAGACTTAGATCCCTCAGTGAAACATCGATTATCCTTCATTCCATATTAACTTTAAGGATTAGCATGTTTGGGTCTAATCTAATACCAACCACACTTAAACTGCTGAGGCCTGATGAGCAAGCCAGAATAAATGTGTGAGTCACTTAAAAAAAAAGAACTGCTCAGGTACATCAGAATCAACATTATCTCGACTTTAGAAGTGTTAAAAACCAGCTCTGAGGCAGAGAGCCCTGCCAGAGTCAAGATAACATGAAGAGATTCTCGCGTATGTGGAGCTGTGAGAAGAATGGAGAAGAGCCAGCTTCTGTCATTCAGTATGTAGTTCCAAGGGGCAGAACTAGAGCCCCTGGGACTGACTCCTCAGACCTTTCCCAGGAAAATCTAATGTCACTAACAGAGTCTGCACATATGGGAACCTGGAATCACTCCCAAAGGAAATTACATTGGAAATCCGTTGTTTCCAAGTCATCCCAAAGGAAGATGGAAGCTAGACCTTCCAATCCAAAATATCCACAAGTGACAAAACAGAATTTAATGGGTTGAGCTTTTTCCCCCTCACAACCTTAATGCCATTAGATGTATATAAAAATGTTTTTTTAAAAAAGTTTAAATTCAACCAAATTAATATCTACTATTTTGACTGCTTTTATTTAATAATTGTAGAGTAAATGTTGAGGGTGAAGATTATACTGACAATTTGTCAGAGATGTGAACATGAGGAAGGAGTACAGGGCTGCCTCCATAGGGTCCCAAGAAGCAGGGCCAAGGGTTTTACTCTGGCCCAATCTCTCAGATCATTGATTGCATGAAATATGGCAAGTCATATAATGACTTCTTGACTGTTCCCTCATTTATAAAATGAAGGGCTGACAATAATTATCATGGTGACAATAATAATAAAGGTAGCAATAACAATAGCTAACTAGGAAAGTTTATTAGTTGAACTTTGGTTTAACGCTCCCAATGCCCCTATGGTTTAAAATATGATAACTATTATTTCAGTTTTACAGTTGAGAAAACTGAGGCTTAGTATAATTTCCTCAGCGGTAGAGGCAAACTTATTGTGAAGTTAACGGCTCTGAAATTTCAGAGCCCTATCTTTGAATAGACCCCCTTCTAAGATTCTGTACCTAATTCTGTATTCTCTATCTTAAAGAGGATTTCTCAAATTGTATAAGTTCCAGGAGCCATAGAATTTGGATTTGTGCCTGATATGGACACAAGGCAGAGTTAAAATTCAAAGGCAGATGATCCAAATCCAAAGCCTGGAACCACTCCCCTTAACTGGCTTCCTTTGGAAGTTTTCTTTGTTTTTCATAATGTCCCAGTCTGTTTGTGTCCCCTCAAAATTCATACATTAAAACCCTAACCCTCAAAGTAACCATATTTTGGTTGGATGTAAGAGATAATTTAGGTTAACTGAGGTCCCATCATTTAACCCTAAGGAGCCCTAATTTAATTAGGGTTAGTTTCCTTACAAGAAAAGAAAGAGAACACAACTTCTCCATGTGCATCCCCCAAAGAAAGGCCATGTAGATCATAATGAGGAAATGACTGTCCACTGGTGGGGAGGACAGTCCTCACTGCAAACAGAATTTTCTGCCACTTTGGTCATGGACTTCTGGAATCCAGAACTGTCTGTTCTTCAAGTCACGCGATCTGGGACACTTTGCTATGGCCACTGGAGCAGACCCACACGCCATCCTGTGTTTGCTTCATCCTTGCAGTCTCTTGTGCCTCAACGATATGATGGCTTTTGTGTTATTTTATGTCCTTTAAAGGATCATTTCACCCATAGTATCGTAAGTGCAGTCAGGACAACATCTTCCTAAGCCTAATTTTATATCATTTCATTTCAAAATCAAAATGCCTTCTTCCTTTCGGGTTTCAGGGAAGCAGTGGGAATATCAACAATAAACAGTGGAAGTCCAAGTTCTGATCTCAATTATTCTTGATTTGCTGAAGATAAGTTGGGCTTCCATACACATGTCGTTCTAGCATCCTTAGGCTTAACACTTTCATTGCATGGGATTATTGGTCAGAATAATTAATCAACACTATGCTGCAGAAATTCCCAATATGATGTAGCAAATACTGTTTGATTACCTTTATATTATGTAATTTGTAACAATGATATGATTGTTTCAAATTCAACAAAGAATAGTAAACATACATCAGAACATATAATCAATTGCTCTCATTTTTACTGATTCCTTGGTTCTTATTTAATTGACTTTTACTCATTTATTCACACAGATATGTTAAATACTTACGAAGAGTCTGAAGGGTTAGAACAGTGTGGTAGGTGGAATTAGGATTAGGAATATGCTAGGATTCCCATCCCTAGCATACTACTACTCTTGAGTATGATCACCTGTGAATATGGCAAGCTATCACTTCTGTGATTATGTAACATTCAGTAGCAAATATGAAAAGATTTTGCAAATGTAACCAAAGCGTCTGGTCAGTTGACTCTGAGTTAATTAGAAGATTATCCTGGGTGGACCTGGGCTAATCAGGTGAACACTTAAAGGAGGCTTTAGCAATCAGAAACAGTCATGCTGGCCTTGAAGAAACAGGTTGCCATGCTGTAAGAAAGTCTCATGGATTGAATGCTGGATAGTCTCTGGGAGATAAAAATACCCCACCCCACTTCTATCTGAAGCCAACAAGAAAAACCTTGGTCCTAAAACTCCAAGAAACTGAAATCTGCCAACAACCTGAATGATCTTAGAAGACAACTCCAAATCTCAGATGAAATATAATTAGGCCAACCCATGCATTTCTGCCTGGTGGAACCCTGAGCTCACCCTGATAAGAAACACCTAATCTGCACCTAGACTCCTGACCTGGGAACATGGTCAGATAGAAAATAAGTATTGGTTTAAACTGCTTAGCTTATAGAAATTTGTTACAGGTAATAGAAAAATAATAGAGATAGGAAAAAATATAGTCAGGTCCCTGCCTTCCTGTAGCTTTAGCTCTACTGGGGGACATGGGTAATAAGCAGCTCATAAATTAACAAGAATTCTTCAACTAGTGATATGTACAAAGAAGACTGTGCAATAGGGTAGTAGGGGAGAGGCAGACTGAGGATTGGTAGGATATTTGGTAGGATCTCCAGAGAGGGCTATGGTGAATAATGAGAGGAAAGTCCTCTGTATCAGAATGAGTTTGAAAAGAACATTCCAGGCAGAGAAAACAGCAAGGAACAAGGCCTTTAGCTACAGTGGCCATATCATTACAGAATTAACTCCAAGAACCACATGGAGACACTGCTACATAAACTCATTCGCTCAACGAATATTTAATTTAATATAAATGTATAACTGCCTCAAAAATATGCTTCAGTAGAGTGCGTCCTATTGGACATTAATCAGTTTAAGTGCCATTAGCCAAAGTTCTAATTATAGGAGACTTTTAAATTCGGCTTTTCTTCAACCTTTGCCAGGCAGAAATGTTCCTTATAGGACATAGTACTTAGCACATAATGGAAATTCTAAAGGACAGCTATTGGATTGGAGTGAATGCTTCAACTTATTTAAAGTTTCATGTTTGTTTGATTCCTTTGGTGTAGAATGTTGTTCCCTGGTAAGAAAACATAATGATAGGCCACAATTAAATTTTGCTCTATCTAAAACTTCTGATGTATAATTGAAGATCTCAATTACTATGTATGTAATAGCAGGATTATAATAAATTGATAAATATAAAATGAGGTAGCATTGGTAGTTTTGCTAGTGGACTAGCATCCATCGAACTCTATATAATAGCACAGTGCAGTGTCATTAACCCCATGCAACTTTAAATAACCCTATAGTATTATTATTAGCACATTTTTAGAAAGAAAATTGAGGTATAGAAAGATTAACTTTCTTAATATTATACAAATAGTGGGAAAGCTGGGACATGAACCCAGATGAATGACTCCCGTCAACCACTAGTTGTAAGATAATCACAACAAGGACTAAAATGAATTGAGGATTTACTACGGGCCAGGCATGGCTAAGCACATCACATATATTAACTAACTTAATCACACAGCAACATTCTGAACTAGATACTCTTAAGTTTACATAGCCAAACTAATTACATTTGGACATTTTAACTTCTTCTTAATCATAGATTTCTTTAGTTAGCCCAAGTTGTCTTTTCTGCCTTCGTCTGTACTCTGTCTTGCCATTGCTTGGTCAGTATTCAAGGGTCGGAATAAGGAGCTTCCCTCTGGCCCTCCCAAAATTTCAAATTTGAGTTTTAACTAAAATGTCATGCCCTGCAATTGAGGATAATAGAATCAATTAAATGGAATGTGAATTGCTAGTCTGCAAAATAACCTATTGTAAGAAGCATTTAGTAAATGCTGGTGCTAATGAGACCAGAGTACTCCCTTGTGTTCAAGAGACCAAAGTGACCTCCAAATCCAAATGAAGTCGAGTATTTCTCAATCTAAGCAAGGTGGCAAAGTTATATCCTAAGGACAGGATTATGGCTAGCATGAGGAAACTTCCTTTTTAATCAATTATTTTGTAACTATCCAGGGTAACAAATCTGCAACAGGAGGGATGTGGTCTATATGAAAACTAGGAAAGGAGATCCAAAAAGGAAACACCTGCCAGTGTTTATTCAGCTTTGTCCTGGAAAGAGAGGACAGTGAGTCTATTGCAGTGTTTTTCAAATTGTAGGCTGTGACCCATTGGTAGGTCAAAAATTGATTATTGGATAGTGACTGACAATTTTAACAAGACAGGAGAGATCAGAGATTATTGCATGAGATTTGGTTCAGTGTTATTTTGTGAAACTTCTGTTTCCACTGTAAAATAAATAAATATATACACCTATGTATGCACACATACACATTTGACATACTCTTTGATGTGGCAATACATTTCTCTCCATGGGTCTCTTTGAAAACTATTAGTACACTGATGTTAATTTTTCTAAACTGGTGGTTCTTAAACTTTGGGATTTCATAGAACCACAATTCATCCTTGAAACAGGAAGAACAAGGAACAATAATACGGTTGCCAATATTTTTACTCTGCCAAGTTTAAATATGACAAAGATAATGCTACTCTCCCTACAATGAAGAGTTTTGACATCAAAAATTACAATGACATAATCATGAAATACAGCACATTCTTTCAAATTCAGTATTTTTCGTTTTATGGTAAGTCTACTGCATTGCTCTTATATTTTTTTTCCACTTCAGATTCATGAAATCCAGCCAAATCCAGGAGAACAAGATGTGGCTGAGCAGTGCATAGTTACCCTCACTCACCTCAGTGAAACATCTTTAGCTATATCTCTCTTTTGCTTCTTTTCTGCACTTGCTAAGCTTCTGACGTGTAATTTTATACTGGAGGAGGTACAACCTCTAGTACCATGAGCCAGAATAGAGGAAATGAACACTCGGTTTATTATGCCAGATAGTTCTTTCTTCATTAATTAGTGCCTGGCTTCATAAATGCTCCCTTGTGAATTTGAATAACGTGAATCGACTTTTCCCAAATCTTATCATCAAAGAGTAAGTGAGTAAGATTACATTTCTGGACCTACAAGCTGGAAAATTGGATATTTCAGGCCATGTAACTCTGAGGGACAATCAAAGTTCAGCTCATGATAATTCCTGCTATTTTAACATCAGTCTGATTAGTTCCCAAAGCTAACCCCAGAAGCTCACACACTGTTTACCAGGTTTTCCAATGCTTCTCGTGAAAAGCATGCAGTAGCTCCTTGTTCCTGGCTTCTGCATCCAACCCACTTCCACTTCGAGGGTGCCTTTTAAATGCTGTCATCTCAGCTTCCAGAGCCTGGATCTGATTACCTTGCTACCTGAACAAAAGCCAGGCCAGAGCAGACATTGTAAGCAGTTCTCCTGACCAATTTGTTCATGTTCATCCTCCAATTGCTATCAATGATTTGACTAAGAAGGGCTCCCGAAAGTTGTCAGCCACACCCCTCACCACTTCATGGTGGGTGACAACCCAAAGCAACCAGCTAGCCTCCCTCTTAAAGATATCTCCTTAGCTTCAACTTTTTAGGGGTTATAGTTCCAGAGATCTGACTATAGTAGTGTTGCATCATGACTAGGGCACAAGTGCCAGAGCAAGAGCATTTATTCAAGACCTACGAACTCGTAAACTTGAAAACTAGAACATGCTTCCACGTTGGACACAAGTTAGCCCCTGAACTAGTCATATAAAAAGGGGGTTGCTAAACAAATCATCAGCATGGACAAAATATAAGGAGCTCAATCAGTCATTTCATTTTATACCCGTTAACACATAGATTATATGCATTCAAAAAGACAGTCCTAATGAATCAGAACATATCTATTCATTGAAAGGAAATTCCAGTAGCACTTAAACTTATAAATGCTTTTCCAGCAATTAGTTCAACTTACCAGATATACTTAAAAATAATATAATTGCATTTCTTTTTTTTTAAATCCTATAATTCAGATAATATTTTTTTTCTAATTTAGATCGGGCTTCCTCCCATTTAAACTAAATTAGTTCAGTCTTGTGTCAGGGATATTTACACTTGTTTCTCTTGCTGGCTTCATTACCCTCTCTCTGCCCTGATTCTTTTAAAGGTCAATCCCTGAACTGGAAAAACTCCATCTTCCCACGTTTTCATTTCTCTTACACCCTGCAGAGGAGTGAAATTAGCAGTGAGAGATGGACATGCCTAATCACCATAGCAGATTGTGGTTCTAAGTAGCTGCTGCAATGAACTGCATACACCAGTTATAGTGTTTCAAGTGCAGACCGAATATTTCTTTCCTTGAAGGGTTCTTCAGCTGTAGGTGAACACCATCTTTCATAATACTTGAAATTCAGCAGCTCATTCTCTGTCTCTCTTGTGCTCCTAAAACTTTTTTTTTTTTCTATTATAATGCTGTCCTTCTTGCCCACAGGCCTGAATTTCATTGAGAGCTTCTCCACATCTTTATCTTTTGAGTTTTCCTTGTTCCACCCCCATGTCATATTGAAGGGTCTTAATTACAGGAAATAACTAATAAATGTTTGCATTATTTAATTAGATCATGCCATCAAAACCTTCACGAGGAAACTCAGTCTTCACAAGTTGGAGTGCTCAGTATCACGTAATGAGAGTCAGACCTGAAAAATCAAGTTCAAGTCACTTGATTTCTCAGTCCTCTCAAAAACTGCCTTGGCTGTGAGCAGTGACTAAAGAATACCATATTGTTTTTAAGGTAGAAAATTCAAGACAATACTAACAAAAGTACTCTGCAAAAATGTATTAAAATATTCATTAAATTACAAAATGTTCTCACTTAAAAAAGCCTTAGAACTCAAATATGCTAGTTTTATAAATGATAAAAGTAAGACCCAGAGACACTGATTTCCTTTTGGGTTTTATTACATCTCATCATGTCTGCCATGAATCAGGCCTGATATGACAATTGTGTCTGTGCAGTGGCCCAAAATAGTTTAGGAAGAGTAACCAATAAAACCAGCACCTGAGAACAGCTAGCCAAACCCTACCCCTTCTCCTCTTGTCACCTACTTGTGTTACCTGGGTTTCTGGCTCTTTTCATTTTTTTCAACTGGAATAATGCCATAGTTTCCCTAAGGCCACAGTTTTTTGCAGCAAACAAATGTGAGCCCAGAGAGAGAGAGAGGAATTTGGAACTACACATTTTTAGCATTCAGAGATAATTCAAGATGGTTCAAGTACTTTCTAAGTGTCAACACCCAAGCAAATGCTCTTGCTACCCCCAGTGTTTGCCTGCAAAAACATTTTATTGCTGAAACATACTGCATTGCCAGAATGTTTTTGATAAAGAGCATTTGTCGCAGAGGGTTCTATATAGATACAGTCTCGCTTTCCTCAGGGATCCTAAATTTTAACCTGAATATGTAGAAATTACAGAAAGAAGATTAATAGGTAATTTATAGAAATCCATTATGTGGATGTTCATTAACTCAAAACACAGAGCAGAATGAGAGGAAATGGTTTTATATTGCTACGATAAGGATTTAAATTATCTATGAAGAAGAACTTCCTGACAAATACCAGACTTGGTTACCAAAATGGTTGTGGAATTTCCTTCTCAAAGCTTTCAAATGAATATCATTTCCTTTTAAGACTGGGTTAGAAGTTGTTGTTGTCTTTGAATTTGGGTGGGGTTTTTGTTTGTGTTGTTGTTGTTTTGTTTTGTTTTTGAAATAGAGGACAAAACTGTATGACCCTAGACATCCATTTGTCAGGATGCTTCAAGGAACAACTTCACAAAATAAACCTCAAAATTAACAATTTCAAACTAAGGCTTACTAGATCATATATGAATACATGATCCGAGTAACTCCATATCATATACAACCAGAGGAATGGGATTAAAATTGGAATGGGTTGTACTTCATGTATGTATAATATGTCAAAATACACCCTACTGTCATGTAGAAACAAAATAAATAAAATTTCTAGAAACAAAAATAAATAAAATTTCCAAAACAAAATGAGACTTAGTAAACTCTAAAACATGTGACCAAAAAATTTCTAGAATTTCCTTCATAGTGGAGATTTAAGATTCCATTTACAGTAGAATGGCATCATGAAGAAGGAATGGAAGGGTAGAAAAGATTGGATAAGAAAAGAAAAAGTGAACCATATCAATATGTTCACCTTACTATTCTATCCAGAGCCCTATACTTCGCCAAGCATCCATCTATTTATGAAAAAAAAAAAAAAAAAAAACAGTGGAAAACCCACCCACTTCCTTAAAGTATTGTTTTTCAAGATCTTAACAATATCTTGAGACAACCACATGAAAAGCACCATAATATTAGAAAAGCATTATTAATAGATTACTTTTTTAATTTAAAGGTTTTTGCCTTAGTTCCTGTTTGCTTTAGGATTCTGCAATGAGAAAAGCAAAAGCTAAGGGTTATTGTGATGTTAAGGGGTTTCCTGAGGCTGAAAAGAGACAACTTCAACACTTCATTAGGTACTGCCTTGTATTGTCTTCTAATTGCTTCTTGTGCGTAAGTCTTGCTTTTCCCAAAAGATTTGAGTTCACCAGGATAAGGACCTTGATTTATATTTCTTTCATATTTTCTAAAACTCTAAGTCTACACTGAGCACGTAGCAAGTCACTTAGAGTAATCGACTGATTTACCTGGAAATAAGGGCGAGGCCCCCCTGTATATTTCCCTGAAAGTGTGCTACACAGTACTCTTTGACAGTACTCTGTAAATGAGCAAGGCAGAAAGACACAGCAGAAGGGGTATTACTTTTTAATATAGTATATGCAACACAATATATCAACGACTTATGGGGAAAAAATGAAATCACATCTTCAGAGCCAAGAGGCTGAACTAAACAATTAGATTAGTAAGGGTTTTTATTCATTTATGTATTTAACACATATGCTGCTTACCACGTTCCAGTCACTGGTCCAAACAGTTCACAAACATTAGCTCATTTGCTCCTAATAACAATTCACAGCAATAAGATAAGAATTATTATTATTATTATTATCCTCATTTTATGATAAGAACCTGGGGCCTAGAAAGAATAGGCAAAATGTGTTCAAGGTCATACAACCTTCCTGAATTTGAACCTGGGAAGTCTGGCTTATCATTTATTCTGTTTACCAAGGAGAGAGAGCTCCAAAAGTCAGAGAACAGGAAGAGCCGCCATTTTCAATCTTCAGCAGTTTCCATTTCAGTGACCAGAAAGCTTTTGCTATCTGCAAAGAGAAGTATGGGGGGAATAGGGTAGTGATGAGGGGAGTGAAGGGGTGAAAACTTGCTGAGATAATCTGATGAAAGAGATGAAATAGGAGGCGAAGCATGTAGATGTATTAATGTACAAAAGGGGAAAAAAATTGCCACATGGGAGAATTGAATAAAATTACCCACTTCATCACATTATTAGGAAACTTATATCCCCTTTTTTATCAAGGATAGGGAGAAAGGGAACATAGACAATTTTTAGCAGAATGGTAAATAGTTTTTAGGAGAACTTAAAACCATTGTTGTATGATCTTGGATAATATACAACAGCCTGGGACAAAGTTCAATGGGCTCCTGAGTCAAAGATTGAAAATGATTCTCTATGGGACTGAAGTAGGGCACAGTGGTGGGTGACTATTTTAGTCAGCTTTTTCACTTCTGTGACTAAAGGACCCTAACAGCACAATTATAGAGAAAGAAGTTTATTTGAGGGCTCACAGTTTCAGAGGTCTTAGTCCGTAGAAGGTCGACTCCATTTCTAGGAGCTCGAGGTTGAGCCTGCACATCATGGTGGGAGAGGGTAGTAGAGGAAAGCAGCTCACATCATGGTGACCAGGAGGCAGAGAGGGAGTCCACTCTCCAGATACAAAATATATACACCAAAGCCACGCCCCAATTCCTACCTCTTCCAGCCACACCCTACCACTTCAGTTAATCCCACGAGGGATTAATTTACTGATTAGGCTAAGGCTATAACCCAATAATTTCTCCTCCAAATCTTCTTGTATTGTCTCACATGTGAGCTTTCAGGGGGCACCACATCTAAACCATAACAGTAACGAAGTTCTGTCCAGAGAAGTTGACAGACTTCAGTCTTTCTCCCTGTAGGATATGAGTTTAGTCTTACCTGGTTAATGCAATTTCAGCAAGACTCAAGGTAATTGTGTTCCTCTTTAGGTGGATCCCATCGTGTAGAAAAGAGAACTTTGCACAAAGTTCCTCCCTGTGATAGGAGTGTGGAAACATGGGAAGATAAGAGGGACCTTGATTTTGAGGTAGGTTCTAAGGCTTCATAGCAGGTCAAAATATCAGACTTGGGGGTATTATTTTCCGAGCCCCAACAAGAGCATACATCTGATCCTGGAAGGGTAGTATTTAAGGCATCACTGCTCACATCCATTGAATAGAACTTCTCCACACCTCAAAGGGAGGCTGGAAATGTGATCTTTAGTTGAGTGCCCTATGTTAAAAACAGTATAATTCTATAGAAAAAGTTCTTTCCTGTCATCTGGATTTCTACAACATCTCTGCTTAAATGGCTGTGGTCCAAAAGGAATTCTCTTATCAACCAATCCAAGACAGCACCCTGGACACTCTCTGGGCCTTTACTGTACTTTATTTTTTCTTTCCAATACTTACCACTGTCTGACAACATTGCATTGTATTTTTATTTATAATCGGTGTCCAACTCCCCTTCTTTTAGAACATGTGTTCTATAGGGTCAGAGACTTTGTCTCTTGTTCAATGCTGTCTTCCCAACACCCAAGAATCACTCAATATTTGTTAAATGAATGAATAAATGATGAATGAATGGTTTTATAACTTGATTTCCTACCTGTTGACCAATAAAAAGTACAAGAGTTTTGTTATCTTAACTAGTGCCAGAATTCTTGGGAAAGGGATAAACTCATTCATGATTTAAAAAAAAAAAAAAATCTTCTTGGGGTATAGGATAAGACTCAACATTCAGTATTTGAGTATGATTTCCCTTTATGAACAAGGAGAAAACAAGACAGACAAGTAGGAACAGAAGACCCAGCTATCATCCCAACTATGACCCTGAAATTCCATTAACATCTGCTACACTCAGGATGAATACCTTGAGTAGATTGTATAATGCTTAAAGAAAGGTCAGGGTTCACAACTGGGCAGATATAGAGAAGTTCAAGATGGTACATGGGGACATGTGCACCAAAGAGCCAGAGGAGGCCTTGAGAACCCAAGCCCATCTGGAATTTTTGAAAATCTTAGAGTTTCTAAAGTGACAGCACATAGAGAATGGGTGAAATCCATCTTAAATGCCAACATTCTATATTATTTTTGCTTTATCTCTCATTTAGACAGCAACTCCTTTTACCTGTTGTTATCATTGATGGGTTATTATGGGGACTTTGGGAAAGATTAGAGTCATGTATTCACGTGCTTTTCATCATTAATATTCCCAGTGGAAGTGAATAATTTTTTCACTCTGCACTACTTTGGCAAAGGATAAGGTACAGAGAGGACCTTCAGGATTTTCCAAAAACTGCCCCCTTACTTTCTGCCTGTACCCACTACAGGGTGCAGGGGGTACAGGATTCAGGGTACATCTGATTCACCAAGATGCAGTCAGATATCCTTCAACCCCACCCTGATTTCTGTCTAATCCATTTGATCTTAGTAACATGCCTTTATCCACCATCTTTGGTATTTAGCCTCACATTAGACTTTTCTTTAATTAAGAATATTTTCACAAAGCCCTTTGTTTTATAATGTAATCTTACAAGTTAAGCTTTAAGAATAGTAATATGTATAAAAAGTATTAGACAGAGGGGTTCAGGGAATAAATAAAGACTGTTAACAATAATTCTTAAAGAACTTCATATTCCTGGTTATCTATTATTGCACGTAAACTATCCTCCTGTAGAGACTATGGATGTCACTATGTTGATTTTTCTTTCCGCTCATGTGGTTAACTCGCTCATCCAACCCCAATACTGCTTCCTACTCAAGAGGCCACCCAACCTTTGAAAATTTTTTGAAGTCCAATATGGGGATCCAGAGGAAAAGATACATGGAGTAGCCAGCTTAAATTTCTCTGCCTCATTAGTCCCTGGGAAAAAAAGACTTTCCATTCTGTAGGCTCATTCCAGGACTCCAATCACTGTCATAATTAAATACACCAATAATGCATGGGCCAAGCAAGGAGGCTACTAAGCTGCCTCAGGGTAAGATATTGTGACAAAGAAGTGAGTAGTACTTCTATAAGTAGTTGTTTTTGTTTGTTTTTTGTTTTGAGTTTTGTTGTTATTGTTTATTTGTTTAGTTTTGGTACTGGGGATTGAACCCAGGGGATCTTTATCACTGAGCCACATCCCCAGACCTTTCCATTTATTTATTTTTTTTCTTTGAGATGGGGTCTTGCTAAATTGCTTAAGGCCTCACTGAGTTGCTGAGGCTAGCCTTGAACTTGCAATCCTCCTATCTCAGCCTACCAAGCCACTGGAATCACTGGTGTGCACCAGCATGCCCAGCTTCTAAGTATTTTGTATGGAAGACTATACAGATCTTGGGACCAATGCCTTAGCCAGTAACAAAGTAGGCATTTTCCTAGAGCAACCTGTATGCTTATGTGACTTGCACACCTAAGGTAAAAGTAGGCAGCTGGTGGTCAACTAGAAGATTTAAGTTCCCAAATATAACCTGTCCTTCCCTCACATTCCTGGATGGCAGCAGAGTTGAGCCCCTCTTTAGTTGCTACCCCTGTGTATCTATATACCCTTATTTACCTACCTGCCATTGAGGCAGAATCTTGCAAAGGTGAACAAATAAATTCATCTTTACATCCCCAGTGCCTCACACTTATTTCCCATGGAAAAAGACTATTGAGCTCCCCCCACCCACTTGCATTCTCTTGTTTCAGTCATTATTCTTAAACAAGTCACTTTCACTTCCAGGAGTCCTTTATCTGTCATTGTATTAGGTCTAAACTTCGCTACTTAATTTCCAAGAAACTTCATAGTATGTAACTGATAGATTCAATTTTAAAATTTTTTCTTCTAGAAAAAAAAATGTTACCAATTTCTATCAGAAATAGGATGTAATTTAGGAAAACTAAATGGTGAATTCAGATACATAGAGTTACCTCAAATTCTAACTCATTAATGGCGTTTTCTTTGGTTGTGTGCTTTACCCTTATATTAACTCTTGCTGCCTTTAGAGTCCGCATCTATTACTAACTATGATACATGCTGTCTTTTACAGGGCAGGAGGGTCTGCACACCATAGCTCTTTATAATTCCCATGATTACTAAGCTAGACAACATATCCACAGAAATAATTACTTCAAATAAAAGAGAAAGGGAGATGGAATGGAAATTATGGCCAAAGGCCTTTAGTTTTATCTGTAACAGCCTTCTAAAAGAATACATAGATTGTTTCCAAGGATGACTACAGCAATCTCTCCCATGCTGCTTCCCATTTTGCCATGGGAAAGGTTGCTGCTCTCCCCATAACTTTGTGGCGTCTATCCCATTAGCTTGAATCTGAGCTTGGCCTGTGACCCGCTTGGACCATAGACTGTGGTGGAAGTGACAAGGGAGTGTTCCAGAGCCTACCCTTTCTAAGAGTGCTTGCAACTTTTGCATCTATTTCCTTAGGATATGAGGCAGCACATAAAGAAATCTGGCTTCCCTTCTAAAGGATCAGACAGAGTTTCTGGAGGCTGAAGAGAAAACTCAGTATTCTAGTTATCTAAGCTGAAGCATCAGAAATGTGAATAGGGCAATCTTGTATTTATCCCCCCAAACTACAGCTGAATGAGCATGCCCAGTGGAGATGACCCATTCCAGCTGAGCCTTGCCTAGCCAGCCACAGAACCATCAGTAAATAAAATGACTGGTACTTCAAGCCACTGGGTTTCAGGCTGATTTGTTACACAGCAATAGATTACTGCTATAGTTGCATTATTCAAAATTAATTTTAAAAAATAAATAAGTGTACATGTAAATCATTCTTCTTCTTAAGAAAGAACCTCTCTCCTTTCCCACCTTACATTCCATCTCCCTAACATCTCTATTTATCCAGCTGATTATATAATCTCCAACAATGCAATGCAAAATCTGTGCAAATCAAGGCAAAATCAGGGTGAAGTGATTATAATGTGAAATCATCTTGCAAAATGTGTAGAAAATCATAAAGTTGATGAAGGTAATGTTAGAAAAGCCCTTGAATCATGGGCAACTCTTCTGACAAATGAAAATCTGCAGCTGGAATAGTTAACATTTTGAAGAAGATAAAAAATCCACGTGGGAGATATACAATAAGTGCTTCAAAAGGAAATGATTTGAATGTCAAAATTCAAGAGAGGCTCTTGGAAAATTGATGAAGCCCTCAAATATTTTTGAAATGATGACACTTTTATGATTTGCCCACAGAAGTCAAATGAAGAAGGACATGGTATCGCGATACTGAATAATTTTGTTAGAAAATTTAACTTCTCGAAACCAACACTTGATTCAACTTTTGTTCTAATAGTTAACACACTCCTGACCAACTAAATTTTTTAAAATATAAGTTAAATTAATTTTAATAATTGCTTTGCTTTATTTTTTTTAAAGGATAAAAGTCTCATCAAATCTTCTTACCTTTTTGATTCCTATTTTTAAGTATTCACTTTAAGTGGGTATCAGTTATCTGAGGAAATTGAGGAACTCAGTACATGTCTTCAACTCATCTATTCCTAACTAGCAGGTATATTCATTAAGGGTGGAGTCTTGGGTCAGGCTTTATAAATATTCCCTGGATGCTACAGATAACAGAAGATAGAAATTCAACAAATGAGACAGCAAATGACCTGCTGATTGATTGGCTTAGATGCAGATATTGCCATTGAAGAATAGCATTGTTCCATTATCAATCCCTGACCCAATATGGGCTAGCACTTTTTCTTCTCTAAACTTTTCATAGAAGACCTGCTACAAACTTCCTTCCACTTTCAAAGACTGGATACATTTAAAACCAATTCAAGCATGTAAAGTCGTTTTAGGAAATAAGCCCTATGTACCTAGGGCTCAGCTAAGGAGGACTAAGTTTGAGAACAGGTGTGCCACTTCACTGAGCAGGAATTTGGAAATGTCAAACATTAGGAACACTCCAGCTCAACCCGCCTGCAGTCACAATTCTGGGCACGTGTCAACAAATGCCTTGCAGAGACGGGCATTTTAAAAGATCTTTCACCATGGATTCAAAATTAGGTAAAACCAAAAAAAAAAAAAAAAATTTATAAAGGAACCACTTTGGGGAGGGCAAAAGGTTTCTAAAAAAAAAAAAAAAAAAAAAAGTGGTCATTCAAAGACACTATGACAATACTCCATAATATTGCTTATTTTACCAACCCTGAAGTTCAGTCTCTTTCAACTTCCACTCCATCCCTGATTGCAAGAATAGTAAGTAATAAGAAGAACTGGGCTGTTTTCTTTGTCATTATCAGAACTTCCACTTCTCTGCAAATGAGAAATTTACAACACAAACTTGGCTGCACATATTTTTTAAACTGTACCCCTCCCACTAGGGCACCGGGTGTTCTGCAGCCTATCAGTCAGTTCTGGGGCAAATGCAAACAATACTTTCCGTTATAATAACTCGTATCCAGGAAGAAAAAACAGTCTCTGTAGCATAGCAGCCAGAGAAAAGTTTACTAGCTTTAGCCAATTGGAGGCTGTGGATCTGGGCCAACTTAGCATGTTTTTCTCCGCCTCTAGATGAAGTCATGATTGAAATATGGCATTGAAGTTATTTTAAAAGGGGAAGGGGAATAGGAAAGAAAAGCTAAACCTGCACCAAAGTGCTGTGTGCAATGGAGAAAGTGGTAAGGAAGTGTGTGCATGCTTCTGAACTCTGAGTGGTTCTCAGTTCTGTAACCTTCGCCTCCCACTGGGTGGAGTAGGACCTTTAAGAGCAGCTGGAATGCAGTTCCCTGATCAGCTTAGCCAGTTGTTGCCTGTCTGAACCTCTGCCAGCCTGAAGAGCGGTGCTCAGAGCTTAAACCAGAGGGCCTCTTTCTGCACCCTCACCGCCACCCTTCTCACCCCAGCAAGAAGAATCTCCCAGCAGGAGAGATTGTTCCCATCTGTCCAACCATGGGAGAGGATGCTGCACAAGCGGAAAAGTTCCAGCACCCGAGTTCTGACATGAGCCAGGAGAAGCCACCAAGCCCCAGCCCGATTCCCTCCTCCACACCAAGCCCCAGTCTGAACCTGGGGTGCACCGAGGAGGCTATCCGGGACAACTCGAAGGTGAACGCCGTCACGGTGCACACGCTCCTAGACAAGCTGGTGAACATGCTGGACACCGTGCAAGAGAACCAGCACAAGATGGAGCAGCGGCAGATCAGCCTGGAGGGCTCAGTGAAGGGCATCCAGAACGACCTCACTAAGCTCTCCAAATACCAGGCCTCTACCAGCAACACTGTGGGCAAGTTGCTGGAGAAATCTCGAAAGGTCAGCGCCCACACTCGCGCTGTCAAGGAGCGCATGGAGAGACAGTGCGCTCAGGTGAAGCGGCTGGAGAATAACCACGCTCAACTCCTCAGACGCAACCATTTCAAAGTGCTCATCTTCCAGGTCAGTGTCCCCTACGCCTCCTCACACGTGGGCGGGGGGTCTTCAACATTCATGATCTCAGTCCTCCTGGCTCTCCTGGCCATTTTTACATCTGTCCTGCCTGTCAGGGATCACACACAAGAGGCATTGTCCCTGGGTTGCCTGCAGCAGACAAATGTGAAATCTGCATACAGGAGTGGGAACTTCCCAAGTGGCTTCAGCTAAAAACCAAGGTAGATGCTCCTGAGGTTGGGAAAGTGGGGTCATTTTTCAGTGAGCACCTGGATGCATTCCATATAGTTTGAGGAGACAGGCAGGTGCATGTACCCACCCTAGTCAAACTCCTTTGTCTCTTTGCAATAGGAACATTGGCAGCAGCTGTTAGCTTAACAGGGCAACTTAATTCAGTGGCTGCTTATTAGCTCTTTGTAATCATAAGTTTTTTGTTTTGTTTTGTTTTGTTTAAATCAAGAAACTCATAACAATTTCAACTGTCCCCTTTTCCAAAGACCACCAGTGTTTTAGGGACTAACCAAGTGATTGATTGATTCCATTAGAGTTGAACTAGCCTTGTTCTTTAAAGACTTTTTTGGGCAAAGCATTCTTGTTGAGTTCTTTTTCTAACAAATGATGCACTAAAAATGCAGAGCATAACTCTTTACAAACACTAGATATGCCTCTCATTGCTCAGAGAGACCACATCTGTAAAGTAAAATAAAAGGAGTGTTATCAGTTACAGTCACAAAGCCTAGTCTTGAATATTTTCTCCTTCAAATGGTTGCCTTAGAATAAAAAGGCCACTTAATTTTTTTTTTAATGCATCAATGATGCAGTTAATGTAGCAAGAGGCTATTTGGGGACAGGGAGATTGCGTAGGGCCGTTGTTCCGCCAAGTGGTGGGCATTTGTGAATCCAAGGGCAGCCCTGCCTAGGGCTGGAAGTCCTTCCGCCTGGTGGAACCCAGCCAGCCCAGAGCCCAGGAAGCGATTGCCATCCTGCCTCAGGGCTGTCTCATTGTGACCATGTGAATAGGAGAGGATTTCAAAGCCATGGAGGGGAGAGCCTATAACCAACAGTTTGATTGTGAAAGGCACACAGGGAAAGCCTTCATCTCCCAAGAAAGACGTAGAAATTGAGATTTAAACGGAGGGAGCCTTCTTTTTCTGAATGAATCTACTCTGCCAAGTTAGAACCCAAGCCTTCCTATACCCATAAAAGGAAAGACTCATCCGTTGCTTTTTTGTCCTCCTCAAAAATCGCACTTGAATGTTATAAAAGTTTAGGCAGCTGATGCTCTCCTGCACCTTGAAGGCTTTCACAGTCAGGAAACTTTTCAGCTTTTAATACAAATGCAATAGATTTTCACATACCAAATGAACTGAAAAGAGATTCTGTAAGCCTATGAGATCCTCACTTTATTAGTGTAAAAGATAGTAGAAATCTCAGGTCTTAAGCCATTCCTAAATTAAATAGTGATCTCTAAACAAAATCAAACACGTACAGTCCTGTTTAACTCTAACACACCAAAGGAAATCCACCCCCCTTTTCATTATAAATGAGGGATATTATCTTGCATTTCATTCCTCAGTTAAGGAATGGGAGAAAGTATTTATCTAGTAAAGGAAAAGCACAATTTATTGGGATTGGTTTTTGTTTTGTTTATACACAGAATTCTGCAAATGTTTGTGTTGGGGGGAATAAGGAGGGAGTAATGTGACTAGAAGTTCAAGAGAATTGTGAAACTGATGTTAAAAATATATATACTGTTGGGTAACTTAAAGGCACGTGCTGTTGATGAGGGCCTGACATGGTCACCTGTTTTGTTACATTGGACTGACAGGTGTGAAATTGCAACCAGAAACAGTAGGATTCTCCACATAGTGAGAAAAGATTTAAAAAAAAAAAAAAAAAAAAAGGTGTGGCGGGGGGGAGGGGAGGTGTGCTCAAGACCAAATGGAATCTAAGAGAATCCAAAACAATCTGCTCAGACTCCATTCTGGGTCCCTCTTGCAAGCAACCCCAGGGATATTTTTGAAGAGTATTTGAGGAGTCAGGGGACTAGAAGCAAGTAACTGGCCTTTTCTTAAGCTGTGTAGGGTCCTTTATTGGCCTAAGGGATATGAGAAATCACAAGTCTCAAGGCATTGTAAGAGGATGATTTGGAGAAACAAATGCAAGTATCGTTCCCAATGGGAACATTGCTTTTTCTCTTGTTCTTTCTTGAAGCTGGAGTTTCAGTAGGGTAGCAAGGGTGCCAAGGAACAGCAATCATATGTGTTAGAAAGCAGTCCAGTACAATGGTTGAAAAGGTAATTTTTAGAATCAAACTGGCACAAATCCTAGTATCATCACTTGCAAATATGTGATCTTTGACATATTTATATCTTCTCCAAGCCTGTTTCTTCGTCTGTACACTGAGGATATTAATATCATTAAAATTATATTTGGGCACTCAACAAGCCCTGCATATACTGCTAAGCATCTTTCTGGGCATTATTTCAAGTATCCCCAATTTAGAGATAAGAATGCTGAGAGTCAGAGGTGTTTACTTCTTGTCTGAAGTTACTTAGTAAGCAAATGGTGAAGCTAGGATTCAAACTCACATCTATTTGACCCCAGAATATATGTTCTTAGACACTGGTACTTTCTTTCTCATCTTTCTTTTGTAAGGTGATGAATAAGGAAATAACATTTTAAACAGTGAGCACAGACTGACGTGATATAAGTGCTCAATGAATAAGATGCTATTACTAAGTGGATCTGAAATGCATTTGCTCAGAGAGGAGGCCACACTTATACTTAGTTAGAACTATGGCTCTTGGATCAAAACTAATCCCACACTTCCCAGGATCTTAAAAGAGCTGTGCAGATGCCTCTTGAGTTGAGGCTTATACACACACACACACATACACACACACACACACACACACACACACACACCAATGCATGGTATGCCTACCATCATGTTGAAATCAGCATTATGTCATGTTGCCAAGGAAGTATAGTAATCTGCCCAAAAGACCTTCTCTAAATAAACCTTTCTAGTAGCAGCAGCATCTACACAATGTAGCAGAAGGGGAATGTGTCCTAGACCTGCAGGGAATGTGGAGGTTAGGTAGTGTACCAGGTGCCACTTGGTATCTTTATATAGTTTCTCATTTTCAGTATCCACTTGAACACTATGCTGGACTTTCTGTTACTCAATCTATTGATTTTCTTGTTCAAGACAAAATTATGTAAAAATAAGAGAATGCAAAAAGAAAATCTGCCCCCCTGGTTTGGACATTATTAGTATTGTAATATTGCAAATATTATGTTTCCAGTTTGTGAAGTCCTGTCATTTCTCCAAAATCTACAAATGTATATTGGCTGCTTGGTTGACTAGACACTAAAATATTTGCTTTATTTCATTTCAAACTTTGTTCTTTATCTGTGCTACTTAAAACGTGTCATTTATTTATTGAAATCTGTGCTGAACTTTACAACATTGCTGTAGCTGTTAAGCATCTAATTTCTTAGCAATTACTTCAAATTATTACCAGTAGTATCTAAAACTGGAGAAACAATCAACTCCCTTTGAGCAATTAAATAAATTTTTAAGTCCTCATTAAACTCAGCATCTTTCCTTTTTAAAGTTTTTTTAACAGCTCAAGATCAATGTTTGAATTCAAAATACTGTGACATGACCCAGTATTAATAAAATACAACTCATAGGCATTAATAATCAAAAAGCAAATGTTATAGATAGACAAAGACTAAGACTTTGCCTATAAGCATGCCTATTTTTGATTAAGAAAAAATACAATTTGTACAGAAAAATCAGTGGATTTATAGTTAAGAAGAAATTTTCTCTGTTGGTTGAAGAGGCTAGAATTTCAAAAGTAACTGGCCCTGAGGGCATGGTGTCCACTTATGTCCTTTTAAGGTTCTAGTAATGACTATTTGAAAAAGCAGTTGGGGAATAATTTTGAATTCAGTGAACAAAATGAGAGTACTCATGGCCAACTTACACTTTCCTCCACATAAAATTGTGAAATTGGGTGAAAAAAATAGAAAGGTTAGATATTTGCAGTGGATACATTTCTGGAGAATTGAGCCTATAAATGTGCTCAAATATTAATCATTTGGTTCCTTAGATGAGATCAGAATTTTAGAAAAGTGCTAAAAGCATAATATCTTAGGACTGTTTTAAAATTGATTTTTTTTTAAATTGTACTTTATCCAAAGCCACTGCTCTAAAAACTGTTGAGTTAGTACAAACTTGGAAGAAATAGAAATACAGATAATCAAAGATACCTTTCTACAACAACTTGCCATGTTTCTATCACATTGATTAACATTCCCATAATGAGATATTGGTTTTGATATGTTACACAGCAATGCCCTTTTAGTTTATAAAATAACAAAATACTAGTTCTTCTTGTTATTACATTTATTGAATAACAGCACTGCCCCCAGCACTTTAAATGAATAACTGATTACCGTTGATACATCTTCAAAAAATCATTACCTTCTCCTATATGTAAAAAAAAAAAAAAAAAAAAAAAAGTAGCTTCTTTGTCATGTGTAAGTCTTCCAAGTAAATGTTGCCTTTTCCATTTTTTTGTAATCTGTATTTGTTGGAATTTAATGAATGAAAAAAAAGTTCTCCCATACAACTCAGGTCCTGCAGTTTTGATTCTTGCTATGAAGCAAAACACATTTGGCATGAGTACATCATGGAATCATTCCTACAATTCTATTTTGTAGGGTTTAGATTAATATCACACAATCAAATATTTTAGAGCTGGAAAGCACCTTAATAATCATTTAGTTTAAATTCATTTGTTATCAAAGAAGCAGAGGCCCTAGGAAACCAAGTCACTAGCAATGTTTCATTTTGTTAATAATGGAAATTACAGAGTAGAATTGTGAAATGAGTAAAAACAAACACTCTAATCCCATGGTGGTAAAGTTCAAAAGTGGGTTTTCTATATCAGCTTTTAAATAATTCAGTGTGATTTGTTTTTTTATTTTGTTTTGTTTTGTGTCTTTTATGAATAACTAAGAACACCTAACCAGTGTGCTCCAAAAAAAAAAAAAAAAAATGAAACCCTTGATAACACTGAAAAATAATGAAACTTTTAAATCCTCCAGAATGCGAAAGACTGCTCAGGGATTATAACTAATGCATTTTATTCTTATGACTTGCTGATTCCACCGACAGCTGCCCTAGGGGTGCAGTTCTAATCAATGGCTTTATCCGCTTGGCAATCTATACCTCAGAAACACAAATCGGAGAAAACCATCAATGTGTAGGAGACCTATAAATCACAATGTCAGGTGGGCATAGTTCCATTTTAATAACTACTAGTTAGAAATTATTGGATAAAATATTCCATGGACACAAATTTATGGTTTCATATCTCTCTGGGATGCCACTGCATCCCTGTAGGAGTATGACATCCTTTGTTATCTTTGTCTAATGTCAAGAATGATTATTTAGTGACAGGAAAGCAAACTGCTGGCTTCTCTCTCCTTATTCAGGCTTTTAAATGACTTAGGGTTGATTTCTTTCTCTAAGGCTGGTCATGGATTCTCCTCCTTTTAAAAGCGTGCATGCCTGCATAGGCACAAAGATTCACTTCCATGAGCTTCAACTCAAGAAGTGCCCAGCAGGTTGGCAAGTTTCTCTGCATTTTATTTACATGCAAGACTGGACGACTGGTTCACAAGAATCAATATAAATAGCCAACAAGCCAGACTGCAAGGAAAAATGCCACTTCTCAAGAGTTCTTTCCACTCCTTTTCTCTTTTTTATGCTGCCAGCATATCCATCATATATGTTTGAAGTGTGCTGTTTAATTCTCCCTTCCTTTGAAAACCTCCTCAGGGTCCTTGTGAAAGGTCAGAATCACAAACACCTGCATCAGTCCAGGCTGAGGACCTTTTTGAAAACAAAGGACAAATAACCAGCTGCTCCTTGGGGCTCCTAGTGGGTAGAACTGCCCAAGGAAGTGAAGCGGCCCACAAGGATTCTTAATGCCATTTTAAGGAGTCACAACCCTTAAGTAAACAGATGGTTAACTAGCATAAGTAAGGAGTGACAGTTAGGGATGTGTACTTACTTGGTCCTCTCCCTTGAAATAGCTGTCAGTCTTAGAATCTGTAAAAGAAAGCAAATCAAAAACATTACAACAGGAAGCTGAAGGCAGAAGAGTCAGTCACCTCACTTGTAGGTATGTGAAATATCAAGGGTTCCCAAGAGGTGTGTGTGAGAGGATTGCATGCCCAGGCACATGGTGAGACCAGGCATCTCAGGGAGGGGACGGTTATGGAGGATTCATCATCTGAAGTTCAACTACCCCATAGCAGATACTTCATGGTCAAACACCATGCATATGTCTTCCAAAAGAACAGACTTTGAAAAGTATCAGCTTTTTTTTTTTTTTTTTGTATATTGAAACAAACATCATGAAAAGGGAAGACCTACATGTGCTTGCACATTTACAAATTTCTGTGTGAAAAGAGTTTGCCTCCAAAGTGGATGCCATAAGAAGCCACAAAATAAACACTGTCCAGTAGACAGAACATAAAATACTGCTCAAGTAATTAAAATGACAGCAGAAGCATAGCAGTTAGCCAAGAAGATGTATCTCACTCAAAGACACATCCAGCTCATTCTGGATTATCTCTGTTCCTGCTGGGTTAATTTCCATAGTTGGCATCAAAAGAGCTCTTGTATAAATTTCCCTGGCATTTTACAAAACAGTTCAACTGGGTTTCCACCTTCCCTCCACACCTGCTCCCACCCCACAGATTCAGCCTGTATCTACCAATGATTTCTTCTGATTCACCTTCTAAAACATTTTCCTCAAAGCTGTCCTCAGAGGATAGGTGAAAATAGATCCGAAAGAGTCTTAAGATCTTACAGAAACTATGTTTGGTTAATACTAAAACTTAATTTAAGGAAAACTGAAATAATAGTAGTTTAATTCTTTTAGAAGTACAATTAATATACCTACCTTTAGTTAGGGTTAAGGGAAGTTATCCAATTTACAACTTTTGATTACCCTGAAAGATTATGCTATATAAAATGTACCACTTCTCTGATAACCAATGCTTATTTTTAACAGTTTTCTACCTGAGTTTTTGCTCTCCTCTCTGAGAACTTTTAATAACGTTTCACTGAACTCTTGGTTTCTTCCTTTCCTGCAAGCAACATCTGTCAAACCTTCCCAACCCTCTTGTCAAACCCCAGAAGAAATTTCACTTCTGGACTAAGCATCAGAGCCCTAGCTATTTCTGTTGTCTCCCTGCTTTCAGTAACACTCACTCACAGAGAATAAAATCCTGCCTTTTAAAAGGGAAACCATTGCCCTGCCTTGTTTTCTCCTGATTTTCCAGGGACACCAGCATCCAGCAAACTGGCACAGAGTCAGGCCATTATTTGGTAGTCCTCAAGCCCCACAGGACAGTGTAGCCATCTGCACTCCCACCCCCTAGGGACCTTCTTAGAAAGCCACCTTACCCAAGGACAACCCCCTGTTGAGCTCTGAGTGTGGAGGACACAGCAGGGAATAAGAGATGAAAATTCCTGCCTTCATGGGGAGTGCTTTCCAGTAAAGCTAAGCAACTCAGCTTGAAGCAAGAGAAAAGTGGCCATCTGCAAAAGCCCAGGTCACAAATGGCTCCTAGTAACTCCATACTCCTTTCACCTCCACTTTTTCTCACACCGTGTACCTAACTTTTTCCATGACATACAAAATAGGAGGGTGTGAGGAGAGCATTAGGAAACAGGGTGTGTAATAACTTCCCTCTCACATGGACTCTGTTTAAACAGACTTTTTGCTCTTCACCTCTCCCAGGACTTTCTCCTTTGTTTCTAACCAATTAATGAATAGGATACTATATGAGTGTGTGTATAAGGGAAGGCAAAGACCTGTATCTCTTCAGAGTACTGTAATTATGCTCTTCAGTAGTTAGGGAGAGAGTTTTAAGTTTCTCAATGATATCAAAAATTTGTTCACTTAATCTTCATATCAAGAAGTTAAAAAATAGTCCTATTCAGAGCATATTTTCAATTATAATGAAATTTTATAGACGTTTCAAAATTACAAAGCCAGAAAAGAAGTCTTTACCATTAACATGAACTTTGCATGAAGTTTAGATCTCAAGTAGACTTTTAAACCCACTAAATCCAGTCATTTTTCAAACTGAAATTTTACTGGGCAGCCCAAGATATAATCAGGTCACCTTGAGGCTCTGATGGCAGCAGGGATGGCAAGGGGCTCAGCAGACTTGCCCCCTCCCACATTCCTGCAGAAACCCTGGTGCCCCTGGGAGTGCAGTTTGAAAGCTGCTAATCTAGGTCAAATCCTTTTGGTTCATATTTGGAAGAAACTGAGACCCAAGGAGATTAAGTTATTTGCTGAAGCTGCACAGCCATTTAGCAGTACAGCAAAGACGGAGACTGAGGCCTTCTGCCACACATCTGATCCTGTGCCATTTTTTCCAGTGAAAATGTCATGGCACCTGGCTGAAGGGCTCTCATTGTCTAATATTTAAAGAAAACCATAAAAATATGGATTCAACCTCCCTGATGAGCATGGAAACACCATTGCCCAGCACTCTGGCAGCAAGTCCTTGGACTTTGTACCCTGAAGTATTATTGCAAGGCCATCTTGCCTATGTGAGGAACTGGAAGAGGGATGTTCTGGGAATATGGAAGAGGGTGGGCAGCTTCCCAAACTTCTCTCCTTACTATTAGATGGAGATAAGGGCCAAAGGCTTCTTGCCCAAAGAAACTGTTTAGCAACAGAGACTTGATATGCAATGCCTGTCAGTGTAATCCCTCACAACTCTAAAAATGATCCTGGTATCTCCCCACCCCTGAGCTCCCACAAAGCCTGTCCTAAAACACATTGCTTCATGACCTTCATGAGCAGGGGCCTCAGGAAGTTGAGCCCTTGCTCCTCTTACTCTCAAATGATGTCATCAGCAAGACACCTGGGTGCTTCTGAGCAGAACTTCACTGCTGACATCTAGCTGGGGAGGGAACGAAAAAAAAAAAAAAACTTTACATAGTGTCTGGCACTTTAGGACTTCTCAGTTTTCTCCCCCAACCCCCATCTTTGATCATTCATCTCCAACTTCAGGGCTTTTGCAATGGGTTTTTGGCAGGAGCTGAGCCCTGTGACCTGGAGAGAGGGTAGGAAAGAGAGGGCCTCTGGGTTCCCAGTACAGTACTTACTTTAGCTCCTTTTATCTAGGCAGCTTCCTGGTCTATCTGAGTCACAGCCCACTTCCCTGCTGCCTGTCACTGATAGCGCTTTTGCCAGCTGTCCTCATGCTATTCCCAACAGGCAGACCTTGGCCTTATCCAGCCTAAGGGAAAGGACTTGCCCAATTTAGAATGAATGCTCCCCAGTCCAGAAAACCAAAGCCACAACCACTTTTCTGACATTTTTATCCCCCCAAGAAAAGACACACCCATTACATCCATTTAGGACCCTTTGTGAAATATGCTATTAACATTGTCCATCTATATTGTCCATCTTTTCAGGAAGAAAATGAGATCCCTGCCAGTGTGTTTGTGAAAGAGCCAGTTGCCAGCCCAGGGGAAGGGAAGGAGGAGCTTGCGGATGAGAACAAGACCCTGGAGGAAACCTTGCACACGGTGGACCTCTCCTCCGATGATGAATTAGCCCACGAGGAGGAGACCCTGGAAGACAGTGCAGAGGAAAAGATGGAAGAAAGTAGGGCAGAGAAAATAAAAAGATCCAGCCTCAGGAAAGTAGATAGCCTCAAGAAAGCCTTTTCTCGCCAGAACATTGAGAAAAAGATGAACAAGCTGGGGACCAAGATCGTATCTGTAGAGAGGAGAGAGAAGATCAAGAAATCTCTCACATCCAATCACCAGAAAACATCCTCAGGGAAAAGTTCCCCCTTCAAGGTTTCTCCCCTCACTTTTGGTCGAAAGAAAGTCCGAGAGGGAGAAAGCCCTGCAGAAAATGAGAGCAAGTCAGAAGACATGGCAAGCAGTGAGCAGATGCCAAATGACCATGAAGAGGGCTCGCTTGCAGAGGGTCTTTCTGAAGCATCCCTCCCCAGTTCCCTGCTGGAAGGGAAGAACACAGAAGGGGATACTGAGAAGGGGGCCTTCAGAGGGAATAACTCTGGGATGGACAGCAACATTGACTTGACAATCGTGGAAGATGAAGAAGAAGAGCCGGTGGCCCTGGAACAGGCACAGAAGGTGTGCTATGAAGGTGGTTACATGCTGACCTCAGAGGTGATAGAGCAGTCGAATGAGGAACCCGTGCATCCAGCTGTGCTCCAGGTGGACCAAACCGCCTAAACCGGGAGCCCAGGGCAGCCAGCCTGTGCCCCAGGTTAAATGGGCAACAGAGCCTGGAAACCAGCTCCTCCCTATCTCCATACTGCCCACTCATTAATGTCATTGTCCAGGGAGTCTCCACTAGCCACATAGTGGCAACATATTTACATGAGGCCAACAAAGCAACCTGTCAGAGGATCCACTCAATTTACTCTTGGTTCTGTTGCTATAGAATTTCTCCAAAATTGTCAGGAAGAAGAAATGGAGCAGTTGAAAAAACACTGATCCACTTCACTTAGTCGAGAAAACCAGAGGACAGTTACAATACTAGTTGTGAAATGTGATTAATTTTTTGTCATTCCATCAGCTTGTTGAATAGTGTGCCATTAGTCATCCAGTGAATTTCTACAGTTCTCTGTGAATCTAATCTTTAAGTGGGTGATACACAATATTCATACGTGTGTAAGGTAAAAACAGCTATATTTTAAGAAGCAAATATTTACTAAAGGTAGAAGGGAATGTTCAGGCAGTTTTTCAGTTAATAAGACCCATTGTTTTTTGGAAATGAAGGAAAGTTGAAAGACAATGATAGCTAATGACATTCAGTATGGAGTAAAGGCAAGGCTTGTTAGAAAAGAAAACTAAGAGGAAGAAGTTGAGAAATAAGAGAAATGGAAAGTAAAGAATGCCAAGGAGAATGAAGACAGAGGAAAAAATATGTGCTTAAAAGTGAAATCTTTACAATATTAAGCTAATTATTTCACTCTTTAAATAACAATACTAAAAAAGTTTCTATATCCTGGAATAAAATGTTATAACTTCACAATATTTTATTTTCTAATATTTTCAAATACTACAACAAATATTTTATTATGTTAAAGCTGCATTGTTTTCTCAATAATCAAAAGAAAGTACAACTATTTCTCGGAAGCAGTTCAGTAGAATGTTGTCTCACATTGAAATAAGTATATATCTTCGAAAAATTAATAATATGTACTGTCTTTGTAGGAAGTTGGACCATACTATTCTTTAATGTTTTCTAAATTTGAAATAACCTCTACACTACATATAATGTGATGTTAGTTTATAAGCTGTTAAAGTCTATAGGTTTGAGAAGGGAAGAATGCTATTTTTCCTTTTTTGTACATAATGGTAATTTCATTCCAGGTCATATTTTATTTATATATTAATTTCACAGAATATTAATGTTTTGTAACTTCTTAAAGCATGTTTATATATGTGTACACATTCATTCAGACAGGGTAATTTTTATTGTTGCCTAACATCATACTAACATATTGCTTTATCTATTTTTAATTACAAAATGCTAATGTTTTGTTAAGTTATAGTTCAAAGATAGTGGACCCAGGGAGCAAATTTCCTACCTTTAGTATATACCACTATAAATAATCTAACAAATAGAGGTAATCCAAGACAATGATAACAAACTATGCTTTGTCTTTAATAAAAGGTATAGGATTAGCAAAATGTATTGATGGTATAACCCATTCAGTTTTGTCTTATTTCACAATAATGTAACCCCACATATTGGATTTGTGAACTAACAATGGCTGTGTTAAAGAAGATTAAATAAACCAAAAAATAAAAGGTATATAACAACGTCACTTTTTTGGCAGAACAATTTTACAAAAAGCAGAAAGAATTGATTTTTAAACTCTCCTGCAAATGTTGCTGTAATGTTGATTGTTTCCGTCTTGATTTCCCCTATTAACTCTGCTTTCTTTTTTTCCTGATCACATTTAGAAATCCAACTCTCATTCTTCAAGTTTAACTTTCAAGTTTAACTTTCTTGGCATTACCTTGCCAGCTCTGGATAGCATCTGAATTTACTGCAGTAGCTTGATGGATTTGATAGTTCCATCTGCATTATTATTATATTGTACCAGACCTTTTAATACCTTAAATAGTTCTACAAACATGAATTTATCAAACTGCGGGTTCTGTTTATTCACTCAGATAAACCTTTGTGTTCTGTATAGCCATAGACTGGGTAGAAGACTGAATTTCATGAAGGGCCCAAAGCATGCCTGTTTAACCTTTTAAGACCTACTGTAGCTTCTTACAGAGGAAGAGTTGGGGGATCCAGAGCTGGTGTAATGTTTACATCCCCTTTTCAAAAATGTTTTTATCCATTTGTTCCCATAAACTATCTGCTTGTCACTGGAAAACTGCACCCTGGCATCTTTTTAAGTTTTACTGACAATCACATTTATTCTATGTTCCACATTCAAAGCATTAAAATCTAAAGCAATAAAACAGAGAATTAAGCCAGATAATTGTTGGGAAACACATACTGTAGGGATTAGAAAGAGCAGCAGTTGTGGAAATGGAAGCTATTTATTCTGTATTATTGTTGAATTATTTGCATACTGAAGAGGCTATAAAGTCCCCAAATTAGATATGTCTTCTTCCCACCCATCCAATAACCCATTCCTAACTTCATGTGCCTGGAGCTCAAGAACTCAATTAGTTTTCCCCAAACATCAGTTATACATTAATACAGACTGAGATCCATATCTTAGAAATATAATTCCAGAGCAAGAAGCATCCATTACACGGATCACAAATCTTGCAGAAATATAGCAAAAAATGTCATTTGTCCACAATATTTATTATTAAAAAATGCAGATATATATTTCAACAGGAATTTTTTCCTCATTTAACTTAAGAATCTAGCATATGACTGAATTACTATTCTTTTTTATACATTCAAATAAGAGAAACATGCTAAGTCCAGTTCTGCACAAACCAGATTTTTTTATATTCTATTATGATGAAAGCCCAAATGTCTCTGCTTTTAGCAGTGCCCACCCAGAAGAGTCAAGTTTGAACCTCATGAGGTTCAGCTGACTATCAGGAAAGCAGAAGCTGCTTTGACTCAGTCCAGCTGCCAGTGCAGGTAAAGGTTATAATGAAAGTCATTTCCTACATTAAGACACTAATGCCTAAGCCCAGTTAATTCCTGCTCAAAAGTTTGTGTACTGCCCTACAGCCCAAATCTAAGTGATTTTATATTGAAGATTGGGAGTATGAAGAATTGAGGTACAAGCAGCAATCATTATTAACAGTTCCATAGCAACCACAGTCTTTTCCTAAAAACCAAGACTCTAGCACTGCAAAACAAGTTACGGATAAAATTGGCATTGTGACCTTTGTATTCTGCTTGATCTGGGTGTCTGGATAAAGACTTCTGTAGCCTGGAACTCATTCCTAAAGGGAACAGACAGTAACTCACACTATTAGAGATACTTTCTTATTTTTGTTTTAACCATTGCATTATCCTGCGATACTTCAAAGTCTAAAATTATTTTTAACTCTCCACACAAACTGCCCCAATTAAGAAGTCACACCTTCAGCAAAACAGCTTGATGTTCATGTATTTATATCCTTTCCACTGTAAAAATCAATTTGTTAAATATTTATGGGCAAAGCAACCTTTAGTCTTTCCTATTTGCTAAAATTCTTCATGTTCAAAGCAGTAAGAGGGAAGGGAACCTATATTTTTGATAGTCTCCTTTACACCAGGCTGGGCTCTCCAATGGCCCACAATTCTGCAGACCTACCACAAGCATTATCTCATTTAATCATACAGAATCCTATTAGGAAATTACTATTTTCATTTCTGTTTTAATGGAGTACAAGAAGTTAATTTTTCCAACTAGTAAAATGGAGGAGGAGACAGATTCCAGAAATCTTGACCCCTCTGAGTTCTGCTCATCATACTATCATCTAAATGCAGTCATCCCACTTGGTATCCATGGGGCAAGAATCCAGTTCCCTCCTCCATCCTTGTGGATATGAAATCTGACAATGCTCATGTCCCTTATATGAAATGATGTGGTATTTGCAAATAATACTATATTCATCCTTCCATGTACTTTTTTAATTCTTTTTAGATATACATGACAGTAGAATGTACTTTGACCTATTAGACATACATGGAGTATAACTTATTCTAATTAAGATCTCCCACATACTTTTAATCTTCTCTAGATGACTTATAATACCTAATACAATGTACATGCTATATAAACTTTTATTTTACTGAGTTGTTTGGGGAATAATGACAAAAAGAGTCCATATATGTTAGGTCCATATGCAATTTTTTTCCTAAATATTTTTGCTCCATAGTTGGTTGAATCTATGGATGCAGAACCTATGGTATATTTCCTGTGAGGGCCATTGAGTTAAGTGGATTTCCCAAGTTCACATGATTACTAAAGTGGCAGGGCCAATACTCAGTCTCAATCTGAAATTCATTTGGCCAAAACAGACTCCTAAATATCACTCAACTGGGCTTAGTTATGAATTAATTTATACACTCTCTGATAGGTATAATATTAATTTCATTTTATCACTCCTTACGTCACATCACATACAGGTAAAATTTGTAAATGACTTTGATGATTATCAGATTCGATGCTTTAAAAAAAAAAAAAACAGCTTATGGTTCTTGCAGAGTCATAGAGAAACTATTTTTCAGGTCTGCTAAGGCCACAGAGGGGTTCCTTCACTCTTTGGTATCATCCATTATCAGGGACTGCAGGGTTCACTTTGGGGCAGTGTTTAATAAGAGCAAGCTGTCAACAGAGATAGATACTAGAATCTACTCATCCAAAGATGGCTCACAAGGTCTACCTCAAAATTTCTACATTAACAGAGTCACATCCCTGTGTCATAACAGAGAAATTGCTATATTGTGTTCAGGCACATCTTCTCATAGGCGATGAACAAAGGGAGTGGCAAGTCAGCATGGGGTAGGAGTGGGGGAATATGGAGGTTGGGAAAGCAGAGAGAACCATGAGGACATGGAGACTTAGCCTTTGAATCCAATTCCTGCACAATCTTGCAGATTTCTTCTCAGGAAAAAGAGGAAAAACAAACACTGTGTCTCCATCTCTGTGGGCAAGATATCAAAGAAAACCCCCTAGGCCAGCCCTCATTCATCAAGATGTGTGCTGCAGGCAACAACTTCCTCCAAAGGCTTTGGCAGTGGTCACAGACTCAAATGCCTGAAGGGCTCAGACAGGAGTCAAATGGCCCAAGGAGCTGGTGGCAGTGGTGGCAAAGCTTATTGCATGCGGACCACAGCCTTTCTGACAGGGCATCCTTATAATTTAACTGCCCAGAGGCAGTGCCTCCTTCTCATTCCTATAAAGGGAAGGTGCATTGCAGGAGTCAGTGGAGTGTGACCTCTTTCCAGTTACCAAGTGGCAAAGCTGGCCCAACGTTGCCAAATTTCAGATTTCTCTTTGCATGTAGGTCTCCTGTTTTTTAATTTTTGGCAACTAGTTCAAACCATTTTAAACACCGTGCAAGGCAAATAGAAAGATCTGCTGGCTGGATATGATCCAGGCACTGATCATATGTTTCTAACTAACCTGGTCTATAAAGATGAGGACTCTGGGGTTCTTTCCCTCCTAGAGGCAAAGACACAAGAATAGAAAGCTAGTATTAGAACTGAATTTGCCTAAAGGAGAGCACAAAAGCCTTCTTGGGGAATATAAAATATAAAAATGCCTTTGCCAGCACTTATAAGAAGTGTCCCTCTTGCTGCTTACTAAATTTATGAAAATGTTGTTAATGCTGCATAGTTAATGCACTGAGGAGACAGTAACCATTCATATTGAAATATGGTTGCATGTTCTTTAGTGAGAAAACACCAGTTCTTGTCATTAACCTTGCTAGCCACCTGTGGGTTATCTTCGGCATCCTGGGAGGTCAAAGGGATTTGTATCCTTGGTTGACTAAGCATCCAGAATGACTATCCCATTTTTATGTTTCAGTTGGAAAGTATGTACTCCTACCAATAACTTGGAGACCTACATATGATAAAAAGAAAGTCTGTATTCTGTTCTGTCATATATCATGGCAAAACTGCCAGCCAACATACCTGTTCTTAAAGTCTTCATTGTTGGTAATGAGGTACAAAAGGAAAAGAACACAGCCCCGATTTTTTTTTTTTTTTTGGATGCTAAATTGAGCCTTCAGAGCTCAGAGTTGGGGAAAGAAATGGATACAGATTTAGCACAGGGTCAAGATGTCCTTTGTTAGGGAAAAACTTTTTATGTTTGCAACTACTTGTAGTTCTAAGAAAGCACGAGGATTAGCTGTGACTCTAAGGTCCATTGCCTATTAATGGTGTCTCCAAGACCCTAATGACATGCAAGGAAATGCAGCGTATTCTAGTGAATTAACCCTTATGCAGAAAATCAAATTCCTTAGGAAGTTTAAATCAATAATTTTAAATCCATACATGGTAAAGAGACCCTATGGGAATGCCCCTGCAATTAACCAGAGAAAGGAAGAATGAAGCACATTGGGAGGTTTTTGTTGTTGTTGTTGTTATAGTCTTTATTTCAATTTCTTTTTTCTTTGTTCCATCACTGGTTTTATTGTCAGAAACTTTTCTTCCAAGTACACTGTACTGGAATTTTCAGAGATTAAATAAAACTATGCCTGAATTGCTTAATAGCAACAGGGAATTTTTACCTGTAAGAAACATTTCCCCAATACAGAGATCCATTTTTATTAACATTTGTTATATGTATTGGGCATCTATAGGCGCCAGATTCTGTGCTAAACACGCAGATAAAACACAAGAATAACAGTTTTTGCCATCTAGAAACCCCCTATCTTTTGACAAACGTGGAAGAGCTTAGAATTCCCTTTACAGAAAATTTAAACTTAGAATAGCAAAGAAAGAGAGAACAATCTGAGAGAAAAATAAATCCTCAGCCTTGTAGAAATTATTTGCAAAAATAATCACCCAAGATCATTAAATGGAGATACTGTAACTTGACTCTGTAAATTATTGTTAGCCTTTCAGCATCTATAACAAAATATACCAGCTATCTCATACATAACAGTAATTAATTCCTCACAGTTCTGGTAGCTGGGAAGTCCAAGGTTGTGGTGCCAGCAATTCAGTGTCTGGTAAGGGCTCCACTTTTGTTGTTGTTGTTGTTGTTCTTTTAATATATATATTTAGTTTTCAATGTACCTTTATTTTATTCATATGCAGTGCTGAGATTTGAACCCAGTGCCTCACACATGCTAGGCAACTGCTCTACCACTGAGCTACAAACCCAACCCTGAGGGCTCCACTTTCTATGTCATAGATATTACCTTCCCACTGAGTCCTCACAGGGTAGAAGGATCAAGAGTGCTCCAAGAGGGCGGAGCTCTCTAATCACCTCCCTAAGGTCCTCACCTCCTAACACAATCATGCTGGATGTGAGGTTTCAATATGGTAATTTGCAAGGGTGGGGCACAAAAATTTACAAGATAGCAGATACCGTAAATGTCCAGGACACAGTGAGAAGGACACTAAGCCGTGGAAGGTGTAGGTGTTTGGACTTAAAGAATACAGATATGTAGAAAAAGGAGTTTATTTGTTCTTAAGTGGGAAACCAAATGTGTAGAAGAGACTCTGAATAGAAGAAAACTTATAAAGTCTTTCAAAAGCAACACTAACGGTAAACACATTCATTTGTTTTAGTTGACAGATAAACACTGAGCACAGACTATATGCCAAGACCTGAGGGAGGTGCTGGGTTTACTGAGTAGATGGAAGCAAACTAAACAGACATGGGTCTCTTCCCATACTAGGTCCTGAAATAAACGGTTTATTTAGTCACTTCCCTTGCCAAAAGTATTCAAATGGGGACATTTGGTTCAAGTAAATTTTCTCTCTTGAAAATGCATTGCTAATTTATAATGTTACAAAATATTTTTTGTTAGGATAAGACAGTAATGAATAAATGAAAATATAAAATGGAAATCAATGAGAAAATATTATTCCCTTTAGATACAGTAACTTTATGTTTAACTTTGGCAGAGTGCATCTTCTTATTGTAATTTCTCCTTGTTTTCTTTTATATTACATTTATTAAGTTTTTTTTTATTTAATTAAAACATATTAAGAAGGAACAAAACCCATAATCTCACTGCCTGGATAATCCCTCCTGTAATTGTTCACTTTCTTAAATACAAATATTACTGAAAAACAGTATTACTTTTCTTTTGCTGTGTAACAAATTTTCACAAACTTAGTGACATTAAGCCCCACTCATTTATTAGCTCACAGTTCTATAGATGAGAAATTCAGTGTGGTATGCTGGTTTCTCTATTCACGTTAGCCCAAAGCTGAAACAAAGGGGACAGTCCCCAAGCTCACTGTTTGCAGAATTCAATTCCCAGCAGTTTATAGGATAGAGGGCCTCATTTCCTTGCTGCCTGTCATCTGGGAAATGTTCTCAACTTCTAGGTGCTGAACATGGACTCCTGAACATGGTATCCTCTCCATCTGCAAGCCAGCAGGGACACACCCAGTCCATGTTATGCTCTGAGTCTTTGATCTCATCATTGTCTTTTTTGACCAGAGAAAATCAACTGCCTATAAAGGGCGCCTGTAATTGGGTCAGGGACCCCTGGATCATTTCTCATAAAGTAAACTGTGCCATATCACATCATAAAGTCACAAGAATAAAAGACATATCGTATTCACAGACTTGGCTATTTTTGGGGCATGTTTATGGAGCAGTTGGGAAATTAAGAAGACCACCTGAAAATTTTGCTTATCATATGAAAGAACAAATAAGGAGATCAAAATGATGCAAAAAGATGTTAAATGAGTATTAAGCTGTTTCTCCCAACCTCACACTTCTGTAAGAACTGCAGTTAACAGTTTTCTTTTGCATCCTTGGGGGAGGTGGGGGGAATGCATATGCATCCCTATATTTCCTCTTTAAATAAGCAGTATCTAACTGCTTTTTTCATTTAATCTCTCTTGGAACTCCTTCCTTAGTGACTAATATGAATCTGCATTATACTTTATAACAGCTACATAGCAGTAGCTTTTATTTCTACAGCACTTACATAAGAATAAGCAAAGAGGGCAGCAATGAATCACCCCTAAAATAAAGAAAGATTATTTATTATTTCCCAAAGATTTTTAAATTGTGGACAAAACTTGCATCAAACTCATTGTTTCAGCTGAAAAACCTACTTCTCTTAGAACAAATGGTTTCCCCAGGAGTCCCTATTTGGGGAGACAGTCCATTTTGCTGTAAAGCAAATTTAAATAACAACTTCAGAAGGAAGTAAACTATTTAGACACAATAGGATTTCAACAGGATTTTGAAGAGTACCACAAGGAAGAAGAAGGAGGAGGAGAAGAGAAGGGTGGGGGGCCGGGGGAGTGGAGTGGGTAAAGGAGGAAAACACAAAAGCAAAACAAATCAGATTAAAGTTAAACTGAAGTCTGGAATTCATCTATGCTTCAGAGCAGGAATAAAGAGTTACCACATCTTTTCTCCATAGCAACACCACAGAAATAAAAAGAATTACCTTTTTCACAAAAGATGCATGTCTTTCTAATTATTGTCATTCTAAAATTCTTAAACTAGCTGCTTGATCTATGACTTTAGGATACCACTTTTTTCATATCTGTTTCTTCTAAGTACAAAAAGACAAAGAGATATCCACCACTTTTCATTGTTCCTTGAATGGAACTAGACACTTAAAAATAGATTTACATTACCAGTCATAACTTGTGATTCCTGAAGCTCCCGCAAAACTCATATATTCATTTTTTTGGTACTGAAGTGACATGTTCCTCCACTTTTATCAATTTAAATGAAAACACAGTAAGCAATAAAAATAGCCCCAACTTCCATCAATGTTTCTCTGTGTTAAGAGTCCATGAACTAAAAGTTTCTCCTCAGAGCTCAGACCACCATTCTGAAATGGAGGTGCACTACCACACATAATGTTAATGCTTATGAATTTATGTTAGTGATTTAAGAATGTGGCAACTTGCTCTTGAACTTAGTCTTCCTCACTTCTGTTGTAGAAAGATCCCAAAGGCACATATCTAAAGGTCGTCTATTGCTGGACATCAAGGAGGAAACATTAGTAATAATAGCAGCAACATAAGAATAAACTGCCAAGACTGTGTGAGACAATTATTAGTGAGATGAACAACAACAGAGAAGCTGAGAGGAAATGAAAAACTTCCCATAGACCCCAGGTAAGTAGGACCCCTGTCCCAAGCCTGCATCTTGGGGGCACAATGCCTTCCAATACCTTCCAAGAAATTTTCTAAGTTTCCCTTGTGACTGAGACAATCCCTCCCACTCCAGCAATCGACCTGGAAAAAAGGCCTCAGGCCACACCAGGACCCTTGTCTTATTTCTCCTCTACAGAGAATCACTAAGCCTCTACCCCCCTACCTCATATCCTTTGGGTACACCAGATGCCCCAAAGAACCTCCAGAAGAGTTCTACTGGCCAGAACTCTTAAGTCTTTTTTTTTTTTTTCAACTTTTCCAGATTCTAATTTATAAAATAAATAAATAAATAAAGTACTACAGAGACTTAAGTTAATCTTTAGCAATCCGACAAAAGCAAATCAAAACTACACTGAGATTTCATTTCACTCCAGTTAGAATGGTAGTCATCAAGAATGCAAATGATAATAAATGCTGGCGAGGAGATGGGGGAAGGAACACTACTGTGGGTGGGACTGTAAATTAGTGCAACCACTATGGAAATCAAAAGAGGTTCTTCCATTTTCATAGAAGTATGAAAAAAAATGAATGAGATGGGTTCTCTGGAATGGGACTGGCATGATGATTTGGGGTGGCTCTCAACTTTTAAACAGTACAGGACAAGCTTGGGGCTCTGTTGTTCCCTGGGCTTGAGCCACACACGGGGGCTAGTATAACAGCTCATCAACTGTGTTGCCATACCTAACATATACTCCCAAGTGAGCAGGTGGCAGCAGTTGTCCTCTATTCCGGGCTGTCTGTGTACTTCCTCCACAGCTCCCACACCATGAATCAGGCCGTTTTCTAGGGATGGCCTTGCCTAGCTCACTTGAGCTTCATGATCTTTGCTCTCCTTTGTCTGGTGACTCTTCAGATTTATGTACTCTCTTGCCTTATATCATGTTGATGTTGTAACATAGCCAGACTGGTCTTAAGCCATACTGGACAAGTGATGAACGTTTTTGATGCAAATAGGACCAAAATTGTTATCTTCCCTGGGTTCCTCACCCGTCTTCCTCACTGGTGAAGTATAGAAAGGTAGAAGTACCGTCAACATTGAAAAAGATCCTGTTTAGGGAATGCACTGGCTACCATCCACTCACATTTCCATGCATGTGCTGGATGAGATTTGCATTTGTGGTCATCATCAACAAAGCATTATAACAACCTCTGAGACAGTCATTGGAAACCTGTATTCAAGGGTGGCATGATGAATGATACATGAATCTCATGAGTAATGATTAAACCAGTGTTAAATAAATGGTATTAGACAACTGCAGAGGCAAAAAGATCTATATTGTTTCAATACAAATGGAATCTGAAGAGCCATGGCAGTATGAATAATAACAGCATTCTTAACTTGTTTCTCTCACAGTGAAAGAGAAAAGTAGCCAGGAGAATCAAGCATTTGACAATGAACAAGAAGATACAGTGCTGGCTATTAGCTAATTTTTTACATTGAACAATAAACAAATGTGTATGTAAGTAGGTTTCTCTTTATCCATTATTCTGAAGCTTTATTGTAACTTATATACCTTGTATAGGTCCACGAACTTCGTGACACTTTTTAAGTTAAAGGGTTTATATAGAAAGAGTCCCTCAAAAAGATAATTTTCGGGGGCCTTGCACATCCTTGGCATGACCTTGAGGAAGATTAGCAGTAACCTTCCAACATAGTTTCATCTTTTCTCAACACAACTATGATAGATTCATATTAAGTAGTTTGGGAATCTCCATGACTTAATTTAGCAAGTATTTTATATATACAATAAGATAATTACCACTCTATGTCACCACCCTATATTGCAATATTACCAGTCTTTGTTGCAAAGACCCTTTGACAGGGAGTTTTGTACCTTTTTATTATTTAGTAGCTGTAATGCTATTTGATTCTTTTTCCTGCTTGAAGAGTATTCTCAATTGGTAGTTATGTTTTCTTAGTAAATTTACTGCAATAAAAAGTTTGTTTCTAGACTGGTTGAACTGCAACACCCAGAGTATTTCTGGATGATCTCGCCGTCATTAATTGGTGGAAATTCAGAGAATGTAAATGTATTTCAGTATTCACCTTAAACTTTTAATTATAGATGAAATCTTCCCTAAAACAACACAAAAGCATGTGAATAAAATGTATGGTTATTTCTGAAATATCTCTTGAATTATCTTTGTCTTTTTAAGAATGTAAATAATTAATGTTTAACTATATTTTAAGGCTACCATTATTCCAATGGTCTCTTTCCCCCTATATCACCCAGGTTTACATCTACAAAAATACTTATTCACAAATGCTTATCTGCTTTAATGACCTCAACTAGTAGTCTGATAATATGATTACTCAGCCAAACAACTCAGGGAGGTTAGGGATGCTAGCAGAATTCTAGTTTCAGTTTTAGTTCAATAAATCATGATTTATTTCTAGAAATATGCAAAAAAATAATCAGGAAAAGAAAACCAGAGTAAGAGATCAAATTTTTAAACCGATGTATTAAACCAACTGAGAGATTACATAGCCACTTCATAAATATTTACAAATATTTTGTCTTCTTTCTCTTAGTCAACTTTTTTTCAACTTTGCCAGATCCTAATTCATAGAAAAAAAGCAAATCAAACTACTCTGAGATTTCATTTCACTCCAGTTAGAATGGCAGTTATCAAGAATACAAATAATAATAAATTCTGGCAAGGAGGTGAGGGAAGGAATGCTACTGTGGGTGGGATTGTAAATTAGTGCAACCACTATGGAAATCAATAGAGGTTCCTCCAAAGAATGGGCATGGAACCACCATATGACCCAACTATACCACTCCTTGGTATTTACCCAAAAGAATTAAAGTCAATATACTGTAGTATACATGCAAACCTATGTTTATGGCAGCACAATTCACAACAACAAGCTATGGAACCAGCCTAAGTATTTATCAACAAATGAATGGATAAAGAAAACCTGGTGTATATATACAATGGAGTTGTATTCAACCATAAAGAAGAAAGAAATTATGTCATTGTCAAGAAAATGAATGGAACTGAAGAGCATTATATTTAAGCAAAATAAGCCAAACTCAGAAAGTGATACATTTTCTCTCATATGTGGAAGCTAACGAGAAAAAAAGTGGGAGTGAAATCACAAAGAAGGGAGACCAGTAGAATAGAGGGAGGGGGAATAGTAGGGAAAGAAGAAAGAAATAGAGAGGTAATGGGGGACAAAATTGACCCATTATGTTATGTGCATGTACGAATATATCACAGTGTATCCCACTATTCTGTATAATTTTAATGCACCAACTTGGGGAGAAATACACTGGGGTTACAGGGGAAAAGAGTAAAGAGTGAGTCGAAACATTTTTTGTTGTTGTTATTGTTGTGCTTTTACTCACCAATTATTGCTTTCTAGTGGCAGCTGGCCAGATGAGTGACACATGTTCTTTCCACAGTGTCCTCAGTTTTGTGCCTACTCCACTGAGAGAGGGGTTTCATATCTCGGGCTGCATAAGTAATGACTTTTATCAGCATTAACTTGCCTTGTATGTTTGTATGACCAGCATCCCAAGAAGCAACTGTTGCTGCATACATGCAGGAGTGTAGCTTTCTACACATAACACTAACTTGCCCTAATTCCCAGTGTGCATAAGAGAAAGCCAGTGTCCTTCAAGATAATATATGTCTGGACATTCCAGCCCAGGCTTGCTCTCATTGTTTCCTATGGCTATGTTTGGGGAACAGAAAGGAGTAATTCAGGGACATGGCATTTTACTGTCCCCCTTCTCCTTAGTAATGATAGTTACCTAAGACTTTTAAACAATATGATAATCACCAGGGAAAGGGTTTTGAACAAAGACATCAGCAACTATAATAATTACCTCTGCTTTCTTAGTAATAAATGGCAAGTTTCAAGCTTCTTTTGTTTGGAAATTCAATAACAACAACAAAATATATTCATCTTCCTTTAAAAGCCAGTGGCCTTTTTTGGAACAATCTCCAGGAAATAGTCTTAGAATGTGAAATTCTGTGACTTTCAAAAATAAACCACAAATTATATAAAATTAAAAGCAATTTTCTGACTTTTCAACACTGACCTTTGAATGGATGCATCACATTCAAAGATCAAATGCTAACAACTTTGCATTCTCCAAATCCAGCAAAAATCATTTACGAGCATCAAGAAATTGGACCAAAATGAACCTCAGATGTCTAAATAGAAAATAGTGAGCACCTGCTTGCTTTAAAAAGAATGTTTTAGAATTAATTAGAAGGTATTGATTATGAATAAGCAATAACATGGTAAAAACAAAGAGCCAATTTCTTTAGACTGAAATATAGTATTAAGAATCAGTAATATCCGATTCTGTGCTTCAGTCAACATGTTTGGACATTACGTTTGGTACAAAGCACAGCTTTGAAGTGGCTAAAGGACTCCAACTACTCCACTGTACAACCATATATCCTTGCACCCCCCTCCCCAGCAGAAATAATAAGGCCTTTTAAATATTTCTGTCCCTGTGTCCTTTTTCATCACCTCTGTGCTTTGTTTTTCTAAGCAGTAGGGTCAACCTGACATTTCCTGGAGGACTGCTCCTGTCAGCTAGAATCACCATTCTCTCAACTGCTGAATCAGCCCACCCTCATACCACTGGCTGGTAGCAAGACAAGGAGACCTTCAAATTCTGTGAATTTTGTGTCCGGATTAGAACAGGCTCTAGGCCAATTTCTTTAAAACAGAACAGATTTTCAGACATTTATACAATCACATTTCTAATTACAGAGGGCCCAGAAAATACATATCATTTCAGACTTGGAAGGGCTGTTTGATTCCAAGAGAAAATCTTCTACTGTGTCACCCAGAGGACTCTCATATACAAAGGTCTTGATAATTATTCCTATTAAGGCAGAATATCATTCCAACTTGAGAAGTCAAGCTTTTAGAAGGATTGCTATAAATAGAGTCAAATACTAGACAAACTAATAAAATTGGGGGGAGGGTAGGAATCTATCATAGATTTTAAATTTTCAGTCTTTGTGACTTTGATTCTTTGCCAACCATGCTTTTTTCATGTAAGCTGACAGATGAAGCCCACACAGAGAATAATACTGACTTAAAGGAACTTTTCTTCTATTCCAAAGGCTTACTAATAATTTGGAGAGAATACTCTATTTTCTAGTAGAATTCTGGTTAGCAATGATATTGTATTATTGAATTCAGCAGGACAAAATATGTTAAAATCTATGGGCAAAATCACTGTCTTAGGTCCTGGCACCTAGAATCAGAAGCTGAAACAATAGCTCTGGTGCATGAGACTTAGAAAAGGGGTGCTTGTAAGGAAAATCCAATAAGGGAGGGTATGAAGAAGGAGAAGAAACAGGAAGAGTTGAGCAAAGATGTGGTCCCATATAAAAGCTAGTCTTGACTGACCCATGAGATCACACCACAAGATTAATTATTGATCCCTTGATCAAAGGGGCCATTTGTAGCCCCATATCTATCAATCATTGGCTGCCCTCAGTTGGGGTGAGGATCATAACCTCCTGGGAGATACAGCTGCCATCAGCAATTCTCTAAAAAAGGGCAGCTGTGGTTCATTAGCAGCCAACACAGCAGGTTGAAGGAGGGTACTGGGTCTGGTAAAGGAATCCAGCAGGGCACCCACAGCATTCACTATACTTGATAATTACAATTCACTCAGAAATTAGGAAAACGCCTAGGAATCTCTCAAAATATTAGACAGATTGAAAAGGGTCACCTCTGTATCAACAGGTGAAGTCATCACGATGAAACGGCTGGCAATCTTATGCAGTTGCCTTTAATTGCATTATGCCCTATGACTTGCTCCTCCTTGGCTTGCTAACAATCTACAGCCTCTGACATAATGTATCCTTAACCTATTTTGGTGCTCTCAATTTAGAATTATTCCTTCTTCCCGCATGAAAGAAAAGCTGCCAGTTTTGAGAATGTCCATTAAGTTAAGGGCAGAAGGCAGAACGTTAACGTTCAACTTGAAGAAAGAGAAATAGACTTTATAAATCAGAGAGCACAATTCTTTTTTAATGGAAGAATGAAGTTTCTGACTGAGAGAGTTGGGCGCATAGAAAGAAGTTACCTTCCTTAAGGTTCACGTTTCATTTGCATCTGATGAGCCCTGGTCTGTGGAAATCCTGCACCCAGAAATGTACACTTTGGTTTGGGTCTGTGACCTTCCCCATTCGTCAACTTCAAGCCTTAGAAATTCTAAACATACTGTGAGGGATTTTTCCTTCCTTTCTCTTCAACATTGTGCTGGAGTCCAAGGGATTTCATACTTTCATTGTTGCTCCATTGTATTCTGAAACAATCAAGACAAATCTAAACTTTTATCATACACAAGTACATGAGAAATGAGAATCCAGTCTGGAGAGTGATAAATCTGGGAGTACCTTTACACTGATGGGTGTTTTGAAGCCAAAACAAACAAACAAACAAACAAGCCATCATTTTGCACTTTCAACTTTCCTCCTCTCCATTTGGAGGTGATTAATTTCATCTGGATATCTATAGGCCAGTCACCTTTATATTTGAATTCATTATTAAAAAAAAATTTTTTTTTTAAAAAACAGAAAAAGAAAGAAAAGATTTGGCTATCTATCTCCATAGCAAAGTCCATTTTTTTCTCTTTTGACCTAATCAATGAGAAGGCATTAAATATAATGGCTTTGAAATCTTAACTAGAAATGCCAGTTTGGTCACAAAAGTCTTTGTTAAAGGGGCATGTGGGAGTCTGTGGAGAGGGTCATCATTATAATAATCCACCCGGGATAGTATGATTTATGATTTCTATAGCTCAGAGTCCACATATCTGTCCTGGATTCTGCAGCCAGCCAAAGGCAGTGGGAGATTTTTTTCTGAAGCAAACAAATCTCCCTCTTTCATACTGATCCAACCTAATTCTAGCCACACAGCCTACACATTATATATTTCCTATTTTGAGAAAAACATTCCTGGAACAGAGAGTGGGCAGTGGACTCAATTCTATTTTCCACTAAATTGAGACACCTTAAAGATAAGAAAAGCCACATTTTTCTGTGACAGGGAAGAAGCAGAATACTTGCTACAATGAAAAAAAATCACAAACCAGGGACCAGAGGATAAGAAGAGAATGGCGGATTGACTTCCGGTTACAGGACAGCTGTAAGCTCTTACTAGTCTGGCTTTGGCATCATTTCTTATTCCTCAGCTCCATCCCACATCCATAAAGAAATAGTTTCCCCCAAAGTAGAGTGGTCAAAGAGCAAAATTCCAGCTTTGCAAAGGCTTCTGACCTTAGCCTCATGCAATCAACACAAGACCCTCAAGTTATAATTAGCTTTCATTGACCCTTCAGTCTCAGCTTTTGCACAGCCAATTCACTGCTATTTATTATCAGGGCTCAGTGGTGATTCTCATGGCCATGATGGTGTTCTGACCTTCTTTGGGGGTGGCATTAAGGGTCAGCACAGTTATGTTCACATTTAGATACAGTTAATCTATTATTTCTATGAATTCTAATTCTGATATAAAAGGGTGAATGGCAGCTTTTAAAGTCCATTATTGGTGCAAGAAAGTAATACTTTTTAATATTTGTATTTGCTTGGAATGAATCAGTGAATGCATTATGAATTGCCAGTGAGAAGGTGGAGAAGAAGAGATGAGGAAAATCATTGTACGAAAATTTTTCCAGAGTTTGAAGAAATCTAAGGTTATAAGTGACTTTCTGAATTAACACTAATATGAATTTGCCTCTTTAATGAACCTGAATTTGGTCTCAGAGAATTTCACCATCTCGGGAATGCAAGCTAAGGGGATAGTAGTTTTCAAGTCAGAGGCAGTCTCCTGGCTAATAAAATTTATTTTGCGTTTACAGGTGCCAGGCCCTGTTAAGTATGAATGTGTTATTACTTCCAGAGCACAAGCTCTCAGCTGGTCAGTGGGATGGAAGCCCAGAGAGAAGAGATTTCTTGGCTCTGTACCTCCCCCCAAATATATATAATCTATCCATGTTTCTGTTTGTACATTTGTAAATGGGTATCAGAACTAGTCCCCTCCTCATTCCAATTCAAGATCTCTAAGAAATCTGCACTTCCATGTTTCATGCAGCTTTATTTACAGTAGCAAACATGCAGAAACAACAAAAATGTCAATTGATGGATAAACATGTTTTAAATATATACACATACAGTAAGAAATCATTCAGTCCTGAGGCAAAAAAAATTAATCCTGCTAATTAAAATAAAAGGGATGAAGCTGAGGACATGATGCTAAGTGAAATAAGCAAGGTACAGAAAAACAAATAGCACACAATTCCTTTTATATGAGGTATCTAAAGGAGTCAAACTCATGGAAACAGAGACCAGAACAGTGGTTGTCAAGGGCTTGCGGAAGGAAAAATGAGGTATTGTTTAATGGGTACAAAGTTCACCTAGTGGAAGATTAATAAGTTCTTGAGATATTTAACAGCATTGTGCCTAGAGTTAACAATACTGTATTATCCACTTAGAATTCATTAAGGGGTAGATCTCATGTCAAATATTAAATCAATTAAAAATAAAACAATAAAAAAACACTTCATCTCACAGGATGTTGTCAAATTGAGTGAACTAATATGTGTAAAACATTAAGCTCAGGATCTGGCATGTGGAAAGAGCTTACAAATCTTGCTATTATCCACTTATTAGAGATGAAAAGGTGGAGGTTTAAAAGAATAAGTAACTATCTTAAGGTTGCACAGCAAATAATGGAAAAAGCTAAAATTTGAATTCAGATGGTCTATCTCCAAAGTCCATGGGCTCACATTCAGGAACAGCCCAGCATGAGACGCCAGTAAGTACTTGTTGGCCAACAACTTGTGGCAGACATGAGTCCCATAGGGAAATTATGAGCTACTACAAAGTCCAATGATGCCACAGATTCAAAGGCAGTGTTAAGGAAGCACCCTTCCTCAATGGGAGGGATCAACATGAGAAAAATTGTGGACTGAAATTAGATTTCTCTCGTGTGAAACTCAAGCCGAGTGTTGAAATTGTATAAAAAATTATGAACTAATAGCTTCACTGAGGGTATAATATTTCACCTAAAGCAAATAGAAGTTACCCTTCATGACAGGCAGCTTCTGACTGATACTTCCATTCTATATTCATACTGTGCAGATATTTTATCATACTCTATTTTATTGAATCCCTATCAAAACTCCATGGATAGCATTAATTTCATTTTATAATGAGAAAATAGAGAAGTTAAATGACAAGATCACAAAATGGCAAAGCTAGAGTTTGAACCTATGTTTACCTGGTTACCAAATGCTATGTTTTAACAAGACTAATACCTCCCCATTATTTATGTTGTGATGCTCTGTTTATGTTCAAGAATTGTAGGTAAGGGGGCTGGGGCTGGGGCTCAGCGGTGGTGCACTTGCCTGGCATGTATGAGGCACTGGGTTCAATTCTCAGCATCTCATATAAATAAATAAATATCAACAACAACAACAACTATATATATATATATATATATATATATATATATATATATATATATATATATATATATATATAAAGAATTTTAAGTAAGGAATATTTAGGTGAATGATATTTGTACCTAAGCAGTTACACATAGAATAAAATACATGGTCTTTTTCCTTCTAACTGTATGCTTTGGAAGTTTAGGTACTTGCATTTCTCTTATATTAAGTAAAGCTATAGAAGGCATAATTACTCTCACTTTAATGGAAATACTGAGACTTGTAAAAGGTGGCTTGTTCTAATCAAAAGTTTTTAAGTAGCTCCTTAGGCCTAGTTATCTAAGTTTTTCATTCTACTTTATTTCCTTCCTTTGAGAACACTCTCCAGAAAAGATGATTAAAGGATACAGTAATACAATAAAATTCCTACAAATATAAATGATTTATATCAAAAGACCAATTCTCCAGATGCCCATATAGCCATACCAAGAACATTTCCACAGAGATAAATTGTGAGCATAAACATATGAGGCTCCTAAGACTTACAGATGATACCTCTGGGTTCCTGTTCCCCTAGATAGGCTGTAAATATCATACGGTTTACAGACTCAAGAGAGCTAGATGGTCAAAAATGCCTCCAGGCTATTGGTGGAAGAATATGAGGTTAAAAAGGAAGCAGAGGTCATAGAAGGTACAGCAATTAGGAAGATATGATGTTTAATTTCTTGACTGTAAGGATATTAAAGAAAAGGGGGAGAAGAAAACACAGCCAAATGTCTGCCACAGTCGTCACACAGTGGGAAGCACCTTAGCACTAAGTCATTTATATTTAACTCTGGTTTACCTTTGAGTTGAGTGCTCAGGTTTCAAAAATACATGCCTCATTTCTCCCTTCCTTCTGCAGGATCAGGGTAGGGGAAAAGCAAGCTTGAAGAAAGAAAGAAAGAGAGAGAGAGGGGGACAGGGAGGGAAGGAGGAAGGAAGGAAGGAAGGAAGGAAGGAAGGAAGGAAGGAAGGAAGGAAGGAAGGGAGAGAGGGAGGGAGGGAGGGAGGGAGGGAGGGAGAGAAGGAGGAAGAACAAGAAAGGAAGGAAGGAAAGAGAGAAGGAAAGAAAGCTTTGACTTCCTAGACATATTTACGTAGGAGGAAATGTCTTCACTGCCATATCCAAATGTACAAACACTCTGTGGCAGTTGAGAATTCCCGTCTCCTAATGGGCACTCAAGAAATGCTTATTGGATGAGGAGTGTGGGGCTCTCAAAGTGATGGGGATGACATCAGTTCTGCCCTGAAGGGACTTGCAATTGAAAACTTCTGACACTAACCCAGACAAAAAATGGACAAGCTATCTGGATAATGCACTGAGAACTTTGAGCAATCAAATAAATATGCAGTTTGATTTTTTTTTCCCATCACTTAAGTTATAATCACAGACGTATGAATTCCCAACCATGGTATGGGTAACTTGAGTTCACAGGCTATTAAAACAAAGCTGCAATACATTTTTGAAAAACAACCTTCAGCAACATAAATATGAAACCATTTTTGACTGGAGATGAGTAGAATGTTTTTATGGAACCATTAGAAGGCATTTGTGAGTGAATCTTGCATAAGAATGTCCTCTCAATTCTTTTGAAAGGTAGGTAAAATCGGCAGCTAAGCTAGCCTCCACTTGGACATAGATTTGATTATTCTGGCTAGCTCAGAAGAGATCTAATGATTCTAATGGATTCTTAAACTGATCTAAGTGGTTCTCCTCACTGTTGCAATGGACTGAATTATATGCACATGAAGAAGCCACTTTCGGGGATGAAAATCAACAGGCAGTGTCTGGCAGTTTTGTTCCAGGACATTCCAAGTTCTGCTATACCAGCGGATGTTACTCCCTAAGGTACCTTTATGTCCCTTTATGTAAACTTCTCTAAACTTCTCATTCTTCTTCGCTAGCATTTCTATCATACCTTTCAATGGAAACCCACTGCACAATCACTTAGGATTATTTTCTATTGTCTGAAATGCTTTTCCTGAGAGTCTTCTGGGACTGCAGCAGAGCCCGCTTACATCTCAGTGAAAAGCCCTAAAACGTAAAGAGGAGAGAAATGAGCTTGTAAATGCAGTCTGGAGAGGTCAGACTAAATATTTTGTTAAAGGTGGTCTCAGGAGTAATATTTGTTCATGAAGCAGACATGAACATTTCCGCTAAGAATCAATAGTGGGCCCATTTGCACCGTGCTTAGTGTTCAAAGTGTTTTTGTGCATTTATCCCACCTTGCGCACTTTCTCTCTATAAATAAATATCGGTGGCTTCTGTGTTTCAAAATGCTGCTGCTGCTGCTGCTGGTGTTGTTATCCTTGCCCGAGAGTGAAGCTGAAAAGACCAATGCACTGCTATCCATCCTTTATACCCTGCGTTCAAGCAAAGATTTTCCTGGCATAGCCATTCTAACTGCGCTTTGCTTCTCTGCCTTTAACTCCACAGAATGTGTGGTACTCTGAAGCTTTTGTTGTGAGCAATCCACCCCCCTCTCTGCCGAATAAACCCCCAGGCAAAGTCTGCAGATTTTGTTTCCCAATATCCCAAAGCTTTACAGACGCCTTGGGGTCCCTGCATATGATATCTTCTGCCTGACACGCTTGCAGATGTCAGTCTCTGCACAAATCTTGAGACTGCTGCCTTTCTGTCTTCCATACCTATTCTGGCAGATGAAACAGTGTTATGGCAAACAGTGCTTTTAAAAGAAGTGAGTACATCATAGTGGGAAGAGCATGGATAGATCCTGGATTCATTTCCAATTTGGATGCTTACTAGGAAACTCAATCAGCCTCTTTAAACTTCAGTTATCCTGCATACAAGAAGAATAGAATGATGTCCAGCTTGAATAGGTGTTATAAGGATTAAAATAGTACCTGGAAAGGACCTGGCCCATGTTGGACATGTTATAGAGTAGCCATTGTTATTAATTCTGATAAAACCCAGCAAGTTCCAGGATCTGATATCTCATTACATAGGAAGCTGGAGTAATAACCATTCTGTAGACAGTAGATAATTTGGCAAGGAGCTTGAACCCAAGCATTCTCTGTCCAGTCAACATTTGAGGACAGTCTGTCCTGTTTTACTGACTTTGGAGATCTCTCCCTGTCTCTTAGTACATCCTTGAACAGTGTGCTGGCTGGTAGCAGAATTTAGCAATAGATTTACGACAGTGTGCTGCTGGTAGAAATCTTTGACTGGGGCAAGCTGGAATATGACCCCTTTCTCCTTCAAGTTTATCATCAATCAATGGTGCTCTGCCAACTCTTTAAAGAGGATTCTAATCTCTTTTTGCCCTTACTCTTCAAGAAAAGATTAGGCAGCAATCAGTAGTTTCTTCCAAGTAAGTTCACAAGGACTCTCTAGCACAAGCCAGGCAAGCACCAAGTAGGCAAGCAATAAACATTAGATGTAAACAAGAATGAATGCCTTTGTGCCAATAATTAATGTCCTAGTAAAAGAAGTTCCTGCAGATCTGTAAATATCGGTGTGCTCCCAAGTCCCTTTTTATATTCTCACATGTTTGAACATGACTTTGTAAGATAATATTAGAACTCATCTAGCTTCACTTCACTCCATTGGTAGTAGGTCACTATCAATATCTAAATGAATGATTGTACCTGAGTAAATGTCAAGTCACTCAGATTTCAAACTGAATCAGGGACTTCGTGGTTTGCTCTGATCTACCTTCCCGCACACCTCCAGTGTTGGACATGTAGGAGAGCTCACATCCACCCTCCCACATTTCATTGTATTTCCCATGTGCCTTTAAGAATCATTCTTGATCTCAGTCATAAAAATTGGAAAGCTGCATAACTGACAAGATGATCCCCGAAGGCAGCTGAAATATGGGGTAGATTGAAACCGACAGTTAATTTGTAGCAGTAAAAAATAATGATATCATCATAAAACAAGTTTAAGATTAGACTAGGCTCAAACACTGTGTGCCCACAGGATATATAGATGGGTATTGTCGAGCTTAAATAACAAAGCAAAACAAAACAGAACCTCCCAGCTTCACTGGGCCAGTGCTGTTTGCTTTTTTTATGGTACGCTACCACCATCTGCTGGCTGCAGCCAATAAGATGCCTCACATCTCCAAGTCCTGGAATATTCCATTCTGCAGAGCCTGATGTTAATTACTATGCACAAGGAAACATATTTTTAACCTCACAATATCATTGAAATGGTACAAATAAGTCAGCGCTTCCTAGAATACCAAACAAATCAAAGAACTCACGAGGCTGGAGATTGCCAACAGTCCCCACCCTGTTCTGCTGTGCCTGAAAGCTGCACTTGCTGGATGCACACATCTTTGCACATTGTCTTTTGATTCCTGAGCTCTCTCCTTACACACATTCACTTCCCGACTTCCTCCTCTCCAGCTGCCTTCTCTACCAGGCATCCTACACGGCACTTCAGTGATAGGCAAAGCAGCAGCTCTCAGCTAAAAACAGCCTCCTCCTTAAAGAAAGGAAACCATTGACACTTGTCTCCTCCAAGGAAAGCAAAACCCCAGTGAGGATAGGTGAGAAAAGCAAGGACACGTCTGGCTTTCAAAATTCTGAGAGCAATATATTTGCATGGTTTCCTCAGGGTTTACATTGCACTGGGTCTGGATTCCCTGACTCAACAACAGGTGTTCTTTAGAGGGAGAAAAGATAGAGGCTTTATGAGCAAATAAAACCTAGCCATCTATAAAACCCTACTCATTTTATAGTATGTGTTCAGTCTTACCATTTTAGATCCTCCATTACTAACAGTGCAGGCCTCGGACTTCCTAAGCATCCTGAGGATAAAGAAGGCCTTAGAAAATGTGTCTTTTCATTCTGACTTGTGTTTTTCTTTTACTTTCTTTCTTTTTTTTTTTTTTTTTGACTACCTACGATTTAAAATTTTTTAATTCAATGAGCATCTAATAGTGTGTAATAAAACAATTTGTAAAAAGCCCTCAAGTTTCTACCTACTCAGAAAGCTTTTCTATCACTCACATATTCATGACCATAATTAGATAAAAAATTGCTCTTAGACAAAATATCTAGTTCTTATTTAATGATGGAAATTATCATAAACTGTTTCCCCTGGAGAAAGGACTGTAAGCCTAGCGTAGCAAAAATAAGTGTCAAGCTGCTTGCTACAGGAGCATACATCTGTCCATTAGAAGGATATCAGAATGCTATACACAGAACATGCTGGCCTGCATTCATTTCCTCCTGAACAGTATCATGCCTGCATCTATCTAAACAATTAGCTCATTCTGCTAAACATTCTGAGATGTGAACTTTTGTTCAAAGACATTCTAGCATCTTCCTCCAGATGCTAGATTTTTTAGAAACTGTAGGTAAGATGACTTCTATATAACAAAGGAAACACCTACAGAGCAATAGAGCCTTGAGCAAAATTTCCATTTAAGTTATTTTCTTTTGTACAAATGATCAGTGAATATATTTTTTTAATGTTCAACATCATCAAAATAACCAACATCAAATTACCTTAAAATAAAACAATGTTTTTCTTATCAAATAGCAGAGGATTTTTTTTTTAACAAATAGTAATAACGATGAGGTTAAAGGTACTCTGTGCTCTGCTGTCAGGATGTAATTTGGAGTAGCCCTTTCAGAGTAAGTTTGCATTGCTTCTCAAAACAATATTTTAAAATAATGCATGTGCCCTGTGGTTTATCTATTCCAACACTAAAAATTTATCCTAAGAGAGTCATGACTATTGCATATAATAACATATATCAGCATAGCCTTCTTTATAATGAAGGAAGTTTTTAGTATTCAAATAGGCTAGGCTGGATAATGGCCTCCCCTAAGATGTCAATGTCCTATCCTTGAAACCTATGACAATATCACCTCAAATAGTAAAAAGGAACTCATGAACGTGACTAAGATAAGGATCTTGCAGTGGGGGATTGTCATGGTCCACCTGATTGGGCCTACTATAATCCCCAAAGTTCTTATAAAAGGAAGGCAAATGAGTCAAAAGCATATAAAGTGAGAGGACAATAGAAGTAGAAGTTGTTAGAATGACACGCTCAAAGGGGGAGGAAGGACCCACAAACCAAGGGATGTGGGCAGCCTCTAATAGCTGAAGAAGGAAGCAGCCCCCTCCCCTGAAGACTCTAAAAGTCATATAGCTGTACTAATACCTTGATTTTAGGACTTCTGGCCTCCAGAATTGTGAGATAATAAATTTGTGTTGTTTTAAGCCACTGAGTAGTGGTAATTTGTTGCAATATCAATACTAAACAAATACATCAAATATCAAGAAATAGAGAATTTGTTCACAATAAAAGCTTTTCCTTGAGGGTCCAAATTATAAAATGTCAGGTTTTAGGAGTTTTGTTTGTAACCTAGAGTTAATTTTGATAATAACCTTTTAAAAAAGTCAATGTAATGACATTCTGGACCATCTTTATAATGCTGTAATTTCAGTGCCAAAGTTTGTGATTATTAACACTAGTGCCAAGGCAAGGCTAACCCCTTAGAGTATGAAGAACAGAGATCAAGGCAATTCTGAGAAGTACCTTGGAAGAAATAGGTTATGCCTTGTTGGATAGCTGTCAATGTCACATTTACACTGAGTTGTTATCTTTGTATCTAACAAGAATTAGTTTAGTGGGAAGGAATTTTTGCTTAAGCTTTTGTTAGAATCATAGTTTGAGGTACACCATTAAACTGACTGACCTATGGAAACAATGGATCACTAGTTTAAAATGGGTATATTATTAGAAGTTATAATAGTGATGATGATATTCAAGATGACTCAAATGATGTTCCAACAAGATCAAAATCCAATGAATCATGTCAAGAAAGAAAATATAAACATGCATCACCTACTATCAAACATCAACTATCATGTTGAGTGACGGTTGGCTTTTTAGTTATATTGATTTTATACCTAAATTTAAAGTTGCTTTGGTTCTATAGTTGTTGCCATCATGAAGAATTTATCCTAATTTGTGTTTCTACAAAGAAAAGTAACAACATAACAAAAATGATAGAAATTAGCCCTGCAGAGTGCATGATAATTTCTTTTTCCTTTGAAAAGGATCCACACATGTGCTCAAGTCTAAGAAATGTATAATGCTTGAAATTTGACAACTCCTTCTTATGGAACAGTATTCAATCACTATAAATAATGTTGAAAAACATTAAATGAAATTATGATGGCTGGGGCTGTCACTCCGTGGTAAAGCATTTGCTTCACATGTGTGAGAGGATGGGTTTGATCGTCAGCACCACATAAAAATAAATACATAAAATAATATTGTTTCCATTTACAACTAAAAAGAATTTTTTAAATTAAAATTTTAAAAAGATGAGATGATGAAGATGTGTTAATAAAATTAAAGAGTAGCTCATATTATTTAATCCTAATGTTAAAAAGAAGAAAACAGATTCTATACATAGGAAAATGAATAAGACAATGTAAAACTAAATATGAACACATTGCTGGTTTCTTTTTCTTTTTCTTTTTGCTATTTTCAACAAACATTATTTTTATAGTGAGAAAATAGATCTTTGAGTAATAAATCTGGGATCAAAACACTCTTGGCCCTGATTTCAGTGAATGTTTAAAAATCAGAATGACAGATTTGTTTTTAAACCCCTGGTAATCAATGTTTCTGAACAAGACAGCCTATAAGGCCCTGTAAGAAGAGCAGAGTGTATAGACATTAGCATTCCCCAGTAAACCTGCTTCCTCAGTGTTTAAGTTATGTAATGAATACTGAACCATTTTCCTCCTGGGAGATTTAGAAGACTTCTTTCCTTCTCAGGGCTGCTACATTTTTCCCTTATTCCCATCAGCTAATATTTGAAATCCATGACCTTCTGAGTAATCCTGTATCCCCTCATATTTTTAAGTTAGATTTCCAAAACATTTACTGTACTGTTAAAATATTGCAGAGGATGTATTTGCCGACATATTTTATATTGATATGTGCTTTAAATATGTCAAAATCTTGGAGCTGAAAATTTCATTCATTAAATTTATAGAAAATGTCTGTCATAGAACTAATTGGCAAAGCTTGTCTTCACTGTCAAACCAATCAACCAAATCAGACTTACTTTCTAACAGAAAATGTCTGGCTCCCTTGTTTACTTTAAATAAACATGTTAAATTACATCTTGTACTTCCTTACCTATAAATTCAAATTTATTGTTTGTTAGACTGAGGCAGAAAGACAAGAGCTTGTTGCTGACATGATATGAAAATAAGGTTTATCATGCTTCAGCAATTCTTTCTGAGGCTTTCTCTGCTTTGCTCTTACAGGAGCAATGCAGTTTTAAATGCCATGGTAAGATTAGAAGTAGGCGAAAGACATGATTTTCTTATACAGAAGAGAGGAGAGTGATTGTGAAGGAGCTGGGGAAAGGAAAACTGGCCACCATAGTCTTCTCTCTGGAGGGAAAGCATACATGTAGTTTTAGTCCATTTGTGCTGCTATAACAAAATGCCAGAGACTGAATTATTTATCAAGCTCAGACAGTTATTTATCATGGTTCTGGAGGCTGGAAAGTCCAAGCTCAAGGCATCAGCAGGTTTGAATGTCTGATAAGCCTGCATTCTCCAGAGATGTGGAATATTGTGTTCTCATGGGGCAGGAGAACCAAAGACCACACCTATGAAACACTACCTGAAGTCTCTTTCATAAGGGCCTTAGTTCCACTTAATGAGGAGCCTTCATGGCCCAACTGTCACATTGGCAACACCCAAATTTTAGAGGAGACCCATTCAAATCAGAGCACCTATATAGGCTGAGTTTTAAAGATTATTTTTTTTCCCCAAAAAATATGCACCTTTTGAAGATAGATGGTCCAGATCAACATCTCACAGTCATTGTCTCAGACTGAAATATGAGAAAATTCCTCTGAGCTGGACCAAATTTCCAGTGATTAAAAAGAAACAATATGGATTGGTTGTTTAGCTCAGTGGTAAAGTACTTGCCTGGCATGCCCAGGGGCCTGGGTTCAAACCACAGCACAGCAAAAAAATAAAATAAAACTTTCTCCAACACTTGAGCAATTCAGCCTTTAGGAGACATATGTAAATTATTTAGTTATGACCTCCTTTTGTGTTTCTCCATCCCCACCCTTGGATTTCTATAACATACATAAAAACCTTCATTAGATTGTAGACTACAGGGTAATAATGAGTATAATTAAATTGAACTTAATCTAACAGCAAAAACTTTTAGTGCATACTCCAGGCAGGCACCATGCTACATTGTAAGAAATGGGTTGTCAAATTGCTCCTTCAATGCCAGAGAAATAGAGAAAAACACTAGATACGGATAAACTCATAAATAGTATGTTGATATCTCATAATTATTTCTTACTGTGTTTGAAATTAGAATGTTAGAACAAACTCCTCCCCCAGTAAATCTGCGTAGAATAAAAGGTATATCTAATGTCCCACCCTCTTTCTCCACCAGAACCAGAGAGCTTCTTTCTGCATCTCCTGGAAATCCCCAGCAGCTCAACTAGAGGATTCTGTCTTATTTCTATCCTTCCACGACTATAAACACCACACACCAGCACTCTCTGCAGTCCGACCATAGTGGCTTCTTCCTCCCTGACCACAGGAATCCCACCAGACTAGCTTCTTCCTGGAATTGCCTCTTGTTCCACTCCCCTGAGAAACACCACCTTCCCCTTCAGATCCCAGGGAGGTATGGGTCCTGGCCTGTGCTCTCACCAGTCTCTACGTCTGATCCCAGCTCATAAGCACATCATTGTTTCTTCAATTATTATTAACGTCTGTCTCTCCCACTAGCCTCCAAGATCCACAAGGGCAGGATCTAAAAACATTTCATCATCACTGTGTCCTTACCATTCCTGGAGACTAGGAGAAGCTAAATAACTTTTGCTAACAGTATGAATGGCCCAACTTTAGTATACTCACACAGTTCTAAGTGTGGTCTTCAGCCTGTCTTTGCCTTGCCAGGTCCAGAGAACCCTTGAGGTAGGCAATGTCCTCAAGACTTTTTCAGACACTTTCTTAGTTAACATGAAACTGACAAGGTAGAAACAGAAATGTGCTTCCCTTGTGATCAACATTGCCACTAAAATTTTTTGGTCTCCAAATCCTTCCTCTCTTTGGTTATTCTCCATTGAGCTTGAGTTTCATTGGTTTTGTTGACTCCTGAATTACCAGCCCCTAATATTATGCTGTCTAGTAGGTTCTCCGTAGATGTTTAATGAATCAATCAATCTTTAACCCAAGCTTTCCCTTTAGTACAAATTCCCTGAAACTACCCAGTTGGGTAAGTTCAGCACTTATACACCATTTGACATCTTTCCACATTAATCTCACACTCATTTCTTTTAATCACCACTTATTTTTCACTCCTGAACTCATTACTTTCCACACACAAACTGCCATTTGCCTCTGGAAGGTTGGCAGCAACATAATTTAAGTTGACTGGAAAGAACTTTCTTTTTCTCATAACCTGAAAAACAAAGATGAAAAATAGTGTTTCACTCTTTGTCTCAGCCAAATGTGCTTTTGAAAGATTTGATATTTTTAGCTCAGAATACAACTCTTTAATTATCTAAATAATTCCACAAGTACAAATATCATATTTACACATGCAAAGGAAGAATAAGAAATTTTAATATTTAATTTATTCACCAATTTGAATGTTGAAACAACTACAAATTCATATACTAATTTTTTTTTGGCACATTCACATCTCCAAAGTGGCCATGTAATACATTTCTTTGGTCCTCAAAATCTTATCTCCAAACAATTGATATTTTAGGATCTCAAGTTTTTAGGTAAATATTTGGAATATGTTTGCAAATTGAGGTTCCATAAGTAAGGTTGTTAACTTACAGTCCTCTTGAAAATGAGGTCTTTGGTTTGCAAACATTTTGTTTTAATACCTAGGTAAAGAAGGGGTGGGTAAGGTACATTGATGGCTTAATAGCTTTTTCTTCCTAGGTAGACTCATTTAGAATGAAAGTGATTATTTAGAAATCCATTTCATTCTAAGCAAATGTCTTTACCCTAGGAAAATAAAACAGCAACTGCTGGCTAGCTCCTGAGCAATTGTTGCCATTTTATTCAGAGTTCTTCCTTATTACTCCCAATAGTTTAAATAAATATCTATAATGGTCCCCATCTTCCTTGTAGTTCCATATAAAACTTATCCCATTCAGAAAGTGTATTCTAATGAAATTATGATCTTTCTTCAGTCTTTCTAGGTCAACATTTAATGCTTTTCTTTTCTAATTTTATACCAGTTCACAGCAGAGTTAAGGTTCAACTCCATCCTCAAATGACACATTTTCTCCTCGGTTGTCTTGCTGTTTAATGGTGAGCATCATTCCTAGGGGGATGTCTCCCATGGGGGTCACCTCTTAGCCCATGAACGTCTCTAATAAGCAGTCCAAACTGTCCTGATCCACATTCTCCTGGCATGTTTAATTAAATTATCTGTAAAGTAAGTTAAAGAGATAATGAAGTGGTAGCTGAGAAATTTTAAGTAAGTGGGAGATTTTAAATATAATAATTTACAGTACTTGGACCTTTGAGTTTATTTCTCCAGTTTCACTTTTTCTCACATATCTAAGAATCAAGGTTTCTTCATTTCACTAAGACTGGTTTAAAATTTTGTAACTTCCCTTATTTTACTCATTATCTAGGGAACCCAGGATACAGCTAATTGAAACACTTCACATTCCTTTTTGTTCCAACTGGCCATTCTGTTTTTATCCTTGCTCAGGTTCTAGCCTTTGAACAAAGTTCAAGGTGTGATAGTGTTGCATAGCACACCCAGACAAAGGCAATATTCAATATGGACTTGAAGGGAAAGAGAAGCGGGAGTGGTTATTGCATAGCCTCCACAATTGTCAAGTGTGTCAGATATCTAGCTGTAAAATTATCTGGAGAGGCATATTATTATAACTCTTTAGAAAAATAATTAAAGGATTTATTGTGAGTCACTGAGCCTGTCCTATAGAGTAAGGTTTATAAGTGAGTTATCATGCAGTTGATTATAATTAGCATATTAATAGTGAAATGTTTGGTTCTAACATTTATTTAAAATTCTTCCCTATAAGAAATTAGAAAACACTTGACCCACAGTACCAAATGAAGCATCTCTGTCCATCCTCAAAACATCTTCTTAAACTCTGAAGATTGTGTTGAGCACCCTCTGAGGACTTAACCCGAGTTGGGCACTGTCATATGAGTCATAATTATGTAAGATTGCCACTCCAAATGCATTTGAAGGAGATGGGTTTTTCTCCAATAAACTCTGCTAGATTCTGGACCTTGTACAGTTAAATTATTTCCAAAGTTCATGATAACATTTTGCAGCTTTTCTACCTGAATCTACAGAACTCTCACCTGAATCTTTGAAACTTATTTTATTCTTCTTTTGATTTAAATCACATGGATGATGGAGGGAGGTGGAAAGGAGGCAGGAAGGATTATTTACTCAGTTCTTTTGAATGGGTTTGTAAAAGCTGTGAATATGTTGAAGATTGCTCAACACAATCTTCAGAGTTTAAGAAGATGTTTTGAAGATGGACAGAGATGCTTCATTTGGTACTGTGGGTCAGACATATGAATTCCATAACTGTTCCTTTGCCTTATCTCATAATCCTCTTGTCCTAAAAATGTTTCTACATTTTGACACAGTAATGCTCTTTGTGTATGTATCTTAGGGAAATAATATAAAACATACAAAAAAACTTTATGCCCAAAGATAGTAAAAAGCATCATTTTGATAACAAAATAGAAATATTCAGATAGTCAATAATAATCAAAGAATGATGAAGTGGACAATTAGGTATCCATTGCAAGTTACATTTGCAAAATATTCAAAATAACAGGTGAGAGCATAATACATCAGAGTATCTGATATAATTAACATAATCTGATAGATTAAAAATCTATATGTGTGTACTGCCTTAGTTTTTGATTATTGCTATAAACAAATTACTATAAATTTGGTGTCTTCAACAATAGATATTTATTGTTTTATATAGGTCTGGAGGTCAGAAGTCTGCAGAGCATCTCACTGGATTTCATTCTTCTCGGGATTCTAGGGGGGAATGCAATTCCCTGCTTTTTCCAGCTTCAGAGGCTGCCTGCATTCCTTGGCTTAGGAATCTCTTCTCCAGGAGCACAGTAAGTCCTTCTTATGCTGCTGTGTGTCTGGATTTCCCTTTTCTGCCTCCCTCTTTTACCTTTAGGGACACTTGTGATCATATAGTTACTACTTGCCTATTTCAGGATAATCTACCTATTTTAATATCAGTTGATTGGCAATTCTGATTCTCTCTTGCCACAATTTTGCATATTCACAGGTTCTGTGGACTAGTATTAGGATGCAAATATTTTTGGTGTTTCCATTATGCAACCTTCATTCATTGTGCAAGATGAAGCAAACAACCAAACAAAACTAAAGCAAAGACACATAACAAAGCTATGCATAAAAAATTTGGATAAAAATATGCTGAAATATTTGCATTATTTGAAGCTAAATTTTAGTTTATTATTTATTTATTATTTATTTATTATTATTTTCATGATTTATTATTTTCTAAAAATTAAAAAGAAAGTCTTACCAAAAAAAAGTGGCTTTTTAAATTCTTGTTTCTCTAATAACCTAGAATTTTACTTCTTTATATTTTCACATGAATTCTGGTTTGTAAGTAATAAACAAGTTAAAGGGAGTGAAAGACTAATCAGTGCAACAATTATTGATTAGTACAATTTTCTGAAAATATATAGTACTTCCAACTTCATTTACTGAAAGAACTCAGAATTGCCTGTCAACCTGTAATCACGTCTTATCCCTCCAGTTAAAAAGCACACAATTTAAAGCAAGTATAAGTCACATTTTAATTATCAAATTGTTGAAGAGAATGCTTAAAAGAGAGTAATCATGACCCTTGTACAAATATAAAATGAACACATGTCAAAGATTTTATTTAACTCAATAATTAAAGAGGACAACAGATACATTTGCAACCTGTTCAAAGGATTGAATGTATCATACATACAGAATCAGATAAGGAATTCTGATATACATTATAAATAGATGCCAAACAGTTCTATTCACAGGGCTATAATCAATTTCATTCAAGTAAATACAGTCAATTTACATTTCCATAGACAAGAATGATTTGCATTATTATCAGTTTTCTACCACTTGGAAAGTTATAAAACACCTAAAAGACAATGAAAATCAGAGACAGCCCAGAAGGTCATACCAGCCAGCAAATTCATAATTATATCTATCTCTATCCCTATCTCTCTGACTCATTTCAATCTTTCATGGTTTTTTCTCTGACAATAGGGTACCTCACATAGCATCTTGTATGTAGTTAGAACTGAGTATAAATTTGGGGATTGAATGTGTGGGTGAAAGTTCCATTCTGCCCTGATTGTACTAATTGTATTTGGAATGCCAATTACCTATTATTCTTATTTGTCTGAGGCACCTGGTTCCTTGCCCTCCTCCCTAGCTATACTTAAGTTATAAGGAGAGAAATATTCTAGAATGTGGATTTAGCTGGACTTACAGGGTGATATTGCAGAAGGAGAGAAAGGGTCTGATTCTGAATATAGATATAGAAGATACAGATATAGATATAGAAGTGATCTCAGACTGATAGACTCTTTCCTACTATGAATAGGAGGAACTTATATGCCTCAAAAAAGAAAATATTCCAGATATGACCAGATAGCTATCAGCACCCCAGCTCAGGTCATGAATCTAGATTTCAACCCTCATGTCTTCCAAAGTTAGAATAAGCTATGTGTTTTTCCAAAAGTTCAAAGAATTTCTTGAAAGTCTTCATGTTTTAAAAAATCTATTCCCACAACTTCATCAGAGAATTATAAAATTAGATTGACTTTTCCCTCAAGAGCTAGAAACATTAAATAGCTTAAGAACTCTTGGTCTAAGGTCATGATATTTTCCAGATGGGTAAAGAGGCAGAAATTAAGTATGGTTAGAATTCCAACTGAAGTCATCAAAATATGTACACTTAAAGGAAATAAAAATCTTTGAAGGATTCTAGATATTCACACCAGCAATTTAAAATATTAGTGTACTTTTTAAAGCTATAAGTAAAGATCAAGGTAATTTTATAATTGTTATCTGAGTCAACTCTAGTTCCCTTGGCTATGCAGAAAACTGGACCAAATCAAACAAGACAAGATGCCATTCATCAATTAAAATGCTGAATAATTTGAGCGTAGAATGATCTAGACACATTCTTAAAAAAAAAAAAAAAAAAAAACTGCATAACCATTTATAATTTCCCCTTATCCAAAGCAATTTTGTGATTTGAAAGAACACTTATTGGGAAAAAAAAAAAAAAAAAAAAAAGCTTGGCATTGCACCAATAATCAGACAACATCCTGGCACTCATTCAGAGAGCATCCACCACTAACGGTTGTAGTAATTCTTCTTCGTTACCGAGTTTGCTTGCACATAAATCAGATTCAGGTGAACTTGCAATGTGCCATGAACTGTCAGACTTAGAGCAGGCAGCAGATTGTCTTAAGTGATACAGGATTCATGCCTTTGAGGAGCACATAACTCTCATAGCTATTGAACAACATTCCAGATGTACTTTCTTCACTATTATTCCATATCCATAAACTGGTAAGTTTATGTGTGACATTTTAAACTTTTGATTTTTATCTGTTGTCTGATTTTAATTCTAAGTGAATCTTAAAACTTAGATCAGGAGGTAGAAACTGCATGCAGTCTTTTAAAATGAGATCTGACTTTTTTTTTTTTTTTTTTTTTAAGACCAAAGCACCTTGGTGCAGAGGCAGCAGGTCTCCATGTTCCCTTAGAGTGCTGCCCATTTAATACTTCAAGCTGCAGTGTCTGTAGGCATTTGAGCTTTTTCTCTTCCTGCAAACCCTCCAGTTTCCAGGTGTACTTCAAACAGACTGAGAAAGATAGCCCCTTGACTGTGTGCATTTCAAGCCTCTCCTTCACATAGATCTAAGCAGCTGCCACATTAAACAGGAAACCCATGGGTCAAAATCCTAACTGAGAGGGAAAAGGTAACAAGCTGACCTGAGCCAGGGGTAATTTATGATTAGGTTAATGAAATTCTAATTAGGCTTATAAAGCCCTGAAGTATTTCCTGCAATGGCGCGTCATGAAGCCTTTATTCCAGGAAAGCCAGAATGCTCTTAAAGGTAGAAAGGCAATGTAAAGCATTGGGATTAACAACAAACAACAACAAAAACCCAGCAATCTGTTCAGACCCAATGTGAAACTAGCAAGGCTACCCCTGGGTAACTGTTCAATCTCTTCTGACTTATAAAACAGATTATCAGTCTAAATAATGCCTAACAAATTCACACACACACACACACACACAAAAAAAAAAAAAAAAAAAAAAAAAGTTTCTGCCCTGTTGTCCAGGACCTTTGAAGAATGAATTTATCCTTAGAACTAAGAACATCTCATAATTAAAAATAGAATGTTATTAAAAGTAAGGACCGAAACTTAATTAAGTGTGCCTACTCACAAACATTGAGCAGTGCCCTCTGCAGAGCAGAAGGAAAGAGGAAGACCACTTAGCACGTTGCCTGTGTGACTTGGAGCCAGTCTCCATTAATTCAGAGGCGTATAGATCAGGTCTGCACCTGCAATGGGAGGAATTGCCGTGTTAATGCAGGTAGCTCGAGCAATCTATTCTGAAGTGGTCTAGCTGGGAAATACATCTCCAGAGAGAGGAAAAGAAAGCACTGTGCTTATTTGAAAAAATAAGACAAGAATCAAAGATAAGTCCACGTTCAGATTCACTTTCACACTTTCAGATTTAATTAGCTTGTTAAGATAAAATTGTATTCAAAAGGCAATAGCTTAAAAACAGCCTTTGGGGGATCTTCTTTCAGAATCACTTGGTTCCAAATTGGACCATCCTGATCCCTTGTCCTGATCTACCCATTAGCTTTATAATTATCTAAACAATTTATGCAGGACCTTGGCACTGGTGACACTGAGCCAACCTGCAAAGATTGACACCTGATCACTCAAATTTCTTATCATCCTGGCATATATCCAGCTGCTTTCCTTGCACTGGGGAAGAGTGCCAGGGTAAATTATTCCCTCCCATCTCTTGACTTCACTTTCAGTTCAGAGATGACCTCCCACATACCTATTAAGTTTGGGGTTTTTGTATTTGTTGTTTGTTTGTTTGTTGGCTTGCTTTTTCTGTAAAGGCTTCTCAATCATGAAACTTGAACTAACCTCAATTAAGAAAAAGTTTTGATAATAATACCTCATAATATTTACTCTCAAGGAGCACTATATTAGCCATCATTACCTCTTATGAATTACTTCATTTAATTCCTGTAAGTGTCCTCTTAAGAAAGTACTGTTTATATCCCCATTTGACAGATGAGAAAACCGAGTTATCAAGAGTGATCATTTTTCTGGGCCATCTAAGTGGGGCCTAAATTTAAACTAAGGTATTTTTTTACATAAAAGCTCTGTTCTTAACCCTTTCACTGAGACTTCATGACCTGCTATTCTTTGTCTCTCAATTTTTCTATGAATTTGTGATGTTATAAGGATTGGACAACAAATAAAATTCATGATGCCCAGCATCCCTATGTCCTTAATATGTTTATAGCATAAGCAATGACAAATGATGATAATGCACACTTGCATAGAAAGAACCAATTGTTCTAAATTACAGAATTCGTTCCTCAGTCAGCATGATTAAACTGTCCTCACTTAAAATAATGCTTCTTGCTCCCTTTTAGTCATGCCCATTGCCCCCAATTGCCATAAACATCAGAGAGAAACTCCAGCTTAATAAACTCACAACTTCCCTACAAGAAAACTTCCTATGAAAATATATTACAGAAATCAAAGAAAACTCATGCAAATTTTTATGTTCATGATTAGTCTATTTTAAATCAAAATACTAACCTACTTTGTCAAAGTAACTCAAAATATAAAGGAAATGGATAACTATAAGGATAGTTTAAAAATAATATAAGTTTATTATTATCTCTTATTGGAGATGAGACATTATTAGTCATTTAATAATCTAAATTACTTTTATTTGTCACAAGAGGTTACCATGATTCAGACTAAGAAATCTAGAGGGTACTCAGGTTGGAATTGTATTTTTATAACTTTGCATTTTAGTTCTTTTGTGGAGGAGAGAGGACCACAGGTTAATTACTATGTAACTAATTTTTTAAAAAGACATTTTTCCATTTTCTCTCATCTTCCCTAAATAATATTCTAAATGCCAACTCTATTTCCCTAACAATTTGAGACATTATTAGGCTCATTTTACAGATGAAGGAACTCAGAGGTAGACAGTTTAAGTAACTTCTCAAGGATACTCAGAAGGAATTGAGGTTGCAATTCTCAACCCCTCTCATTTGTATCATCTTTTGACCCTGACAGCACTTCTCAAAAAAATGATAACATCACTCTCTCCTCAACTTACCATGGGGTTACATGCTAAATTGAAAATGTTTTAAGTCAAAATGCATTTACTACACTTTAGCTACTGAACATCAAAGCGTAGCAGCACAGTCACCCACAGGGCATGGATTGTTTACCCTTGTGATGGTGTGGCTAACTAGTAGCTACAACTCGCTGCCTGTGCCTACCTAGCACCAGAGAGATTATCCTACTGCATTTCTCTAGCTTTGGAAAAGATCAAAACTCAAAATTCAGAGTATGGCTTCTACTAAAAGTATATCCCTTTTATATCTTCCACCAACATCAAAAATCATAAGTCAAATCATCACAAGTTGGGAGCTATCAATATTTTCTGGTTAATTCTTACTGCTCTTTCAGAATTCAACTTAGAGACTCTCTTTCATAGAAAGTCTTTTCTGGAATCCTGTATCTGGATTGGGTATCTCTTATAATTGTTCCCATAGTACCCCAGGCATATCAACCCATTGCAGCATTTTACAGGCATAATATGGTTCCCTATGTCCTTTAGGCCTCCTCCACCCACCCCAACCATTGACTCTAAGTATCCCAACTTATAAGGACTATCCTTTATTCCATATTCTATCTACAGGTTCTAACACAATGTCTAGCACATCAAAGGCACTCCAATATTTACTGCACAATAAAACCAATTGTTAAACCAGCCAAGGGATGTAGATTCATGTCCGAATGCCCAGCTGCCACAAGTTTAGCAGTGTCTCCACCTACAGCATACTGACACTCCTATCAAGTGTATGGCAGCACTGAGCACAAGACCAGCCAGAGCAAGCATTTTCAATAGTTAAATCCAGGTAGAGTCCTCAAGAGTCTAAGGCAATTATTTCAGAGAAAGGCAGGAGCTTTCTCATATTTCAAATCAATTAAGACTTTGTCAATAGCACAGCAGTTTAGTCCTAGTATTGAAAACACAATTATTTCCTCATTATTTAAATGGAGGAAAAGGATGGACTGCATGCAACTTACTTAGCAGTAGTATAGCTACAATACTCTTTTATAAAACTCAACTAAATAGGTATGACTCAGACTAGACAAAATAGATCTCTTTCTTTCTCTCCCTCCTTTGAAATTTAAGTGTTTTACAAGTCTACAGGTAAGAATTAATAAGGAAATGAAATCACTGTCTTCTTACCTTAAGAAATGCCATTACTGTTGAAACCTTACTTGATAAGACATTTGAGAGTAGTTAAAAGAATGGGAAAGAAAACACAGTAATTCAAGAGAATTAACCACAGCATAGAAAAGAGAAAGGAGAAGAGGATATAGGGGGAAAAAATATAACAGAAAACTAAGTTGTGAAAATCTCATTCTTCAGTGCTCTGCCCTGGTCTCTTTATCCACAATCACTCAGATATATAAGAGTAAAACCAATTATTATTCTATACAAATGACACCAGTGGTAGGCAGAATAATATCTCCCCAAAGAGATCCACATCTTAACCCCTGGACCCTGAGAATAGGTCACCTTACATGACAAAATTCACTTTGCACATGTGTGGATTTTCCAGGTAAGATCAATGTAACCACAGTGTCTTTGCAAGTGAAGAGAGTCAGGGAAGCAGCAGAGGAATATCTGAAGATGCTAAGCTACTTGTTTTGAAGATAGAGGAAGAGGCCACAAGCCAAGAGATGCAGGTGGCATAGAGAATTTGGAAATAGATTATTTCTCTGGGACCTCCAAAAGGAGCACAGCTCTGCTGACACCTTAGTTTTAGCCCAGAAAGACCCATTTTGGATTTCTGGCCTCTAGAGCTACAAGAGAAGAAATTTGTTGTGTTAACCCATCAGGTTTGTGATCATTTTTTTTTTTTCTTCCTGGAAATCAATAAGCATCTCAAATTTACTTCACTTCAGGTTGTTTGCATCCGTTTCAGATTTCCTCTGATAATGCCAACTGATCACACCCAGAACCAAACCCATCATCCTCTCCTAACTGTGGTGCCTCTCCCGAACCACCCTACATAGTCTGTTTCCCTGACTTTCTTACAGGCTGAGGCTGAATGCCTCTGATTTTTTTCAGATCCCTTTCCCTTCTCCCCAGCCTTTTGACACTCTTGTCAATCTACCAACTAACACTGATTTTACTCCCATTGTCATAATCCTAAAAAGAATCCTAATTCTCTAAAGAATTAAATTATAAAAAGAATTCAAGATAACTTACATGGGAAAGTGAGTAATGAAAGAAGAATAGATGGAGAAACCCTTAATGTACCTGTGATGGAACCTTCTAGCAAGGAGGGATTTCCCATCAGGTTGTGGGTCTTCATCAGATAAGCTGACCTAAGAAGACTTCAGATCTGAAAAGATGTAGTTTCTGTGGTTAAAGAAAGTAAGGAAGACTGGTAAAGAAATGAAGATCTTTCCAAAGCATTCTTAAAATGCTGTTCTACTGCCTCACACCTCAAGCTTTTACTTGCACACAGACATGATTTCCAGCAAACCCATTCCCAAGATGTGACTGTAATGCACATGAGGGTGCTCTGTCACTCCACAGCAGAACAGAGTTGGTTTCCAAGATTCCAGCTGTCTCCTAAGATAAATGTATCTGTCAAATAAGAGTTAGTTCATGGAAGGTCCAGCTGACCTAGTTAAGATAATATTTCATTCTGTGTAAGTTATTAAGAAAATAAAATATGTCACCAAAAGCTCAGTTAGATACAGAAACTCTCTGAAAGACCAAACTCTAAGAAACCAGTAAGAGAGAACAGTTCACTTTCTAGTGACAGCTTGTCACTTTCCAAAAGAAATGTCTCTGCTTAGTCTCTGGGTGCCAGATACTGACTCTGTCCTGAAATGCCCTACAACTCTAAAGTCACTCAGTTCTGGGTTTTTGGAAAACTACATTTGTAGAGACACATGTTCTATTGTGATCTCTACATTTTATGTAGTTTCCCAAGACAAATAAAAATAATTGACAAACCCTAAGTGTCAATCCTCAATGTGAAACCACCACAATGAGCAACAGACATCCCACTGCCCCTGAAGGCAGTAACCAATGGTGTGACATAGTTCTGTGGGCATCTCACCATCCCTGGAGGAAGGAACCAATGGAATTCTGAGGAGAGGTCAGTGGAGATTTGCTCACCAGGTCATCATGCTGATTATATTCTTGTTTGGGCCCTCCTTTCTTGTCATGTTGGCCAATGGCAACCTGTACTTCATGAAACCAGGATGTGCTTTCAACTGATTTTCATGCAAATCTTGGCTTGGCCTTAGAAATTTAACTGTAGAAACAGATAATGTTTTTGTGTAAAATGCATGCCTTTCTCCTGTTCTCTCCTCCCCTCCTACTTGTTCTCCTTTAAATGAAACAGACTAAGAACTTAACCAAATCATGTTTGTCCCTTTCCTGCCTAAAATACAGAGCTTAAATAAGCATACATTTAAACAACCCAGCAGTTTCAGAACCCAAAATTTCAGTGTTCTTATCCCCCATAAATGGCTCTCCAGGAAGTGGTCCAACCATGTTGATTTGAGCCACTTCTTCTGCCTCTCTCAGTAAAACTTCATTAATACATAAAAACACCAGTGACAAATACTGTTGATATTATGTAAACTCTATCCAGTCATATTTGAAATATAGGATCCACCCTAATTATAGGAATTGTAGGGAAAAACTATCTCTTCCTTATAAGAAAATTGGAACCAAAGAAAATATTTAATTAACCAAATCCCATTCAGGGGACATTTTTTTCTTGAGAGTATACTTCTGATTGCTTCGATCTCAATCTCAATTTTAATTGTTGAGATTAAAGCCTAGGGAAAAATCAGGACAGCAGAAATTATCATTTCAAAACATAATGTTCGCTGGTAGATGAAATGTCTGAAACTAGGGCAGTAAGTTTGCTACAAAATAGGAAAAGATACGCTGCAATCAGGCTGAAGCAGACAGAATACAGAAATCCCTAGGGATTCACACAGTACAATCTTTTGTGGGACTATATCCACAGGTCTTCGTGTAGTCCTAGTTCAAATGCCTAAGTAACAGTTGTAAAGATGTACCCCTACCACAAAAAACGTGATTCTCAGGGTTGGCTTACGTAGATGGATTATTGAGAGTTAAAGAAATAAAAAAGCAGTGATTTTAACTGACAGAATGGTCCTTTAAATTCTGAAACGGTTCTCTGGAGAACTGTTCTAATCCTCAGTGAATTCCCAGTTTTTAAAAAATGTCTGAAACCATCATTCTTTAATTTCATCATTCTAGTCTCATTTCCCAAAAAAGGTCACATAGCACCAACACTATGGCTCTTTAAATTAAAGCAATTTAAAATGTTAGGGGGAAATTCATTCACAGCATCCCTTCTGACAACTGCTTTAATTTAGAAAATAAAGTAGGGAAATGAAAGAGGAAATGTTCTATCTAATCAGATATCCTGACTGTCTTAAAAGTAAGACTTAGATGCTCCTATGTCCCTCACAACTTGATATCAATCACTGATGACTAGACTTGCTGTCCTTAACCAAAATTTCCATATGAAATCAAGACTGTGTACTAGACAAATACTTTCAGCATAAAAGAATGGCAGCTGGTCTATGATTATTCATGGGAATTGAGTATATAACCCAAACAAATATGATCAGGAAGAAAGAGAAAGGTGATCTTTCCAGATACACTTAATCACTTTAGAAATGTGAACAATAGAGCAAAAGCTTTTGTGGTAAATCAGATTCTTTTCAGGAATTAAGTCATTTTCCCAGAGAGCAGTGAATAAGGTACTTGGAAGAGCCCAGTGAATGAACACTTGCGATAGAACAAGGTGATGTTTTCCAAATGTTCCTCCCAAGAACAATTGTCCCTCTGCAATATTATTGACTTTTCTTTAAAATCCATTTCAGTAGATATAGGAGCTTAAGAAATTCTCAATTTATTATTGAACTTTGCAATATTAACATGTGTTGGGACTTTCTATGAGTGAATCATAGTATACAGTGTTCTCCAGACTGACCAAAAAACTTATTCACAGAGTGTCTTTTAGCATCTCATAGGGGTCTCCAGTGCTTAAAGGAGCAGAGTTTGGAAAATGCCACGTTTATTACATATGAAAAAGGCCATGGAGTAGTTAGTTGCAAAATCAGAGCCAAGGGACAGTCATTCTGAGCAGCCCTGTTTCCTGTGATATTGCCATCTAATCCCCAGCAGTGGCATCAAGTGTCTTGCAACACCAACTCTCAAACTTCTAGCAGTCATCACAAGTGGCAGGTTCAAGCCAGTGATAAACAATTGTATTCACTGACAGTGTTTGGGACGATTTCTCAAGACCCCTTCCTGTCCTGTTCCTCAAATTTTATGCAGTTGTACATTTTCAGTGCCAGGACTATCTGGCTGTACATTTAATTTTCAGTTTTGTTTCTGAGCCCTGTCATTTCATCAATCAGAGCTATTCCATCTGCTAAAATGCTGACAAATCCAGCTGCTTTGTCACTTCTAATCAATTTCATTAATGTTTCCACGTTCTGTTTCAATTAGCGGCCTATTCTTTGCGCTGTTTGATGACTTGATACTACCTACTGTCCGCAGATTAAAAATCAAATTACAAGTTGCTTTGTCCTTGACATTAAAAGATCCTCTCTTCTTTACCAAATCATTTCTATTTAGCACATTTACCCCTCTTAAGTTAAATTATGCTCTCCCACACACTGTGAAGTAAGGGGTTCAATTGTTATACAAAGAATGGATCCATACTGGGATGTTGCTCTTGACCTTCACTTAATCCTTGTGCCCTCATTCAGAATTCAGTCTTCTTTCATCTGAGTCTTTCCATTGTTGTGAATTTTTTCATCATATGACTTTTAAACACCTACTTGAAGTATTATTTACTTGACCATAATCCTCACACTTTTTTTTTTAATTCATCAGACACAATACCTATGTTGTCTATTGTCTGCAATTCTTTGAAAATTGTTTAAGAGGAACCAGTCAGACAAAGCCATCCTTATTGCTGATTACATTACCACTCAAATCCAAAGATCCTCAAGTAGCCATTTGAATGCCATTTATCAAGTAGATCTAATGCCTCTTCCCAGTCTTTTCTCTCTTTCTTTGAAAATCAGTCTGTGCTTATTTATTTTAATGGTATAACATTGTATAGATTCTTACTATTGTAACAAAATGCATAACTGGCATAGAATTTTGACTGTCCTTTCCCGTACTTTGTGTCAGAACTGGCAGCATGGAGCTTTGGTAGCCTAAAGCAATACAGCAACAGTGCTATGGGTCATATTTTTTAACTTTAATGACAATCTGTAATTGCCTGCAGCTTGCCTTATTTCTGATCCTGCTGATTTCTTGAGGACCTGTGATAAAACAGCTAGGACTTGGCCCTCTCCTCTGGCTGGTGCCCTCTTTCATGCATTTATATATATATATATATTTTTTTTTTTCAGGGTTATCAGGTCTTGCAGTAAAGTAGCCAGAGTCTACAGCTCTACCCTCTTCTTCAAGGCATTCCAAGGTATTAGAATTTCCTTCTAGTCTGCAAACTTCTGCAACCGCTACATTTTCCCGTGGCTAGCAGTAGTAAAGGTTTAAATAGCAGCAACTTTGCTTCAAATTGAACTGGTCAACACCAGCCATGAAATCTTCCTTAGCTTTAATCTGCTTGAGACATTCAAAATTTTCAAAATACTGCTTGTCAGCATACGTTCCTCTTTCCTCCAGTATAACATTTATATTGCACTTTAGTGATGGGGCAGTTACTCCATTCCTCTTAGAAAAATTGCATTCATTAAATGTTTACAATGAACATACACATGTCCATTTACTCAGCAGATGTTTACTGAACGCCAACTATGTGTTAAACATGGGCTGAGAAGGTACTAGAATTTCAACATTCAACCAGGAACAAAGCAGACCCTCATTGTCCTCCTGAAGGAGCTTCCAGTCTAAAGGGAACTTACAACAGTTAAAGAGATCAACATGATTACTAAGGAGAATGAGAGGGTCTATACATGAACTTTAAATTAGAAATCATAATAAATAGGCAGCACTGAGTAGTGATAAAGAGGGGATCAGAAGCCAGATCATCTGTTTCAAACCCTGCTCCGTCATTTATTATGTGTCATCGTGACACTTTACTTCACCTTTGGGCGCCCTATCTGGTCATATCCATAAACTGAAGACAGTAAGTTCTATCTCAAAGGTTTGTAGTAAATATCAAATAAATTAATGTTGTAATGCCCATAAAAGAGTATCCAGCACATGGGAATATTTGCAAAATTCAAACTAAGTAACAGGTAGAAGGAAAGCACTGTGATCTGTGGAATATGTACTGCTCTGGGAGTCCACGGCCGGTGCCAGAGCCAGTGTGGAAGATGTCAAGCAAGGCTTCTCAGAGGACACTGCCACATGAAGGACTAGGGCAGCCACCGCAAGGTGAAAGATAGCCGGTGAGGTGGTGCCTTCCAGCTAGAGCTGAAATGTCCATTAAAGACAACTAAAATATCAAGGCAACAGTTTAGGGACCAGCCTGAAAAAAAAAAAAATTTACACTTTCAAATTCCAGAAAGTCAGAGTCAAGAATATTTATAGATTAATAATGAAGGAAATTATAAATATTGTGGATCAAGCAGAGTAGTATCCCAAAATACTAAGATTCAGAAGATCCCTTCCATACTTGAAAGGTAGAGTCAATAAAAGGAGGTGCTGCTACTTTCCTGATGGAAAATTTAGGAAGTTAATTTCCCAATGAAGTAACAGAGGTTCAAAGTGAAGAGTGGCCTCTTGGAGAAACAGTTAAGATAGTCTGGAGATAATGTACTTACTTTAGAAGCAGGTGCCCACCTTCCCCCACCCCAAACCCCACTCCCCAAAATAACCCAGCTGGGCAAATTGGAACAAAGGCTCATTCTTAGGACCGAAGTTCTCCCTATCAAGTCTTCTTTGCAGGTTCCAAGAACTGAGTACAACTTAGTGGTTAATACAATCCACACTACCTACTAAAGATGAATGTCGATGGTTTAACTGTTGCCCTTCCAATCACTCATCTAAAATGGACTTCATGTTTTTCCCCAGGGTATTATTCTATTTCTATTAGGTTGACTCATATGAAATTGTCATTTTTGTAAATAAAAAATGATTGAATTCCAGCATTTTCATATGGTGAAACCTAATATATATTATGGGAAATGTTTAGTTTGTGATGATGAGTTTTGCTGAATGACAAACCACAAGGACTGCAAGAGGTCTTTCAATCTTTCAATGAATTGTCAAGTAACTTAACAGCTTTATAGTGAAAGTGGCTTTCTGCACATGCTCTGACTGCTGGAAAATCCATCTCCTTGTTGAGATCTAAATGGTGCCTCTTTACAAATTCTGCCCAGGAGTTCCAGTTATTTTCTCTGAAGCTGCCTAAAGAAGCCAGTGTCCTCTCCCACCAGGGAATTCTAGACATCACACATTCTTAAGTTCTCATCAGCAAATTTTATGGACATTTCTCCCTTACTTTAACTCCAATCCATTCTTTCAGGTTGGGTACATTATTTCAGTTGGAGTCAATAAAAGGAGGTGCTGCTGCTGTTTACACATACAGATATACTGTCTACACAGCTTTCCTCTAACTCCGTAGATACAAGTCATGTATCCCAAACTGTGACATGTTTATCAGAAAAATAGCTTTTGTTATTTCAAAGGAAGGCATTAGAATGTGAATGTCAAAATTCTATGGTATTAAATTTATGTCACCATTCCAATTGTGCAGATGAAGTCAAGGAGGTTTGAGAGGATCCATTGCTCTACCTGTGCTGAAGACTTTGACTGCCAACAGAGAACCAGACATGGTGGCTAGACAGTAAAGACATTTAAAATTATTTCTCATAACAAGACTGGTGGAGATAGGCAGTTCAGGAGGTCTATGATATCTGAATGAGCGATGGCATCTCTGAAATGTCCTTGGTTGTCTTTCATTGTCTCAAGATGGCAGAAGCAGTGCTAACAACCTTGCCCTTTGACAACCTTCAAAGCCAGAAGCAAGGAGATGGACAGAGGTAATCCTTTTATTTCCGGTTGACTTCTTACCAGGAATTTCACACTCTGCCAGGTTGTCTCTTACAGCTTGATCACTAAAATGAATCACAGGTCTGACTTCTACACCTGGAGAGTTCTCAGACTGTGGTTCCCAAAGAGCAGCATCAGTTTCACCTGTTAAGATACAAACTCTCAGACTTATTGAATCAGAAACTCAAGAGTTAGAACCTAGAATTCTGAGTTGTAACAAATTCTCCAGGCAATTTTGATGCATACCAAGGTTTTTGTTTTTGTTTTTTGTTTTTTTTTTCTGGCAGGGGAGCAGTACCAGGGAATGAACTCAGGGGCACTCGACCACTAGCCACAACCCAGCCCTATTTTGTATTTTATTTAGAGACAGGATCTTACTGAGTTGCTTAGTGCCTCACTTTTGCTGAGGCTGGCTTTGAACTCGAGATCCTCCTGCCTCAGCCTCCCAAACCACTGTGTTATAGACCTGGTCCACCCTGCCCGTGCATACCAAGTTTTGAGACCCTCTGTCCCAATCACTGGCAAAATAGAATCAGACCATAACAACTTGTTTAGACTATTCATTATTCATCACATTATGACCTGAATTAAAATTGACTATTTCAGTTTTCAGTTTACTTTCCAACTGATACAGTAGTTTTCATCTTGGTAAGTTGGTTTGGATGGTTATGTTTGCATGCTCATGCCACATTTAAAAATTCATTATCATTGTAATCCAAAAACGGATCTGATGTTTTTCCTTGGGGATTATGACCTTGTTTTTTTCTTACTTCTGATACTTGAATTCTCTTTTCCTTTTGTGTATTCACATGTCCCTTTAAGTGTTCTGCTGCAGCAATTTGAGAGAATACACTTGGATAAATTATTATGCTGGTGAACATCAATGTATAATTATATTATTAATTAAAGATATATGTCTTAGCCTTTTGGGGGAAAAACTTCCCACTTTCTCTTTGGTAAAGCATCGGCATAACAAGATAATACTGACCTTGAGAAAGTAAAGTCTCTAAGTCAAGACTAACTAAAAACGAAAATAATATCTAGTCGTGTTTTTCATTGATTAAAAAAAAAACAGTTCAGAATACATACTGTATATCAGAATTTGCTTGTAAAATTAATTATAAAAACCAATGTGAAGTCTCTTCCCTTTAAATGTTGGCATAGTAAATAAAAAAATAAAGTTCATAATTATAAAAATTCTGTTGTCCTTCTCAAAAAAAAAAAAAAAAAAAAATTGATGGCCAGAAGAGGAGGAAAGTATCTATGAGGAGTGAGAGTGGAGAAAAGGAGAAGAAGCATGAGCACAAGGACCAATGGGAGTCAGGGAGCCCAGACCATCATGGAAATGGAAACAAGTAGATCTCAACTCAGTCTGAGCCTATTGCTTGAGGAACACGTGAAACTATTGATTTCTGCAGATTAGAGGGAGCTACTTGTAGTAATAAAAAGCCAGAGGAAATCAGTGTTCTAATGAAAAATAGACTTGATTATTCTACTTCAAATGTAATTTAAGAGTGTGATAAGTACCATTCCATGACACATTTGCCAAAAAGTGATACACACTGCAAAAATCAGTAGCTAATTAGAACTTCAGTAAAGTGCCAGATTTCATACGAAGTGTGAGATGGGGTAAAGAATGTCATTTAGCAAAATGCAAATTAGTGATTTTGCATGCCTTCCTACTGATGGACTGGTTTTATTTCTGCAACTCAGAGCATACCATATGGATGGTTAGTTTCCAACCATCCATAGCCACATCGCCCAGTATGATAGCCTCCAAGCACACGTAGCTATTGAAATGTAATTAGAATGAGTTGAGATGTGCTATTAATATAAGATATACACTGACTTTCAAAGACAAAGTATAAAAGAATACACAATATTTTATTAAAATTTCTTATTTTGATAATATGTTGAAATGATAATATTGTGATATATTGGGTTAAATAAAATATATTGTTACAACCAATTTTACCATTACTCTTTTTCCCTTTTTAGTGCAGCTACTAAAACATTTTAATATACAGGTATGGTCTACATTATACTTTTTTTTTTTTTTTTTGGCAGTACCAGTGATTGAACCCAGGATCTTTTACATGCTAGCCAAGCACTCTACCGCTGAGTTCCATCCCTACATCTCCAGCGTTTTGTTGTTGTTGTTGTTTATGTTTTCTTTTTTGAGACAGTTCTCACTAAATTGCCAGGGCTGGCCTAAAATTGTAATGCTCCTGCTTTAGCCTCCTCCAAGCAGCTGAGATTACAGGCATGCCCTGCCAGACACAGCTGCACTATTACCTGTGGAGAGCCACATTGAGTTACCAAGCCTTCCAGTCCTGATGCACCACAGGGATCTGAATGTTCACTGTAGTGCTATGACTTGTGGCTCAGTATTCCCTCACCTGGGGGGTTGAGCTACACTCACCTATTCCTTTGTAATCCTACCCCATTGTCCTGTTTGGGATAGAATGTTCCATGGAAACACCCTTTATGTGTCCCCTTTTCTTGCTCTGCCTTTGAGTGTGGCCTTCCTAGATGTTAATCTGCTGACCGCAGACATCATGAAGCTAGACTCAACCCCCACCAGAAACCTGACTCCCCCTGCCTCATTTGAATGGCTTCTCCCCCATAAAAGGGTTCAGCACATGCTCTGTCTCTTTTTCCACAGACCCCTAAGGTCGGAAAAGCCATCACAGGACCTAAAGAAAAAGATATTCTCTGTCTCTGTGTGATTATTTCGTGCAGCCCAGTTCACCTGGAGTAACCTCGAGTGTTAAGTTGTGGAAAGCAACAATTATCTTTATATTAAATTAAATAGCACTGCTTATATCCTTGATTTAGGAAATTTACCTCAGTTGAATTCAAGAAAACTTTTTCAAATGCCAAGCAATCAATTAAAAAACAAACAACAAAAAAAATATCGGTAGAATTTGTAAAAAAAAATGCAGGTGCCTATAACATAGGATTGAGATTTATGGGTGGGATAAACACTCCATCTACAAGCTCTTCATTGATTTCAAGAGTGCATCTTCAAATGAACCCTATTTTTGCTAAGTATCTTAACTTAAACTTTTGAAAGAGATAACACATAAAGTACACACAAACTGGGAGCAGAAGTCTTTCCAGTATCTTCAATTTTCATTTGTTTTCTTTCCTGAAAAAGAAAATTTCATCTAACCAAGATCAAATGCAGTCACAAAGCATACCTCTATCTCATTCTGGGTAGCTCTCCAACCTCTTTTTTGGTTTTTTAAAGACATACTTCTCACCTTTCACAAATATTACTGTTGTCCATTTCCTGAAGTGTTGGAAAAATATCTAACACAGTTTTGAGAGAAAGAACAGTTCCATGAATGGATAAGAAATTATTTTGCAAGTTCCTCAACTGGTTTTTTTTTCCTTCAAATAAAATTAAAGGAAGAACCTTATCCAATTTTCCACTGATCATTTATTTTTAAATGTTTTTAAGGAGAAATCACTTAAGTAATCATTTTTGGCATATAATTCAGAAGTTCAAAAAAATGAGTGACATTGTCATAGCAATATTCTTTCCAGTGCCAATCTCTTATTTATGTGAACAAATTTTTAAGAACTTGCTTCTACAAAAATGAAAAAATAGTGTATTACTAATGCTTAACATTGAATTTAAACATTAAAGAATACTAAGCTAACTAAATTGTCAGGGCTTTAAAAATCGCTAAGCTAACCAATTTTTAAAGCCCCACATATTTTATTTTAGAATGCATTTCAAATGAAATCATACTTTTTACATTTGTTAATAATCAATCAAAATATATGTATTTATGTCAAGTTCTGGATGATAGTACCTTTGATGGTAATTCAGCTTTGTAATTCAGTGGAGGAAGGGGCATTTTATATACTTGGAAACTTATAGAAAATTTTCAAAATGACAAAGTCCAATTGATATAGTCATTTTTGTTGAAGAGAAATAGGATGAAGTAATCAATAAACTTTTGTGAGAGATACAGAATGAAAGCAAATGTTTAAGGAGAGAAAGGAATAACATAAAATGTCCAACTGCTAGATGAGGGTCTGTTCATGTATTTCATAAATGAATCCTTGTAGGTAGGTACCAAATCCCACAGTTTCTCATTTCCTTGGGCTCACTTTATAATTTGTCATCTTTAAAATACCTATATTCTTCATGTTAAAACTGAATGATTTAAAATCACTTAAACTATGTGGAAACATTTTAGATGTCAACTGAAAATCTGCAAAATGGAACGGAACTGTTCTGAATTATTTTAGAGTGTGTGTGAGGGTTAAGTTGGAAGACTACCTGATTCTCAGTCCTGCCTGAATCAAAGCCATGAGGGCCACCCAGGAGAGGGCAGCCCCAACCTTCAGGAACACCTCCCAGTCACCTGTCCACCATACTAACAGAATCAGGGGTGAGGATACTGCCACAGTGTCCCTGGGCTTCTCCTCTCTAATTCCTCTAGGACAGAAGGTATCTGGAAAGCAGATAGGTGCAGGACAGGAAAATGAGGAAACCTGAAAGGGGAGAAATAAGCAAGCGCGCGCGCACACACACACACACACACGCGCGCGCGCACACACACACACACACACACACACACAAAGCAGGAAACAAAGGGTATTTACAGCCATCCCATGCCAATTTTGCCAAAGGACAGCCCTACCCCTACCCCTAATCAAATAATGATTAAGACATTACCAACAACTCTTAGGAAGTACAAAATTCTCTCTCTCTCTCTCTCTCTCTCTCTCTCTCTCTCAATATTTTACAAAATAAATATTCAATAGCTGTCATCTGAATGAATTAATTCTTGTTGCTTTGCTGATAACAAAACATCTTTTATCTAATGAATATTGATTCTTACTTTTTTATGCCAGTTCCTCCTCCACAATCTACTCAATATTCAGTCAAAAAGAAGAGTCCTGTCCCTGTTTCAGGGTTAATGCTACCAACACCAAGGACTCAAGAATGGATATTTTTCCCATCTGTTAGAAGATGCCTGCTACATTGCTGCAACATATTTTATTCCAGGTGTCCTCCGAGATACCTCTCCTACCTGTTTTCATTCCTCTCTTGTTTTTCTTTTCCTGACCCCTTCTAGGAGGTAAATTGCATACCTCCCTTTTACTGACATCACTGGATTCTGACACTCCGTAGGTAATTGGTATTGTTTTGATGCCTTGGCTGTTGACATTTGTGGCAATTCCTTTAAATAGTAGCTCACCTGTGGATACGCATAATCCCGCATAACCTTCAAAGGCTGTCAGAAGGTGCTTTCTTGAAATTTTGTCATTTCGTGAACAAATGCAAAAACCTTGGTGAAGTCACAGGTTTCCTCCTATTTATGGTTTTGGAAGCCATTCCCAATTTGACAAGCTACAATATACATTTGCTATGAATGTTTTCTTTTGGATCATATAAGCACAGTACTGATGACAGCAGCCAAAATATTTCCTCGGTAGAGGAAAACAATTTATTGTGAAGCACATTTTATTGATTTCCTACAAAACTTTTTGAGTCAAGAAAACAAAAAAAATTAGGAAACCTAAAAAGCAGAAAGCAAATTCCTCTTCCTTATCACAAGCCTCAACTAGAAAATGCTTTGAAGAAACTGTCGAATCCTGCAGCCTGAACTTGTTGTCATGTGGAAGGCAGCCCCAAATCATTAAGAAGAATCTCTGAGGCATAACTGACACTTTTATCCTTCTTCTGACAAATTTGACAGGAGCTGCTGTGTTCACTAACCCCTAATCCCTTTTTGGAGTCCTTCATCTTTCATATGAATAGCTTCTGCATTCAAGGTTCCTTAAAAGTTTTCATTGGCCACAATAATTTGAGGATAACATCAAGCTGTTGGCTTCATCCCGCTTTTGTCTCTGAAGATGAACATTTCATGCCAGACCTCATCAACAAAAGAGAAATTAGAGAACCAGGGAGACCTACTTCATCACACAGAAGTGACAAATTGGCAAAAAGGTTTTTAGTCGTCTGTATTTGATAGGTAACCACAGGTCCTTTCTTTCATTTCCTGCATTTTCCATATCCAAATGTTGCCAAATATCATTGAGTTTTCTCCTCTCTTCGACTCCCTCTGCCTCTGCCCTTTATTCCAGGCTCTGCCCCTCAGACCTAGATTTTTGTGACAACAGTTGGCAGGTCTCCTTGTCTTAGGGTATTCTTTTCTGTAATTTGTTCTCCTCCATGTTGTTGGTGGTGTTATCTCTAGAAAGCACCATTCTGATTATATCATTTCCTTTCTCAAAATGTTTCAAAGGCTCCTCATTGCATACAGAACCAAATTCAAACTTCCTCCCCTAGCTTTCAAAACTGTGTATGGCTGGGTCCCTCATTTCTCAGGTTTAGTATTTACAAAGGTATTCATTTTTTAAGCACTCTTATCAACACTAAGGTTACAAAAAAAAAAAAAAAGCAAGTATTTATTGGCATTTGGGGAGGAAATATAAAATATGATTTTACGCAGAGCAGTTTTCATCCAGCTAGAAGGCAGACACATAAACAAATACCATGCCACAATTCAGGAAAGACACAGCATCTAGCATTCAGAGCACCAGGAGAACTGAATGAAGTGAACCTACTGCTACCCTGGGCCTTAACCCCCACGTACACTCCATCCTGTCATCCCTAACACACCATAGACAGAAATTCTCTTCGTTAGCCATTTGAACAATCCACCATCCTGAAATATCTCTGCATTGGCTACTTTTGTTCATCTGGTCCTCTTCACCCAGAAGGCTGTCCCCTCCTCATCCTTCCATGGGTGCCCATCCTTCCACCTCTGATCAAATACAACTTCTCTCTAAGCTCCCCTCCAATAATTCTCCGCACTGAGTATCTAGAAGTATTAAATTCATAATGTCTTATGTCACTACTTATTTAGGGATTACTTCTTTCCTACTAAATTTTAAAGACATTAAAGGAAGGGATTATGCTTTTTTTTTTTCTCTCCTTTCTATTTCTCAAGGCATCCAGAGACAGATACATAGATAATACTCAAGAAACATTTGATGGTATGCAGCAACTGCTTTAGAACAGGATCTTGACAAAGTGGTACCTGATGGTTGCCTCTTCTTGTTAAATTCCACATCCTCGTGTTCCATGTTATAGTAAGATATAGGTATAAATACCCACTAGGATTTTTTAAAATAGCTTCTCTAGCCAGATTGCAAGGCATATATTTTAACCAGTAACATAATGTGGGGAAAGAAGACAAGGTCACTGTTCTCTGCACTCTACAGCTATAGTTTTCCTTGGCTATGTCTTTCTCTGATGTTGTTTGATCCAAATGGTGATGCTATAACCATAGGAGACACTGAGCCACAAAGCAATCAGTTATGCAAACTGATTAGAAAAACAGTAACAGTTCTCATTGAATACTTGCTAATTAAATGCCTTGGGTGAATTCTAGGTTTGTGAACTATTGCCATCATCAGCTTTGGTTAGAGGCATTTTCGAGGTCCCCTACCCAGAAGCCATGCCTGTACAGTGACTAGCCATCAATTAAGTTTTGGGGAAAAAAAATCAATTCCCAATCCAGTGTGCGTGAAAGAAACCAAAGAGGTTTTTGAACTCACATAGACAATGTAGTTGTCAAACTTTGATTTTTCTATTTTTGAGCTCAGTCTTATTTTTATCTTGTAGATGAGAAACATTTTGGGGTACCTGCAGGATACAAAGGCAGCATACTGAACTCTCTGGTGGATACAAGAAGAATAAACTAAAATCTTCAGCCTTCAAAATTACTCAGTATATAAAAAGATAAGATGAAAACTAAAGTTAGTTCGTTGTTGTCAGGTTTCTAAACATTATCCTAATGTTATTGATTGTTTACTAAATATCATACCTACAATAACATCATATTCTCAGCTGGTAGGAAAATTGTGTCCACTAAAATAGCCAAGTTGACCAATGATTTTTTTTTAATTTTAATTTGTTATATATGACAACAGGATGCATTACAATTCATATTACACATCTAGAGCACAATTTTTCATAACTCTGATTGTACACAAAGTAGAGTCGCATCCTTTGTGTCTTCATACATGTAATTAGGATAATGATGACCATTGCATTCCACTGTCTTTCCTACTCCTATGCCCCCTCCCTTTCCCAAGACTGATGAATTATAACTGAGTTAAATTTCACTTTCTCCATCCTGCTGTCCTCTGGCCACACCACCACCTTAGTGGACACCCTACTTTCACTCTTCGGCCTCCTCCTGCTCAGGCTCTCCCTTGACTCCTGCAGGCTTTTCTGCCTCTTGGCCCAACCCCACTGAGCCCTAGGTATTTTAAGGTATTGAACTTTGTTTCTGAATTCATCATAGATTGCCAAAGCAGAGCCTCCCTGTGCGTTTCTAGAGGAAACTTCATTTCAGAGCTTACAAAGTGGTGGCTCCCAGGTTGAAACTGCCCTATAAACACATTTTGCTTTGGCCTGTTAAAAAATTAAAATACACACATTGCCACAGGGGGGAAAAAAAAAAAACCTGAGGAATGAGAAATGACTGCTTGCCTTTAGATGGTGTACCAATCACTGAGACAAGTACTGTAGATAATCAACTTACAAAGAGAAAAGGTTTCTTTTGGCTCATAATTTTGGAGTTTCCAGCCATGATCAGTTGTCCTCTTTTCTTTGATCCTGTGGCCAAATATATGACATGTCATTTAGTAAATTATGTTGTATATTTTAGTTATCCTTATGCTGTCTTTGTTTTCACCTCCATAACCATTTACCTCATTTGTTTTTTTTTTTATCCCTAGCACCTAGGACAGCAATGTGCCCTACTCAAAATGTTCAATACAGACTTTATTAGAAATAAATTGGAAGACTGAGGAATGTGTTATGAATTTCAACCTCTAGACATATAATGACATGAGAAAGTAAAAAGGTCCCAAATTCAAGGTCCTTTTCAAGCAGATAGACACTCTTCACTGATTTCATGGAAAACTGGGATTATGAAGAATTCCCTTCAGATTTTTCCATCATGACTTTGGCCACCTTATTTGTAATTTGAGTAACTTGCAAGCAAACAAGCTTTGTGTCTCAGTTCCATTCATGAAATATGTATGTGTGTGTGTGTGTGTGTGTGTATATATATGTGTGTGTGTGTGTGTGTGTGTGTGTGTGTGTGTGTGCTTTTAATTAGCAAATGACTCATTGAAATGTCACTAAAAAAAGTTGCAGGGCTGCTGTATTAAAGAGATTCAGAGATCTTCACTTTTGTTTTGGCACAAAAGCAAAAGTACAGAATACAAAATCTAATTGGAAAGTCACTCAGCTGGCTAGTGGTAGCTCTGGGATGAATTCAGTTATTCTACCTCAAGAATCCATACCCGTAACCATGTCACTATCCTTTCTTTATGGTTTGTTCCTTAGTTTTTCCAAACTATTCCATTCACCTAAAGCAAACCTAGCTATTTTCATCATGAGGATAATAGATTTGCTAAAACCATAGGAGAAAATTTGCTGCAAAATTCTACCCTTGGTAGAAAAGATCTTTCTCTTCTTATGCATGACCCTTAGGAACTACATTGGCAACAAAACTCAGAATCTTTTTCACTTTGAGTACATTCCCAAATCAGAGGAGCAGTGAATATGCCCCAGGTTTTCCCATGGTTTAACCCTAAACAACTTCCTACAACAGAAGAGGAGCCAGTCTGAACCTGGACAAGTCTAATGAAGTTTTTTTTTTGTTTTGTTTTGTTTTTTTTTTCTGCAAAGACTATTTCCAAATTGGACTATTTCCAAATTGAAGAGTAAAATAAAGCAATGAGAAAGGTTTTGGTTTTGGTTTTGGTTGGTTGTGTTTTTGTTTTTTTATTTTGTTTTAGAGAGAGAAGATTGTTCTGTGTTCAAGAGAAACTATATTCCTACTTGAAGAAACAATAGTTCTGTGGCAACTGTAGAGACAATATTGTGTCACTCAGAGGCTGGCTTCAGAATGGTGGGTCTTTTAATTCAGAAGAGGGCTGGCTGTGAATACCTTGACCTTCAGAGGCTGCTCAGCACAAAAGAATAGTGCAGGACCAGTTCAGGGGGGTCCTGTAGCCTCTACCTAGGTCCCATCTCTTTCTTTTTTGTCAGACCTTCTACTAGGCATCCCACACACTTTGATCTTTGTGCTGAGCTCCTGCTGGGCGACCTGATTTCCAAGCACCCTCTCCTCATTTCCAACTTCAAGCCTCCAGCTCCTCATTTCCACCCTGCTCCTCAGCAAAAGCAAGGCCGGTATTTTAAATCACACCTTGACATCTGCATTTTTCTTCTTCTTTTCTCTCATCAGAAACAAAAATGACTTTCTTCTTTGTTTCTCCCAGGGCTTTCCAACAGTCCCCTCATTAAAAGAAAGGAAAAAAGGAGTCACTATGTAACAGATTCTTCCCCCATAAAGTCTTCAGCCATATATAGATCACCACTCCAAGTAATATTATCTTAAAGTTAAGGGTTTAATAAAATATAAATAGCTACCTTGAACTTTAGATTAAATTTTATTACACTGGAGAAGTATGCAAATTCCAAGTAACAACTCAAAAGAAAAGAAAAATGAAAAAGACCTCTTTTCAATTATTCCAAAGAAACTTATATCAAAGTCACTTTGATTTAGAAACTTCAAAGACACCCAGATTTCACTTATTGAAGGGCCAAACAGTCAGCAATATTGATAAAACTATCCAGTTATTCTTTAGAAAAGATCAACCCTGGATTTTAACCATCCAACAACTTCTTAGCATGATCTTACTTCATACCTGTCATCAGCCACCAGCTCATTTGCTCTTGGATGTTATAAGCTAACTTAAATTGAACAGGATTTTATCACTACCCTGGACTTACCATTCTGAGACTAGACCACCTGCTACCAAAGTAACTCTTTTTGTTCCATTTGATTCATGTATTTGGTTCAGCATAGGTAATATGTTTCGGACAATGGCTAAAATTTACTCTTGTACTTAACCATTTCTCTATATAGTTTCTTTCTGCCTTTCTCTGCATACTTTTCAAAGATGCTAATACTTATATAAAAACTTTTCTGGCATCATTATTGTTATTGGTAATGCTATATTTGTTCACTTGATCTTTTAGCTTCTTTCAAGCAACACATTTCTCTCTTCTTGCCACATGACTAACTCAACATGTTAGTTTATATCTTCAATTCCAATACATTATCTCCCACCTCCATTGTAGTTTGCACATATGGAACTCAATTTTCAACAATTTCCAAGATTGTGTTTGAGTTCCACAAGACTGGTCCACTGATCATTTGCATTTGCATTTATTCTTTTGAAAAACCCATTCAAGTCCATGGGTTCTGGTCAAATCTGTCTCTCCAGCCTCTACTCCTCTGCATACTAGTTTCACATTCTTAACAAATTCCTATACCTTCAAAGTGAGGTCAAGTGCCAACATCAAACTCAGAGGTCCAAAATTTAATACATCATGTTTCCTCTCAAATAGGATCATTTATAACCATTTGATTTAAAATATTTAAGATTCAAAACTGAGGAAGTTCATTGACTTCTCCCTGTCTTCCTCTGACTTCCCATATTTCACCTGGTGAAATCACCCTTTCATTTGTATTTTTGTGGTCGGTAAGTTCACACCCTTACCACTTTATACAGGAACTGAGTTTCAGGGCCACATCTTTCCCCTCTAATCCAGCCTGAATGATGCTATTACCAGCCTAAACATGTGAAAGAGATGTTTTTATTGGGTCACTCCCTATTGAAGAATATTGAATGGCTTCTGACCATCGACCTCACTGAGACACCAACTCCACTCACTTTATAAGATTCTATATATACCTGATATGAAACTGGCTGTGCTCAACCCACACTCTGCTCAACCACCGTGTGCACACCCATCTCTATGAAGCTCTCTACTCTAGCAAATCTGCCATTCACTTTATTGTTCAGCCTTCACTTTTTCCTTCTCTTGATATGCTTGAGTTTGGGACCCCCAAAGACCATCAGAGACCAAGATCCATGTAAGCAGCAAAGAGGTGTTTATTGTGAGCTAGCTCAGTCCTCTGCACACACAGCAACTGGTGACACTGAGAGGCCCCAAGCCCAGGGTTTGCAGCAGTTTTATACACTCTTTGGGGAAGGCAGGGACTTCACATCACCATAGCATCTCTTAGCAAATCATCACACACCACGGGAAAATCAAATAACAACTCTAAAACATGATTAGCACATTCACTCGTGGGAACAAGTTGGGTAAGGGTGATTGGTTAGTACAAGAGAGGGGGATTCGTTTGAACTGATTGGTTTAAGCCATGAGGGAAGAACGTGGCTTCCCAACATGTTATCAACCACCATAAACTACTGGGAGGGTCATTTGGCATCCCAAGTATTTTTCCTGTCTCATGCTGATTGGTGGTTGCTAGGGGGTTGCTATGGGTCCTCACCTAGCCTGACTGAGTCAGGGACACCTGGTGCCACAGATCTCTTGGTTATTTGCAGACAAACAACTCAGCAGGGTGGGTATGTGCCTAGGAGTGCTCTGTGGGTTTTTCCAAGGACCAGGGCCATGCTCCCTTCTTGGACAGGCTTTGCTCTGAGGTAGAGGCTGGTTTCTCAAAAATGGAATCACATCAGTTTCTCACTCTCAGACCTAGTTTAAGTTTTGCCTTTTCAGAAAGTCTTCCCTCTCTACCCGAGATCCAATGTTCCTTCCTTGAATGGCTACTGCACACTAGTTGGCTTCTGCAACCAAATCATCAAAGCATTTCTGGTCTTCTTGAATATTCTGGGTTGTCCCAAGGGATGCTGCTTCATTCATAGTAACTCATGGTTCCCTTCCACAAATGCTTTACAACCAAAGAATGGTGGCTCATCACTCTGACCACCCTATAGGAAAAAATTGTCCCCAGAATACAGTACTTTATGTAATTTGTACCTCTACAACACCTAACACCCAGTGATTCTTTTTCAAAATAAAGACTCTGTTGTCCTGCATTCATAGCCTTCCTTGAGCATATCTACACCAGAGGCCAAATTACTATCACCCTCTAGCCCTGCCCTCTACCCTTACCATTCCCTCCACTCAAGCAGTCCTTCATTCCCCCTGAAAAGAGTTAAACCCATTACTCAAACCATCAAGAAGAGTTCTGTGGAAGAAATCTAATGAAATCTGAAGGAAGGAAGTAATAAAAATAAAAGCAAATATAACTCAATTGGTAAACAGAATCATATTAAAATTATAAATTAAATTCAAGAGCTGGTTCTTTGTAAAAAAAATTAACAAATCTAATGAAAAAAATTAAATCTCATGCAAATGAATGCAAAAGAGAATATAAAAACAAAGAAATTTTTACAATTATTTTTACAATTAAAATATAATGTTTAACCCTTTACCAGCCCTTTTCAACCAATTCCAGAATTAAGTCATGAAGCATGCATTGCAAATAATGAACTAACTTCTTTCCTGGGCCTCTAGAATGGTAACAGTATACAGTATTTTAAGAGAATTGAAAACATGGTCACTCAAATCGTTTTTTAGAAAATGAATTCATCGAGACCTTAATGAAAAAACAATTTTGTGGAAAAAAATGCAAGTTACTGAAAATGACTTACAAAGAGTAAATCTGCTTAGAAGAAATCATAAAATAAATTGAATAAGGTAAAAAATGACCTCCAAAATTGCCTGAATCACTCCCAAGCAACTAGTGCTACACCCCCCCCACCCCCCACCCCCAACCCTGATGATGAGAATCAATCAGGCCCAAGTTCCGTTTCTTCAGATAGGAAGATTAAACTCCCAAGAAATGCCAAGGCAAGTGTAGAAGCAAGTTTTATTTAAAGGATAGAACAGAAGTAGACTTCTCCTGGGAGGAAGAAGGGGATCCAGAGCTGGTATCCAAAGAAGTGGGGGTGTCTAACCTCCTTTATACATTTTAGATCTCCTTTGTTTTCATGGCCTCCCCCTCCCATTAGGCCTAGGGACTAGAGACCACCAGATGGGCCAAAAGTTGGAGTGATTCAGGCAGGAAAGGAGCAGCTCAGGAGGCATTAATTAACAACTCCCTGCAGGGAGGAACAATTCCCTGCTAGTAGCTCACCTTGGCAATGGGTTGAAGGAGGAGGGGGAAGGGCTTTGGAGATATCAGGTTTTATTTCCTTCCCTCTCGAATCAGCCCCCACCCCTCCCCACCCCACCCCCATCAGACCCAATTACTTATTACCTACAGTGTCTTTTTTTTCCCCTGGCCTCACTAGTTTTATGGGTGAATTTATTCAAATCCTAATACAATATAAGCTTACATTGGAAATAGGAAAAAAATGTAAAACATCAAATATATTTTAGGTGGCTAATCAATGGCCCAGATCAAAATCTGATTTAAAGAGGAACTTATTTAAACTATATCTTTGTCTCAATTGTAAATATAGATTCAATAATCCTAAAAAATGAACAAAAAACTCTAACAAAATTCTATAGTATAATACAAAGACTATCCAATAATCAAAGTAGCATTTATCCTAGAAATACAGATTGGGTTTATTATTCAGAAAAAAAAAAAATCATGTATTACTTCATAAAATCTTTAAAAAGCGTTGGACAAAAAAAAGAAAAAAAGAAACTCAAATATTTAATGCATATTTTAAACTGAGAAGTAAATACTTCCTTAACATGAAAAATAAGGCCTATGTTCAAGCAGTTGTCTTTATTGTTATTGGCATCAGATCCTCCATTTCAGATCAGGAGCTATTTATCTAGAGGCTCCAAAGTTTGGATTCTGAGGCAAAGTTGCTTAATTTCTGATAAGAACAGGTGCCTGCTAACCAGTCAACCCCACCTGGCTTAAACTCCTAAGCAGTTTAAGATCAACCCCACCCCAGCTTTCAAAATATCAACCAAAATTTGCTAATAAATACCATGGGAATGTAACAGGAGTTCATCTGATGATTTGACTATGTCCCTTGTGGCTTGGAAACTTACCCACTTTTTTTCTTTTTCCCAATCTTCTTTTTTCCCTAACTTTTTCCTCCCTGATCTCCTTTTCCCTAAACTTCTTCCCCCTGGTCTTCTTTTCCCTGATCTCCTTCTGATCTCTCCTCCCTAATCTCATTTTCTCTGAATCACCTGTATAACCTCCCCCCACCCATTCCTGTGGATGTGGCAGAAACACAGCCTTTGAGACCAGAATCTCCTGTGTTTCTCCTTTGCTAGCAAAGCAATAAAACTTTTTTTCCATTAGATTGGCATCAGGGACAAGGACCAAGCTTTCAGTAACAGAAATGTATTTTAATCCCAATAGCAAGAAAGCTGCTAAAATGCCTAAAACGAATCTTACTGAATAACATCTGAAATTATCAATAAAGTGACAAAACTTCATAGAAATGTTTTTAATTTGTGTAAATAGAAAAACATACCATGTTCTTTCCTGACAAGTATTAATATTTAAAAGATGCCATTCTTTCCAAAATTAATTGCAAACTTTAAATTCAAATGGTAATGAAATCTTTCCATTTGTCTAAATGATTCTAAGATTCATCTGTAAATATAAAATGTTGACACCAGCTTTAGAAAAATGCAGAAAAGAGTAACAAATGCTGGTTTGGCAACTAAACATAAAAACTTTTATGAAACTACCAATAATTTAGATGGTGTGATAATGGTACAGGATTTGACAGATTAATGGGACAGACTAGATAGCCGTGAAACAGGACTAAAAATATATAAAAACTTAATGAAGAATGATAAATGAAAGATCACATACCATAAAAATGCTGGAAGTAACATTGGTGAATATAAAACTGATTTAAAAGCAATAGAATACATCACCAAGGAAAAGATACATAGATTTGACTGCATAATTTTTTAAAAATTTGTATGTCACTGAAATAAAGTTTATCTAATATAACATCCATAATACTTTTAAAGTTAACAACAAAACTCTGTCAGAAAGCTCCATAAAATATCCAAAAGCAAATATAACCTTGGAAAAATTTTGCAACATATATAACAAGTTAATAACTTTATTGTGTAAAAAGGTTATTTACATATCAATAAGAACAATATGAACACATTCTCCCTATTACTGCTCTCATAAATGGCCATGGGTTTGGTGGCTTGCAATTACACACATTTATTTTATTACATTTCTGGAGGTCAGAAGTCCAAAATCAGTTCCACTGAGCAAAAGTCAAGATTTCCACAGAGCTAGTTTGTTCTGGATACTCCAGGAGAAATCTCTTTCTCAATGACTGCCCCAGTTTCTAGAGGCCACCTGCAGTCCTTGCCCTCCCTCTCTCCATCAGTATGGCATCTGCAAGTCTTTCTCCTAGGACCTTTGCTTCTGTCTTCACATGTCCTATTCTAACGCCATCCCTCCAGTCTCCTTCCTGTAAAGACCCTACCTGGATCATCTGGGGAAAAAAAAAAAATCTCCCTATCTCCAGATCCTTTATTTAATCGCATCTGCAAAATATCTTTGTCATCCAGCTAAGGTAATAAGTCACATATCTGGGGGATAAGGTTGTGGACATCTTTGGGAAGCTACTATTCAGTTGACACATATCAATAGAAAAATAATGAAGAGAAAAGATGGAATTTGTCAAATGGCCGATAAACCTGTGAAACACATTCAATCTCTCAAGGATGCTAACAACTGGAACATAAAACAAGAGTGAAATATTTCTTTTGCCTAACAAGTTGACAAGGATTTTTCTAAAGTGTGAATGCACATTTTCTAGCTACAACAGTTTCCAAACTATTCTAGAAAATTTAAGTGATATGTGTCAGAAGCCTTAGAATCAATTTTACTTTTTGCAGCTTTTCAAAAGGAAAATTCATAACATGGCTACTACCTATAGTGCTTGTAAAGAGTAATAAATTAGAAACTATATCCGACAATAAAGCACGGATTAACTAAGTTGTGCAAAAGCAAAGATTGAAACTTCTGCAACTATTAACATTAGATCTGCAAAGATTTTTTTAATAATTGGGGTTATTTTCACATTATAATGTTAAGGACAAAAAAATAAACAGAATACAAAATCACTTTTATTATAAAAATAGATGCAAATATGGGACTAATCATGCTTAACTCAGAGTCATGGATTATGGGCCATTTTTACTTTCTTCATTATATTTTCTATATTTTCTAAATTTTAATAATAAATATTATTACATTATAATCACTTTTAAAAGTAATTTAAAAACTCCAAAGCGAGGGATGACAGATGTTGGCCACTGAGCCTTAGAATTCTAAACAGAATGGAAAATAGAGTGTTACACGCCCCCAAATGGCAGCTCCCACACATCAGTCGGAGACCAGCCATGCACATTATTTCTTTTAGAAGGAAAGCCAGCCAGCACCATGTGCAAATCAGTATCGCACAGTTATGCACTGTTGCCAGGAAAGAGCAACACAGGACAAGATCAAATACAGAACCCCAGATTCTGAGTAGGAACAGGTTTTCCTCCCTGCATTTGGGCCTAGAAAGGAATATGGGCATATTGCAGAGCCCTCCAGAGTCAGAAGGAAGAATTTAAAATACTAGTTTTAATTAAATTCTAACATAGGAAGAAGAGACTAATTGGAATGGGTGAAGAATATGCCAAATAAACTCATCAGACATAGTACAGTTCAGAATACAACTTTTTTCCACTTGGAAAAAAAAAATTGTTTATATATATATGACTAGTATGCCCACTTAAAGAGTTACTTTGGACTACCTGATGGTATTTGTCAACAAAGTAATAGAAAGCTAGTTTTATGATAACAGGATTTTTTTTTCCTTCACTCTATTTTGTTTACTGCTATACATTGATTGCCTATAATAGCACCTACCAGGTGCTCAATTGTTAAATTAAGATTGGATCAATACAATTACTATATTGCTTTCATCCGCCTTCAGGATATTTGGAGTATCACATTTTCAGGATTTGAACTCAAAACCAATCAGAGCCAGCAGGGGAAATTAATGAACACATTTTGTATATCAGAGGGGAAATTACAGAAGGAAAAATTCTATCTCAGTGGACTTCAAATTCAGGCCCTTCTTTTTAATATAAGAGAACATATATTTGAGTCTCAAGTGAATCATTCCAAGACAGACCTCTAATCAGTAGCAGGATTGAAGTCACTGCCCCTTAGTGGAGGGCTGGTTTTTTCAGCCTTCCTGTGTTAGTCAACTTTTCATCATTGTAACAAAATTCCTGAGATAATCAACTCAATAAGGTAAAAGGTTTATTCATGGTTTCAGCCCATGTTCACTTGGCCTTGTTGCATTGGGCCTGAGGCAACACAGTATATTATGGCAGGAGCCTGTGGTGAAGGAGGCCTGTTCACCTCATAGTGGGTGGGCAAACAAAAAGAGAGAGAGAAAGAGAGGAAAGGGGCCACTACCTTCTTGGAGGGCATGCCCCCAATGCCTAACTTCCTTCCACCAGGCTCTACCTGCTGAAGGTTCTACCACCTCCCAATAGCACAAAGGTCTGGGGACCAACCTTCAACATGTGCTTCTTTGGAAAACATTCAAGATCCAAACTATAATACTTCCCCACATTTAGATTTTTCTAGATGGGTGACTTGGCAGGTGAAAGCACATTCCATCAGGCCACCTATGTGGCTCCTGCCTCTCTCTTCTTACAAAATATAACAAATCCCCATATTATCCCACACTCTCTATGCCTAGCACCTGCCATTTTCATATTGCGAACTCTGAAAATTAACATGGGCAACATTACTTTTCCCATGTCTAATGGCAAAGATTCTTTTTCAAATCAGTGTTTGAAATCAACTCAAGGAATGTCCCTTCTGAAGACTCTGACTATCACAAGCCCAGAAGACTTCCTGCTCCTTGTAATTGTGCTGTTCATCCTTGAAGTCTCTGCATTTGACATTTTGCCATTGTCGGCTCATTAAATAAATTACTTATTAAAATAAAAGAGCATCCTACAGTAAGTGCCTGGCCTGCTGACATCGAGCTGAGGAATGATGCCATTGGGTTTTCAGCATTGTCTGATTGTTCTGCATCAGCTTGGCTGGAGCAGCCAGCCCCCAAGCATCCCCTACACAAGCTGGGTACACACAGAAATTGAGGGCACAGGATACATGGCAGGGCCTTCCCTATTTACAGAGAAGGGAGACACTTTTACAAATTGAGGGCCAAAAACATACTATTATGCCATTGTAGGCCACTTACTATTCTTAGGGAAAATCTGCAATTTATAAATTACCTTCCTTACCTTCAAAGAAAAACCTAGACAAATAAATTGTCAAGGTCCTTCACCAACAGGAACTAACAGCAGCTCACCAGAGACAGGGACACCTTCATAAAGAAACCTCAAGGCTAAAGAAAGACTTAAATTTCCTGCCTTCTCACCTCAATAGTTTTTTTTCCCCCAAAAAATTTAGTGTTTTTTCAAAACTAAAATTTAAGCAAGCAAACTTGGTATTTAAAGCCTAAGAAGCCCCCTTTCCTTTTTACCTTTTTTTTTCTGGAAGGAGAAGCAGCAAATGCAGATTTCTGTGATTCTATGCAAGGAAAATTGGAGCAGATAAGGTCTTAGCTGAGCTGGGAATATGATAAACATTTTCATGGACTGCTGAGTCTCATTAATTAGATACTTCAATGAAACTTAAGGTTACTCTTCATAATTTTTAGCACCATTTTAACCCTTACAATCTGTATGGGTAGTTTTTTAGGCAAAAGAATGTGTGATCCAGGAGAATCTACTCTTATTCTTTTATATTAGAAGATCCAGTAGTAAATTAATAATGGCTCCTGGTAGAAAAAGGACTTTTGCTTTTTTCTGCTGTCTCTGGAACAGCTAATAGCTAGAATTTCTTTCCAGTGTTCACTCAAATGAAGATTAACAGTAATTGAACATTAAGTATTGAGGAAACACCCACTAGTTCTTCCTCGATTCTCCCCCACCTCAGTCATCCTACCATTTCCTGTGTTAACACACTGGGCAGAAAAATGTCTCCTGCTATTGTACCTAAACAAATCAGTGTACAGGGAAGTGATTTATCATTCATGAAAAGCAATCAGATTGCTTGGTGCTGACAGCTGTTCCCAAAATGCAGCTGAGAAACAGACCTTTGGCAAAGTGTAAGATTTGGAACAAAATCATATTACTGTATTTCAGCTGGCAATAAAAGAGGCTAACAGTGAACTTAATAAACAAAATACCATACAGCCCAAAATGTATTCATTGGTTACAGTCATGAACAAAAATAATCATTATTCCCATTTTTTCCAAGTTACTTTTAGCCAGAATACCTAGGATAAGTCAAATGATCTCTTCAGGATTTTTTTTTTTTTCTTTTTAAAATTTAGACAAATTTTGGTAAAGACTTTTTTTCACGCAATTCATTATGGGAAGTGGAGCAGAGGGGGGAAAAATGATGAACCGTGTAGAAAGGTTAAAAAGGGACACAGCTTTTACGAGAAAAGGAAGAATTCCAGTATATTCTGGCCTCCAAGTCATAATTCATTTCATTTCCCATGTCGAAAATGCTTTCCCATATCTCTCCACCTGTCTAAAATCTAACTGTTCTTTCAAACAAAATATAGATCTTCATCTAACCTACAAAATCCTACAGTTCTGACATGCTTTCCCCATCTGCTCTGGTTCTCAGTGATCTCACCATCCTATGAACTCTGGTAACATTTCTTCCAGCAGCCCCTCTCAGCCCCTCATCATTTCTCCTTCTTTTCACACCCCCATCCCATGCAATCTCATCAAACCCTTTGCCCTGTTTCCAAAAACTATATATATGCTTTTTTTTCCTTCTCACCTGTATGTTTCCTTAAACATGGATTCTTTGGGGAAGAGATGTTCTCCACCTCTTCTTCACAGCCAATCAGATGTAGTCTTTAAGATTTAGTTCATTTTTCCTTCACTTCATAAGCATTTCGTGAACTTCTGTGATAACTCTTGCCTTGTGCTTTGGGGAAAAGATGGAAAGACACAGCCTCCATCATAAAGACTTACATATGGTCTTAAAGCCAAAGACCCAAACTCTTCACCTGAAATCCCTGTCATGTAGCCCCTGACGTTTGCCCTTGACTTGTTTCTGTACTTCTCCTTGCTTTCTTGGACTCCAGCCACTACAGATTTTCCCCATTCTCAGGCCCTCTCTTGTCCCTGAAACCTCAGGACTTTTATTAATATCCAATTTCCTCCTATCATGCTCTCCTCTTGGATAAGCTTGCTCCTGCTCTGCTTTGCTTCTCAGTCCTCACATCCAACTTGCAGAGATAGCTTCTCCATGTTTCTTGTCTAGGCCCAATTCTCTTATTAAATGTTCTCACAGCACCATCTAAGTCTTCTTCAAAACAATGCCAAAAGTGCTACACAATACAATTGTGCATTGGATTCTTGGCTTAATTTATACTTCTTTCATATGGCTATAAACTCCATGGAGGACAACTTTTGTGTCCATTTACCAATAAATCTTCAGGACCTGCAACAGTGTCTGTGCACATTAATAGTCAAAAAATATTTTTGGCATAAATAACAAAAAATGAATATATGAGGCAAAAAAAAAAAAAAAAGTCCAGTGGGTAAGACAGAGTAGAGCTGGGCATGATACAGGACCCCTGAGGAGGGGCTGGTTCAATAGAAAGCTATTGACAATTTTCAGGGAAACAATTTATTTTGACTATCAAACAGGACTCTCTATTCAAGGAATTTAATTGTACTGTGGCCACAGTGGAGAGCTAATCTGGATCTAAACTGTTTAATGAGAAACATAAATATATGTCCGTGCTGATGGGAAAGTGTTAGAGGGATGAAGAGATTGGATAATTGGCTGATCTGGATCCATGAAGGTCAGAAGGAATCTATTCTAGAAGCAAAAACAAAGATAAGAGGAATTATTCTTAGCAAGAAGAGAGACCTCCCTTTAATTAGGTAGTGGGGAAAAGATGTTTAAATGAACAGGAGTATAACATGAATTCAACAAATGTTTATTGAGTATTTATAATAGGTGTGATATTTCCCTAAGGATCTTGTGTTACACCAGTAAATTAAGCAAAGATTTTGATCTTACTGACACCTGTTTGTCAGCAAAGAACCACAGATGTAAAATACACATAAACAAGTTATAAAGCTCATTAGATACTGATGTTTGCCACAGGATAAGGGGAACAGACTGTATGTGGAGGGAGTGGAATAAAATTTTAAATGAGGTAGAACTTATTGAAAAAGGTGACAATATATAAAAGAAGAGAGAGATGGCTATGCAGACATCTGAGAAAACAGTGGGACAGGTAAAGAAGATAATTGGTCCAAAGGTTCCAAGGTGGAAGGAAGCATGTCTAAAATTCAGAATGAAGACCATGGTGTTGCACAATAATGCTTCCTCAATTTTCTTTATGAAGGAAGCAAACGTTATCTGATGACAGACAGTGGAAGCTGGACTGAGAAAATAATGAAAGTCTATATTAGTTGCTATTGAAGGGACAATAGAGCATGTGAGATGTGTAAAGTACTTCAGCAGCACTGATGACTAAAGGACAGGATTGGGAGTTCATGGATTTCCTCCAGTCATGTTGTCATTCCACAGTCCAGTCCTTAGAACAATGAAGGCAACGAGGTGAATCTACCCAAAGAAAGCACAGCATCCCAAGCAATTGCTGAGAGAATTATTCCTGTCATGGACTGTGAGGCTGAAAAATAAAGGAAGTGATGCCCAAATAGAAATGTACCCAGCAAAATGGAGAAAACCACTTCACTTCCACAAACTCTCCCAAAGAACTAGCTAGCCACACCCTCTTGTGCTTCCATAGCAGCTCCTACTACAACAATTACCGTATTGATTTTGTCATATTTGATTATGTTCATGTGTAAGACTATCGTATTTCCTTTAGATCTCCCCTGTGGCTCTGCCCAGTGCCTAACCAAGAGCAGGCATTGAGAATGCATTTGTTGACTTATATTATAAATGAAATAATGTGCCATTCATGTATGCTACCTTTTGTAAAATCTTCATTTTTCCATGTTTATGGTTGATTTTCCCTACTATATTACCTAGGTTAAGAGCAGAAATCATGCTTTAGATTTCTTTGCTTCCCTAGGAGTGTGCCCTAGAAATAGAAAAAAAAAAACTTAATAATTTTTTGTTATTGTTGTTGAAGAGAAAAAATTATTAAGACAGTAAAGCAAGGTCAATTTCTAGAGTCTTCTCTCCCTGAAGCAGTCATAAACTTGTAGTTGAGTAATTTTAAAGTTTTGAGACTAGAGCAGAAAAAAATGATGTAATCAGAAGAACCTCGGTGACAAGTGTTGAAAAGGATGATCCTGAAGATAAATGGCTCCTTGTATCCTCTATATCACCAAGTGTTTCTGGAAAATTATTTCCCAGGATAGCACCATCCCTGAGGTTAAGAAGGGCATTTTACAAAGTCATCATAGCAGCTAAATGGAACTACCCTTCAGGACAATGATTCTCCAATTGTGGTATGAGTATCCTCAGGGGAATTTAAGGTGATGATTCTGGAGATACCAGAAGTACCAGGGTAAACATAGTACATGTTTTAAATACTACTACTGGATGTCAAGTTACAATATGTTATTAACATCAAAAGAGCTGTGTGCATATTATTAGATAAAATGTAAATTTTGAGTGAATTGTAATGATACAAAATGAAGTGTACATAGGTATGCCAATTTTGCCTTTGCTCCCATACTGGGTTCATGATATAGGGATCAAAGCTAGGAGAGCAGGGGGTGGTATTCACTTTCATTAGCTATTCTAGCACTTTACTAGGTAAGTCTTGGAAGTATTGCATTATAGTTGCCAGCTCCTTGATGATCTGATTAAATATGAAACAACTTCTTAAGTCAATTGAACTTTTAAGTGGGTTTCACCAGCAGATAGAATGTGCCTGGTAAAGATAACTATTCCAACTCCCAAGTGCATACTTTTCAACGAATATATAAATTGTCTTTCTGGTACGATACAATCTTATGTAAGTATAGGCATTCTGAATGAAATGACACAAAATAATTAGTTTGTCATTTAAAAAAAAAATACTTCCACTTTTTTTTTTCTTTTTGGTAAATGTTACTTCCATGCACATGTATCCTCCCAAAAGCTTTAACTAAAATGCTCATTTTATTGACCAAATGTAGGTGAAGGCCTAGATTCACAAAGTCGCCTAATTGGAAAAGAACAGTTAGCTTTCTTGCTTCAGCATTACTACTGCAATGGTACCAACCTAAGCTATTGATGGATTTTCCCTCTCCTTTACACATTGATTTTCTAATTCTGTGTAATTTGTAATCCTGGTCATATGGTATATGTGTCCTCTATTATGAAATTTAATTGTGCTTCAGAGTAGGGATAGTAAATGTTATCATTAAAGTAGAATTAGAAAACTTGAATTTTTGAGGTAGAGACTAGAGAAAACATGGTCAGTTATCTTCACAAATCTGTGCTTCTAAACCCTTCGATAGTTACCTTCAAAACACTCCCACTCTGAGCTTCAGGAAAAGAAGATTCAGGGAGTGGAGGATGAATTCTGGAGTGATTTTTTTATATGATTTATTACCTGATTAGATTATTTTATTGGATTTTTCTTTGTTTAAAGAAAGAGAGAGAGAGAGAAGAGAAAGACAAAGAGAGATTTACAGTGATATTTTTCTGTGGGATATTTCATCAAAAACCAAAAGTAAAGAATAACAGCTACCTGGAGACAACTTCTTAGGAACTTATAATTAATTCATTATATTTATTCAAAATTCCTGCTTTCCCCCTAAAACAATTACATCATTAAATTTCAATATTAAAACATATGTGAATTTTATCTAAAGTAAATTAAATTTAGATGAGTTTGCATTTATGTTTGGTTAATCCACTTGTGTATTTATTATTTGATCAACAGAACATTAGCTAATGATTTCAAGGATGGGACTATATGACTAGGCTTTTTATGAAACTCATGACTTTTTTTTACTATCTTGATTATTTTAATGTTAATCATTTTAATCAAACTACCTTATTCAGTTGCCAAAGGAGCCATATTTTGGAAAGAGCTGAAATGTATGTAAAGGAAGCCACAAAAAACTGAAAAATTATTCTCATTGGTCTTAATATGGAAACAATTTAAAGTCAATTTGATGTTGGTTTAGATATTTTTCAATCAGCAGGATAAACTAAATTATTCAACAACAAATATCCAGAAAGTTTTCCCACTACATTTACTCAGGTTAAGCAATCAAGCAGCACAGTCCCAGAGATCGCCTATCCAATTTACACTAAGATTTGGTTTCCAAAAGGCCACTTCCTTCTTGCTTTTTCTCTCTCAAAAGCCCATAGCATATTTTTCAAGGATTTTCACTGCCAACTCCCTTTCCTTATTCTTAAAGTACACTTCTTTGTGGAGTACTCCTAGTATTTTTTCCTCAATTATCTTTTCCAAGTTCAGGTTTACCTAGAGGGGTTATTACCAGGTATCCTCCACTTCGACAAGCACCATGTAATCCTAATAGCTCCCCCAAGAGCCTAGCAAAAGCCCAAGTTGTTTAGAAAGTGCCCGTATGTCTAAAGCAATTTGAGTTACAGTTCTTAGCTTTGATTCTCCACTTTCCACACCACACCAAACACAAACAGACAGGCAGACAGTACACCAGTTTAAGATAACCTTCTCTATGCAATTTCACCAGAATTATTTCAAATTGAATTTCTATTTTAGCATGCATTTGTGTATTTATTATTGGACCCAGAAGTCAACAGTTTTAACTGCCTCTGAACTCCCTATACTCATCATCAAGGAAAAGGTAAAACAAAATTAGATTTTGACATACATGAATTTATTTGTATTTATTACAGCAGAGTCTGAAATGAATGCAAAAGAATCCCCAATTAGAAATTATATCGCAAGGATAAAGCCTAACTCTTACTCACAAAAAACATGAGCAACGTGCCACACGCAGTTTAAATCTCACCCAGCACATTCCACCCTCAGCCTTAAACTTGGTCAATAGTGTCAGTAAAGTCTTAGGAAAAGTTATTTGTCTCCCCTTTTTTCAACCATGTTCATGACAAACATTAGACATGGAAATCTTCAAGGGAGCATGGTCCAAGATGTTGTACAAGTCTTCAAGGACAATAATGGAAAATCCAAGTACAATGAGAAAAGGAAAGACAAGTTTTCTTTATTCTTCTCTCATTCCCCTCCTTCTTCACACTAATACACATAGTATCTACTATGCCTTGCATTTACTTGGTGCTCAATAAATACTGAACTAGCAAAACAAGTGTGCAAGTTTAAACACCTTTAGGCTCAAGTAAAAGGGACCCAACTGTAGAAAATGCTACATTTTAAAGTGGGTCCCATTCTGACTCCTCTAAAGCTGCATACCTCCTCTTGGAACCTAGGGGACATTTATACTATAAATATGCACCCCATATCCCACATTGTCCATGGTCTGGAGTGAAGCACCTTAGATTTCCTTACCACTTCTAAAACCTGTACAATCTTCCCCCCGGTTTCCCTTCCCAAGGGCTAGCAACTGGTGGGTACACTTCCAGGGATCCAAAGGGGCAGCTATTTGACAGGGGTGGAGCAGTGGTTATGGGCAAAGATTGAACCTGCAACCCCCTCTCCATGTTTGTGACACCCCTCCAAGAGCTGGAGGAGCCAGGCTGGGTTTGTGGACCACCACTTTCTAGCTCGAAATTCTGAGGAACTTGAGAATTCTAAATTTGAACATACCTTCTAGCTTATTATAAGAGTATATTTTTCAAGGTAGAAAGATAGGGCATACTTTATGTACCAGTTTTTAAGCTTGTTTTATAACTTTAAAATACTTGTACAGTAAGTAGGCCTTCGTTTATATTCTTGCCCCATATCCCACAAATTTTAGAGGCAAGTCTCTGTAGGGATGGAAAAAGGAAGTGAAAAGAAGACTAAAGGGAAAAAGGGAAGATGTAAGAATGAGGTCTTACCAGAAAAGGATTAGGAATAATACCTCAATATACTGAATGTACTCAGTGTCAAGTGAGACACCGGGGATATATCAGATGTTTAATCTAATTTTGTTGAATGGTCAAATGACCAACTCAATCAATCAGTAATGAGGAAACAAAATCAACTTTGCTGCAGATATAGTTATAGCCAAACTAGGGATTACACAACTTTCCAATGTGACCTGCCAACTCCTTCAAGAACCAAATCCAAATCTCAAGCATGAGAAAGACAAAACTGGTGGCTAATGCATAAAATCCTTCTGATAGGTTGACAGAACATGAGTTGATCCCCAGAAAACACATTCACATTTCATGTGTCATAGAGATAGAATAAACAATACAGAAAGAAGAAGGCCAGCTCTGGGACTTCTGAAATTCTGGATGAAAACCTTTAATTTGGCAAAATCAATGAAGCTTCAAAAGGCACGGCCAGGGGTATGTCTGAGTATTTCAAAGATAAAGACAATATGGTTGCCAAAATGTGTTTAGTTACATTATTAATTCAAGCATTGTTTAATGCTTATTTAAAATTTCTATTTTATTTTTGTATCAAGGTATAATTGAGTGAGAAAGCATGTTCATCTCTTTCTTTTCTCCCCATTTCCTGAATCCAACCTTCATTTATCTACACAGTGGTTCTCAATTCTGTTTCTCAAACCTAGAATTACTTGAAGCTTTTAAAAAACACCAATGCCAAGGCCCCACATGAAGAAACACTGATGAAACTGTTCTGGGATATGCTGAGGAATCAGTAGTTTTAAAAATTGTTCCAGAAGATGCTAATGTAGATTCAAGATTGGGCACTACTGAATTCAGGGAGGACAGTAACTCAGTTCACTCACCTATTAACAGCATTCTTTACCTGGTGAAGGGAAAAATCCTATGAAGGAGTGAAGATCCTCCAAAGAACTGACCTGAAAAGTCCCCCTTAAGAGATCAAGGGGATGGCTAATAATGACAGACAAGACAGAGTTTGGTTTCCAATCATGTTTTCTACTCTCACTACTAAAATTCATTCTCTCTATAAATGACTCGTTTGCAAATTTTTCAAAATCACTGATTTGTCTTTCAATGTTCTGGAATGTAAATATACTCTCATATTTAGGTTCTTCTGAGAGTTTATTGGTATTCCAACTCTTTGATCCATATTTATAGTGTTTATCACATAATGAATAATACAATTATTCTCTGCAGATCTCAAAATTCAATAAGCATTAGAATCTCCAAGATATTTAATAAATATCTTGATTAAATATTTGATAAATTCACATTCTAAGCTCCACCCCAGAGCTTCCATTCAGAAAGTCTGCAAAGGGGTTTTGTGTTTGTGTATTTTAACAGTTCTTTAGATGATTCTGCTATTCTGCTTTAGAGAAATACTGCTCTCAGATCAGCAGGGCCTATGGATAATTGCCAGACATAGAAGATTTCTTCTCCTTCTATTGCACTTTGGCATTCTATAAATGACACAAATGATTCCAATTCTACCAGTCAGAGGAAATTGATTACAAATAGCTTGAATACCACTGTTTCAGAGTCTATAATGTATTCAAGAAATCTTTTTTGAAATCCTGGTAAATTGATCAACCTTTTATGAAATCCTTGAGCTGATTGCTTATCCCATTATCATTCTGTAATACACAGAACACAATATAGTATATTACCAGTTAATGAATGATAATCACACATATTATGCCAAAAATAAATAGATGGTACTGGGAGTTTTGAACAGTTCAGCTTATATTGATAGCTTGACAATCATGCAGGATTCTACCTATTCTTTCCCTCTCTTTGGGAGTTGTTCATCAATTATAGTGGATAATAAAAATCAGTAAGGCACCACTTGATCTGAAAGCCATATTTGCTTCCCAACTTCTTGGTTCTTTTACATTGTTGTGAATTAAGTGCTTAATGATTTCTTACTCTGGTTTCCTAGGTATCAGTGTAAGCTAATACACTTCTTGCTATTTGCAAATAAATAACTGTCCTTCATGATTTCTCAGAAGCAAAGACAGCAACTGTGATTGTTAAATAAACTCTAGATTCAAATAGAACTTATGGTTAATTTCATTTACTCTATACAACAATCATATAAAGTAGGTAAATGACTTACTAATTGAGTAACCTTGGGCAAAGAAGGCCTCTGAACGTTGCCCTTCACACCTGCAATAGAGTATGGAGGGCAAGGTTCAGGGGTAGTCTTTGCCCAAAGTCACTCCACTTAGTAATAAACTGAGCTGAGTATAGAGGCTGTGCCTTCTGAATATTCATCCAATTCTCTTTCCACTGCATTACACTTCCAGTCATCTGGTTCTGTTGGTTCGACTATACCCAGACATTCCAGGTACTCTTTAATTACTTCTTCGCCTGTCCTAGTTGGCTGTTCAATCTCCTCTCACAGCTGAGAATTGTTCTAGCCAAGTGATCACATCTGACCATTCCATAAAAAGCAGAAATGAAAACTACCTCAAATGTTTCTGCCATTTCCCTGTCTTCTATATACACTCTCTTTTCCTAACTCTCAAAGGGTGGTATGTTCCTGGTCATCTCCTTTGTCTATTATATTTATTATTTCAAAGTATTTAGTTGGCCACAACTGTGTAGTTGGCATCATATTTGGTACTACTGTAGCCACACAACAAAATGACAGACTCAGAGCGCCAAATTCACACTGGCTATGGTTGATAAACAGGAGGGGAAGTAGATGAGGACAGGAGGAGTTGAGCCAAGATTAACTCAAAGCAGTTTGTGTTTTGACAAGGACCAGGTGCAGAATGGATAGGTGGGAGGTGGAGGTCCGGGATTCTTCTATCCTGTTCCTCATTGTCTGGCTACTACATATGCCAACCCCAGGGGCTGAAATGGACAGTCATCAAGGTAACTACTGCATGTGTTGCTGATCAAAGTCACTCAGTGATGGCTGCTGACATAGTCATCCACTCTGGGCTTGTCGGGAAAGGAGCAGGCTGTTGGAATAACTTTCGGTTCACAGCTAGTAGCTACAAGCAGCTCAGAGTGCTAGGAGCTCGTACAGGAACACCTGCAGGACGGAGTGTTGTGAAACCACATCCTCAGCACTTGTGGTCAGCGTTGCCAAGCTACCAGACTACCAGGTCAGGAAACTGAGAGTCAAGTGCTTCAGGGCATGTAACCCCCCAACTCATAGCCTGCCTCCATTAGGGACAAAGATCCTTCTAGACTGCCTTCCATCACAACAGCAATATTTAGTGCTTCCTCATAGTGCAGTTACATTAGGCATAAGATGATTGGCTTATAGATGCTAAGGTGCTTATGTGTGATTGGCGGGCATGCCCTACCTGAACCCTATAACAGCTGTATGCATTCCAAAATAAACGAGCTTGCTTGGAGGCCGACTAAGGTTGTCACCTGCCAGTTCTCACCAGCTCCCGGTGTCCATGTGTTGCTTTGACACCATGTCTCTACCCCTGCTACCAAGGTAGCTGAGTGACCATTGACCACACCAGGGACTCAGGAACACATACAGCAAGCCACCTGGCTTAACCATCTCTCTCGTCTCTCACCTTCATGTGTTAATTTTCACCATTGCTAGACTGTATTTCATGTCCAGTTGACATTCACTTGCAGCAGGTACTCCACATTTGAAGACAATTAAAACTTCAGGCAGTAGGAACTGTTTACTTAACTCAATAGTTATTATGCATTCATAATATAGGTAGAAGTCTTTGCACCTAGGGCTAAGGGACAGTCATTATGAAATGTTTTTTTGCTGTTGTGGAGATAACATTCTAGGTATCTTGGAATTCCAGCTACCCTTTTCAGAGACTTTCATATCATCATCAAATCTATTTATCATCAGTGTCTAATGTAAGATAATGTAGTTTAATGAGGTGGAAGTCTACTTTACTATTCCAATGCTTGAGTCCCAAGGAGTCTGTATTAATTGGTCATTGTGGAAGCCTGGGCACTGACATTATGTGAAAACTCCCAATGTGACTATTTGAATGTATCCTAGGGTCTGAGAATCAGCTCTGTTGTAGTGTTTTCCACTCCTGCCAGGCCCTAAGAACCACTTGGAGGCATTATTAAACCTGGACCTCAGGCTCACCATATTAGAATAGAAGAATTGGGAATGTGCATTTTTAACAAGCATTCCAGACCAATCAGACCAATTTGGGAAATACTGATTTTTGTCAAAAAATGAAATAAAACCTGCCAACTGAAACACAAATCAATTATCATAAATGTGAGTTTTAAGTTTTATTTTTTAAGTGTGTAATCAGTTTTTTCATTATTAATGAACCACAATTAATCTTTATAATAAATTTCATTCCATTGTTTTATGAAATATCAGGATTAAATGGAATTAAAATAAATACAGCCATGTATATTACTATCCTTTAAATTGCCAAACTAACAATGGGTTTAGCCTGGGAGTACTAACACAATTACAAATCAGTTTGTAAAAATATAAAATACATTAAGCATTATTGCAAAGCAATTCTATGTTTGGGTTCAGAGCATCTGATTTCTTATTCACAAACTAACTTAAATGTTCTTGCTAAATGAAATTTAGTCATGACAAAATATTTGAGGAAAACTGTCATCCAGAAAATTAAGGTCAACCAAAAGCAGATGGCATCTATAAAATAGGGTGTTGATTTTTATGTTATGCCAAGTAAGACAATAAAATAAAACCTCTGTTAAAAGACAGTCCTTCTGGAACATACACAACTCATCTGGGAATGCGTGAGCGTGTCTGTGTGTGTATATGTGCACATGCACGTGCACATGTTTTTTTTTAATAACCCAGACCTCTTAATACCCAACCTTTTATGTTTCCTTCTAAGACTTTTTTTTTAAATTTTTATTATTAGTTGTTCAAAACATTACATAGTTCTTGACATATCATATTTCATACATTTGATTCAAGTGGGTTATGAACTCCCATTTTGACCCCGTATACAGATTGCAGAATCACATCGGTTACACATCCACTTTTTTACATATTGCCATACTAGTGTCTGTTGTGTTCTGTTGCCTTTCCTATCCTCTACTATCCCCCCTCCCCTCCCCTCCCCTCCCGTCTTCTCCCTCTACCCCATCTACTGTAATTCATTTCTCCCCCTTGTTTTTTTTTCCCTTTCCTCTCACTTCCTCTTATATGTCATTTTGTATAACAATGAGGGTCTCCTTCCATTTCCATATTATTTGAAAATAAATATGATGGTTTGGATGTGAGGTGTCCCCCAAAAGCTCACATGTGAGACAATGCAAGAAGGTTCAGGGAGAAATGAGTTGGTTGTGAGAGTCTTAAACCAATCAGTGAATTAATCCTGTGATAGGGATTAACTGAGTGGTAACTAAAGTGCTCGGGTGTGGCTGGAGGAGGTAGGAATTGGGGATGTGACTTTGGGGAATATATTTTGTATCTGTCCAGTGGAGTCTCTTTCTCTGCTTTCTGATCACTATGTGAGCTGCTTCCCTCTGCCACGCTTTACTGCTGTGAGGTTCAGCCTCACCACCAGCCCTGAGGAATGGGGCCAGCATTCCATGCACTAAGATCTCTGAAACCATCACCCCCTACCCCAAGTAAACTTTTTCTCTCTACAGTTGTTCTGGTCAGGTCCTTTAGTCACCAGCAGCACAAAAGCTAACTAAACCAAAAAAGTTCCAGGAGTCTTGATTTGAGGAAGAAATGCATTTTCAAGCCACATATTTGTATAGTCTTCTAGAGCTTTTTAAATAAAAATTTAATTGGCTGTATTTTCATTTACATTCACTAGAAGGACAATGTTTCTTTGCTAACTTTTGAAGAACTTCATTTTCAGCCTAGGTATACTTTTGGAGAAAACCTTCTAAATTTGATGCACAAGGAAAATCTTGTTCTCAAGGCTCAGGTGATTGGCCCACCCAGACCACCAAAAAAGTTGAGGAGAGTACATAACACAGACAAGAGAACCAGAAGGCTTTGATGAGAGCAGCAATAAGAGACACCATATTGCAGGAAGCAAGGGGTTGCTGCTGGGAGCTTTCCATCATTCATCTTAGTTACACCCGTCTAGCTTTCAGATAAAGTGAGCAACCCAGAATTTTTCATTTGAAAGTGGAGAAAGCCTCTTTCTAGGGCACTGAAATGTGAAAGGCATGAATAAAGATGAAGAAATGGGCATTTTCATTTTGATTGGAGCTAAGTAGTTTTAAAATGATAATGGATTGAAATGCATTTAATAAAAAATTATGCTGTGAATAATAAGTTGGGTATTGTAATTCTGACATTAAATCATTTTCTAGAATACCTTATTTTTTTTCAGTAAAATACAAGCTCAAAACTGAGAACTAGAAAATACATTAGGTGCTTTTCTATCTTGAAGGATGTTTTTTTTCTTTTTTGTTGAAAATAAAAGGCAAAATCATGACCTAAACTAATACTTATGGATAATATAGCATAGAGTTTAAAATTGAATGTTTTATGAAATACTTTATAAATATTAATTCATTAGTCATTATTAAATTCCTTTGTAAACTGTCGAAACAATGCTATTAAAAGAAGCCATACCTTCCTCCTGCCTTCCAAATGGCTTTTTCTGTCCTGGGCTCTGTGGCAAAGAGCTGGGTGTTTTGTGATCATGTAAGTTCCAAGGAAGAATTTGGTCTTTTCCTAACTAGTGAAACTAAGTCACAGAATAAATTATTCACAGTATGAATTTAATCCAAAATAGCTTGTTCTCAAACCATATTTGCTGATACCTCTGTGAAATCTAGTGATGTGGAAAGATATTCATGTTATAACAACTTATTTTTAAAAAAAGGTGTCATTTTTGCTCATCTGCATTTTCTAATTTTTCTTCAATGAACATAGCTTTTATTTATTTACTGATTAATCATTTTTACAGTACCTAGATTATAGTATATGGCCATTGCCTTAGTGATGGTTAAAAAAAGATAAAAAAGATGATAATCAAGATCATAACACTTTTTTATGTTAACGAATTCTTCTTAGAAAATGGCAATACCACAAAATTGCAGCTTGACTTATCATCAAAATTTCCAGACTCTATGCACTTGTCATGGCTCTCTCACCTCCTTGCACACATTCTAGACTACCCAATGCCCTTTAGAATGAGCACTGTGTAACAACCAGCAGGTGTCTGGGAGTGCCCAAGGCTTACCCATTTCTTACAACAAGGGCAAACTAAACCCAGGTCCCAAACCCCAAAAAGACCAGAAGAGATGTTGTGTTCACAATTTGTAGCCATAAAACTTACACGGTAAAAGATGTTTAAGGGGAAAAAAATACAAAGTGCTATGAGTCTTGAAGACCTTCTTCATATGTGGCTGATTCCATTGCCCATTCCTCCCTCTGGAATGTTTTGTCTGTTGCACCTCAGTCTCTGCTGGTTCTTCTTCTCAATTGTGACACTCTCTCCAGTTTTGTTCTAATGTCTCCCATTCTTCATTTTAACTAATTCCTCTTTCCTCTCCCAAAATAAATGTGCATGTTCACTGCCCCCATTGTCTTATTCCTTGCCAACATGGCGTGGACCTGCACACCCAAAAGTGGGTGTCTATTTAGAACTACAAGCGTCAGTTTGCTTCTGTGCCCATGCACCACCAAAGAGTCAGGCTGAGTCTTCCACCCTCTGAAGAGACAGTCAGGACCCACCTCCTGAAGAAGACTTCAGCATCTCTCCTTACTTCCTCCAAGGAAACTGCAAACTGCAAAGCACACAGAACAAGAAGTGTTGAGGAAGAAGTGTTAGAAACGGAAGAGAAGTGGGGAGGCGCCAATTCTTATGCCTGGTCTTTCTAAATCTGTATTAGATTGTGTCTGAGTCTATTTGACAGAGCTAAAAATATTTACATACTTGCCATCTTTCTCTGCCAGTTTCAGGAGATGGCTTGGTGGCTGCTCACTTCCAGGGCATTCCTTATGCTGTGATGGCACACTTGGCAAAGAGAAAAGAGCCAAGAGGCCAGAGAGCTGCACACAAAGAAATGGAAAATAGATGTAGCAAATTAGAGGAGAGGGCAGGGGAGGGCAGAAGAGCCGGCCCACATGGACAAAGGTGGGATTTGGGTTAACGGGGGGGGGGGAAAGAATAGAGTTATTGAGGGGCATTGTGCCCTGTGATCATGAGAGTGCCATGTGTCATACACAGTATTTCCCTTTGCCATCACTTCACAAGACTCCACCAAAAGCATACAGGAATTTTAAAGATGTTTTATAATTTATTTGGATTTCCTTTAAATTTGACAGAAGCTAAAAGCCCTAGATCTATGGAGCTGGGGGTTTGGCTCAATGGTAGAGCATTTACCTAGGATGAATGAGGCCTGGGTTAGATTCCTAGCACTGAGGAAGGAAGGAAGGAAGGAAGGAAGGAAGGAAGGAAGGAAGGAAGGAAGGAAGGAAGGAAGGAAGGAAGGAAGGAGGGAGGGAGGGAGGGAGGGAGGGAGGGAGGGAGGGAAAGGAAGGACTGGGAAGGGGAGGGAAAGAGAGAGAGGAAGAGGGAAAGAAAGATCTAGATCAATTCTAGTTTTGATGCATGTGAGATGTTAGTGCTAATGAGGGTGTGACAAGTAAGAGTAGAACAAAGAGAAAGATCTATAGCAAACAAATGGCAACAGTATAGCTGAACAGAAAATGGTCCTTTAGTCTCCAGAACTTTAAAAAAGTTCTTTATCTGGAAACATACCTCTATTTTTTAACTTATTCTTTTAAGTTATTACAATACCAGGATACACCCTGACATAATCATAAAAACATAAAACACAACTTGCTTAAATTTAGTTCCCAGCACTTCCCCCAGCTTCCCTCCCTGCCTCCACCAATCCCTCTTCAATTCATTCACAGTTTACTTTTTTCTATTTCTATTAGTGTCCTCTGGATACACTCAATGCCAGGACCCACCGTGCCACATCCATGCATGCTCACAAGAAAGTTCAGTCAGATTCATTCCACTCTTCTTCCCTCTTCCCGTTCCTTCTTCTTCTTCCTCAATCCTCTGTCTACTCTACTGATCTTTCCTCTATTTTGCTGAAATTCTGTCTTTCCATTCTTCTTCCTTTCTTTTTTAAATTTTTTTTACCCACCCCCCACCCCAGCCTTGGATTAGTTTCTATGTATCAGATCTTTCTAAAGGTCTACTGATCTTTCTGCTATTTATTTATAGGTTTTTTTTTTAATTAGTATCTGGTGGATGTACATGATTATAAGAGTCACTGGGGTATGTTCATGTATGTACACAGGAAAATTAGGACAGATTCATTCCACTATCTTTCCTTATTCTATCCTTTCTCCCTTCCTTTTATACTTCTTCATCTACTTCACTGATATTTCTTCTGTTTTTTTTTTTTTTTATGTGTGTGTGTGTGTCCCCATATTTTGGATTAGTTTCCACATATCAGAGAAAACATGTGATCTTTGACTTTTGGGGACTGGCTTATTTTACTTAGCATGATAATCTCCAGTTCCATCCACTTACTAGCAAATGCCATAATGTTATTCTTTATAACTAATAGTCCATTGTGTATATATATCACATTTTCTTTTTTTTTTTTAAAGAAAGAGTGAGTGAGAGAGAGAGAGAGAGAGAGAGTTTTGATATTAGTTTTCGGCAGACACAACATCTTTGTTTGTATGTGGTGCTGAGGATTGAACCCCGGGCCGCACGCATGCCAGGCGAGCGCACTACCGCTTGAGCCACATCCCCAGCCCCATCACATTTTCTTTATCCATTCATCTGTTGAAGAGCACCTAGGTTTGTTTCATAACTCGCCTATTTTGAATTGTGCTGCTATAAGCATTGACATGGCTGCATCACTGTAGTATGCTGATTTTAAATCTTTCGGATATATACCAAGGAGTGGGATAGCTGGGTTATGTGATTGTTCTATTTCTAGTTTTTTGAGGAATCTCCATACTGCTTTCCAGAGTGGTTGGACTAATTTGCTGTCCCACCAACAATGTATGAATATACCCTTTTCCCCACATTCTTGCTAACATTTATTGTTATTTGTATTCTTGATAATTCCCATACTGACTGAAGAAGATATCTCAATGTAGTTTTAATTTGCATTTCCCTAATTGCTAGAGGTGTTGAACATTTTTTCATATATTTGTTGACATTTGTATTTCTTCTTTTGATAAGTGTCTATTTAGTTCTTTTGCCTACTTATTGATTGGGTTATTTGCTGGGGGGTTGTGTTTTTTTGTGTGTTAATTTTTTGAGTTCTTTGTGTATTTTTTATATTAATGCCTTACCTGAAGAGCAGGTAGAAAGGATCTTCTCCCATGCTGTAGGCTCTCTCTTCATGCTCTTAATTGTTTCCTTTGCTGCGAAGAAGCTTTTTAATTTGATGCCATCCCACTTACTGATTTTTTATTTTATTTCTTGCTCTTTAGGAGTCTTGTTAAGGAAGCCAGTTCCTGTGCCAATATGTTAGAGTGTCAGGCCTACATTTTCTTCTACTAGATTCAGGGTTTTTTGTCTAATTCTTAGGTCTTTGATCCATGTTGTGTTGACTTTTGTGCAGGGTAAGAGATAGCACACCCTCATTTTTGCTAGACACTCATTTCTGCCAATTTTTCTCCACTAAAAGAAATTTTGTAGCATCACAATAATCTATTTAAAAACCATGGAACAAGGGAACCATGAAAAATCTGCACACAAAAAAAAAAATCCATGACAAAACAAACAGCAGTATGCATGCCGCTAGATCCATTTCCTTTAAAAGCTGTCAGTGTTCATTATAAAATATTAAGTGACTGACTAAATATTAGCATGACTTTTTTTTTTCTTCCGTGGAGTTAAAGACTAAAGGGACAGCAGGAACTCTTTCACTGATGGAAATGACTCACTCTGTTCTAAGTAAACTCCTACATAATCAAGTTTATTATACCACTCTGTAGCATATGTCTGGGGGAAGAAATCTGTTAATAGGCCATAAATCTAAATTCTAAAAATTAATGTTGTATATTAAAAATATTGTCATGATTTTAAAATAAGTTCATTCTGAGATTCAGGAATTTAAAAAATGCAAAGTCAATCTGAGAAAGTAATGATTTTAAAAATGAATGCCAGGAATCTTCTGATTAATCTTACTTACCAAAGAATTTTGTCCTACCTAACCTGAATTTTGTCCTGAACTGAGACAGGAGAGATATGTTTTGACTCAGTCATACTTTGGCAGTATCATAAATCAATAGTAATACTCAATTTTAATAAGATATATCCTTTACATTCACAGCTGAAGTTTGCCTTTCTCTGATTCATTAAACTCCTTTGTTACCAGATTTTAACTTCATGAATCCAGAACTTTCAGTGCCTCTTGCCAAAGGAATTCATATGGACACCAATCTGCCCAGCAGTTCCTCTGCAGGATGTCTGCACAAACGCCCTCTGTTCACAGCACCACGTCATTCTCCTAAAAGCTGAAGGTCTTCTGATTCACATGTCTTCTGAGTGTCTTCTCTTTAGAAACTTCTGGGAAAGCTTCATGATGCCCCATCATCCTCAATGGATAAGTCAATGAAGTATGTTTCTGAAGGCCTCAATATAATCATGATCACACCTCCCTAAATTCCTCCCATCTAGTGAACTTTAATTCCTTTAACAATTATCTTCAGTCTTCACTATGATTTAGAGATAGATAAATATAGACAGGCCATATGTCTCTTGACTGGGAAAAAAACAACTCTCATGAGGTAGGCCTGTCTATTGTCTTTCTACTTAGCACAGATGAAAAGTCACGATGAATTACTTCTTTTCTTTTTATGTGCCCTGTTAAACCCTGAACAACAAAGATAAAACTGAGTTTCCTGCAAGGTTTACCTACTGACTCACTTAGTTTTCAGGATCCAGCCAACTGAATGGTCCCAGCTTAGGCACATTTCAGGGGCTGGAGGAGTTGGCTAGAGAGGAAAAGAAGTTCAAAGCCACACACAATGCTCCAGAGCCAGATGAATGTGATACAACCCATTAACTTTTCTTTTTGGTTTGGTTGTTAGGAGGCCAAGAATTAGATATTTATTGTTAACTCACTGTGAGTATCTCTCTATGATCTCCCTCCCCAGATGTGCGGGGATATGCGATGTTGGTGGTTAGAGTAAACTGCGATGTGCCTGGGGAACTGAACTGCGCCCTGGGATCTGACACTTCATGCTCATGATTGCAATTGAGGAAGCCCAAGAATGACAAAGGCTGTGTTTAGAGTTGTGATCTGAGTCCCAGAAACCAAAATGCAAATACTAACAAATATGAAACCAAAAAGACATTATTCATGGAGCAGTGCAAAGCAAGTACAAAAGATGTGAGAATTATTTATGATGTCTGAAATTTCTACTGTGTGTGTTCTGGAAGCAGTCAAAGATGCTACAGTCCTGAGACACTGAGTAATTTTCTCCTACCTTTCATCACATTTTTGATCTCTGTGCCATGTGTTCTACCAGGAAGCAAGAGGGAACTTCCATCCACACATTTAACAGTGTACAACGCTTGGCAGTTCCTAATGGCTCTCACACAGTGCCTCTTCTGGTCCTTATTCATGTACAGCTTGTGCAGGTCTTCCAGTAACAACTTCCCAGAGTTCCAATACCTCCATTTCTTCAATAACTTTGCAAAACTATTATTGATTTTTACCAAGAGGTCAATATTTTCAAATTAGCAGTAGACTTGTCTACCCCAGATAAGTGTTTGTCTGTTTTCCTCCTGTTTGTGTTTTATGAATATCTATAGAACCGTAATTACCATCACCACCTAATGTCACACGATTACTATGGAGCCATGCAATAAATATTCACTGTTGATAGAGTTATGGGTTATTCTAACAATTCAGAGGGAAGCTATGATCTAGGAAGCAAAATATTAACTGGATCGATCATTGATTAGTAATGCAATGCTAATGGCAAATAACTGCATGGTATTTATATTTATAAAATACTTATGGCATTTGAACCACACATCTTACTAAAGTAGTGCAGCACAAATTCTTGTTATTTCCTATTTACAGGTGAAGAAATTGAGACTCTGCGTTAGGTGACTTGCTCAGGATCAACAAGTTTTAAATGTCAGAGCAAGGACTCAGAACCAGGACATATGGGTTTCAAGTCAAGTATTCATTCTACCACTAAATCATGGTGGCCTTTTCCTGTCTTGAGCTTACATCAGAATTAAAATCTCAGACTAAAGGGCACTCACCATTTTGCTGGCATAACTGAGCAGCTGAATGTCACTGTTCATGCTTCAATCTTGAGTTTTAAGTTTCATGAATGCATGGTCTTTACATCTCCTAAATGACTTTTATATATAATAAATATCAGAGACAGTGGTTGGTTATTGTCATTTTTCTTCTTAAGGATTTGATTGAGCATGTACAATTTGCTTGTGTATACCAGATCCAGAGGTCAGCTAGAAGCAGTGAGTCACTATAAAGATAAGCATTTAGCCATTATATTAATTTATTTTAGGCAGAGATGCTACTTGACCATTTTACAATTGCTTCTTTGGAGCTGATAAAGAAATACAAGACTCTTCTGACTATTAATTATCATGACAGAGGGAGGTATTGTCTCTCTTCACAGGAGTCACAGTTGCGACTTCTTTTGTTGGAGGGACCATGTGGAAAAAATACCTACTCTAGAAGTCCAAAAGAAGATCCTAGGATTCTCTCATTTTATTTTTATATAAAATTGAGTTAGGACTGGAAATGTAGGTCAATAGTAGAGCACTTGCCTAGCATGTGTAAGGCACTGGGTTGGATCCTCAGCACCACATCAAAATAAATAAATAAAATAAAATTGATTTGACTACATCATTTGAGAAGGGTAGGATAAAGAAATTTTCTTTTCATTAAACATGGGCACTCAGGGCTCATCCTCCAGCTTCTTCTAGTGCAAAATAAATAGAATATATTGGCTATTCGTTGAACCTTCCCTTACTAACCCTCCTTACTTTTATGCATGTCCTGACCCCTCTAAAACTTCTTTCCTCCAGTCTAGATAAGAAAATGATATCACTTTTTAAATATAAAATTCCATTTTCAATTTTAGGAAAAAAAAATAGTCCAAGTTCCCACATGACAAATTTTGGTATCTGATGAGCAAGAAACCTTAGAATAACAAAAGGTTTCTGTGAATTCAATTGTATGTTTAGAAAGAAAACTTTGTGCTTTATTCACTATGATATTATCAGTACACTTGGAAAAAAATAGAATGTGTATGCAAGACATATTTGTGTTTCGTCTACATATGGATTCACAGCCACCCTCCCACCCATACCTCCTCCCTCCCTTGACTCACAAGTTGGAAACTTGAATTTTGGCTTCTCAGACTATTCTGTTATCTGAGCAGTCTTCATAACCCACCTTCTCTTGGAATAGAGACTATCCCTTGGGGCACGCTGAGCAGGAGACATCTGTTGGTCCGGATTTCCTTGTCCCTTCTGCAAACATTTCTTGAGCACCTCCCTCCAAATGCATTCTAGATCTAGCTTGGGGAGATTTCTGGGGACTTCCCCACCCACAAACATCTGAAATTGCACTAGTAAGAACTGCATTCCATTTCTACTAAGCTTTAGATCTTTCAGCAAATTTCCCCAACAAAAATAATTCTTCAAATTAATAGTTGGTTCTCAATCCTACATACACCATAAAATCACCCAGGGGAATTTTAAGAACTACCATTAACTGGGTCCCACCTCAGGCTAATTAAATTAGATTCTATGGGGATTGGGAATCCAGACACTGTTTTTGGTTTTTTGGTTTTTTAAATTGTGTTTTTAAGTTTCCATGTGATCTAACACATTACCAGGACATTTTTCAATATTTCTAGAGTTTTAAGAAGAGAAAGGCAACGAGAAGAATGTAGAGAAATGCCCCTGAATGTGAACATGCCTTGCAGTGTGGATCAGCAAATCTAGTGGAGAAGGAAGAATTCATGAAGATGAATGTTTTTAACCTCACAGAGCCCACTTCTCTAATGAACATCTTATGTAGGACATTTTCATCCAAAACTCTTTTCCTTTGACTAAGCCCTATTTCCTCATTCGTTTGAGTAGTATTAATATTTACTGAATACCTATTAAGTGTCAGGCACAGGTACTTTGTCAGGCAAAATTCTATCCTCATAGAATTTACATTCCAAGTGAGGAGAAAAACAATAAAACAATGAATTTGTTATCTGTTTTGTGCTTCTGGTTACTTCTTTTTTCCATTCACTGGCAACTTCCAGTTCTTAATCTCACTCTGATCAGATATCAGGGGCTTTCCCATTAGACTACCCATAGAATGTCATCATGTACACATATCCAACTGGGGCTTTTAAAAAGGTATTTACAATCACACAGCACAAATCTATATCTGAGATGACTAACTTCCATCCCACCCTCAAAATATTACAGTCCTTTGATTTCAAAATATTTCTGCCTACAGGCAAATGTAGAATGAGGTCATGATCTGAAGTCTAGGAACATAAATTCAAATTGTGACTCAGTCTGACTGGTGTGTAACCTCAAGCCAATTACTTAAATTCTTTGGGTCTCAATTTTTTCATTTATGAAAAAGAAAATAACAGCAAGAAAAAAAAAGTTTTAAACAAGAAATAAACAATATATTCAACCAAAAGGATTCACACAGAGCACACATCTAAAATCAGTGACCAAGACTAAGACCACTCTCCCCTAGGGCTTCTGTCACCAGAGGTGAAGAAACTCCATCCTCCCCATTACCAAACTCCCTCACCACCATTATCTACCTCATTTTTTCATTGATTCCTGATGATGTCAACCAACACAAAACCCCCAGAATGCCATTTTTCTCCCACATTTTAATCCTCATAAAGCTCTCTACATACCCTGTTCTTTCACTTCCCTTCTCAGGGGGTTCTAAAATCCATCTACTGTGCCTTCTGGAATCCATAGCCATTAGTCACAAATAAATTGTACTAGTTATCAATAGATTTGCTGCATAGTTATTAATAGACTTGTTGCATAGCAAGTAACTGCAAAAATGTGTGACCTAAAACACAAAAATAAGTATATGTTACATAGTGGAGTTTTCACAAATTGGAATTAAGTAAAGCTTAACTAGATAGTTTTGCAGCGGAGTCCCTCCTAGGGTGACGGTCAGATGCATCTTCTGGAGGTTTGACTGAAGATGAAGGATCCACTTCCAATGTACTTCACTCACTCGCTGGCAATTGATGCTTGAAGGCTGGGAGAGGCATCTCTTCCTTTCCACAAGGACTCTCCACTGGGTAGCTTGACAGTCTTCCAAGTGGTTGATTCACTAAGAGCCAGTAACCTAAGAGAGCAAGGCAGAAGCTACAGAACATTTCATAACCTTGCCTCAGAAATTACATGCCCTCACTGCTGCAGTAGTGTATTGGTCACACAAATCAGCCCTGATTCTATAAGTTAGGGGACTAAAATGAAGCACTAGTAGCAGTATATGAGGATCAGGGAACATCAACTTGGTGATGGCTGCTGTACCCCTATTTAAACCATTCTCTGAGTACTCCCTTCACATTTTGCTTTCTTAAAAAACCAACTTTCCCCTCAGGACATCCTATCAGTCTCCTAATTGGAGACAGCTACTCCTTTTGTAGCTCTCAGATCTTTGAGCCAGGGAACAGTAGGTGCCATGCTTGCTCCTCATTATATTCAGACAGATTTCTCTCCTTCATCCCTAAGAATGAATCTCATATCATCAGAGGCTGTTGTCACATATTAGGATGCCCGGGCCTTGCGCCTGAGTTCTCTAATTGCTGGCTCCCAGCTCATGGCCATACTCTGCAATAATACTCCTGCCTTGATTTCTAGAGCTATGGGCATACAAGTAGACCATCATGCCCACACCCAGGCCTCTCAATTCCTTAAACTTTTCTTCACCATTGATCATGTCAACCACTCTCCACAACCTCTAATCCCATGGCCATAGCCTGTGGGAGGCCATCCTTGCACGTGAGTCGAGTTACCTCCCTGGCTGGGCGAGAGGTGCTTAGACATATCTTTGTGTCCAGAGCTTTCCCCACCCTTCTCAGGTTCGAGGGCTTGTCCATGTGGAGGTGTGCCTGGTCACAACCCCTGAAGACCCAATCATCTCACCTGACCTTAGGACACTGCCCTCCTTAATCTTCATTGAATGGGATTTTCCCCAGAATTTTTTGTTCCCCAATAAAAGTCCACTCCCTGGCGTGTTCTCTCTCTCTCGCTCTCTGGCTTCTTCAGTAAACCTCGCTACTCTGATAGGTAGCTTGAGGCTAGGGGTACGGGAAGCCGTCCTGGAGCTGGTTTAAAGGTAATTAGAGTCTGTCTAGCCCTTGACCATATCAGTACCAATCAATGCAACTGTCTTTAATATTAATTTCATGCTTTCACCCTCTGATCATTATCTACAATCTTTTCTGCTCATTCCCTCTACCATCCCATCCCTAGAATATTTCCAACTCACTTGGAACTCTAATCTGCCAATCCACCACCATTCCACTATTCGTCATCCCTTGATGTTATCAACCTCTTCTGAGTTTAAATTTCATGACCAATCTTTATGATTTTACCCTTACATAGCTCTCAACTTCTTCATTTCTTTTCAGATTTATCATACTTAGAAGACTCAAATCCCAATCCCGGTTAAAATCTCCCTGACTAAGCCAAACTTCCACCAAACAACTGCAAGTGACTGGAGAAAAACAGATAATCATGCTGGATGGTCTCACTTTCAATTTATGGCTGAATCCTCAAAAACACTCTTTAATGCTACCAGGATATCATATTTAATGTTCCACGAACACTCACTTTCCCATTCTCCTGCACAACTTTTCACACTTTCACTCTTTTCAAATACCCCAAATTTTCTTCATATTTCTACTTCACTGAGAAAATTAAAGCAATCAGAGGAGTCCTTCCACAGACTTCACCGCATACCACCCACCCACCAGCACCTGCATACACATACTTTGCCTGCACTGCAGTTTCTCTCCACAACTGCTCCAAAACCAACCTTCCCATTATGCATAAATCCCACCCCCTGCAGCTTACCCAAGGTCATGGTTCAACACCTGCAACTCTCACCTCTCTCTCTCTCTCTCATATCAATATTTTACTTTCTCCTGGATCATTTCCATTAAATGCAATTAACATGCTGATGTTTCTCTTTTCTCTCTCTCTTTTTTAAGTGTTTTAAATGAATAAAACAAAAACTTCTCTGGAATTCATTTGCCCAGCGCTGCCTATTGTCTCATTTATCCCTTCTTTTTCAAGCAAACACCTTTCCGGTACAGCTGTTTTCTGTACTTTATTTCCTGTTTTTCTCTATTAAACTCAGTTCAGTTCAGTTTTTTGCCTCACTGTGCCACTGAAATTACTCTGAACACTACAGAGCATATCTTGCTGACTGCCCAGTCCTCCTCCTACTATTAACAGCATTTGGCACAGGCAATTGTTCTATTGTTCCATTTCCTGAGACACTTTTTTTCCCTTGCCTAATGGGATGCCACATTCTCCTATTTACCTGCTATTTCGCTGGCTGCTCCTTTTAAATCTCCTTTACTATTTCTTTCTCTTCTCTCTGACCCTTTAATATTGCAATGCCCCAAATCTCAAATGGTGATCCTGTTCTTTTCTCTAACTACACTGGTTCTCTTGGGGATCACAGCAGTATTACGACTCTAAATACTAGTAATATACTGTTGACCTCCATGTGTATCTCCACTAAGATCTCACTCACAAACTCCAGATTTGTATGTCCTTAGATATAAAATAAGCATCTTAAACACAACATGCCCAAATCCAAACACCTAAGCCTATTGTCAGTATTCACTCCACTCTCAACCTTCTCTATTCCAGCTGATGGTAACTCTACCTTCACCTTCATCAGAGGAAAACCTCTGGAGTCCTCTGGAACTTCACTCTCCTTCATAGTCCACATCCAATCCAACCACAAATCTGACTTGCAGAACCTTAAGGCTTTCTGTGACCTCTCTCTGCCAACTGGTCTAAGTATCATCTCTCACCTTGCTACTGCATCAGCCTCTTAACGGTTCTCCCACTTGCTCCTTTGCCTTTTACTTCAACATGGCCCTTCAAATGATCTTTTCAAAACACTCATGCTGCTCTTTTGCTCAAAATCTCCCACCTTCTCCCCATTTCCACAGAGCAAAATACAATGGCTCACAAAATTAACAGGACTGACATCATCTTCAGCTACTGTCCCTTTGATCACTCTACTTCATCCACACTGATCCCTTCCTATCTGTAGAATGTTGACCAAGCAGCCTCCCCCTTAACACCTATGCTTTAGGTACTTCTTCTTCCTGTCACTTCCAGCTTGGTTAACTCTGTCACCCTCTGCAGACCTTACTCAAATGCCCCATATCATGGAGGCTTACCTCCAGCACCACATTCATTGCAATGATGCATGACACCTTGCACAAACACATGCTACCAAACTCCACTTACCCTATTACTTTCTTTTCTACTTACTGTCATTTATCTCTTGCAAAGAGATTTGCTAATTTACTTATCCTATTGTCTGTTCAATACCTTCCCCAGCTATTTCCTGCATACAAAATGAGAGTTCTTTAAAAGCAAGGATCTTTCTAATATTTACTAACTTGTCCCAAACCTATACATACATGTAACATGTTCAATAAGTCCATAAGCAAATTCTTCCTGGGATTTACAACTCATGGGTTTTAGGTATAATCTAAAGTTCTGTAGCTAATTAGTACAAGAACTAACTAAAACTTGAACCCAGACATTCTGAATACTCAATGACCTTTCCACTATATTACTCCAACTTTCAGACAAGAAAACCCCCTCTCAAACTCTTGGAACACCAATATTATTTTTAATTTTTATGACTTAATAAAATGTATTATTTTAATAAAGTAATTGATTATCAGCACAGGAAAAAAAAAAACATTTTTTAGGCCTCTTGGCTGAACTAACTGAATTGATGGTGTATTTTTGCCTGCAGGACTTCTGTTTTGTGGCTTAGAATCATTGCTTTCTTGGACCTCTTTACTTTCTCTTTACTACCATTAGCAACACTAGCAGATGATTTTCTTTTATAGCCCATTTTACACACAGAAAAAAAAAATAAAGTTTTTATCACTTCAGGAGAGCCAGTGTGCATGATAATGAGTAGAAAACAACACAGCCAAGTTGAAATTCAGAAGCTGTGGCTGGACCCCTCCCTGCTTGTTAGTCATTCCAGCACATCAGTACTGCAAAGCCTGCAACTAAATTCACTCCTCAGCAAAATTGCAAATTGCTATATGTTAAGTTGCTTCAAAATAGTCAAAACTACAAATGTTTAAGCCTCAAATTGCAATAATCTATTGTAATTGGACTCAATCATTACTACAAACATCATGAAGTAGAAGGGTAGGACACAAACGAAGAAGAAAATTTTTTTCAAAATCAAAATACCTATAATCTCAGTATTTAGAGTGAGAATTTTTCTGCATTGGGCAGCTCTCTACTCTTCCAGGTGGTGGCAGTAGGAAGGTAGTAAAAACAATGAAAATTGTCAACATTGAAAATTTTAAATTTTACAACAATGACCTTTGTAAACATAAAATGTGTCAAAATTTACATAACTCATTAATGAGGGAACCAGCTGGATGATAAAGGTGGCTCAGAAAGCATTTGGAAAACAGAGGGGCTGTAGAAATTGAGGAAGAATTTGGCATAAGATTGCTAAGTTAGACACAAATAACTGGTGGATATTCTACAGTGCTATAAAGCCATAGCATAGGCCTTAGAGTTATGTTTTCTAATAGACATAAATCATTTGCATCTCTACCGGACAAAACTCTATATGTAAACATGTAACTGCACAGACTCTGACCTCTAAACAAAAGGACATTTCTTAAATAAATTAAGTAATCCTTGCATGGTCTGCTAGGCAATGTTGCAGTTTGACAGAAAGAAAACACGACTTTCCTTTGCCAGATTTCCAATTATTTGTTGTTATTTTTTTAACAGAACTAAAGTAGGAGAACCTTCTATCTGAAAGTTGCCTTTAGAGAAATATTCTATTCCATTACATTAGAAATGTGTCTACTCTTTTTTGAAAGAGAGCTTTCTCCTAATTCTAAAAGGAGCCCCTCATAACATATCCTGGGTTAGCAATAGAGTATTTTGCTTGGATAACATTCCTTCTATAAAACAAGAACATCGTTTATTAATTAATGATTGAATGCATCTCATATTTCAATCTGATTTATAAATTTTCTTCATTCAAATCATGTGTCAATTGCATCTTGGTGAAGAAAAGCACCTTAGTGAGAAACCTTGGAGTGAAATTACATTCCCTAAGCAATTTGCCCAAGGTCACATTGAGTCTGAAACTGAGTTCCTACGGTAACTTGAAATTAAAGCACAAAAACACATGGACCTATGGCAGCTGCAGAAATTCCAAATTCCTGTGGCTGTTCTATAGACAGCCATGATCTCATAAGCCTCAAGTAATGCTCATTGGCCAGAATAGAGTCTGCATAGCAAGGAATTCAGGTTTAAGAATGATGAGGAACTGTAAAACATAGGAGAGAGAAAGCAATATCTTTCCTCACTCATCATAATGTTCATGGCTGACACTCCTATAATAAAAGACAGATTAACAAGAGAAAAGCATAACAAATTTATTTAACAAGCTTTAGAAATAACACCATAGACCTCAGAAATGAAGACACAAAGACCCAGGGAAAACTCTATTTCTATGGTTAGGTTTAATGAAAAGCAGGCAGTCATACAGAAGAATGATTAGACAGAAAAGGGTATGGAGCCAGGTGCCATCACACATATCACTAATTCCTAACTCAGACTGGGGAGGCTGAGGCAGGAGGATCGCAAGTTCAAAGACAGCCTCAGCAACTTAGCAAGGCCCTAAGTAATTTAGTGAGACCCTGTCTCGAAATCAAAAATAAAAAGAGTTGGGTATGTGGCTCAGTGGTTAAGCACCCTTGGTTCAATCCCTGGTACCCACTCACCCCCGCCAAAAAAAAAGAAGAAAGAGGAGGAAGGGGAGGAGGAATGATCTAGTGGTAACAGGTTGGCAGAACTTTGTCTTCTTTGTTCAGAGTCTTCTTTACCTCTCTGTGTCTTCATCCCTTTTAGGGCAGAACACCTGTCATGTCATTTAAGAGCTGCATATGGGACAAGGTAGGGAGCAGGTCAGATAATGCCTTTCTTGTTTTGGTGGATTTTTCAGTTTCCATCACTTGAAATACTTAGAATGCCAAGATGCCATCCTTTGGGGTAACATGTTTTGAACCTCAACAACAATTTTCTCCAATAAAAATCACAATAAAAGAAATAGGTTGGGGACTAGGGTTGTGGCTCAGAGGTAGAGCGCTTGCCAGGCATGTGTGAGTCACTGGGTTTGATTCTCAGTACCATAAATAAATAAATAAATGTTCATCAGTAAATAATAAAAATATTTTTTAAAAATAAATAGGTTAATTCAACTGTAATAAAGAAGAGGAGAAGGAAGAGATTTTTAAAATGGGTTTAATGCTATTTAAATTAGTTAGATTGAAATTATTTCATCTTTTATAACTTCTTTCTTCTTTCCTGATTTTTTTTCCTTCCAAGTTTATTTTTCCCAAAGAGCAATCTGCCTCCTTGAGAAAAAGAAACAGTTTCTTTTAGAAAATAAGGCTGTATTGTTAAAATAATCCAGTTTTAGAAGAGATAGAGTACATTATGAAACAACAAAAAAAGAAATTTGACTACTGAATAACTTTTGACAGCAGATTAGAACGCATGTCATTTCTCATCTTCTTTTTAATTCTTCTTATCTACAAATTGAATTTTGAATACAGGATGAGTTGATAGTGTTGAGAGAGTTTTGTTACTTATTTTAAAGTTTTTATGTCAGTCACAGTTATTATGCTCGGGCAATAGTATTCTTTCATCATGAATTTGTGGAATACTGATTCTTCTTTCAAAGTACCGAAAATTATTCACTTAAAACTAGAGATTTGACATTGGAAGATGAGGTTCAATGCGTGTTCAAAATTGGTTGCTAATTGCCGCCTTGATTCTACAATCCCTAAAGTGTCTCTCAATAATAAACTTCACACAATTTTAAATTAATCCAAATCCATGTTAATTTAAAATACATGTGCATGCCACATGGCACTTTAACATTGATAGAGACAGAAAAAAGCTGTAAGAAAAACAGAATGAACTAATATAGAACGTCAAAATTCTGAAAAGTTTAGGGGTTGCTGTAATATCAAAGGTATATATTTTTTTCAATTATATTTCATTTTTAACCCTGTACTATCCTGTAATTATCTTAAATTCTAAGGGCAAAGCTTAATGATTATCCTTCAGCCTGAAATATTCAAATTATATTGTTTAACAAAATAGTCTACATATCTTATTCAGAGTACTGAATTTAAAACATTTTAAATGAAAATGATGATTCCTATTTAACTCTCTTTCTCAAATTGTTAATAAGTACTCAGCTTTTTAAATAAATGAGCATTTTCAAATACTAGAAAGATATTTTGATGAAATTTGGATAGCTTAAGCCACCCAAAACCATTTTCCTAGCCACATTCAAATGATTTTAATTTCTCCTTCACTTCGTCTAAATGGAAAATAAAAAGAAGTATTTGTTTGAAGCAAGTGAGTGACCACGGTTAGGGTCTTGGTGAGACCAATCTTATTCTTTTACACGGCAAGTGATAGTCTTGGAAGGGTCGGTATCCTTGTGATTAAAAAAAAAGAAAGAAAGAAAAGAAACTACCCCTGGAAGGGGCCAAGCCATTTCAAGATCAAGAGTTTTAGGAATTAGTAGTTAGGTAAAAAGGAGATCTTAATTACCTCCTGACATTCCAGAGACTGGAAATAACTAGTCTCTAGAAAAATCTGTTACTAGTAAACATTTTTTTAATTTTTTGTTGTTGTTGATGGACCTTTATTTTATTTATTTTTATGTTGTGCTGAGGATCAAACCCAGTGCCTCACACATGATAGGCAAACACTCTACCACTGTGTTATAACCCCAGCCCATTAATAAACTTTTAATCATATGTTTCCTCTAAGTTGGGGAGATTTTAGCAACTTCATACCCCCAGAATAAATGAAATTTTGTTTTTAAAAAAATACAAAAAATAGACAATGATTCTGTTCATTATTTTTAGCCTCTAAATTAAATCAATATATAGGGGTATGCTTGGAGAAGGAAAGCTGAGATCATCCATCATGCTAAAATCAGATATGCTTTTTGTTACATGAGAATCATAGGTTCAAATATGTCATTTGACCATTGAATCATGCCTGTGTTCCAGGTGAATTTTTTTTCCTTTGAATTTCCTTAAAAGTCACTAAAAATTTATATCTTCAATAATATGGGCCATTTGAAAAATAAAATCCCTTACTAGAAATTGTACACAAAGTCACCAAGGCCACACTTCAACCTACTCTAGTGAACTGATAGACTAAGATGACTATGCTATACCACTTATCCCTGGTACAACTTAAATTTCTACATTAGCTGGGCATTCATACAGATTTAAATGTGAATGTTTGTGGAAATTAGCTCTGATTTTATGCCCAGGGCTTGAAAAATGCAAGCTAAATACCACCTCTGAAGGTTTTGTTTGTCTATCAGCTTCATAAAGAAGTGATAGAATAGAAAGGGCAAATAAAAATGCCTTTTTAGATAAAGAAAAGAAGCCCTAAACTAGAAATGTCAAAGTAATCTAAGCCAAGGAAACATTCCAAAGCCAGCGATGACTTCATCACCTTTCACCTGTCAACAGACACTGTGTTTTTCAAATGAAATTACATAAAAAATGTTTATATGATTCTAAAAGAATCAAATATCACTATCCCAAGAGTTAATGCAATTTCTCAAGGTATATAGTGCCCTTAGGGATTTTAGATTAAAACATGATATGTGTATTATGTATCTAAGGAATTTTGAAAAAAATATTTATGCTTGATGAAAAAAAATGAGCAAATATGCTGGAAACATAACATGCCCTAAAGTTACCATTTATAATGAAAACAAAATCTGGGAATAAAGACTGAAGAAAGAGAAAGTCATTTCACTTCATGAATATTGTCAATGGCAAAGTTAAAAATAGAATTTGCTAACATAATCCATGCCATGTCATAGTCCATGAAGTGCCAGAAGTCCCAGATTTCCATAAGATATTCAGTCTCCTTGTTGATGTTTATTATTATTATTTAATGAATAGAAACACTGTATATATAAAAGAATTGAGGAATTAATAAGTATAACCTACTACAACGATATTGGTGGTATATATTTAAGGTATAAATCACTTAAAACGTGTTTAAATTATTCAAATTCAAGCTTTGAAAGAAAATGAGCCTGCATTAAAAAAGTCTAATCAAGAGGAAAGATGTGGAAGGTGGTAAGTAGCCAGCTATACATATCTAATTTTTCCAGCCTTAGCCTCAGCCTCCTGGTCTCTCTGTAGGTCTGTGCCTATTTGTCCCCTCATGGTTCACAGGTAGCAAGGCCACTTGAATCCACAGATTTTTTTTTTCTCTATTTTTAAGCAGCAAATTCCCTGTAACCAAGGCAACTTGGTTACAGGTTGATTCTGATATTGATTCTGGTTACCTGTTCCACAATAGTGTACTGACCAAGGTTATATTTACAACAATAATGAACATCTTAAGCATCTTAAGAAGACCTTTTCTAAATAAATAAGAGCAGATGTTTCATAGTCTCCTAATTTTTTTAAATTAAATTTTCTATTTTGGAATAATTTTAGATTTACAGCAAATTTGGAAAGATAATACATGTCTGTGCCATTTCAGTCTACCCCTCACCCATCATTAATATCTTACATTACCATAGTACATTTTTCAAAGATTTAAAGCCAACATTCATACATTACTTTTAATTAATCTCTAGATTTATTAGAACTTCATCAGTTTTTTTATGAATATTCTCCCATCTATGGTACCAAATTTCTTTTACTTGTCATGTCTTCCTAGGCTCCTCTAGTCTATGAAAATGTACCAATATTTCCTTACTTTTCGTGATCTTTATAATCTTAAGAAGTGCTGACCAGGAACACTGTGAATGTTTCCTGTGTTAGTCAGCTTTGCATCATGATGATCAAAATATCTGACAAGAACTACTTAGAAGAACAAAGATTTATTTTAGCTCTTGATTTCAGAGGACTCAATCCATGATGCCTGCTCCATTACTTTGGCCTGAGGTGAGGCAGAACATAATGGTGGAAGGGTATGGCAGAGGAAAGCTGTTTTTCTCGTGGCAGCCAGAAAGCAGAGCCGGGTGGCAAGAGGCTGGGAAGAAGATAAACTCTTCCAGGGCATACCCCCAGAGAACAATTCCTTCCACTAGGTCCACCTCCCAGTAGTCCATTTAGCTATCAATGGATTAATTCATCAAATGGATTAATTCACTGATGAAGTCAGAACACTCATGATCCAATTATTGCCTGCAACCCCATTTCTGGACCTCATTACTGCACTGGGGAATCATAGAGATACTAAACCAAAGTATCTCCCAATCTTGTTTTTCTCAGGATTAGGCTGAGATTATGAGTTTTTGGAAAGCATAGCACAGAGATGAAGTGACCTCTTGTTTCACCTTATCAGAGGATACATCATAACCATCCTATCCCCATAACCATCCACATCATAACATCCCTATCCACACAACCATCATCATTTGGCTAAGATTGTGTTTGGAAGACTTTTCTACTATAAAGTTACCATTTCTCTCTTCCTAGAATCTATTATTCTAAACTAAATCATTAAGTTCAGCCCACCTTCAAGGCAGAGAGAGTTCTACCTCCTGGTAGAGAAACTCCATGTATATACTAAGTGGAAGTCTTCTGTAAGGAAGATTACTTCCTTCTCCATTGACAAATTTACCTACCTTTTTCAATCATTTTATTCTATCAGTATATATCCATGTATGCTTATTTTATAATTTGGGCTATAATCCAATACTATGAATTTATCTTATTATTCATATTGTTGCAGTTCCTTTGAACTGGCTCTGATGTTGCTTTGACATGACTTCATTCTTTTGTTTTTTTTTCTCCCAAGCTTGGGGACCTTTTGTCTTTACACTAGATCATTTGTTCTCTTGAGGATTTCATCTAGTCTCTTGTCTTAAAATTATATCCTTATGATCATAGTCACCAAATTTATACCTCCAGGTCAGCCTTCTCCCTGAACTCTAAAAGTATGCTCTTCTGATCCCTCCTAATTGCCACTTAGATATTTCATAGGCATTCCATCCAACAAGCCAAATCCGATCCTCCTGTTAACCCCACCCATGTTGACAGATGATAATTCCATATATCTCACTACTCATACCTTATATCCATCCACCCATTCATTCACCCATTCAGAATCTCACCACCTGTTGTCAATGTCATTGCTGTCACCCTGGTCTAGACCACCCTCATCTTTTCCTGGGTTATTGAAAGAGCCTTTGCACTGGACTCCTTGCTTCTATTCAAGGTGTCTCTAGCACATTCTCACATAGCTGCCAGGATGATCTCCTTAAACTTAAGTTGGATCATGCTATTTTGAACCCAATTCTTTATTGATTTCCTGTATTGCCCTTAATAACAAAGTTCTCAGATCTAATTTTTTTTTTTAAAGAGAGAGAGAGAGAGGGAGAGAGAGAATTTTTTTTTTATTTATTGTTTTAGTTTTCGGCGGACACAACATCTTTGTTTGTATGTGGTGCTGAGGATTGAACCCGGGCCGCACGCATGCCAGGCGAGCACGCTACTGCTTGAGCCACATCCCCAGCCCCAGATCTAATTTTTTAAAACAAGACTAGAGCATCCTGAATATCTGCTGCACTCCCCACTCCCTGGCTGCTCCCCCCCGCCCCCCCCCCACACACACATACTCTCCTGGTGTCATTCTCTGAGTCCTTCTCCTGACAGTCGCCACCTCCTTCACCCTGTGGTCACCACACGGGGTTCCATGCTATTTATCTTGTCCACCAGGCATGCTTCTGCCTTGGGTCCATTACTCTTACTGTTCTTTCCACCCAGAATGTCCCCCCACTTTTTCTGCATTCCTTCACCTCCTTCAGTACTTCACTCAAATGTTAACTCTTAAATCATTTAAGGTACTTTGTATTATTAACTTCTGTGATGTTTCTTTATCATAAATAAGTTTCTGGGAAATTTTAATATCAATAAAGTAGCTATGCATATTTTAAATTTTAAATTTCAACCTCCCTTCCTCATCGTTATCTGTCACTGTCTTACTCAGAACTATCTATTCGACTTCCCGGATTTAATCCTTTGCATATCACATCATAAAACCTCACATATGTTTTGCTTATGTATCTTTTTATTATCTAGATTCCCTCAAGAATATAAGCTCTTGGGAAAGCAAGACTTTTCTCTCTTGTTCATTACTTTATTTTCAGTACAGTAATGATTAATTGCCTACTCATTGTAAGAACTCAAAAATGCAGGTCGAATGAAATCAATTTTACTTTTTAAGATCTTAATTTAATCATTTTTAGGTTTTAGGCATTTCTCACTTTTCCCTGGAAGCTGTGTCTTTGCTGTACTTTGACATATGCCATGAGTCATGGCAACAGGGGGCGAGGTACCAAGTACATAGTCATCAAAAACAACAGTAATGAGGCAGCAGAAAAAAAAAAAATAACAATAAATGTCTGTAATGAGGCAGCAGAAAAAAAAAATAACAATAAATGTCTATGCACCCACCGTGATTTCAAATTGACTATTCCTTGCACTCTGCAACCTTTTCATCCCTGCTGTGATGTCCATTCCGATGGATGGATTGATCATCTCACCCTCAGCCCCGCTCCTGATACCTTTATCAGAGATATGAAATGCTCTGCCCGCTTGGCACAGAAAACTGTTTCTTAAGCCCATTTGCCGGTGCATCTCACTGAAGGGTCACCATGCCAGCAGCCTGCAAGCTGGTGTATTCACCAAGGAGCTGACAGTCTCCTGGGGCTGCATCCTTGAAAAGGAGCCATAGATCTTTTCCATAGGATACTCCAAACTTTCTGTGGAGCTGTGGTCCAACACCCTGTCTTGAGAGAAGGGGAGCTGAGCACATAATTAACTTTTAAAAATCCTTTCCTTCCTTTAGCACAGAAAATTTGTATACTTCTTTCCTGGTTTGGGGAGGAAGTATTCTCTCTTGCCTATGGTTAATGGATAAATTTTACATTCAAAATTGACATTCAAACTTGATATTCAAAGTAGAGTATGGAATTCAGGGGTGGAGGAAATGTTTTCTCTCTTAAAGATTCTTGCAAACTTAAAGTTGCAGAGCTTTCAAGATGTGGTTCCACTGTGGATTTTTCAGTGTATTTAGAAATATAAATAACTTTTTTCTTCTCTCCTTACTCTTCTATATCTGGCCATGTTTGGCACTAATGGATGCCTTGAAGGTTCCTAGCTCAGTGAGCAGTATGCTTGAGAGGTAAAGCAAACCCAGGTAAATCAAAACCACCTTATTGGTTCCCAAATGTATTTTGCTACCTAGGATATTCTGCTCTAATTTTTACAAAAATTTAGAAATGCAGATGAACTAACTAGTTTCTAAACAAAGCAGCCAGAGGGTTTCTTGTACCAATAAGCTCTGTATCAGGAGATAAGCAAACCTAGCCAAGGCTGACTTGCCCAAGGCAATGACTGCTAGTACACAGCTTTCTTGTTCTATCTCAGGAAAAGATGTAGCAGGGAAAACATGATCACCAATACCAAGTGCTATAGAGAACAGGTCTCCAAAAAGTGCATGAACAGTCCAGGCATTCTAAAAAAAAAAAAAAAAAAAAAACTTATAATCTATGAAAAGATAAATAATAGGGTGGTTGAATTTTATTATTATTTCATATACCAATTGACCCTGGCACCCTGCCTCATTCTGCATGTCAGATATCCCTATGCACATTAAATTCCTAATGTGTCTTGAGGGAAGGTGAGAGCATCATGGAGTCGCAGTGGCTCCCGCACTTGTTCCTTTCTTTGCCTTCAGCATATTGTAACATATTGTAGTTAACCTGTGCCTGGGTGAGCAGCAGTTTAATCTAAAATTAAACCTGCTGATGTGGCTTCTCAATAAGGAAATTGGTCCCCGTAATTTAATGCAGTACCATATTTCAGTCATTAGAGAAAGCTAACTAAAAATCTAAAGAAATAGATACATTCTTATGCTTTACCAAACACTATAACAACTTTCGTAGTGTAATATATGGTTATCTTGTGGGTTTTTTTGTTTGTTTGTGTGTGTGTGGTGCCAGGGATTGAACCCAGGGTCTTGTGCATGCAAGGCAAGCACTCTACCAACTGAGCTATATCCCCAGCCCAGTTATCTTGTTTTAATTAAACAAATCCTTAAATGTTTGGCAAGTGAGTTAAAGGAGTTGACACGAGGCAATAATGTATTAAAGATGATACTAATCAAGCAAGCAGAAATAAATTCTAAAAATGGCAGCAGAGACATTTTGTCAAAGAGCTCTGACTTATTACATACAGATAAAAACAAGGAGATCTAACCCAAAGGCTCCCAAATTTTCTGTTTATACTGTTCTTGGTCTCAGTGGTTTTTTCATGACACCTCTAGACCAAAATGAATACATATATACATACCCAAGAATTTTATTTGCTGAATAGTTAGGTCCAAAGAACTTACCAGTTATCTCCTTCCTAAGAATTTAGTAACCACTTGGAAAAATAAAACATATAAACTTAAAATATTTTTTGCCTAATTCTTTAACAATAGCCATTTAATCACTGATTATGTACCTATTAGGGACTGTGCAGCTCCCCAAACCTTAGATTCCAATTGGACACACCACCTTCATTTGACATTTCATTTTCAGGAGGTGATTGCTGTTTACCCCAGCAACCACAAAAACCCAGAACTGCAAAATAAATGTCATCATTGAAAATATGATACTGCTGCCGAAAATTGAAAACATGAGCTAGTGGTTGCTGTTCTGTCCTGTGGATGTTGAATACCACTGTGTTTCACTTGATAACTTAAAATGTCTCACTAAACCCTATGAGTTTTCCACAGTACCCCTGGAAAAATGTCTGAGTCCATGTCAAATGCAGCAAGCATACAAGATAAGCCTAGTAGCATTTTCTTCTATAAATGAGAGGGAGAAAAACCTCCTCAAGACTGTGAGGATTATAACAAAGAACTCTAGAACCAACTTGAAGAGGTTCTTGGCTAATGATGGAAAATTTTTCAGCAGCATAGTAGTAGTTTTCATGGACTGCAACATAACAACGTGCTTAAATTCCTATGCTCATAATGGTGCTTTAAAAATCAAATTACTTGTATTTTAGAAACATTAAGTCATTATCCTAAAGCTAGTAAAAGGAAATAACCTAGTATTTTTCCTACTTTGTCTATATGAACTGCACCACGGGGTAGTTAAGTAGTAGGTGTTCATGTTTCTCTGTAAGTATTTCAGCTAGCTAATAAAAAAAAAAAAAGTAATGATGTAGTTTTAGAATATCACCACTTTGCAACCTTTAATGACTTATGAAATCTATACTTTGATTATAAGTGGCTGCTACGTGGTGGGGTGAAGGGTCAAACAACACTATCTTCCTGTGACAGAAGAATGTACCATCTATGAAGTAATTTTTCCCAAAAAAATATCAAGCATGAATCCAATCAAACTTCAAGATTCAACTACTGTTCTCAAGAAAGAGAGGAGACAAAAGAACATGTTAAAGGACTCCCCAGGGATGCAATACAAATTCAGTTTGGGGAAACCCTAAAACCCAGTTTCTTTAAACAATAAATAACAATTTAAAGAGAGGGTGAGGGCAAGCAGAAATACTTGGGAATTTAGCATTTGGTAAAGGTAGCGTGTCAAGTGTTTGAAGAAAAGATGGGAGAATTATTATCAAGCATGGATAAAAATAAAACTAGATCATTTATACTGAAATATGCTGAAGAAAATAAACATGAATTAAAACATGAATTACTACAAATATATGCAAGCAATTATTTTTTTTCATTAAAGCAATAGTTTATTGGCATGGAGAGGACCTTTCTAAGGAAGATGCCAAACCCTAATTAATCTGATTACACAAAAATTGAAAACTTTTGTAGCAGAAAGCATATCACAAAAAAATTAAAATAAAATAAAAGATAAACAACAAAATGGAGAAAACCATTTCAACACACATCAGAAAACAAGTCAATTTCTTTTAACATTTAAAGAACTTAAAGAACTCTTAAAAATTAGTACACACACACACACACACACACACACTTCAAATAGATTAGTGGAACATCAGTTCCCAAAAAAATAAATGCTGGGAGATATAGTGCCACTTTGCTTAAAATATACAAATCCTGAAAATACATGACCAAAAGAAGAAAGAGAAAGAGAATGAAAGGAAGGGAGGGAGAAAGAACGAAGGGAACACATAGATTAAAATTAAAAGATAATCTTTCATATTGTCTGGACATTAAATAATGATTCAAACAAAAATCATTTTTAAAAGTTATTGTATTGATGAAATAATTGGAAATTGAACAATGACTGCATATTTGGCGATAATATAAAATTAGTGTTAATTTTTTTGCCCTGAGAGGATTTACATTTTAAAAGCCTTTATCTTTTAGAGGGTCATACTGTAATGTAATGTCTGAGATTCCTTTGAAATAAATGTGGGAAAGAAAGACATAGATGAGATAGGAGTAGTCACAGATTGACAGTGATATTAGGTATTAAGTATGTGTTATATCATAAAATCATTCTATTTTTACTATACATTCAAAATAATAAAATGGAGTTTTCATAATTGAGTGGTATTATTTTATTTTGTAAATAAAAAAAGACCAAAGAGGAGATGATATAGCCTGATTTAATTCAATTCAAACTTCAGAGTATACTGCCTAAATTCAAATATTAGCTCCTTGAAGCAATTGAGTGAGCAAACTCCTTTTCAGTTTTCTGATCTGTAAACTGAACAAAATAATAGGACTCACCTCACTGGACTGTCATGAAGATAGTGTTGAGATAAGACCCCAAAATGGGTAAAAAAAAAAAAAAATGTCAGTGGCTCTGATTTCAGAACACCATGATATAGAAGTAATTCCTCTTATTACATATAGTATAACTTTTAGATTTTTCCCATGTCATGCTTGTAGAGTAAGTATCCCATCAGAATCTCAGGACAGAAGGTGATTTTTTAAAGATTCATTGTGGAGATCCTGACATGCTTGCCATAGGAGATCATGCTCATGCAGATTATTACTGAAGCTGATTCATGGAGAGGTTCACATGGCAAGAAACCAACAGCCAGGTCCCACTTGCCAGCCACATGAGGGAGCCACTTTGCAGGTGGATTATCTTAGCCCCAGTTAAGTCTTCACATGGCTGCTGCACCTTATTTAAGCTCATGAGAAATCCTGAGCAGAACACCTCACCAAGCCATTTTTCTGATCCACAAAAAAAAAAAATAATAAGCACTGTGAGAAGCAGTGACTACTTATTTTTAAAGCCACCAGAGTTTGGGGGTAGTTTGTTACACAATAATAGATAATATATACATATAAAGATATGTGAACATTAAAATTCACTGGAAAATATAAAATTCAGCTATAAAATGCTATCCTAGCTTGCATAATTCTCAGAAAAGTGTTCTAAAATGAACTTCAAAGAAGTTCCTCTACAAAATTACTGCTGGTCATAGTTAATATATAGACCAATTAGCACATAACACACTAAGTGCTGGACCCCCCACCAAAAAAAAAAAAAAAATCTTACTTTCTTTGCTTTCTGTAAATACAGTATTCACCTGTTTGAAAACGAAGTGTGTTCTTGAAAAAATATTTGATTGAAACTATCTAATGTAAAGCACAGAGAGAACATGGATCGTCAGGAACAAACCACTCTACATGGCATGCATGTATATTTTTGGTGTTTGGTCAATTTTTTTTTTTTTTCCTCAAGTGATCCTAGTATTTTTGTTGGAACCATCTGGCAATACTATTTCCAAACATGCATTGGAAGCTCCAGTATGGAACTTTGCATGGAGCTATGCAAATAAGGTCAGGGATAGTTAAAGCTATAAACTATAATTGATGAAGACTTCAGTTGAACAGAAGGTCTTCTATTTGCCAAGCACTGTGTTAGATGCTTGAAACAGAAAACTCAATCAAATGTGGACATTTAAAAATCTCAAAACCTAAGAACTCTTTTCAAGTTGAAGAACTTGAAGAACTGATACAAGGGGCTGGTGGATTTAAGAAGGATGTGTCAGAATGAAATGGCACAAAGAACTAAAATGATCAAAGACAAAGGCCAGCCAAGACTTTATGACTTCCCTGCTGAAGGAGATATTGGAGGATCAATAAACAGTATCTTAATGCCTATTGCTTTGGGATGTCACTTGTATTAGTTGTTTAGTAAACTCAACTCTCAATTATCTCAATCCAATGGGATAGATTTTATCATTTCTGACGTTTTTAACAACTATATAAACTGTACTTAGGAAATATTTATACAGAAATATATATAATAAGTCATTCCATAGTTGCTTTTATTTTTTCACTTTTTTTATTGGTTATTCAAAACATTACAAAGATTGCAGAATCATAAATCCTTAGAATTTAAAAATAGAGACCATTTAGTATATGCACATATCTCAAGCCCACTAATTCCACTCCTAGGGAGATAGCCTAGAGAAAAATATTGCATATTTACACAAGAATACCTGTAGAGAATACTCTTTGCTCTATTAGTGTTGGTTTGGTTAGTTAGTTGGTTGATTTGGTTTGGTTTTGGTACTAGGGATTGAACCCAGAGATGCTTAACCATTAAGCCTAATCCTCAGCCCCTTTTTAAACATTTTATTTAGAAACAGGGTCTCACTAAGCTGCTTGAGAGCGTTGCTGAGTTGTCAAAGCTAGCTTTGAACTTGAAATCCTCCTACAGCAGCCCCCTAGCAGTTGGGATTACAGGTATGCAATGCCCAGTTGCTATTATTTATAACAGGTAATACTAAAATCATTGATGGGATAATAAAGCATGGTTTCTTTCATTGTTCTTCATTTTAGCATTTGCCTAATTGTTCTTGTTTTATCTACTTTCCAAATTAGATTAATTTTGTCTAGCTGTAGAGGAAAAATTCATTGGTATTTTTTATTGAACCAGGATTGAGCTTTTAGAATAACTGAGAAAACTGACATTTGTATAATAGACTATTCTATCCAAGAACATAGAATGTCTTTCCAACTTGTTTAAGTTTCCTGGTTTTTGTTTGTTTGTTGTAGAGTTCACAGAACCATCCCTCACTCATTCTGAAACCACTGGTGACCCAGACTCCATCAGAGTAGCATCATTGGATTCAGGAGTAGATCTATGTCCTCATTGGAACCAGTGAGCATCACCTTTGAACAGTGTCTGGATCCATTAGGAAAGAGAAACACTTTCTGATAGTATTGCTAAAATTGAATATAAGCCTGAAGTTGTTTAGGAATAGCCTGAAAACAAGGTCAATGCTTGCTTTTTCTTAAAGAGGGAGTCAGGTTTCTGACAATAATCTTTACATGCCAGGATCCAGCTTTGCTTGATCATATTCCCTGAAGTCCATATATTTGTTTTCTTTCTTTATGCCAATTCCAGTTGAACATTTATCATTTATAACTGAAAGAGGCAATGTGGCTAATATAATATCTGTTATTACTTTAGAATTTCAGATGGAGCATGAATCCATTGTCATAGAATCATTTCTGCATTTCTATATTAGGTCTTGGTCACTCTTATCTCTTCTCACCTGGATCAAAATCTTGAAATAACTAAAAAACAAGGCAGGAAATGTTCAAGCCTTTTTCTCCCGAGAAAGCTCAGAAGAACCGTCTATGCACATCACCTTCCCTAGAAACTCATTTGCCTCCTTAGCTGGACAAGAGGACCTTTGCTTAAGGGCAAGCAATTAAACTTACAGTAAGGATTTCAGCTCATAAATAAATAGTCTTTCAGGAACTTCTTCTTTGCACCCACTTAGATGCCATTCTGTATGTAAAGACTGCTTATAACAGTCCCTTTCTTTTTCCTGAACACAAAGATCACCCTCCTAGTTATTGCTTTCCAAAGCAGAGATATGCTTTGTAACTGATTAAACACACATAAAGGACAGAAGGTATAACCTGGAGCTACTGTTTCTAAACAGTTTAAATATGTGCAACCAAAAGCTACAAGGTATCTTTAATATACCTGTCCTCATTTCACATATTCTGCTGCTTATTGCTTGAACCATAAAATGAAGAGAGCCCGGCAATACAACAAACCCAGCAAATGTGCAGTACACCATTTCACAGCAGGGGCCTCAGCGTCTCACAGCATGTGGCTCTGCCTCTCAATGATGTGAAAAGCCTGTCGCAGACTGACTTTCCCGCTGATGCTGCAGCCTTCTTACATTCTGGATAAGCAATTTCTATACTGTGATTTTTCTCACGTGGATTGCAGAAATGGTTAATACAAATCTGGCTTAATGGAGCCATCTGAAATATCTGAGGAAATGACATTTCTATCGCTGGAAATACAAAATAATTCGTAGGCATACTTAAAGTTATGCTTTTTTTTTTTTTTTACTATGCTTTAAATGTGGCTTTAAATATTATGTTACATATTCCATCTACATCCCGGCTACTGGCAATTAATAGCCTCATTTCTCTTCATCCACTCTAGAATGAATGTTATGTTTATAAAAACATGCACTCTAAAAAATGTATCAAAATCTTGAGAAAACTATAAACCACTTAGTGCCATCCGTACCTTTTATCTTTAATTATTATGTCCTTGATTCCTTAAATTCCTTATTCTGTTCCTCCTTCTTCATTTCTTTCCCTTTTTCCTTCCTTCTTACTGTGCAAGGTTCTTTGTTAGGCCCTGGATTAATTTTCTGTATAATGAATATTGTTGATAGAAATACATTAATCTGCTCCTGGTGCATTGACTTGACCCTGTTTGTTTATTGAGGGATTAAGAATATCTTGCTATATCTGGAAGAAGAAACAACAGGCAAACAAAGAGTTTATTTGCAGCAGGGGGTGAGGGGAGAATTTCCTGAGAAATAACTCAATCGAAAATAAGGAAAAGTCAAGATGGACATTTTAGTTACTGAGTTGGGAGCAAGAGGTCCTAAACTAAAGGGCAACAATAAAAGAGTGAGAAATGCTAAAACAGCCAGAAGCTGGTGGGAGCAGACTGGTTGGCACTGAAGTCATCCACTCAGAGGCATCAGAAGATATATCCTTAGCTCTCACAGCCCTGGTTAACCTTAGCCCAGACTCACTACCATCCTCTGCCAGGAAAGTACTTAGGTCAGGGACCATCAACAAGGAAACTGACCATCATCAATGCACTAATCAGCTTTCTGTCACTGCAATTATCTCTGCAATTATTTCTGTCAAAATACCTCAGGTAATTATAAAAAGAAAAGATTTGTTTTGGCTCGCGGTTTGATAACTTCCAATCCATGATCAAGTAACCCCATTCCTTTGGGCCAGTGACAAGACCGTATCATGGCTGGAGAGTATGGTGGAGCAAAACCATTCACCTCATGGACAGGAAGCAAAAAGAGAAAAAGGAAAGGGCTGAAGTTCCACTAACCCCCTTCAATGGCCCTCAGTGAAATAAGGACCTCTTACCAGGCTCCACCTGTGAAAGGTTCCATTTCTAAATCGTGTAACCCTTGGGACTAAGCCTTTTAACACATAGTCTTTCAGGAAACCTTCAAGATTCAAACTATAGCAATTGATGAATGTCTATGGACTTCCAGAGGCATTGCAATTTTGAACTTCAGAAGCAACAAAAAGTTTCATGATATTGAGGGATTAGAGAGAAATATCTCCTAGTACTCATTGTTATAAACTAAGAAAAACCAAACTATGCCTACCTACCTAATCATTATTATCCCAGCTTCTAGTATAGTACCTCCTGGCACATAGTAGGTATACATTAAACATTTTTGGAATGAATGAAATACAAAATATCTATATCACCTTTTCAACTATAGCAATAAACTCTAAAGGTTATCTTTTAAAATGTATAAAGGGAATATTTGTGAACACTTAAAACTCCAATCAAGGTGACTGAGAGCAGTTTCAAGAAGGCAGAACCGGCATTTGATTGTAAGTAGAATCCTAATCAAGTATATCAGACTCATGTTTGGAAGAAAAAAAAAAACGACATGAATAGAGGATGATCAGTCACAAAAAACAAGAGGATAAAACAGGATCCTAGAGGAGAAAATTTTTGACAAATAATTGCATAAGCATTGGCTAGAAGAAAAAAATTCTGAATAAATACTAACATTTTAATTTCTTGATACCATTCCTAGAGTACTTCAATCTGTCCTAGCTGGGAGGAACTTCTTGAATCAGATCACTCCTAATGCTTGGATTTCTCGCTCATCAAACTTCTGTCAATCCAAGCATTTTCATCTCCTAATGATTGTGTTGCTCTCTAAAATTTGACAACTGGGGCTATAGGTCACAAGCCTCTGAGAGCTTGGGAATGCCAGGCTGACAAAAAGGATGGTCTTATCTCTGTGTGCAGAAAAATAAAATTTCTGAGCTCTCAGGCTAAGGACTAGTATACCCTGATGTAGGTGGCACTTCCAGGTTGAATGTCACAAGCTATGGAAAGTTACCAGTAGCCATCCAACCTTCCAGAAGTGACTTCTCTTCCTTTCCCATGCCTTTGCCAATATCACCTGTGTCCTTAGAGCCAGAGGAGGCAAATGGTGGACACTGCTTGATAACCAGTGGTTTTTAATGAACATAAGAAACTCCCTGTGTCCCTAGAAATGGTTGAAGAATTTTTAAATTCTGGATTTTTCTATAGTGCAAATTAGAAGCAGAGCCAGAAAAAAAAAATATATCCATTTTGACCAAATCACCTTCAAGACCCCACCTTTTAATATTTTTGCATTGAGGATTAAGTTTTAGCCCAAAGTTTAGAGGGACACAAACATTCAAACTAGGACACATGGTAACAAAATGACTGCAGCAGTTCCAGGACTCAAATGCACATCTGGTTACAAAACAAGGAAGCCTCTCTTTGAAGGCCATTAAACAGAAGTTAAGGGTTTTATTCTGGCTGATTAAATGGGTTTAGCATCTGTCTCTATATGGTCACTGTGACCTTCTACTTTGTTGGGCCAGTGTCTCTGGGAAACTATGTTAGGATCATACTTACCACAAATATAGTAACATTCAAAGTCACTTATTATGTGTCTCTGTGCATTTCACCAAGTCACCAATTGCTTTCAAATTACCAAGCTTATCTTATTCATTGATTATCATAGTGCCTCTAACGCCTTTGAAGCCACAGATTACCTTCATGGAAACTTTTCCCACTGGGCACAGTGATGTGACAATATTCTGCCCCTCTCCTTGTCTATCCAGTGACTCATCGAAGAGTTCCAATCTTTCTTTTTGAGGCTAATTGGACTTTCAGTCTTCAGGTCTGTGGTCTCTGTATTTTCTCCTAGCAAGTCCCAACCCATTCTGACTTCTCCAAACATACTCAATCAATACTTATTTATTGAGAAGCTACCATTTGGCACTCCATTATCTACATGTGACTCAAGCCCCACCCTGACGGACTTTTTCATGGAGCCTGAGATTATTGGTGCTATGACAACAAAACATGTCAGACTGGATAACTATTAAATAACATAAATTTACTTCTCACAGCTCTGGAGACCGGAAAGTTGAAGATCAAGGCACCAGTAGATTTGGTTGTTTGATGAAAGTTTGCTCTCTGCTTCCAAGATGGCGCCTCTTGTTATATCCTCAGATGATGGAGGGGGCAAAAGGGAAAACCTTGTTCCTTTGAGTCCTTTTATAAAAGCACAAATCCCATTCCTAAGAGTGGAGCCCTCATGACCAAATCACCCTCAAGACCCCACCTTTTAATATTTTTGCATTGAGGATTAAGTTTTAGCCCAAAGTTTAGAGGGACACAAGCATTCAAACTAGGACACATGGTAACAAAATGACTGCAGCAGTTCCAGGACTCAAATGCACATCTGATTACAAAACAAGGAAGCCTCTCTTTGAAGGCCATTAAACAGAAGTTAAGGGTTTTATTCTGACTGATTGATTGGGTTTAGCATCTGTCTCTGTATGGTCACTATACATAAAGAAATGCTATGAGATTTTGTTCACGGCATGGACATAGGTTTATTCTCACATCAGTTACTGTGAATCAATATGATTATTATGATTAGCTTAAGCCAACCAGAGCCTTTCTCTGGAGCAAGATATATGATCAATCCCCCTAAGAGTTCACTCCTTCTGTATTTCAACCAGTTTGAATGATGTAGTTCAAAGAGTATATTTTTTTAATATCTCTGATAGAAGTATACCAGAATCAAACTTTTATTATTTAATGATGACTTGAGAATTACCAAGTTATAAATTTATTATTGTACCAATTACAATACAGTGACCATGCCCATGTGTTATTGATCTATGCATGTCTGTCCTATTAAATGACTCCAGAGCTGGATGTACTTTAACAAGTTGTATCTACTTTTTATGATTTTTCTTTCTTTTCCCTTTTTCTAAATTGCTACTTCTAATCTACAGTGGAACTGGGAACCAGATAATGAGGCTTTTAAAATTGCATACAATTTAAAAGTAAAAATAAAATTGCCTAGGAGAAAATATGTCAAGATGAAAACCATGGTTGCCTCTGGGTAAGGACAGTAACTTTTTTTTTTTTTTGCTTATTTTTTTCTGTTATAATGAAAAGAAATTTTATGATCACACATATACACCTACAAAACAGAACAAAGTAAATAGGATTTTAAAAATACTTTCAAGTTCCCCAAGTGGAAAAGTGGCCCTGCTGTTAATTCTTGGAGTCTATGAGAACTCTCCTAGCAGACTGGAGGCCTTGTTGAACTCTTGGTTACCTGGTGTGTTCTGACTCAAGGGAGTGCACACACATAAGAAGAGATCACAGAAAAGTCAGAAAATACCATAGTCAGCTACGTATAAGGCCTTGACCTGGAAGGTCACCATTAGGCAGAGATCGCCTGCCCTTCATTGTTCAGGCAGGAAAACCCAGTCTTGCCTGTGCCCAAGGGTTAAACATATGGTCAGGATGATGACTCAACACCACCGAAACTCAGAAGCAACAATTTAATGACAGACAATGAAAACAGAGTTTTTCTTCCTGTTTAGAAACTATACAGAAACCAAATTATGCTTAGAAGGTTGACTTGGTGAAATTAGAATAAACAATGAAGGGGCATCAGTTTTAAATAGCCCAGTGCACTCATCAACACACTGGACCCTATCTGCCAACCACACCAGACCTAAGGTCTCATGCCATTCCAAGTATTGTTTGCCAAACTCTATCTCCATGACTTACTACCTCCTTTTTTTTTTTCATTACTGAACAACCTGCTTTCTAATGAGCCATTCTTTCTTTAGATATATTAATACCATCATAGGCAATGATAAAGGTTATTGATCTTAAAATTACTCTTCATATTTCTTATTTTAAGTACAATTCTGGGAGAGCAATTTCCAAGTTCCCTGGCCAACTCATGTTTGCCTCCCACTCTACATAAAGCATTCAACTTCTAAGACAGATGGAAGCCAAAAAGAAAAGTCTGAATCAAGCACCTCAAGAGCACCTCAGCCTCCCCATGGCACCTCAACCTCCCCATAGCACCTCAACCCAGACAAAGCAATTCCCAAATTATCTTTTTCCTTTTAATTAATCATATGCTCATCTTTGACTCCTCTCTGTTGGTACCCCAAATTCTTGGGGAGGCCACATCCTCCTTCTGAATGTCTCTCCCATCCAACTTCTTCTTCCATTCCTATTATCCCAACTTCTTTATCTCACCCCTTGCCTTTTGTCTTTTTCCTTCTATTCTCACCCAGCATATTGTTGCTTTGTTAATCTTCTAGAATATTTAAGGGCTTCTCATAATACAGAATGTATATCACCCATGTCTGATTCCTAGTGGTCATAATGATGCCTCCATATTTTAGGTTTGCATTTTTCTATGTTTTGAGTTTTTTGTTTGTTTGTTTGGTTGGTTTTTTGTTTGTTTGTTTTGCACCAGGGATTGAACTCAGAGGCACTCGACCATGGAACAACATCCCCAGCCCTATTTTGTATTTTATTTAGAGACAGGGTCTCACTGAGTTAGTTAGCACGTCACTTCTGCTGAAGCTGGCTTTGAACTCAAGATCCTCCTGCCTAAGCCTCCTGAGCCACTGAAATTACAGGCATAGGCTACCATATCCAGTTTGCTTCTTTTTTTGTTTTTTTGTTTTTTGTTTTGTTTTTTAACCAGTGATTGAATCCAATGGTGCTTTTATTTTGAGACAAGTTCTCATTATAAGGCCTCAATAAGCTGCTGAAGTTGGCTTTGAACTTGTGGTCCTCCAGCCTCAGCCTCTAGAGCCACTGGGATCACAGATGTGTGCCACCACACCCAGATCCCCAGTAGATTCTTTCCATACAGGAGCAAAGATAGTCACCATCAATTCCAGGTTTAACAACCCCAGCCAAAGGGTGTGTTGCTTTCCAAATTGACCAATAAATCTCACAGGACAAGTTCTCATTGGTCAAGTTCAAGTCACATGCCTATTACAAAGCCAGTCAGTGTACAGGAGGTGTGGAATATGATGGTTTGATTACCCAGGACTGTCTCATACATTCTGCTCCTTTCTAAAGTCAGAGAATGGAGTCAACTCCTTGAATTGCATGGACTGAAAATAGGAGAAAAGTAGTTCTCCAAATGAAAATCAAGGGCTATTCTCAGAAGAAAAGAGAATAGTTACAAAACTAGCAAGTGAATACCATGGGCAGCTTCTTGAATTCATGGGCATTCCTATTACTTATTATAATATGCTTGTTAATGAGACCCACAACTTTATATTCCAAAATTTGAGATGAACTTTGACAGCATGCATCAATATTTTTATTAAACAACACTTAAATCAGCAATTCTGCTTCTAGGAATAATAACAATAGCTATGCTATTAAAAGCTTTACTATCTGACCTAAGCAATTTGCCCATGATATTTCACTTAATACCGAACAAACGTAGGATACTATCTCCATCTGTGAGCTCAAGAAGTTGAGCTTAGAGAGGTTAAGTGATTTACACAAGACTGCACAGCTAGTAAGAGAAGTCAGAGTTCAGACTCCAAAGCCTTCACCACTATTAGTTACTTCTCTTAGAAGCCTCAGGGACAATAGTCTCATGGATTTATTCAAAGAAAAAAAAGACAGTACAGGTGAGAAAAGATGTATATTCCAGGATGTTATTTATAAGTATTTGTCCACAGAACTCAAGTGTGAAATAAAGTATCAATAAATTATGTCAACCTACATATGTCCCCTTATTATCCATAAATACATACTCAGTTCCTACTTTATAAAATGATAAAAGATTAATGACTTTTTTGTAAGGCTGTGAAATTACAAGTTTGTTCAAATCAGCTGCCTAAGCTACAAAAGCACCCACAGTCAAGGTTAATCAAACACAATAGGGCCTTACACATTGCTTCCAATCTATCAGGATGTCAGTTTATCGTTTAGGAAAAAATTGAATACTTAATCTGTACAAACATTTAAAATAAATCTTTATATGTATTAGCTGTCTACTATCAGACCAAAGGGAGCTTTAAGCTAAATTATTTAACCTTGGTGATGTCAACACTTGAACATTCCATTAAATGGGAAAGTGAGTAGCCTGAGAACCCAGAGAGCTGATGATTCTCAGTTCACACTGAGCGACTTCTGTTGGCAGTCAGAAACCTACACTGTGCCATAGCCCCCAACTCAAGGCAAAAGAGGCAGCAGGATGGCAGAGCCCCCTGAAACTAATAGGGAGCCTTGAATACTAGAGAGAACAACTGGAAAAGTAGCCATACTGGTCTTGGCTTCTGATAGATTGCCCCAACCGATTCTGGGAAGGGGGAAACTCAAAGCATGTATGACATGTACTCATTATTGTTACTTTATATAAAAGATAACCAGTAACGTCAAGTTCTTACTGGACTTCGATTTTATTATTTTTTTTCCTTTCCTTTTCTATAACCTCTTATTATACATAGAAAGATCAATTAGTTTATATTATAATCAGGCTCTTTTCCATCATGCCTCCATTTCTCATTATCTTCAGGAATATAGTCTCAGCAAATATAGCCCTAAAACACTTCTGAAAAGCACATGAAGGAGAAGCTCATTTGCACAAGAGTAATGATTTAGTCCTGTGCACTTTTAATTTGCATAATCCCCCTTCCTTTCCCCCTTCATAACAGTCTTTGATATTTTTTTCTCCAAATGACATGGGCTGGGAGAAAGAATTAAGCAAGCATCAAAGTTCTGGTTCCTGTGTTCTTAGCTATTACATTAATCTTTAAGATTTTCTCTCCCATTTATTAAAAATCAGTGACTCATCCAACTTTACACATAAATCCATATCAAAGTTAATTAGAATCTCGGTAGTCTGTTTGTCTTTTCCTTTATTAATTCCTGGAAGCTTGAAGCAAGGCTCTGTGTGTGATTGTGGAAAAAAGAAAAAGAAGTCAGTAGACCTGACCTGCCAGTGATTAACCAGCAGTATTTGCATGGCAGGTTTTAGAAAGGTGCCCAATCCCCTTTGGTATGAGAAAGAACCAGACCTCGAAGCAGCCCAGCTGATCATCAGGGACAGGTTGGTCTCCTCTGGGATTGAGGTTAGCCCTGAGCCCGACCTGAAAGAGAGGATAGATGCAAGAAGTAAACCATGGAGAAGAAAGCTCTGTTTGCTGACATTTTTTCTACTTTTTCCATGATCAGGAAAAGCAGCCAATTATTCTTGTAAATTGACTTTCTTTCCTTCCTTCTCAAAAGTCATTTTTTTCCTTGTTTTTAATATCATAGAGCTCTGCAAAATTTCTACTAGAAACAGAAAAAAGACGTGCAAGAAGGAAGGTGGATACAAACTGGAAATTACAATGCAGCAAGACATTTTTACATTTGATTTTCTCCAGGACTACCTGGACACAAAATGGGGGGGAAGCACAGGAGTAGGACCAGGGATTTGTTCTAATACATGTATTAGTGAGAAACTGACAGCAATAGTTCCAGTGCCTCGGATTTTATTGCATATTGATTTTGCTTTAGGAGGTTTGTGTGGAAATCACATAAAACAAACTTAGAAAACTAATTTTCTTCCCAAACTGTTTTTGAAAAGTGTTGGGGATTCTTCCAATGTATTTTCTTATTTTAAAACATTAGTTGCATTAATAACATTCCGAAATCTAAAGAAAATGTTACAAGAAAGCCGCAAAACTCAAGCTTATATACAACACAAGAAATTTAAATCATCCACAGATGAGAACAGGTAGAGTTTCAGGGAATAATAAATTTATTCCACATTAATAGACTTGAAACTTTTTATAAAGTTGCATAATTCCATACTCTAAGGACATCAGCCAGAAAAACCCAAAACCAAAAAATTGTTTTTAGTTTAACACTGACTAGAGGACCAATTTGGGCATGACAACTCCCTGCAAAGTGTTCCCCCAACCTACAGCATTCTGGGAGTGCCCCCACAATCCAATGGTCCCAGGTTCCCCTCTGCATGTGCCCCTTATGAACCTTTAAGCGCAGCAGCAGCCATGCTGTTCCCTCAGGACCAGCAGTGAGCACCCCACTTGGCAACCTAAATGCATTCTCAAATGAGTCTGGGAGTAAAGGTGGATTAAGAAATTCTCTCTCTCCTTTGGGCCCAGCAGTGTTTGACCCAGGGTTGAAGAAACCTGAAAGCAACCTTGGGCTCCAAAATGTTACACAGTTCAGTGCAACAGCCCTTTCCCTTATCTCTGCAGCTGTCCCCTTCCCTGGGATCCAGACAGCATGCAGGGCCAAGGAGAGATTCTAGGAACAGTCATTGCATTGTGCTCAAGGCCTCCTCTCACCCTGATAACTAAGGTTTTGTTCTGGGTCACGTTCCACATGCACAGATCTTTTCCTCTGAGGACACTTCTCCCCGTTTCCCACCACCTTCCGCTCCCCCTGCAATCACATGTATCAGGCAGTCTCACCAGCTGGTCCTGCACTGCCAGATGCTTCTGAGCACTAGCAATGCCCAGGGGGCTCTTCTGCCTCCAATCAACACTAAACAGAGACAAGCTGGAAACCCCAGAAGTGTTGCTAATTCCAATGAGGGGTCGGGGGGCAATGGGGGAAGGAAAGGTAGTAAAGGGCAGAATCAAGAGTATTTTCACTCTTACTGAGCAGAGACCACAATATTGCTTTGGATCTATGGGTGTTTCACACCATTTTATAGCATGGCAAAAACATCAGGGTGGGGGTGTGCACAGATGGCTCAAAGTGATAAACAATTTAAATTGTCACACAAGAGCAGGTAAAATCAGACTTACACTTCACAATTTACATAGCCAAGTTTTTGTCCTTGTGGCCCTTCTATCATGTTTCTGCCCCTACTGTTTTATTTCCTCTGAGATACTAATGAGGGTTGTTTTCCTGTATCCCTTGACCCTTCCTTCCCCAGAAGCTACATTTAAGAGTTCACCTTCACTTTTCAATACTCTTCCCACCCTGCTCTTAAGGAGCTATTTTAGTTTTATATGAAATGAAATGATAAATGCTGAATTTTGACACAACCTCTGTACAATACTGATTTGCCATATTCAAATGAGTTCCTTATTCTGATCAATGTGCATAAAATAAATCATACAGGAAAGTCATGTTTTTTGCAGGCATAGGGCCTAAAGTCAACATATAAAATAAAAGCATATATCAACTATTTCCTGAAAATTCCTTTAAACTAATTTGCAATGCATAGTTTGTGTATACCAACCAATACAGTAAAAGATATTAGTGACTGTGATTCCACTTAATATAGCAGAGATGTGCAACATATAATTTTCAAAATTTTATTTTCCTAAGAAAAGAGAGCGAAACACTGATATTCTTCATTGAGGTCTGGATAAGACATTTGCTTTGCATTAAAAACAAAAAAGTCCTTAAGGACTAGAATCCCACAGAGCAACAAGATGCTCTACTCTGAGAGCCATGAAGAGCTGAGACAATTCAGAGGGCACCAGTTGTTGATGTCATGGTAAATGCACTATTGAAATGAATATTTCTGTTTTCTCTTTCACACTTCTATCTTGCTTTTGTTGTTGTTGTTGTTTGGCTTGTTTGTTTACCATAAATTAAATGTGCGTGAAATGCAACCACTGTAGAGGGGAAAACATACATCAGGTTGATTACCCAGCAATGTTCACTTATTCATATATTTGATTTAAATATGAAGTTTGGCTCCTTTTTCTCCATGGGATGGAGTTGCCTTTTGCCACTGCCACCACACATCCAATGTCCCTACACACACATCTGAATGCTGTGGCGCCTGTGCGTGCGCGCACACACACACACACACACACACACACACACACACACACCCCACTCCCACCCACCCACCCACACAAACAACACCGCCACCTAAAGGGCAGGAAAGGAAACACCTCCTCTACGATTCCCAGTAACTGCTCACTCCCTCCCACTCGCAAAACTCCTTAGTTTCCGCAAACCCCACCTTGCCCCTTACCATGTAGCAAGATGTCTCTCCTACTTCCCTGTGTCTTTATGCGTGCCTACATAGAGACCAAGTGCCCTGCTGGCCCTGGGGTCCTCCGCGACTCAATCTGCACTGTAGCTTCCATTCAGAGCCCAACTGCGTGCTCTGCTAACCTCAGGTTGCCAGCACCTTATACAGTGGCCACCATTCTATCTATCTGGCAGAGACTCTAGGTTGCTGCAGTTGCTGAGGAACCTAGAGGTACCATGGTCTCCCTTCCTTAGAAATAAGGAAACAATCGTTAAACTAGACACTCTTAGGTACTAGTCAGCTCTCTCCTCTAAGAGTCGGAGGTCTGAATTACTCGTTTACATGAAGTCTCACTATTGCTAATTTGTAAGGGTAGGAGGAGGCCTGGCTAGCAGTAGTGCTTATTTAATTTCCATTGATAGGAAATAAACGTGCAATAATAAAAACAACAAACACTTCAACTTATTTAGGGCAATTGCTTTGCCTAAATTTCACCCTTTCAGTGTTAAAATCATGCTTATATCTATGTTGGCCTCTTAAACCCAGCCCCAAACTTTCTGAATAGAAAGAAGTCCTCTTCTCTCCCATAATAGGCCAGAGTGATAGATCTGTCTTCCCAATCAGGGCTGATTTCAAGTTATACGAGGTTAACAACTGACTTTCCCCCAAATTCTGAGCAGTTCTAGATTGTTGGATTATAGTATTACACATTATAGTATAAATAATAAGTTCAAAATATGCCTCATATTTTAAACATTTTTATAATCAAAACAAATAAAAGAAAGTTTAATGAAGCCCATATTCCAGTTCCCCATCTTCACCAAATATCATCTTATGAATAACCTTTTTTCTATACCTCCATCTACAGGATTATTTTTAAGCAAATCACAGACATTCTATCATTTCACCAGTGAATACTTGAGTATGTGTGTCAGTTACTAATTTATTACTGCTCAGCTCCAAGAATCAAGTGACCCTTTTTCACTCCAATGTGATACTATCAGCTGGATCCCAGAAACATGTTTTTGCCAACTGGCAAGATGTTAAACTTTGTCAGTAGAGGGCACCAGAGGGACTTGGTAAGAGGAAGAGATATTTACCAGTTCTGCTCCAGGCTGCTTGTCTCTTGAGTACAAAACAGTGGCAGTTCAGGGGATTGCGCAGCCTCCCAGCCAGTTTCAGCAGAACCCACATGGGCAAAACCAGTGAGTCCTAAAAACTCACCAGCTTCAGAGGTGCCCAGCTGGTATCTTCCCATGGACAGCTGCAGGTCCCAACTTGGGTGGCATCCCCCCCACCTGTGTCACCTCAGTGGACTTCAGTCACCAGTGGGCCACTACACACTCTCTCCCGGAGATCTGGATCTCACCCCTGGGGGATAGGGAAAGACTCTAGATTTATTCCTTCCTGGGTGTTCTGATTAGATAGCAGGTGGTCTTCCATTTCCCACTCCTCTGTTCTTTATAGTTTACCCCTTGGTAGTTAATGCCCTATAACTAATTAATACTTCTTTATTTTCACCTCTCCCTATTCCATGTACTATAGAGTTTCTGTCTCCTGACTAAAATCCAACTGATACAGAAGGTTTTGACTGAGCTATAAATATGATTCCATTTTCTCTCCTTTCTTAGCCTATCAGTTACTTTTTTTTTTTTTTTTTGTAACTTTTTTTCAATGGTTGACCTAGAGTTTGCAAGATACAAATACAGAACTAATCCAGGTCCATTATTAAATAGCATTGTACCACTTCATGGGTAGTGTGCAAGTACCTTATAACAACAAAATTATCCTAATCCCTCCCTCTTGTTGCTTACATCATTATTGTCATTCAATTCACTTACCCACATATTACAAACATAATCAAACACAGGACTGCTATTATTTAAACAAACTTATCTGTTAGAATAATTGCGTATAAGACAAATTAAAACTTTTATTTTACCTTCAACTTTTCCTTCCTCAATGTTTTTCTTATAAATCTGAGTTTCTGGCCTATATCATTTTTCTTCTCTCTAAGGAAACAAATTTAAAAAAAAATTTTTTTCCAACATATTGAACCCACTGGCACTTTACCAGTATTACCACTGAGCCATGTTCCCAGTCATTTTCATTTTTTATTTTGAGATAGGATTTTACCAAGTTACCCAGTTTGACCTGGCTCCTGCCTCCCAAATTGCTGGGATTACAAGCATGTCACTATGCCTGGATCCTAAAGAACTTTTAATATTTTTTGCAAGACAGGTCTACCAGCAACAAATTCCCCCTGAATTTTGATTTATCTGAGACAGTATTATTTCTTCTCCACTTTTGAAGGATATTTTTATGGGATACAATTCTAGGTTGGTGGATTTTTATCAGCAAACTTTCTTCTTGCTTGCAAGGTTGCTGAGAAATTAAATGTAACTCTTACGTTGTTAGGTTGTTGTATTTTTTGTTTTTGGTTTTTTTTTCCCCTCTATAGGTTAGATTGTCCCCCCCCCCCGCCCCCCGCTGGATTCCTTCAGTATTTTTTTCTTTATCTCCAACTTTTTGTATTTTGCATATGATATGCTGAGGTGTACCATTTTTGGCATTTGTTCTGTTTTGTGTTCTCAGCACTTCCTGGATTTGTTTCAGTATCTGACACTAAGTTAAGGAAATTTCCAATCATTGTTATTTCAAATATTTCTTCTGTCCCTCTCCTTCTTCTTCTTATATTCTCATAATGCCTATTTACACCTTTTGTGTGCCACAGATGTATCGTTTATTCTTGAATATTCTGTCTGTCTGTTTGTTTTCTTAGCAGTTTTTCCCCCTATGTTTTCCAGTTTTAGTTGTTTCTACTAAGATATTCTCAAATTCATGAATCCTTTCCTCAGCCATGTCCAGTCATATCTTCTTTTCTGTTACTTTCATCTCTAGCATTTCTTTTTGGTTCTTATAATTTCCATCTCTCTGCTTACATTTCCATTCATTCCTATGTAACCCTCCTATGTAGTTTAAGTCATCTGTATTTATAATATCTAATACAGTGTAAATGTTACATTAATATTGTTATACTGTATTGTTTAGGAATAATGATATATAAAACCTTCAATATATAAATGCTCAATGCAGACACAATATTTTTTCCCCTCGTTGGCTGAATCCATGAATTCAGAAACACTAAATGTGAAATCTGCAATATGGAGAGCTAATTGTACTTTGTGATTTCTCAGGGGTCCTGAATTATCAAGTGGATCCATTTATTATGTAGTCTCTCATCAACTTTTCAAAAATGATTTTAGAAGGTATTGGTAATCATTCCTAGATTCATTATTTTATTAGAGGTAAAAACATAATAATATTAGGATGCTCTCATTACCTTTTTGTTAACTGGAATTCCTCACAAAGAAGGAATTTTCCATATCTACAATTAGTTTACCCCAAAGCATGGTTTTTATAGGAGAGGCAGCGTAATGCTCCATTATTCTTTGTATTTACCTATTTTCAGAATAATGAAAACATCCTGCAAAGTTTGTATATGTTTGTATGTTTGGGTATGATTTTTTAGTTCATGAATTTGAGCACAAGTTTCAATTTATTGCAATTATTATCTTGTTAGACAACATTGTTCACCTTTGGCAAGAAAGAATCTCTTCAAATTGGCTTCTGAGTATTTTTGAAATGACCCCAGTACTCTTTAATAGTTTCCCTTCTTTCAGGTCCAACAACATGTTTCCAACTCATTTTGTGCAGTTCTTGCCATTTCTCCAAGGAATCCTTATTCCTTTTATTGGAAAATGGCATTTAGAAACTATAATCTGGGTCCTATGGGCTCATTACTCTCTTCACAGAACAGGTCTAGAAAATGTGTTTTGTTTTGTTTTGTTTTGTTTTATGAATAAAATACAGATTTATTAGTGAGTGTGATCAAGAAGGGGACAACACAGTGGAAGCTCTCATGAGTGATTTGGCCCCACAGCCATCAGGAATGAGCTGCTTCCACAGACACCAGGACTTGAAATTTACCAGCATTAAATTTGGTAAAGTCCCATTTCTTTGAGATGTGGATTTTCTGGCAGTCAGGGAACTTGAACTTGGCCAGCCCATAGAGCCTCAATCACATGTTCCTTGTTCCACAGCTTGGTGTGGATGAACATGATGATCTGGCCAATACCAATCCTGACCACTGTGCCTTGGAGTTCCCCAAAGGCAGCCCATCATACCCTGTCTGGAGCCTGTGTGCCCCAGCATAGGACAGCATCTTACTGATGATGATGACATGGAAAGGGTGGAACCACACTTGAAGATGAAAGCCATCTTTGCAACAACTTTTTTCCATAAACTTATTGGCACAAATATGGGCAGCTTCCAAAGCTTCAGAGGACAGCTGCTCATATTCATCACACCCACCATGTGACCACATAGTGGAAACTTATGTAGTTTTGCCTTCTTCTGCCCAAGGTCAAAGATGTGGATCTTGGCATCAGGGACACCTCAGCAGAAAGAGACTTTTCATAGGGCTTGTTCTTCTTACAATACTGGTAACACCAGGTGAGGTGGTGGCCCATGAAAATACCAGGATCTTTGGTGGCACACTGGATGTCAAAGAGCAAAAATGTGCTTTGTAAAAGAAAACATATCATAATAATATTTCCCAAGCTTATAATTCTAATTGATTAACTTCATTTAGCATTTTGAATTTGTATCTTTTCTTGATTTCTAATATATTAACAAAAATGTGTTGTATTTAATACCAAAAAGATATATATAATAGACTCATAATAATAATTATTAACAAACATTACTATTTCTTCTTATTTTTACCCAAAATTTTCCCCAATAAGGATACACAGACAAATGGCTATGTTTTTAAAATACTTGAAATACTTCTCTGTATGGTTAAGACACCAACATAACTAGTTTCATTCATTTTCTTCATTTTATTTTGCTTTTACTTTGGGTATATATGACTGTTTTTTTATCTTATGTGTTATGGTTTGGATATGATATGTCCTTCCAGAATTCCTGTATTAATGCAAGAATTTTCAGAAAGGATTGGATTAAGAGAACTGTAACTAATCAATCCATCCTAGTATGAGTAAGCTAACTGGGTGGTGACTATAGGCAGATGGCTAGAAAAGATGGATAACTAGGAACATCCCCTGGAAGGGTTCATCTTCCATGTGGCCCATTTCCTCCTTTATCTCTTTCTGATTCCTGGAAATATTATTTATGATGTATTTTCTTTTACTGCCCATGAATGGAGCAGTGCCCCTCCGCCATGATCTGTCTTCCCTTGGGCCCAAAGCAATAAACTTGGCTGACCATGGACTAAACCTCCTAAGGTATTTTGGTCCTGGTGATGAAAAGTTGACTGACTGTGTGTGTACAAAATATTTGCATAGTTCTAAAGTCATATCTAGCTTCTGTGTCCCTTCCTTTTTCCCATAAGAAATCATTTTTATTATTTTCTGGTTAATTCTTTCATTTTTAAATTAAAAGCAAAATGCATATTAAAATTCTCCCATTATTAAATAAAAAGCAGCATAATGTGAAATTCTGCACCTATTTTTTTCAATTAACAATATATTCTAAAGAGTGTTTCATTAAAGTATGAAGAGAAAGTTGCTGTCTCTCCCTCTGGAGATGGACTCCATCCTCCTTTGAATATGTATTACTTACTTTATCCTCCAAAAAATGTCTCTTCCCTAAGATAGATCACATTTTTCCTTGAGATGTGTATTTGCTTTCCAAAATAAATCTATGTCTGTAAAAAAACAAACAAACAAAAGAGCATGAAGTGATACTTACTACCCGTGTTGCACCTGTTTAGTGTTCTACTGGGGGAATGTGCTGTGGTTTATTCAACCATTGTTGAATTGCTAGACATCTGAACTGTTTCCCATCTTTAGCTATTAAAGGCAGTGCTTCAATGAACATGCCTTGTCCTATTTTTACCGTTGTATCTTTAGTATTTTGACAGTTAGCTTTTACTATGTATAGCACACTACCTCAAACCTTAGTGACATAAAGTGGTAGTTATTAGATCAAGATTCTGTAGGTCAGCAGTTTTGGCAGGACTCAGTTATGTCCTTCTGTTATTCTCCTCATGTGACTGAAGTCAGCTGGCAATTCAGCTGGATCTGGATAGCCCAAGATAGGCTCACTCACATGTCTGGTTTGGCAGGCTGTCAATCAAGGGTTCTCAAGTGCCTCTCATCCTTCAGCAGGTTAGCTAGTACTCCTTGTGTCCTCATGGCAATCTCGGGTTCAAGCACATGGAGAGGAAGCCCTGAAGCACAGGCACTTTCAATCTTTTGTGAACATCAAGTTTGCTATTGTCCTTTTGATCCAAGAAGGTCACATGGGCAAGTCCAGTATTAGTAGGGAAGAGGAAGGCTATAAACAGACAGGCAGACAGGAAGAGGTTTTCTCTCCACCACTTGTAAAGTGCCTGAAACAGAAAGACTTGTCCAAAGGCAGGATTGTTAGATCACAGGGCAAATTCAATATAAAATCAGCCCACATAGGTGTTAGTTTTTCATTCACTCCATCTACAAGTGAAGTGCTTATTGCTCATATTGTCACTGAGAGTATGCTTTCAAACTATTGGTTTTTTCCAACCTAAACTCGACTATAAGTTTCTTCATATTGATACCTAGAGTGTTTTTTCAAACTTTCATATTTTTTTCAATAAAAAAAAAAATGGGGGGCTGGGGTTGTGGTTCAGTGATAGAGTGCTCGCCTGGCACATGTGAGGCACTGGGTTCGATTCTCAGCACAACATAAAAATAAATTAATTAATTAAATAAAGGTATTGTGTCCATCTACAACTAAAAAATATTTTTTTAAAAAAATGGCATTATTAGCACAAAAGTACCGGGCCAGACATAAACTTCAGGAATATCTCAGCCTTTTATTCAGGAATGGGATTACTACCACAGGAATGAACCCACTCTCCTGATGGAAAATGAACCACTGGACAGAGGAGGGGACTGGACTTACATAAGGTATACTGAGAGGTGACTTAATTAATTAATGAGCTTATCAGTCTAGGGCACTTAAAAATTTGGGATCTGTCTCACTGGGTGAGATGGGGGGTCTAGGGTCAGCAGTCAATTTGGGCACTCAGGAAACAGGTTTGTGAGAATTTTAAAATTTGTTTGTACTGAGCAATATTTTTACTTGGAGGGTCTGGGGTCAGTGTTCAGTGCTTATCTCTCTCCCTTCAGTGTCCCACTGTACTGTCACTGGGAAAGGATTCATATGGGGAAGGATCAATGCTTTGGCTTGCTTTCTAGGGATGGTTCTGTCACCAGGAAAGGATCAATGCCATCAGTGTGCTACTTTCTTTTTTACTCCATTTTCACAGGCCTTACTATTTGGGGGTTTGTCATTTTCCATATCTAATATTCCAGACTCTGAAAGGAAGAAATTGGATGTTGAGGCCTCTAGCTGCTTCCTGCTGGGATGGGGTGATGTAAGGAGAGGGTCTTCCTTTCAGAATCCTGGAAGTGAATATGGGGGTTATGCAGAGGGGGATGTGTGGGAGATGTCCAGAAGCTATTGGAAGCAATGTCAATTATTTTTATTTTGCTCCAGAAGATCAGGCAGTGAGTGGTGGGAGAAGAGATGCTTTGAGATTTTCATGGCAATTGTGGCTGAGCTGATCGCTTTATTAAAATACTGAAATAGGGAAAAGAAAAATAACAACACGTGACTGTTAACTGGTTTGTTAGGTTAGGGAAGCAAATTGTAATATAAAATGAAGGCCAATTAGCTTACTAATATTAGAGAATAATTTTAGCATAAAAGGTGAAGATTAACTTCCTAGTGTTAGGAAAATGGTTTTGGCATGTAATATAGCGGAGGACTCTATTATCTTTCATTAAGGCCCAATCAGATTCAAGGTGTCTTCCCATGATTTCAGGGATTCGGTTCCTTTGGAGCAGAGCAAGCATGAATAACTTTGGAATGATATTTTCCTGATGACTTAATCATTTCCATCCTTTTCAACAAATTATGCAAAGCAAGAAATGGGATATAATTAACAGTATAGTTAAGACTAGTAATCCAAGTATATGCATAGAAAAGTACTTAAAAGGGTTACAGGAAGAAATTCCTTCTAAACTCCCCCAAATTTCTTCATTATTAAAAGCAGGTGTTTGGCATTAACCATGGCCAGGACCTGAGATTGTAATTTTAACTTCTTTAGATAAGCATTAGGAAAAGGATCAAGTCCCACTAGATGATTGTGTATACTTTGCCATTTGAATATCAGTGTCATTGTATGGAACTCTAATAACACAAAAATGAGTAATATTATAATGGCATTGAAGTCTCTGAGTCCATCATAAATCTTGTACTCGTTCTCCTAGTCATACAGCAGAATCTTTTAGTCACTAGGCCTCGTTCAGGATGTTCTGATCTGTATGTACTTGAGTTTGTCAGGTCTCAGTATAATTCTGATGGAATTGCTGAAGTTAATACATTGTGTGGACCTCTTGGTGTAAGGCCACAGCTGTCATGGAGGCAGAGGCAATGATGTCAGCCAGACCAACAATACCAGCTATTAACAACCCAATAAATTGTTTGGCCCCGTGCTTTAAACTTAGAGAAGTTCTCTCATTCCCTGGTTCAGGCTGACTCAGAGGGCAAAAGCTAAATATTGGCTTTCTTGGCCCTTTCATTTTAACCTTAATCTTTAAGCCTTGGTCTTCAATATCCAGCAAGCCAGTCTTAGCAACTCTTGCATGAATGCTACTGAAGGTGTTTCCTGCCATGGTTCTTTTGATTTCACAGGGAGCCAGGTAGCTACTGGTCTTTGGAGAAGCATAACAGTTTGTTCTGGGTTCTGCTGTATGGTTCAATTAATACAGTATTGCAACATACAGTTTTCACATTTAACCTAATATATATCCTAATATATAATTTGTGAGGCATTATACTGTATTTCAATGGGCCCAGATAATAAAACATAGGTATTTAATATACATACTGTGAGGTAGAATTCTTTATGAAGGGAAGAATTAAGATGGATAACAGTTTTTGATTTCCCATAATGAGACTCACCATTCCAAACTCGAAAAGACTCCTGAATTAAACCTATTTTCCATATTGAGTCCTGAATTGGCCCAAATTCTTTTCTCAGGTGGGGAGGTGATAATTCCCCATCGTACCAGTACTTTACGATATTGGAACCAATGTTATTTCTATGAACACAAGGTAAATCAGTCCCAAGAAAGAATGTCCATCCCGTATCTCTACATTGAGTGTCCATCACTCCCCCATGAGATCCCCAATCTATAACCTGTTTTCCTTCAACAGAAAGATTTTTTGGATATGGTGTAACACATTTAGTCCACCTTAACAATTCATGTGGAGGGTCTTTGTGATTATGGTGAAAGCATAGGGGTCTGTTTAATGAATAGTTAACATTAACTTCCTGCCAGGCAGGAGACCTTCTGCCTGTGAGAAAAGTCATCCTGGCCTCTTGATTCTATCCTTCAGAGTCATGATGAACCCAGCTTTGAGGCTTGGTTTAGTTAACAATACGTGTTACCAAGAGAAATGCAAAGTGGGGGTCGGGAGGACAATCCTGGGTAATTAAACAAAAATTGTTGGGTAGACCCAGTAGTTCACAAAGAATCAGGCAAAAAAGTGGTGGAATTAAGATAGATTGAAGGGGGAATATCAAAGCATGTTACTGGATGAACAATAGCAGGCTGTGGAATATGACCCAATAAATCTCTGTGCCACTACCATGCCCATAGTTGTGCATATTACGAGAATCAGCATGATAAACCTGTTAACAGTAATAGTAAATTGATCTATTTTCCCTATTCCAGGTGGTCCTGGAGCCATTTAACCTTGTCTCTTACCACTCCTGGTTGGTTTCCATAGAAATAGCATTCTTCCCTGACTGGTTTTGCAAGATGATAGATGCCAGGGAGTCCAATTGATTTTGTAAAGTCAGTACCCAATCAATGGCCTGTTGGATATCTACAATAACCTGTGCTATTTTATAGTGAATAAGGGTTCCTAATCCCACTGCTCCTGTGTTAATCCCAATGGATGTTACTAGCCCTGTGAGTAAGGGAACAATTTGGGGGCTTTCCTATGTCTGGTGTGTGCTATTATTGAGGGGGATAGGCTTTGATTGTGGGGTCAAATGTCAGTTTGAGGAATAAGGAAAATTTAGGTACAGAGGCCAGTTTAATTTTGGTAGGCAGGGGCAAATATGAGCCTCACAAAGGACAAACCTTAGAAGTTTGGGGGCATCAGGGATATGGGACTAACCCAAGTGTACATCTTAAGTTCTATTTAAAAGAATACTTGTTTTCCTCTAAAATGCCCAGGTATGGCCATATTTTGATTATAACTGTTTTTGCTAGGTGTTCAAGACCAAGCTGGTCAAATTGACCTTGATCCTATCTGTATTAAGAGTCAGCTGAGTTCCCACAGGGGTTGCTCTTGGGGAACTTGAGAGCAGCTTCTTAGCTCTTTTAGTGCTATCTTCTAGGTAGGGAATTCTTGATGAAGTGGCTTCCCTTGGAAGCATCAGGGATGTCTCCTTTCTCCAATGACTCTCCTCTTTGCAACAGATGCACAGATTGGCTTTCATTCTCCAGTAGGTCTCATTAATCTCCCAGATCAGGAGGTCATGTGGCCCAGAGTTGCCACATGTTCTCAAAATTCCTTAGAGAAGTTCTCTCTTCCCCTGGTTCAGGCTGACTCAGAGGGCAGGAGCCAAATATTGGCTTTCTTGGCCCTTTTATTTTAAAAATCTTTAAGCCTTGGTCTTAAACATCCAGCAAGCCAGTCTCAGCAGTCTTAAAATAAAGAGTACTAGACTTTAACTTCAATGTCCATAACCTTACAGTCATTTACCCCTTATATTAAATTGAGGTCTATACTAGTACTTGGAGTTAGCCTTGTGTCCTGTCTGTCCTATAGGTGCTGGCCTATTATCTCAAATTAACCCAGGTTTTGTGTTCTTGAAGCAGTACCTCTGCAAAACATTAATAGGCAACAGTTATAGAGTTTATAAGCAAAATTCAAGATAAAATTAACAAGAGTTAAAATATATTTAGTTTATATAATAGCTATCTTGAATTTTGGCTGAGTTATACATTATATCCCCTGTTTGAGATCACAGTAATCTTAACAACGAAAACCAATCTTTTAAACACAACTTTAAATGAGCTAGAGTGTAGCCTATTTTGGAGCCATTCTAACATGTAGTAAGGTGTGGGGAAGGGCCATATCTCAGGTAAGGTAAGGCTCTTTACAAATCTTAGGTAAAGTATTCTAGTTCGAAGCTGATCTTTGCTTCTTTCTTAATGTTTTATAAAGTTTGCATATATTGTTTCCTGAGTCTGTATGAAAATGAGTTAACATAATATAAATTTACATTCAAAACATGAATCAAAGAAAGGCTGAGAGAGCTTTTAACTTTCTATTTATGTGGAAAAATGGCAAATTGTTTTCATGATTTACAATATTAACTTTTAAACAGATTAGGCTCTTATTATCTTTTAGAAGTACATTTACATTTTTATGCTGGTGTAAAAGGTAACATAAGATTTAGGTTAAGTTACAGAACATAAATTCCCAATTAAATTTGCTATTCTTGTAAGTCTAAAATTACCATTACAGACAACTTTAGTTTGAAGAACATCAGCTTGGTTAAAATATTCTATTAAACTTCCTGCTTCACCTAAAAAATGTGAACATATTTAGTATACGATATTGATGTCTTTATATTAACTAAATGTAGCTTTTAAACAAAATTTTAGACTCTATAATATAGTGTAATATTCAAAAATAACAGCTGTTGCTGTGTAACCAGTGTTGTGTAGATTTTTTAAAATATTTTTTAGTTGTAGATGGACATGATATCTTTATTTACATATTTTTAAGTGGTGCTGAGGATCAAACCCAATGTCTCACATGTTGGAGGTCTAGCACTGAGCCCTAGCCCTAGCCCAAGATTTTAATTCCTTTAAGACTAGTTGTTTTAAAGAATAAAACTTAACAGACACAATGTTAAGAGTAAATTAATGTTTTAAGAAATCCTTGTCAGGTTAATATATAGATTAAACCTCGGTTTTATATCAGTACATTAGTATTTGACCTTAGAGAAAAACAATCAGCTTTCACTGATTGTTCTACATACATATAATCAACTTAGTTACACATAAACTTGTTGAAATTTGCCCTTTACTTACATAGACCCCCATGTTGTTTATTTCATCACACAAAGACCTTCTTACGCAGAAACACTTTTTCCCTTCTACTAAATATATTTCCATACCTAGAACCTTCTAATTTCTCTTTCTTATCTGTTGACCCTTGGTTTTTTTGTTTTGTTTTGTTTTTTGTTTTTTGTTTTTTGTTTTTTCACATTCTGAAACAACCCTTATGAAATTTCTGAATTTAGACAAGTTATTCCATTTTAATAACAATAAGTACTTTATGTTATTCACAGTACTCTAATTGAAAGCACAGTTGAAACTTTTGGACCCTTTGTACACAGAATCATGAAAACACAAATAATGTTTAAGTATATCATCCCATGGAATTCAAGAAGGTAATAGTACTTGATGTTGTATTTAACAATTAGCATTTTTATTTATTTATTTATTTATTTTTGAGAGAGAGAGAATTTTTTAATATTTATTTTTTAGTTTTCGGCAGACACAACATCTTTGTATGTGGTGCTGAGGATCGGACCCGGGCCACACACATGCTAGGCCAGCGCGCTAACGCTTGAACCACATTCCCAGTCCCAACAATTAGCATTTTAACTTAGCAAATTAATTATATGTCTCTAACAAACACAATTATGTTAACCCCATACATCTCAAATTTAATATACTTATTTTTCCTGTAAAAAACAAGATACCAGACAAGTATATTGAATAGGGCTAGCCATTTCTCTTCTTGCTGAAGAAAAGTACTAGAAACTAGATATTAGACATTTTATAATAAACATCTTATTGGTTTGATCACCTAGAGAAATTTGTGAGTTAGTAATTTTAAAGGTATCTTTACTTTCATTTGTTTACTCAATTTAAATTGAACTTTTTAAATCACATGAATTGAAGGTATTTGAATCCACTTTTTAAAAATTTTAATTCACAAGCGCTCATCATCAATATGCCAATTTTAATATCATGTACATAATACATGGATGCATGCACATATATGTAATATAACACAACGTACAAGTGTGCACACATAGACAAAAGCAAAGGCCTTGTAGCTTTGTAAGCAAATCTCCATTGCAATGTTACAGGTATTTGTTAAAACTTATTAGATTGAGAGCTAACCTTTGTAAATTGGTCTCTGAACAAAGCAAAGTTAAAAAAAAAAAATCTGTAGTTGGATAAAATATCTGATGAGAAAAACACATTAACCTATGTGCACTGGATCAAAATCATGAGCTCAATATATATATATATATATAATTTAAAATAAAGAGTCCTAGAAAAAAAATGACACAGCTGTTAATTATTTCAGTAAAGCAGCATGAGAGACAGAGGGGGAGAGAGAGAGTGGGAGGGAGCCCTGAAATCATTTTTCTGTGTCGCAGTCAGGGAGAAGAGGGACACTCTTTTTCTTTAGTCTCAGGTCTCCTACTGAGCCTGCCCTTTGCATTCCAATGCAAGCTTGGCAGGGCGGGGCCAGGGAAATTGCTGCCTAGGGCTTTTAACTCTTTTTCCCCCCACTGGTAATCAGGCCAGGTTTGGATGCAGAAAATGATGAAACATTATCTCCCATTACTTTTGAGGAATGAGACTGTTATGTCATGCTCCTTACTGAGACATGCCACTGGCTGTTGGGCTGTTCAGGGTTAAGGGAGGACATTTACCAGCTAGTTGTGCCCTTAAAATCTCATCAGAAGGGGAATATTTGCCTGCTGCTTGGTCATTTGCAGTCCCTTTATCTTGGGGCTGCATGGATGTATTAGGGGACATGGGAAACTGGCTGTACCAAAGGGAGGGGCACCCTCTCCAGGTAACTAGCGCATCCTAGTGGTGTGGATGCTTAAAGACCCTCCCAGGAGTCGCCCATTAGGCGGTGGGCCTGTTGGGAGCCAGGGAAGAGCCCAGCAGATCTCTCCCCTAGACTTTTCTTCCCCCAACATCTTATTGATGTTGAGGTGCACATTGTGGCTCAAAGCTGGCAGCCCCCAGAGGGGGTTTTCCCTGGAAACAGTCCACTTCACAGTGTCCCTGCTGCCCATAGTTGACACAGGGCTTGGTATATTTGTTAATTGAGTGAAGGAAAAAGAAAGCTTGGAGATAGGAACCTCAGACAACCTTGCCATTCTGTAAATTTCAGACAATTTTCCCAACCTGTACTAGGTGATTTTTAAATTTTAGAGGTTTCATATTTGGGCCATCAGTGAAGATTATCTAATTTGTATTGTGGCCTAATTTGAGTGCTGAGCCTAATGAGGTGTTTAATTTTGAGGTCAGTTTGGGAGTAGTGGGTCTTAAAATTGGTAGACAGCCTGGCCAAAGGAGAGACTCTGGGAACTGCCTGGGTAGTTCCTTTATGTGCAGAGGTTCAATGGAGCTGACAGTTGAGGGCAAAGCATCCTCTGCACTCTTATTGCCACCAATGTGCCAGTCTTGGACTGGACTTTTCCCATTGGGGATTGGGTAAATGTCCTTATCATAATATCAATGGTGGGGGATCACTCAGGTCCTTATTAGCCAAAAGGTGGGGCTATCTACTTGGTAGAAACCAGACAAATGGAGTCTTACCTCTTTGGAGAGATGAGGAGGTGGTGATGGATTCTGAAACAAAATGGCAAGGAGGTCCCTGATCTGTGAGGTTTGCTGGTAAATAAGGGAAGGGAAGATTGGGAAGGGGAGAAAGGGTATGAAGGGGGTCAGAGAGAGGATGCCTCCAACACCATAAAAAAGATTCAATACAAATCCTTGCTCTGTCCACACAGCATAATGCTTCGAAAACATAGCTCAGGTTTGGAGTTGGTTACAGGTCACATACGGGCAGCGGTTCAGCCAAAGTGGACTCAGAGGGTGTGGAGGGTGAGGAGGGAGGTAAGGGAAGTAGTCAGTCTCGGGACTCAGCCATAGCTGCATGAGAAGTGGCTGGGGTTTCACCCACCTCAGAGATTCTTGGGGGTGCCAGGCACTTAATGTCCACTTCCCAGATCCCATCAGTCATTTAACTTAACTTTAGGAGAAGGGAAATTCTTCAGTGGGACAGGGAAGGGTAAATTTCACTTTACTCCTGTTCTCGATCAGGGAACCAAATGTTAGCACAAAACTATCAGGCCAGATGCTAATGTCACTGATCAGTTCAGCCTTTTATTCAGGAATGAGATTACACCCACAGGAACGGACCCACTCTCCTCGTGGAATATGAGCCACTGGACAAAGGAGGGACTGGACTTTATACAGGTTATACTGAGGGGTGACTTAATTAATGATGAGCTTCTCAGTTTGTGGCACTTAGGAATTCAAAGTCTGCCTTCCTGGGTGAGATGGGGGAGTCTAGGGTCAACGGCCAATTTGGGCACTCAGGAAACAGGTTTATGAGAATTTGAAAATGTTTTTAATGGGCAATATTTTTACTTGGAGAAGAATGGAGGGTCTTCGGCCAGCATTCAGTGCTTATCGCTCTTCCTTTGGTGTCCCATTGTATTGTCACTGGGAAAGGATTTATTTGGGGAAGGATCAATGCTTTGGCTTGCTTTCTAGGGATTGTTCTGTCACTGCGAAAGAATGCTCTGGGAAAGGATCAATGCCAATCAATGTGCTGCTTTCTTTTTCACTCCCTTTTTGCAGGCCTATTTTGGTGTTTGTCATTTTCCGTATCAATATGTATCTCAGTGCTGTTTTAATCTCTCTCTCTCATCTTGAGGTTGAGTATCTTTTTATATGCTTTAAAGACCAGGATTGTGAACTGTCCATATTTCTTGTCCATTTTCCCATAGTGATTTATTTTCTCTACTTTTATGAACTGCATGTTAAGAATATTAGCCTTTTGTGATATAAATTACACATGTACTTTCCAATTTATCTATTATTCTTTTAATCGTGTTATGGTTTGGATGTGAGACATCCCCCAAAAGGTCATGAAACAATGCAAGAAGATTCAGAGGAAAAAAATGACTGAATTGTAAAAGTCTTAACCCAATCAGTGGATTGATCCCTGATAGGATTAACTGTGTGGTGACTGAAGGTGAGTAAGGCGTGGCTGGGGTGGCGGGGAGACAGGGCATTAGGGGTATGCCTTTGGAGTATATATTTTGTGGCTGGAGAGCAGAGTCTCTGCTTTCTGATCAGCACATGAGATGCTTCCCTCTGCCACACTGCTCCACCATAATGTTCTGCCTCACCTGGAGCCCAGAGAATGGAGCCTGCTGTCCATGGATTGAGACCTCGGAAACTGTGAACCCTCAAACTTTTCCTCTCCTAAAATTGCTCTGGTCTTTTAGTCACAGCAGTGAAATAGCTGACTAAAATATCATATAAATGTAACTGTAGTCAAATTTATTAATCTTTCCTTTAATGTTTCTAGATTTTTGAGCCATTGTTTTCTCCATTTGCAAATTATAGGGAAATTCACCTGTTTTTCTACTGTTTGTATCAGGCAGAGTTGCTAGTCATAACTGATTTCCCCTACAGTTACTTCCCTACTTTTACTTGTAGATTAAATTTCACTAAATTGGGTCTATATTCAATTGACATTTAAAGTATGACTAACCCCAGATTAAAATGTTAGTCAAATTCTGTATTTCTCTTCTCTGTATTCCTTTTAAAACCAACTCCAATCCTGTCACCTCTATGAAGGTGTCCTGTGTGTTAGCAGGAGTCTCAAAGTGTTAGTATCAGTCAACAGTTAAAAGTATAGATGTTATCCGTGGAACTTTGCCACTTGTGTGATCTCAAGCTTTCAATCTCAAAAGTTATTTAATCTTTCATATGATAACTAGAACTCCCTCACAAAGTCATTTTATAGAGTAAATGAGATAACATAGGTTACTTAACAGCACAGGTCTTGGCTTATCGTTAGTACTGAACTATAGGTAGCCCATTAAAGAAGTGGAAGGAGTGAATACTTAAACAGTAACTGATGAGAAACAAACATATCTGTGAAAGGAAATGTGTTCCTTACAGAAACAGCTCTGCTGGAAGTGACCATGTGTGCTGTGTTGTGTATACATGTGTGCACAAACTGGGAAAGAATATATAATTTAACAACTTTTTTTTTTTCAGTGTTTCATTCAGGGACATTTCCCTGTAGATTGAGAGAAGGGGGTCTTTCCTTAGCAAGACACCTATACATTCTGGGTATGATAACTGAATCCCAATCTACAAGGACAACGAAATCCCAAGAAAGAGTGGGCATTTCTAAACTTATATTTTAAGAAAATCAAGAATTTGAGAATCAAAATCTGCTTGAGAGCTGAGCATCTGCCCTGAAAACATGCAAGTTCCAGTGACTCCCTTCTGCTTCTGGCTCTCCACTGCAAACAGAGGACTTCATATGATTCTACCACTTGCTTGGAGCTGCTCAGGGAGTAGTAGTGCACCCCAGGGAGCAACTTCTAACCAGCCATCCTGGGACTGTAAATCTCCAGTCAGCTGGTCTTTATTTCAGCACTTTCTGCCCCAAGAGTCTGGGTTGCCAAGTGTAAATCTTCAAGGTAAAAGAAAAAAGCTGGAGCAAAGTTGAATCAAGGGACAGAATTTGAAAATGCCAAGGTCTTAGAATTTCATTTCTGAGATGAAGGGGCTATGCTTGACTGTTCTGTGGCAACTGGAGTTGGAACTGGAATTAAGAAACTTGTTTTCTAGAGATGACCTGGCACATAAAATTGTCCCTTAAGCTAAAAATGGTTTCTGAAGTATCAGAAGTGATGGCTATTGGGGTCATGTGACTTGGGAAGACACCTGAGGGAAATTTCCAGAGGGATGGTGATATTCTATGATAGGGGTTTGAGTTTCAAAGGCTTGTTTAGGCCTAAAACTCACAAATGAACATGCAAAATAGGTGCATATGTAAATTTTACCCTAAAAACGGAAAGATATTGAATTCTAATGAATAGGCCTGAGAAAGAGGAATATGAACTGTTGTCTGTTTACTTGAAATATATTAATGAACCTATAGGATAGACCAATATGTGATTTAGTTAGATGTGAATGGCAAAATCCAGGTGGTGAGTATATAAGGGTTTTACACTAAAATTCTTTCTACATCACGACATGTTTGAAATCGTTCATAAAACGTTGGGGAAAGTTTCCCAATGCTTTAGTTTTCATAAGCAAAATTACTCTGTACTTATGCATACACAGCAATCCTTAGGGATGTCACTAGGAATAGAAATTTCCTTCCAGTGTGCCCTCTGCCTTTTCCTAGGCCACTGACCTATCTAGTCCAGACCCTGGAAGGCCTCCCTCTTTCTCCACACTTTCATAATCAGGTCCTCACCCTCTGGGCAAAGGTGAATGCAAATACAGCACTGGCTACTCAGCTATTAGGCAGATCTTTGCATTGAAAACTCAATCCTTCATGCTGTCATGGCAAATCATCAGTATAAGTGCTTTTCTTTGCCTGGAGAAACTTGTAAAACCCAAGTACCTTGGTGTACTGTTTTAAAACCAATTTAGATAGAATTCATATAAATTGCTTATCACTCCTGATTTGAAATTGAAGATTTTCTAATCAATTCAAAAATTAAAATTCTCTAAACATGGAGAAATGACCAGTACTTGTCATTTCCATTGGTCATGAGGAAAGGAATTAACATTTGTTGAGCCTTAGATATCTTGCTTCACTGACAATGGCTCACATAGTCCTCATAACACTGCAAGTACATATCCTAACTTTATGATGATGCTCCTGGTCACGGAGCCAGTTAACAGTAGATCCAGGTCTCAAACCCAGATCTCCTCAGTTCAAAACCATGTTCTTTTAACCAAATCATATCCTGACATTTAAAATATGCTATGTTCTTCAAAGCTCACTCAACTACAAGGACAGCAGCATTTAGCCAAGATTTTATAAATACACCACTAGGTCAAAGAATAAAACGTATAAGGGCAGTTTCATGTTCTACTTCAATTCTTTAAACCACTCATAAAAAGATGTTTTAAATAGTTTACACTTTCTACCAGTCATATTGACAAATACAAGTATGAAACTTTGCAATATTTTCCATAGCATTAATAGGTTAGGGCTTAATCTGTTTAAGGGAAATTTACTTCTTGATGTCTAGTATTGTTTACTCAAACTAGAATTAAACACTCTAGCACTCAATGTTCTTCCTTATGCTCAAACCATAAAACTGTTATCCAACAGTAATGCAACCTTTTCTCCATGTTTACCCTAAGCCAGATAACAGAAGCACTAGTGCAGACTACCCTATTTTTATTCTTTTCAGTGGTCCAACAACATGTCAAGAGCTTAGTCTCCTACTAGGGCCATGTTTTAAACTTAAGATTAGCCTCACATGGCAAGCAAATCATGCCCTGCATATTACTTGTGGAAAATATTTATTGTAGCTGCTTCTCTACACAAAACAGGATTGAGATCTGAAGGTGTAAGAAGGGTGGCTCTACAGATACTCACAGGAATATCATGCTCCCGTTTATTTTTTAGTTTGGTCAGACTTCTTTTTTATAATAGGGAATTAAGGGACAAGAGTAGATAGATGCCATGAACATATACTTGCTGAAATATGCAACAAAAAAAAAATTTTTTAAGTTTTTAACCAAAGGTTAGGGCAAAAAAATCTTTTAACTTGACATGTAGGCTCAATAGAAGACATGTGACCCTGCTGTAGAGATTTGATCTTAACATTGATGTTATTTAATTCTACTTTAAATCTAATTCAAAAATTTGCAGTGCTCATATCCAGAGGCCACTCAACCTCATTCTCAGAACTATCTGCTGCAGCCATTGAATCTTTGCTTCGAGGAACATCCTTCTAATTATTTTCCATGTACAATCCCAAATTTAGTAGTCTATAGCTTCACAAAGGTAAAATAAACTGAGAAAACTTTTGTGATCTCATTGTGAAAAGGAAATCCCCAGAGCAGAAGACATGCAGGGTACTTCTCCCTCTCGGATCTACACTTGCAAATTCTAGGTCAGAGGAGCAATCCACATTTCTCGCAACTTCTTGGGGCATGTCATAGGTGTAGAAACCGAGTTTTATTCAAGTATGTTCAATGTTATTCTATATTCAGAATATGAACCAAGAAACTATTAGATGCACAAATTTTGATAAGACAAAACATCCAAACTTGGGTTGGTTATGTTCTCAAACTAAGGATCCACAATAAAACTGTGGGTAAAACTTTTGACTTTTCACGAAGTTTAAGAAATACTTCCCAATTGAAGTGTTAAAATGTTCATATTCTTCTACCATACTGGCTATCTAATATGGATAAAAAGTTCTTAGTGTCTTCAAGTCTAAGGGTTAACATGGAAAAAGGCTAAATTAATGGCTTAGAACAGGTGAGTTGGACTTGGATTTTCTCTAGTCTGTGCTTTGAGAAACATCAATAAACCCTCTTAGGTCATCACTGGGGTAATGTGGGCACAGTATCTGAATCCAAATTCTCATACACTCTTATTAAGGCAAAATTTGAGGCATCTGCAGAAGATGTATCTGGAAAGTAAAATGTTTTTTTCGTTTCTCCTTCAATATAACACACGATCAAGAGCTGCTTTCCAAAGGTCATAATTAGATTTCCTCAGAAGTGTACCTGAACTGTTAATCATTACTATTTCGTGAAATGTGGAACTGTTTAATCACTCTAATGTGTAATTATTGTCTGGAACCTCAACACAAGTACCTTTGCCTCTAACGCCCCCCTTACTGGCCATTCTAGAGAATGAATGTAACCATCTTTTTCTACTAGATATATTCAGACTCCCAACCAGACAGGAGACAAAGAGAAGAAAAACTAGATCTTAAAAAAAAAAAAAAAAAAAAAAAAAACAGCAATAAGGCAAGGAATCCCAAGACTAAAAAACACAATTGCTTGGCAAAGTGTTTTGCAAATATGACTTCACATGGTTTTCCAGTTTGTGGTCTCTAGAATGCTTTCAAACACATTAGAGGAAAGGATCTTAAGAGTCACATGCAGCCTAAAAAGGCTTGGAGCAACAATCATTATGCTAATGACACTGAAAAGGGAAGTCATTTAAGCAACTAAGCTGTCAGATTCTTATACAGAATATGAACTATTGGCTGCCAGTGTTTTCAGACTGATGTAAAATTCAACACTGTACAACCTTGAAGGCTAACCACCTCCACTTACTTTTAAATTCTTGTATCATAAATTACTTTTACTAATCTTCATCTACTTGTAGCATTATTCCTTGGTATTACTCAACCAAGCAAATTAAACATTCATTTAAAATGTTAAATAATAAAAATATGTGACAAATATTTGTAACTACACATACTCAGGGTATCTTCAAACTTAAAAACAAAAATTACTAAAACTACAGTGTAAAAGCAAACACAGTTTGACACTACAAGAGAACCTTATTAAAGTTTAGCCTTCACCATTAAATATCATCATCTGACCTCATGGATTTCAACTTTCAGTTTCTATTCTGCAGCAACTTTCCACCAACCCTGCCTGAAGGACAACCTGCTCTGATCAGGTTTTGATCCAATTCAGATTTGTTCTGTAGAAACGACAAGGGGGCCTGATCCTAAGCTGAGTGCATTTCTATACTAAATGCTTTTTGTTTCACTAGGTGTTGTTTAAACTTATTTCACAGTTGAAAGCTGAAAGCACCAGGAAGGTAGGTAGAAACTTTCTTCCTCTTAATTTCTTCACGACTGCTGTCCAAGAAGACTGGAAAGGCAAATATTCATTATGGATTGTAATTCACTTTGCTTTGGTTTTGGAGGCTTCCCTTAAGAAAAAAGAAACTTGTTAATAAGTAATAAAATCATAGAACAAGGTTAAATTATTGAGGCAGTGTCAATCACAAAAGAAAAATTTAAGTTATTTTTCTACTTAATCTCATCACACTAAATAGCAATACTTCTAAATTCTGCATTTTTGTACTCCTGAGGTATGATCAAACATTTGACTCCTTATTATTGAGCAGAAATCATTCCAATTTCTCACACTGCAGTCTTTAACTACACAAAGAAGTATTATTATTTACTTGCTTTCACAGTTGTATAATCAAAGATTTAGAGAAGGTCTCAACTGTAATAACTAGCCCAGCATCACAAATAAGAAAATGAGGGCAGGACTGAAAGGACAGTAACCCACATCTGACAGTACTTTAATTTTCCAAAACTCCAAAATCTGTTAACATTAACACAAGTTTTATTCAAGAGATAATATTTAAGAGGTAAATTCTAAACAAAAGAAAAATTTGCCAGTTAACCACCCTACAGTAAAAGTAGAAGTGGGTACCATTTATGACACATAAATAAATTCCACCTTAACGTTTCTAAATAAAGCTGTAATCACTTCTTTGTCATTTAACTTTTGCTATTTAATAAGGCTATGTGAATTGTGTTCAGAAACTTTTGACAACACGCACAAACTTCAAATTGAAGTACCACCTAGGATTTTCAGTTCAGGCCGAGTACCTGTAAATACCTAGGATCTATAACTTAAGACTGCATATTAATATATGAATTCAATTTGAATCACCTTCACTACGTTCACCAAAATTATTTTTAAAAATAATTAGATCAATGTTTATTATGACTTTATAACTCTCTCAAATTAAACTTCTCAATATTTAACATGGTAGATTCAAAAATAAATATTCAAGGCCTCTTTTAAAATTTTCTTTCAATATAATCCATGCTAATAACAAATGTTAAGAGCACTATCTGAAAATAAAGCAAAGTAGCTTTCTTCTAAAACTTACATATTACAATACAGATTGCATTCTGTTCCATAATTCTGATAATCTTTTTTGGTAATGAAACAATTTAGGATGACTCATTTAAGATGATTCATTTCTTGGGAAATCTTAATGGCAGTCACTCAACAAAATCATTCATTCTTGGAGTAACAAACACTCAAAAACTATTGTTGGCATTGACCAAGTTTCTGTTTTGTTTTTTTTTTTTTTTGGTGGTGGTTATTGCTTTAGTTGGCAATATCTGAATTTACGACAAAGAACATCTCCCATTAAGCCTTATGTGAAATATTACAAAATTCATACAGAAGAAGACTCATAGAGGCTATAAAGCTGATGTTTTAAATAACTCACCCTTGAAATGGGTGCAATTTTTAGAGGATATCCAATAACTTTTTTTGCTCTAAAAATATATGCCCCTACTTTTCAGTGTTCCCATTCAACAGGAGACTTGAGCAGCTTAACAGTTTTGCTATTAAAAAACCACTCTTCTTAACAAACCAAAAACGTAAAAGGAAACCAATAAAGGACATATTTTTCACAGTTAACAATAAATAAAAGTGCACTAAGTGTTCAAGTAGGGCACGTAGTTTAAAAACTACATGTGACTATTTGGCATAGGTCATCTTTTAAAGGCTCTCCGAGGGTCCCTGCCATTACTTATTGTGGTCATGACTGTTTGATTATTAGCAGCTCCTGGTAGCTGTGTATTGATAGGTCCCCGGACATTGCTTCTACCAGCATATGAAAGTTGGTATCCCCTTGATTCAGGGCCAGTTTGAAGGCTATTTCCTAAAAAAGAATACAAAAAAATCATCATTATCTTCAGAAGAGGTCTATAATATAATCTATGTAACTACACATATTTTAAGTTCCAATATTAATTAATTAATTAATTAATTAATGCTTTTAAATATTCGGGAAAACAAACTTCTTTTTACACTGGAAAAAAATGCTAGTTTTAGGTTTTTACAATGTATCAGTATTATAAATACAACTTGACATTGTGTTAGTAGTGGAAAAAAGCCAATTTGGGCAACAAGATTAGAAAAGGAACGGGGAAAAAAAAACATATGCACTGCTTATACTACAAAAAAAAAAAAAAAAAGGCAAAAAATGTTGAGTACCAACATTTTTGCTCAAATATGGTTAATTTTTCAAAACAGACAACATAATCCTTTTTTAGACAGCACAGTGTGATGATCAGTTGTGCCAAAATATGCAATCAGGTCAAATAAAATATCATTTATTCTAATGAAATCTAATGACTTTTTCTTAATAAAAACTTGGGAAAAAAAAAAAAAAAAAAAAAACCTTTAACAGGGGTTACAAGGACCTGTTAGGATAAAGGCCAATCTTTCAAAAAGGCAGTTAATAATATATGAAAATTTAAGGTGTTAATTTACTATTACTTTTCAGAACTATTAATATGAATATCAGCTTTCAATGTACCAACATAACCACTAATACTGTATCTATTATAAATAACTAGATTACAGAAATTTTATAAAAATAAGTGGAAAAATAGTATCAGACATCTTCACAGATACACCAGTCTTTTGTATTAGTCAATGTTCAATATTATATTCTCTGAAATTGGTCCAAATATTTATAAAATGTGTTCAGTAAATTGGCTTGCAAGTACACATTATTTGCCTTCTAGAAAACATTTGGAGATTCCCTTTTTATTGGTATTTCACCTTTAGTACTTACTTATGCCTAAAGATATTCTTTTCCTCTCAATCTTTCACACTTCCCATAATGTATATACCTAATCACAAATTAAAAAAAAAAAAAAAAAAAAAACTTACCCACTGATCCAAATGTACCTGTACCTATATTACTATTCATGGAATTAGTCTTCTGTTCATTGTGTGCCTTAAAAAAAAAAAAAAGGTTTAAACAAATGAAGATTAAAATAACACTCATTATTACAAACTTATTATACCCTTTTTAAAGTTTTAGTGGTTTTGTAAAATTATCTTTTAACAATTTTTTAAAAAATTTGTCCAAGTCCATTCAATGGTAAAAGATTCAAGAATGTTCCCCAAACCTTTTTTTTAGCTTCTATTACATCCTGTATTTCCTGACATGACTCCTCACTCCAAAAAATCTAAATGGTACATATATATATATATCTGTAATATTCTATGCCCTAAACAGACTCATTGAGTATTTTTAATGAAAGTTACTTTAAAGATTACTTTTTTACAATTCTCTTCATTACATTCAGGGTATCATAGAATTAGCCTCAGTACAGAATTATAGTTCACAGTCATATTAGCCCAATCATAAACATGTACTCTATATTTGGATTAATTACCCCTTTGTTCTGCGGTCCTCGATAATCTGGGTTGGGCTCACTGAAATTTGGCACTTCTGAATAAACCATACAAAATCTGAAAGAAAATAAAGGACAAGTTAAATAGACTTCTGAAATTAATCAACCTTTCCTTAATATTCCTAAGGTTTGGTAATGAAGAATTTAGGTGTCAAATGAATAACAAAATGCTAACTAATGCTATTCATTATAACCAAAGTCTCTAAAATCAGTATATCCCATTAAACATCAAATATCCAACTATCTACAACACATAAAACATTCTATTTCATATTTAAATTCTTCTATACTGAAAAAAAAAAAAATCATGACAAAGGATTTTTGGACACAAAAACAAATCTTTGTCCAGTTTTTCCAGACAGGCTGATGCTAGTGAACTGTGTTTAGGGTTCCAGAATGGTTTCTCCAGCAGTGGTGATGGATTTGCACTGATCCATTCACACACTCTCATCCAGTCCCTCTTTTGACCAATCACTTCGAATCTGCAAAGATAATCATCCAAGGTTAAGAGTGGATTCTGGGTGATAAGGACAGATAACTGGCTATATTAAGCCACCAGTTTATATCGGAGCTTATTGTGACTACATGATATGTACTTACTGACAAATATGTATTTTCTTAGTTCCTTAACCCACTAAAAAGAAACTAGAATCCATTTTAGGTAATCCTAAACTGACCCTGACAAAGAGCAGTCATAAGAAATTAAGTGACCTATGGTTCTTCATTTAACCAACCATCAAACATTATTGTAAATATCTCTGCATACATGAAGGTCAGGACAGGTTTGATAATACTGACCCTAAACCTTTCATAATATTTAGTGCTAATAATACCACTCTACATATAAACATGAGTGGATCCAAATTTTTTCCTCTAGCAAAGACAAAGTGTTACTTCAGTCTCTGATCTTTAAAAAAGCTTGTAAGCTCATTTTCATCATTAACAATTTTCTCCCAACAAAGTACCTCATCCTCTCAGTTTGAGTTTTTTCTTTTTGATGCCATTTATGACTTCTCTCTAAATATCCTCCAATTTAATGGACATTAAGCAGATGTTTAAGCATTAACCAATAGAATGGAAAAAAGATCTGGCTCACTGCCTGTACCATATTTTATGAGCACAAGCCAAATGACTAGGCTAACATGGAGGCTGAATTACCTTTACACCCCTAGAGAGGATGGTTTCTCCAGGTCTGGGTGGAGATCATTATCAGGGTAGCAGTGTATGGAAGCTCGCATTGCGGCTGCCTGCACCATACCTAGGCTGTAGATAAATAGAGGACTTCAGTTTTCATTGCTGCAAGTCCTTTTACCATGAGTACAAATTCACCCATACACAAAAAGAAAAAGAACATGTAAACTCATGGCCAGAAATTCATGCCTTGCTCTATTTTTCATGAATCACTAGAAGAGGGAATTCAATTCAAATGACACCTAAAAGATGCGTGCTTCTAAAACCTACCAGAAATAGCCCCACTGAGGCTGGTCTGAATTGCCGCTTTTACTGCTCTCTGCCAGGAAAATGGATATCCTCAACAGAGGATACTATACTAATAGCTGTTAAAACTAGTATCCACCAAAAAAAAAGCCAATTAAGTGATTTACAGTTTATACCTACCAATTATTCTGTAAACATCTGTAATTTATTCAATTGTACAAAATGCATTTTAATACTTACTCTCCAATTTTTTGAAGTTCACCACCCCTTCCAGTATAAAGTGTCAGACATCCTTTCCACATGGATGCGTATCTAAAAAGAAACGTTAATTCTTTAGAAAAATATGTATATTTCAGTCTATGTAAGTCAAATAAACCTTTATACTGTGTATTTTGTATTGAGATAGGAGTGGAAATCAAGCCCTCTGTAAATCAAATATAATTCTAACATTAACTTGCTAGTTACTAAAAAATACAAAGAAAATTATATCACCAAATTGTGACACAATTACTTAAGTTACAACCCTAGAAATGAAAGAAAACTTCCTTTAGCAAAGCAAGCATTGTTATGCCCCAGATGATTACATCTTTAGTCAGTCAATACAGGAAAAGCTTTTAATTGCAGATATTTAAGCAGAAGTTATTTTTAGGGGTTGGGACTGTGGCTCAGTGGTGGAGCACTTGCCTCATACGTGTGAGGCACTGGGCTTGATTCTCAGCACCTCATAAAAATAAATAAAATTAAGGTGTTGTGTCTATGTTATTTTTATTATTTTCAGCCACAAGATGTAAAAAGTTAACACCCCATGTTTCCTTTTACACTTATTGTCATGGTATAGCCAAATTTTAACTGCTTTTCTTCTACCTCCATAAGATGAAGAGTTCCCAATGAAGTGAGAAAGAGAACTTCTTTAGTTTTGAATTTTCCTTTAAATTGTACTCCTTAGCCAGCACAGTGGCACACAGCTAAAATCCCAGTGGCTAGATAGGTTGAGGCTGGATTGCAAGTTTGAGGCTAGCCTCAGCATTTAGCAAGAGACTCTCTCTATAAATAAAAAATACAAAGGGCTGGGGATGTGGCTTGGTGGTTAAGTGTCCCTGGGTTGAATCCCCAGCATCAAAAAAATAAATAAATTGTACTTCTTAGCCATTGGGCCCCTTAAATAGTACAGCTAATGAGTTTTAGCTTTTTTGACAAATGTTTAGATGGAAACACGACTGACTGCAATATAGGAAATACTTGAAAAGAGATACTGTTTTTTGTATAAAGTAGTTTTAATCACTGGAAAAAGGATATTCTGGGGGGTCAAAAAACTTCAATTAAGCTAATCCTTACCACACTCTCCCAGGTAGGAATTTTCTTTTGTGTAAATTGAGGATGTGGAAGTTTAAAAAACATAATTAGTGTCATAATGAGTCAGTGTGTGAGAATAAAATGTCTAAGTCCTGACTCTCATTTCCTGCTTTGATGATACTCTACCTCACTTCCTGAAGATGTTGTAAGACCTAGAAGATAGTATCAAAGAGCTCTAAGTTCCTACACCCAGGGCACTCAAATATTTCCTTGGATTCGACTTACTAACCAACATCAATCTCCACCAACTTTTCCTGTAGTTATTACAATTCTATTGATCACAAAAGTTCCCAGCTTCTGTTTTCAAGACACTTTCCTGGCCTTTTGTCTTCTTAAGATAAAGATTTGGCAAAATTTTTAACAGTCTATCCAAAAAAAAAAGTGCTAAATCGTTTTTTAAAACCACCAATTTGCCACCTGAATCTTCTGAATGAAGGTATCATAGACGTCTTTCTGCCAAACTTTTTCTATGTATCATTTTGGCCTTACCACATTGACCTTAGGACAGAAAATAGAAAAAAATCATTTTACAGAATGAGGCTTCCAGATATTGTCTAATTTCTGAGTACAAATTTGTACCACAGAAAATACTAAATCTTCCAATTAGTTTTCTGTCCACAAAAATAAGTATTAAAAAAAAAAAAAACTATTGGAAGGATTTCAAGTCATTAAAAAAGGAGGAGATAGAAATGAACTAAATATACTCAATTAAAGGTTTAGAAAAGATTATGGACTATACCAATCTACTAGAAAGACTCAAAGGCCAGTATTTTAAAACATAACTACCCTGTAAATTGGAGGAAGAAGAAATGAATTTCCTGTCTGAAACCTACAGAGTTTGCCTGCAAGGTTGGGCTGCATTCCAACGCAGCTCATTAATATTAACACCAAAGGGGCTCAAAACTTTGGAGCTGCCCACAGAAAAGGTATGGAACTTCAGTACTTGGCAGGATCCCGGGAGCCAGCCAATCCAGAATCTGCACTGTTAGGCTCACCGGCCCCCCACCCTCTTTTACACACCTACCCTCGGGTCAACCGAATAATATCCCCTGGCTGTATGAGACCTCCAATCTCATCCCACACGGAAATAGTGATGCTGCCCGTTTTATCTGCTACTTTGCACGATCTGACTTCATGGCCGTCTTTGGTTTTGGTCACGCGTCCTGTGAAGATTTAAAAATCAAAAGGGAGAGGGGCGTATTAGATTAACGAGGACGTCCGAAGAAGCTATTCCTCCTCCGTATTTTAATACTTTAGGAAAGAGGAGAGGCCGAGCCCTGGCTTCACACCGCTGTGGGATCAGAGCGCCGGCGGGGGCCACTGGGACCACGTGGGTGGGGGAGGGGATCGGGGAGGACGGGCAGGGGGGAGGGGAACCCCGGCTCGCGCCGGCGGCGTCCTTCCCTCCGAACCCGGGGCGCACATGGGGCGGTGGGGTGGGCTGCAGACCCCACTTACCTATCTCCAGGACAATAAAGACGACATTTAAGTTTTTCAGTCCGGGCTTAATATCTTTTATAAAAAGAGGTGGGTCGTTGACCCCATTCATATTGAGCAGGTGTGGCTACCGCTGCCGAGACGCGGACGGGAAGGGCGGGGACAAGGCTTCCCACCCTCCCGGGCCAGGGGCGAGGGCGGAGGGACAAACTGAAGCTGGGGTTGCCAAGAATGGGCAGAAAGCGGTTATTCAAGGGAACCAGCGCTGGCGGCACTGAGTCCAAATTGGGGGGAGGGTAAGAGGGGGTAAAAAGGGGGGGGGGAAGCGCTCACAAGTTCAAAATTAAAGAAAGAAAAAAAGAAAACAAAAAACTCGAACCACTCCGCAAGCCAGCCGGGATCCCAAAGGGGAGACCGGGAGGCAAAGGTAAGAACTGCCTTCTTTAGATAAAAGGAAGAAAAAAAAAAAAGGACAGTGAGGGGACACCTCTGCCCTGAGTCCCGCTCACACACACACACGCGGGCGCGCGCCCAGTCTATCCTGAACTCGGAGAAGGGATCGGCTGTGACAGCAAAACGGGAAAGAAAACTGCAACCGCACGCCCCGCGTCCCAAACTGCGACTGCCGAACGCGCCCGCGCGCCGGTGGACTACCAGGCAGCCACGCCCCTTGTGACGTCAAACGGCGTCGGCACGCCCGCCACCACGCCCGCGTGGCGCAGGGTCGGGGAAACCAAGGGATGGAAAGGAACCAACGACGACCCCGCAGCTTCCTTAGCTCCTCCCCCGGGGCTGTCATTGCTGGCCCCGCCCCGAGCCTGCCAATCCGCTTTCGCCCCCGCCCTCCGTCGCTGCGCAACGTCAATTCTTCCCTGCTTAACTTTGCTGCTGCAGGCTTTTACTACAAGCTGCCCAACGTCAGGGTCTTCTTCACTTTTTTTCCTTGCCACTCAGCATTCGGTCCCTAACCCATGCCCTTTGGTCCTGCGGTCACGGGAACGATTGAGTTTAGGATTCAGCGGGTGCAAAAGTATGCAATTGAATTAGAACAGGGCTCTGGAATGGTTAGCTGTGTTCAGGATCAAGGAAAAACGGGCTGGGATGGTGAATGGTTCCATGGTTGTAACATTGGAGTTTTCGGACCAGAAGGGAATTTGGAGATCAGCTCAGCTTCACCATTTTAAGCATATTTAAACTGGGATCCAGAAAGATAAGGGTTGTTTGATGAAGATCATCTAGGCAGCTCAACAGGCAGGTCTTCAACACAGACCATCCGACCTGGTCTTCCACTTTTCACTCTACAAAACAGAGAAGATAGACAAGCAGTTAAATATCTTTGCAGACAGGTTTCCTTCGTCATTTGACTTTTCTTTTAATTTACACTTATTTTTATACAATCAAAAGTAATCATATATCAGCTTCGGGAAACCCTGAAACATAACCTGAAGAAAGAAAAAAATGTGCTTTAGAAACAAACCTGGCCTTGAACTGTTTACCAGTTGTGTGACCTTTGGTCCATAATTTAATCATCAGAAAAACAGACCTGGGATCCCTACCTCATAGAGGATGAAATAGGATCAGTAAAACATTTAACTGGTGTCTAGCAAATGGTTGATGGATACTCAATATTTTCTACTAGCCAATTTTCTATCATTAAAGGAAAGAGTAATCGCTTAACACTGATCTTTTCATGGGTCCTTTGTAGGGAGTGCTAATTTTAATCCCCATTTTAAGGATGAGAAAACTCACCAGAAACCACATAGCTGGAGAATGATCAAACTGGGTTCTGAATGTAGGCAATCTTTACTCCAGAGGTCTCCCGCTAAGAAATATTTTTATATTTTAAGTTCAGTGGTGGGATTATTTAAAACGATGGAAGAAATAAGGTGGTAGCAAAAGGACAACTAAAAATTAATTCTTAAAAAAAAATAAGCATCTAGTTAACTGATCATCAACAGAAATGTTGGGAGGCATGTCAAAGAATTTGTATGTAAGAAGCATGCAAGTTTTTTCTCCTTTCTGATTATCTGCAAGAATAGTTATATTATTACCCTAAAAAAAGTTTCAAAAATAATCACAACATTAGTAAGAGAGTCAAGATTTTTTTCTAAAGAAGCAGAAGCTTCCAGTTCACAGACAAAAGGGCTCAGAGTGCCAAAGACAATGATGTAATATTGGAAAGTGGTGTAAAATAATATGATGAGCATGATTTCTACATCAAATGAAAACATGCCAGTTAATGTCAGAACTAGGGTCCAACCTCAGGTCTCCCCCAGACTCCAAATCCAGAAAAGAACTTCCTATTCACCATGGTTATCTGACAGACACTTCAATCAGACATTCCTCAAAGCTTATTTTTAATGCAGGCAAAACACTCTCATATGAGCAATATTTAAATCAGAACTTTAAAAAAAAAGTTTGATGAGTTCTTAAAAGATACAAACAGGAAACCAATTAAGAATGTTAAGTAGATTTGTGGCCAAGTTTTTGGCAAAGAAAGTTAGCCACTCCCGATATTCTCAGTTATTTACCCCCAGAAAGAGGAGATTATGTAGGGTTGCTCAGACTAATTATGTTGACATTTTATAAAGAGGAAGCAGACACTTAGGAAACCAAGCCCAGCAAAAGCAGAAGCTAGTGCTCTGCTTTTGCTGGCCCAGCCCTTCCCAAATCTCCCTCCCCCACTATACAGCTCAGCTGAACATCTCCTACTTCCTTCCCTAGTAACTCAGCAGTTCTCAGAAAGGAAATGGCAACCATATGCTTTTTCATTAACCAAAACTAAAGACAGCTTTGAGAAACAAGATAGTGCAGGCAGTATTGGAACTTTTTAAGTTAGGTTAGTTGGTTTCAACTACTCCCAAATCACTCCCCAAAGGTGATGGTTAGTGAAAAGAAAAAGGCGATGTGAAGAACAATCACTAGGCAAACAACCTTTCCCAATATTAACGTTCAATTACATAAACAAGAAGATCTGCCACTCAGTGCACCCAGTTAGGTAATAATTATTAAAATTGCTGATTTTTTAGGATATTCACACAATTGCTTCACAGTCTTCTGGTCTTCTGCCTTCTAAAGCTTGTGTGTTCTTTGGACCTTCTTTGTTTTTCACAGCCAAATATAAACTTATTCTAAAATGATGGCCCAGAAACTCAACACCATAAATTTTCATGAAGGGATTGCTTAGTGAGACTCAGTATGATACAGAAAAGCATCCACTAGAATTCTATATTAAAACATTTTCAATATCTCATTGATAAAAGTCCTCATTGATAAAGATTTCATGTAAATTGTGTCCAGCACCCACTACCTATACTCACTTACAGATTTTAGTTTCTGGCGTTATTAAAATCATTCCCACGTGGCACTATCCATTTATGTAAAACAATTACAAGAAATGGGCGAGGTAGTGCATGCCTGCAATCCCAAGGGACTCAGGAGGCTGCAGGCAGGAGAATTGGAAGTTCAAAGCCAGCCAGCCTTAGCAATTTAGCAAGACTCTGTCCCCAAAAAAGAACTGGGTATGTAGCTTAGTGGTAAAGCATCCTGGGTTCAATCCCCAGTACTAAATAAAATAAAATAAAATAAAAAAGCAAAAAAATAAAATAACAACCACCACCACCACTACCAACAAAAAAAGAACTAAAACTATTACAACATCAAAAATACAGCTCAACAAGGACTGTTTGATAATAGATGGTTAGTGTGGTGAAACTAAGAATAAAAAAAATTTAGAAGAACCACAATGTTCTCATGTTACATAAATAATCCACTTTGTAACATAATTGGCAAGGTAAAAAAAAAAAAAAAGTCTTAATTTTCTTTAAAAGATTTAACCAAAAGACTCAGAAATAATGTTTAGTTATAAATGCAGTAGTAGCTACACAAATCAGAATGACCAATGCCTACACACCCTGAGCATCTGCTCTGTGCCAGGCCTATTATATTTACAAGCACTTACCACTTAATATGTTACTTAATATGTAAAATGATTGTTCTAATTTTATAGTGAGTTATGGAGGTATGATTTTAAATTAACTGTACATATAACTTTTTCTAAAAACAAGTTATTTGTCCTAACATGTCCCTTCTTTGATTATCTAAATGGGTAATTTAATTTCTCAAAGGTTTTGTAAATCACCATGACAAATTCAGTAACATGTGATCCCCGGTGTCTGACTGTGTGGAGGCAGTGAAATCTACTTGTGAGAAATAACTTTGTAGTTTCTCTTAATCCCTAAACAGATTAATTCAAATCAACTGATTATCTTTTTAATGACAGAGGCTTCTACATTCTCAAAAGCTTCTTACAAGTGTACCATACTTCTAAAAAGTTGCTCAAATTTATCTTTTATGAAAAAATAAAAATATTTCCAGCAGAACTAACAGGGAAAAAAAAAAATATATATATATATATATATATATATATATATATATATATATTTTTTTTTTTACTGGTGGAAGATTTATTTAACTGGTTCAGATATCATGGTCCTCATACTTTAGTGGATATTGTAGAAAATCCAACATATCACATATATAAACTGAGCAGTAAAGGTTTTTGCAGAATAAAAAGTCCTACAGAATTCTAAGAATACTGTATGTAACTAGATGCTTCAAAAAAAAGTTATTAGTGTTTGCTGATGTTCCCAGAACACTGGGAATGAACAGATGAATGAATGAAGAAAACAGTGTGTAAATCTAGCTTGCATGGTCTCAGAGCCCTACTCTTTAACAGGCCCTACAAAAAGTATGTGAGAGATCCTATCATCATGCCTGACACATGTTAGAGTGGACTTGAGGACTATACAGAATTCTGACTTACTATCATAGTTTCTCTATAGTAAAAATAGATGCTCTCTTATTTTGGAGCATTAGCAAACTCTCTCTCTCTCTCTCTCTCTCTCTCTCTCTCTCTCTCTCACACACACACACACACACACACATACACACACACACGTAAATCACCAGGAAGAAACAATACATGTTTCCACACAAACCCCTAATTAAGAGCATTTCTTATATGAACAAAGTGTGTCCCAGGTGGAAGGATGCTTCCAGATAAAGTACTTACTTGAATCCTTCATTTTGTGTATTAAAGAACACAAACTGGGAGATAATAGGATTACCACCTTCCTCTCCTAATGAACTAATGGATCTCAGTCATAATCACAAAAGGCCGCTAATATCACAAAAAGAGAGACAACCAGTTCAACCAATTAAATCAGAATCCCTCAAGGTGGGACACAGGTATTAACATATTTTAAAGTTCCCTAGGTAATTTATAATGTAACTAACTCTGAGAACTACAGCAGGTAAAGCAATTTGTTTTCTCAGAATTTTCTTTCTCTTTCTTCCCCACATACTTCTTAATACTCTGGAACAATGTTTCCCTTATACTAACTAGGGAAAACCTGTACTGATGAATTAATTTCTAGGAGTGAAATAATTGAGTATTTAAGACTTCTGATATATATTATCAAATTACATCTTGGGAATTTAGAAGAGACTTACACTTCCATTTGGTCTTTATATAGGCATTAAACTTAATTCATTAATTTATCCAACAATTTTTTATTAAACAATCAATAATGTGCCAGCACTGAGACTGCATCTGTAAAAAGTCATACAAAATCCCTGACATCATGGAGCTTTCATTCTAAGGGGGCAGAAAGACAATAAAATAAATAAATTATATAGTATGAGAGAGCATGATGAGTACTAAGGTGAAAATTAAGCAAGGGAGGGGAAAGAGATATTGCAGGTAGAGATGCAAAGAGTGGTCAGAGAAGGGGATACTTGGGTGAAGATACAAAAGAGGGAGCAAGCAACCCAGGTGGATGTCTGAGTTTAGACAGTCCAGACAGAGAGCCATTGAAAAGGTATGACCACATCTGGCTTTTTGCAGGAACAGAAAGAAGACTGCTGTGGCTAGAAGAGTGAACAAGAAGAGAGTCTAGAGGCTGAGGAGGAAGAGGGGGTGTATCATATATGAGGACATTTTTATTCTGCAACAGGAATCTATTGGAGTGTTTTGAGCACTGATCTGACATGCTAACCTGACTTAGGAGTCACTCTGACTGTTGGCTGAAGAACAAAAATAGCAAGGGTTAAAAAGAGGAAAATCAGGAGATTTCATATTGATCCACTTGAGATGTGGAGTACAAGGGTGGTAGCAGTGACCATGGGACAAGATGATCAGCATCTGGATCTCTGTGGAAGATGGAATCACTGTGTTACTGAAAGCACATTATGAGAAAATGAGTCAAATATGACTTCCAGATTTTGGGTCTACATAACTAGAAAGATGGTGTCATTAACTGACATGGAGAAGGCTGCAAGTGGAACAATTTGGGGAGGGGGAGGGTTGTAGAAAGACAAGGAGCACCATTTTAGATATCAAAACTGAAGGTTGTGGTGACCTTGACAAGAGCAGTTGCCATGAAGTTGGGGGAGGGCAAAAGTCTGAATGGATTGAGTTTAAGAAAGAACAAAAGTGCAGGAATTAGAAATGTCAAGGAGGTATGCGTCAGTTCTTCCATGAAGCCTGCTGCAGAGGAGAGCAGATATGGAGTAACAACTTGGTGGGTAGTGGGACAAAAGGGATTTTTTTTTTAAGAATGTGAAACACACACACACACACACACACATACACACACACACACATGATATTATGACTGTAAGCGGTAGGGCCTAATCCAGTTAAGGGGGGAGGGTCAGATCGCTGGAGACACATCCTTGTCTTTGAGTAGGTGAGAGGGCATGGGAACTAGAGCCCTTGGAGAGGGGTTGCTGGGAGCAGAGACAGATCTTCTGGAACAGGAGGAAGGTAGGCTGATTAAAAAAAAAAAAAAAAAAGGTGTGTGTGTAAGTTCTGTGTGAAACAAGCAAACCCATCAATTTAGAGTGAAGATGGGAAGGAGGTTCTGGTAGTTTGCAGTATGAGGAGAAATAGTGAAATGAATATAAAATAGTGATTGGGGAATGTGGGAGACTGAATGAACCAGGCAAATATATTATAATTTTAGAAACAGACTGAAGTCTCACTTGAAGGCAATTAACAGCCAATTTAAAGTTAGACCACTGCACATGGTATTTTTCATCAGACACTTGCATCTGTGAAGGTTTAGGACTGACAGGCTGGAAATTGGATGTAACCAGTATTGCAGTTTTGACAAATGATAGTAACATGTTTTTTGTGTGACGTCTGTTGTATAAGTCTTTCCTAGTTTGTGATTTGCCCTTTCCTTTTATCTGTACTTTAAGTCCAGAACTCTATATTTTTATATGGTCAAATATGTTTTCTTTTCCTATGGTATTTTCTATTACTTTTTGATGAGGTAGTCCTTCCTCTTAAGGGATGATATAAATGTTCTTCTGTACCATTTCCCATTTGTTATAGTTGAATTTTTAATTCTTTAATTTATCTATATGTATGCTGTGATGCAATAATCTGATATAATTTTCATCAAAAAGTTAATTTTATTAGTGTTACTTAGAAACAATTCCTTACCCTTAGATTTCCAATTCATTTCTGTGTGGGTGGGTGTGTGTGTGTGTGTGTGTGTGTGTGTGTGTGTATGTGTATGTATAATTTTTTTGTACTGGAGACTGAACACAGGGGCACTTTGCCACTGAACTATATCCCCCACCCTTTTTATATTTTAGTTTGAGACAGGGTGTTATTATTTAGATATCAAGCATCCATCAAAAGCCCATGTATATCCCAGTGGCTTGGGAGGCTGACGCAGGAGGACTGAGTTCAAAGCCAGCCTCAGCAATGGCGAGACTCTAAACAACTAAAATACAAAATAGGCTGGGGATGTGACTCAGTGGTTGAGTGCCCTTGAATTAAATCCCGATACAAAAAAAAAAAAAAAAGCTCATGAGACAATGCAAGAAAGTTTTGAGGTAAAAATATTGGGTTAAGAGAATCTTAATTTAATCAATGCAGTAACCCCCTGATAAAAATTAACTAGGTGGTAACTATAGGCAGGGAGGGTATAGATGGAGGAGGTTGGTCATTGGGAGTTGTCTTGGGGTTTTTATTTTGTCCTTGTTGAACAGAGTAGTCAGTCTCTCTCTCTCTCTCTCTCTCTCTCTCTCTCTCTCTCTCTCCCTCCCTCCCGCCCTCTCTCCCTCCCTCCCCTGCCATTGAGCTGTCTTCCTCCACCACACTCTTTCACCATGATGTTATACCTTTCCACAGGCTCTGAGAAATGGAGCCAGCTATCTATGCACTGAGACCTCTGAAACTATGAGCCACAAAATAAATTTTTTCTCTTCAAAACTGACTAAAACACAGGTTCTCCCTAAATTGATGGGGGTGTCTTGCTAGGTTGCTGATGGTCGCACTAAGTTCCTGAGGCTGGCCTCATGCTTGAGATTCTTCTGCTTCAACTTCCAAGTTGCTGGAATGACAGGCATGAGCCACTGCATCCACCTTGAAAGGTATTCTCCTATTATACTTTTCTATTTTATAAACTTAAGTTCCAGGTTTTTGCTCTCTTCTTGGTCATTATTTTCTCTGGCTAGTCTCAGTATTTAACATGCTTTAACTATTACATAATTCTCCAGCATCTAACAAGGCAAATACCAACTTCCAGTCCCATTTTTCAAGCATTCTTTAACCATTATTGCTTACTTTATTTAAAAAAATGTTATCATGATTTTAAATCCTTGCATGTTTTGTTTAGAATTGGAAAAAGCCTAAAAATTACTTGGGACATACTGATTTCTCAATAATGTTCAAGTTCCCCTTTCAGAAACATGCTATGATCCCCTGTTCTAGTATTTTGAATTTTACTAGCTTGATTACTCACTCATGTTTTTACATCCTCTAAATCCCCTTGAGGTCAAAGTTTTGCTTTGATTTTGATTTTGCTGGAATGTTTCCTCATGTAAGTTCTCCTGAAAGAAAAGAAGGTACCTTCTTATACTAACACATCCAAAAATGTGTGATATTTTATTCCTCACACATCTTGAGTAGTTACAGAAGAGTTATACTGTAGTCCTTTTCTCTTAATATTTACCATAAGGGTAATGGATTCTCTTGAAACTATGAATATAGAAGAAAAAACATTTTTAAATTATAAATGTCAAAAGGGAGAGGTTTATTAAACAAGTTAGTGTATCATTGGTAGGGTAATCAAGGCCTATTTTCTAAATGAGGTAAATATACATGTCCTGATGAGAAAACAAGAGCATGTAGGAGAAAAAAAAGGAAGTTGCAAGATTGGGGGGTACAGCTCAGTGGTAGAGTACTAGCCTAGCACATGTGAGGCCCTGGATTTGATCCTCAGCACTATACACACACACACACACACACACACTGTATGTGTGTGTATATATATATACACACACATATACTACAATTTCTTTTCTTTCTTTACTGTGCTGGGGATTGAACCCAGGACATCAGGCATGCCAGACAAACACTCTACCACTGAGCCACAACCCTACCCCCCATTTCTATACTATATAAATGCAACAACACATACCAAATATTAATGAATTACTATGGGGATTAGAATAAGATGTGGGACAGAAAAAAAAAAACTGTTTCTGTTTTACACATTTTACATGATTTGAAATTTTAAAATTGTCCTATTAATTAATAGGTATATGGCTTTTTGCTATTAATGCCTATATTTATTTCACCTTTTTTAAAAAGTCTTTATTTCACCTGACACTGTTAATCCTACTCCCTACTGTACAGTGGATGCTTTGCCTCGCTTAACTATTCCCATAATGCACTGTACTTATCCCAATATAATACACTATACTTATTCCATTTATAGGAATTTTTGTTTTGGTTTTGGTACTGGGGACTGAACCCAGAGTTGCTTTACGATTGAGCTACATCTCCAGTCCTTTTTATTTTATTTTTGAGGCAGGGTCTCCATAAGTTTCCCAGGCTGACTTTGAACTTGTGATCCCTTCCTCAATCTCCAGACTCACCGGGATTACAGGCATGTGCTACTGCATGGGAGAGGAATTTTCACTTTAATTAATGTACACACTGCCTTTTTGTCTATTTCTTCCAACTAGAATGAAAAGTTGTCATTTTATACCTTATAAAGCACATGTTCAGTAGGTATTTGTTAAAAGTTTCTGTATGATTTGAAAGGAGATGTGTACCATCTAGTTGACTGGAAAGTAAAAGAGCTGTCCTCAGAAGGTAGAAAGGAGAAGTGAGATGCAGGTAGAAAGTCCTGATGGTGAGCTGTGTCCATTGGGTGGGTAGTGAAACCCCATGGGAATGGTTAACCATCTCAGTAGGGCAAAGGGAACAGACAGAGACTAGTGTGAGAAACTATACAAGAGCAGTAAGAAGATAACCATCCTTCACTATTTAGGGGAATTCCACATTGACATAGGGAAATATTACCTAAATGTCTTTCTCTAGTGACTTAGTTGTTTAGCTATCTCTTGTGGGTGGGATAAATAGGAGTGGCATGGAACTTTTGAAGGGGAAGTTGGAAGGCAAATATTATTGTGAAAGTCATAACTGAATCGTCTAGAAGGCTTGCTGCTGAAAGAAAGAAAACCCCCAAAATATACATCTATATGCAGAGGCTTAAAAAAACTAGAAGTTCATTTCTTCTTCATGGTATAATCTCAAGGTGAAAAGCATGGGTCTCTTGCAGACACTCAAGGACTCAGATTCCCTCCATTTTCTACTTCATAGTTCCCTAAAATGACCTCATAGTCAAAGTTGGGTTGTATCCACACTCAATGTTCCAACCCATAGAAAAGAAAAGGGAGGAACTCCAACTCAAATGACTTCCATTATAAGGTAGAGATGACCCAGAAAGTACACACTATGTCACTTTATACATTATTCCAACTTACACCCCACAATCACATCCAGCTGTGAAAGGTGTTAAAGATATCATTTCTAGCTGAGTGGTCATGTATCTCATTTTATCTCTATTTCTATGGAAAAAAGAAGGTATCCATTTTGGAGGAGAAGTAGAAGTATTCACCCTATTCAAACAAACAAACAAATATTGTGTTCTTAGTTGACTTGAAATTTTTAGGGCTGTCCAATTATGCATGTGCAGTACACAAGCCAAGGATAATACAGGGAAATTAAAGCTAAATGCATTCCATTTGGAGAACTGTCCTTTATTATGAAATAATATTTCTATTTTTATATTAAAATATCTTTAATGAGGTGGGGATGTTGATTTTTTTTAAGTAAAGTAGATTTTTTTTTAAATTTTTCAACTAAAATAGAAATTACATTAGTATATCCAGAAGGTAACCATTCTTAAAATCCTTAACTGGGAACCAACACTTCATTTGACAATCAAACACAAAGGGTCAGCAGAGGGGCCAGTAGATAAGACTGTTACTATCCCTACTCCTCCTTCAACATTAAAGGTGGCTTCCCACCCTCAGAGTAAGTTTCTTAAACTCTCCTCACCTGACACAGCATCTCCCTGTCCATAGTTGGATAGGTCCCTCCACCACTAGATATCCATGGTGTACTTGGTCCTGGTATAGCACTCATCATACTGCAAAAGTTCATATTTCTGTCCTCCTGCTTGAATATGAGCATGTCAAGAATAAGTACCATGAACTCATTAAAAGTATTATCTCTTTCCAATATGAAAATATCTTTATTAGTTTGCTAGGGCCACCAAAACAAAATACTAAAGGTGGGTGGCTTAAACAATGGAAATTTATTTTCTCACTGATTTAGAGGTTAGAAATCTAAGGTGTCAGTACACTTGGTTTCTTACGCCTTTCTCCTTTGCTTGCTGATGACCATCTTCTCACTGAGTTCTTGTGTAGCCTGTCCTCTGTGTTCATGTGTCCCTGGTCCCTTGGTATGTACAAACTTCCTCTTGTTACAAGGATATCCACTAGTCATATTGTATTAGGATACACCCCAAACAGCCTCATTTTAACTTAATCATGTCTTTAAAGACCATTTCTCCAAATACAGCCATATTCTGATGCATTGGAGGTTAGAGCGTCAACACCTGAATTCTAGAGGCATACATTTTAGCCCATAACAGCATCTTCATTATTTTTTGCTAATTATAAAATTAAACTATATTTTCAAAAGCAAATTATACAGAAGTGTGTAAGTAGAAGATCTAGAAATAGCTTGCACTGCTTACCTAGCATGTGCAAGGCAACCCTGGGTTCAGTCTCTAGCAATGCATAATACACATACTTTCATGCGCACATGCACACACACACACACACACACACACACACACAGAGAGAGAAGCTTTGTGCAAGAAATTTAAAGTCTCCTATCATCTTACCCCCTCCCCAAAGCAATGGTTCCCAACCAGTAGGACTGATCAATGTTTCTTGAATGAATGAATGAATGAGCAGTTGTGTGGTCCTGACATTATAGCTGAAGAAATGAGACACCAAGAGGCTGCACAACTTTTTAAGGTCATTAAACCAAGTAATAAAGAGAGAACCATAATCCAGTTCTGCCAATTTCTATCCAATTTTCCTTCTAGAATCCTATTCTACCTCCTTACTTATGTTTATTTTCAACTTTGAATACTTATGGGCCTCATTTCTTTTTTCCTTTTTTTTTTTTCTTCTTCTTCTTCTTTTTTTTTTCCGTACTAGGGATTGAAATCAGGGGCACTCAACCACTGAGCTACATTCCCAGCCCTATTTTGTATTTTATTTAGAGACAAGGTATTACTGAGTTGCTTAGCGCCTCACCATTGCTGAGGCTGGCTTTGAACTCGCAATCCTTCTGTTTTAGCCTCCCAAGCTGCTGGGTTTACAGGCTTGTACCACCATGGCCAACATTTTTAATGTTAAAGGAAGTAAGCTGAATATTACTTCCTTAAAAGTTATCAAACCTGATTAAGTTGCTTTTTACTTATATTTGTCCTTGCCTTGGGCTCTTTATACTACAAAAACAAATATTCACTCAAATTAGTTTTCAGGCATGAATAGCAAACATTGTCAAAACTTCATGTTTTAAGAACAGTAACTACTTACTTTCTTGATTCTGTTGGCTGACCATCTAGGAGTGACTCCTGATGGTCTTTTCTACACTCACTCATGTGGATCCACTGAGTGAGCTATCAGATGGCAGCTCACCTGAGGCCAAAGGACCTAGGTAGGGCTCACTTATGTGCCTGGAGATGGGTGCTAGCTCTGCACTGGGGCACCTCTGCTCTTCCCCAGGTGTTCGGCCATCCTGTGGTGTTTCACATCAGACTTTGCATCATCATGACCTCAGGGTTCCAAAGAGGCAAGTAGAAGCTTCAAAGTCTCCTAGGCCTAGACTCTAGAATTAGCATAATGTCACCTCTGTAACATTCTGTACATCAGAGTCAGACACAAATTCAATTGAGATCCAAAGGGGGCAAACAAATAACTTCTGCCCGCTTATTATTTCCCCAAATTGTATTGCTTCTTTACTATACTACTTCTTTGAAGATGTTATTACTTTATATATGTAAAATAGCCACATTAGCACTGATTATAATAATTTCCCTAGTGACAAAAAGCAAATTTCTTTTTTTTTTAATTATGGAAGGACTTAAATATTCCCCAACTATAAAAGTCTAATGCTAAATACACTTCATTCTAAGTATGTTTACACAAGTAAATACACACAAAATCACTCTCCATCTACGAAAGCACTTCTTACCACCAGAGCTTCATATGTGTATTTATTTATTTTTTTTAAATAGCAGTGTGTATTTATATTTTTCAATTAAACTTTTCAAATGGGAATAATTTCAAGTAGTATTCTTCTCTCAACCCACTACTTATGACACTAAAAGTGAATTCCCTAAGCAATTTTATAGTAAAACGAATCCTAAGAAGCTTCGACATGCTCATAGCAAACATCAAATAAAATATAAATTTGTTACTCTCTTTATGAGATCTCTTTTGAGTAGTGGCCCTTTAAAATCTGGTAGTATATTTTATAGGTTCTCTTTACTTCCCTGAGAATTATCAGAATCAAGGACTCGGGTAAATATTTTGATGACAGATTGTAGTTAACATATAAAAGGTTGCAAGAACTACACAAAACAGACTTCCAGAAACGGAGAGTGTTTTAAACTTCTAAGACCTGAGAGAAGATTTTGATATTGGGTCAATGAAGTGAAGGTGTTGTCCAGTTCTACATGTGTGTAGAGGAGGATACTGTTGCAGGGTCTGAGAGGGAAATTAATATTTTTAAGCATGTTCTTTGTGTCAGGCACTTGGCATACATTCTCATTTAATCATTACAAGACCCCTCCAAAGTAAGATTTATTATCCACATTCCATAAATGGGAAAATAAAGACTATAGAGAGATTCCAGTCCACAACTACTGCTGAGTAGTACTAAAATTCCAACCATATTTCTCTGGCCTCAAAGTCTCAACATAAGAGAGCATGTTATAATGTCACAAGACATAAATCACTCTAATTAAATGTAAGCCATCCTGGGTATTATCCTTCAAACACAGTGATCTGCTTAGAGATTAAATTTTAAAGCAAAGTGAATTGAACAGGGATCAGCCAATTGTGGCCCCAAACCCTTTTGTGGTATTGCCTAAGGCTGCTTTCAACAGAGGCGAGCAGTGACAGAGTCCACATGATCTGAAGAGTCCAAAATATTTATGACCTAACCCTGTACAGAAAAATGTGCTGACCTATGGTATAGAACCTTTCTTGATCCATATCCAGTGGTGTCCCAGGAAGAGAAATCTGAAGTCTAGCAGACACTGAAAAGAGGTATGTTTTATGTTTGCAAGGGGATCTGCTGACTTTGCCCTATCTTGGAAATAGAATAGTATTTTATAAAATCAGTCAATTCACCTTATCCTGATCTCTTACCTATTAAGGAATTTCATCATAAATAGCATGGGCTAAGTACTGCAACAACTGAAAACATGTATGATGAAAACCATAGATAATATGGTTGCTATGAAACTTAGCCATATTATAAATCAGTTATTTAATATTCTGGATTCAAAATCACACAATTAGAGGCTGGTGTTGTGGCTCAGTGGTAGAGCGCTTGCCTAGCATGGGTGGGGCACTGGATTTGATCCTCAACACCAAATAAAAATAAATAAATAAAATAAAGGTATTGTATCCATCTACAACTAAAAAAATATTTTTTAAAAATCACCACAGTTAGGAATTTACTTTGTGTGAATCTCATATAGGCTTGATTATACCTGAGAGGCTTATAAAACCTGGTTTTTAAACTATACAAAAATAAAAAATTAAAACTCACATTGAACCAAAAAGACAGACAAATGAAAAATGTTTAACTGGAGAAATCAGATAACCAGACTCTCAATCGATATCATTTTATTAGCATATTTCATTCATTAACTGACTTCAAAGAATAAATGAACTAAATTGATGACAAAGGTTTACACACTTCTGATTAATTATATTTACACTGTGTTACTTATTTGATTTTACACAAAAGAGCAAAATATGACAGAAAACATAAAAATCTGCATGAAATTTTTTAAACGAGCGCTAGAAAGTGGAATAAAAGACAGTTTGTTCAACTGATTGGGTTGGACTTATTAACCACTTAATTTCCAAAATAACATAGAAGTAGCAATTTGAGATGAATCACACACACACTCAAAAAAAATAAAATAAGAAACAAAATTTTAAATAGTCAATTATTAAAAAAACAAATATTGTGGGGTATTTTTTGTACTGGGGATTAAATTTAGGGGTATGCTACCAATGAGCTACATTCCCAGCAGCCTTGTTTATGTTTTAATTTTGAGATGGTCTCACCAAGTTGCCAAACCTGGCTTAAAACTTGCTATCCTCCTGCCTCCACCTCCCAAGTTGCTGTATTATAGACATGCGCCACTACAAAGGACACTGAAAATAATTTTTTATGATAATAACTTTTGATGATGATGGTGATGATGATTATGTACTATATATTGAATTCAGGGGTGCTTTACCACTGAGCTTTTCTCCAGCCCTTTTCATTTATTTATTTATTTTTGAGACAAGGTCTCACTAAGTTGCTGGTTCTAGCCTTGAACTTGAGCTCCTTCTGCTTCAGCCTACTAAGTTAAAAATATTTAATAATTGATAAAGTCTAGCAGACACTGAAAAGAGGTATGTTTTATGGGATTAAGGTGTGTGCCATTGCTTCCATCTCAAAAGTAATAACTTTGTAAAAGTAAAGATTTTTTTTCAATTTAAAAATATTGAGGACATGGCAATAATGAATACCCAATTTTAGTTTATTTTTGTGTGAATATATATTTATATATTTACATGTATAAATGTTAAATATTAAATATATTTTTTAACTTTATGACAGTTTTAGATTTACAGAAAAATTACAAAGATCATTTAGAGCTGCCAATGTGCTCCTCAACCAGTTTTCCTATTATTATTGTCTTAAATTAAGATAAAACATTTGTTATAATTAATAAAACAATATATGTTTAACTGAAAGTCCATATCTAAATCAGATTTCCTTAGTTTTTACCTAATGCCCTTTCTAGATTAGCCTGAACTGTCCTTCCCTGAATCAAATGTTGGCAATGGTAGTGGGTTACTGTGACTTGGTTAATTTGGGCCAACCCTGGCGAATCAACCATACATGCGCTACACTTAGGGGTAGAGTTGAATGAGGTGGACAGGTCAATCCCCGTATTCACTGCAATGACTATGGTTTTCTGATGCAAAGCTTACTAAGACACAGCAAAAAGAATTCAGTGAAACAGAAAAATTTGCCTAATCCTGAATGCCAGAGATATTCATGACACCATTTTTTCACATTCTTCTTGTTTGTTTGTTTGTTTGTTTGGTACTGGGGATTGAACCCAGGGGTGCTTTATCACTGAACTACACCCCCTTTTTATTTTTTTATTTTTTATTTTGAAGCGCGGTTGCTGGGGGCCTCACTAAATTACTAAGACTAGCCTCAAACTTGCAATCCTCTTGCCTTAGACTCCTGAGACGCTAGGATGACAGGCCTGTGCTACCACACCCAGCTTGTTTCACATTCCTAAAGGGGATTTCTGGAAACTTGAAATTCCCAAGATTCAGAAAAAACAGAATGATTTACATGGTTTCTTGGCCTTGTCTCCATTCCATTGGTAGACGTGTTGTTTTCTATACATAAGATCATGCTCTACTGTTACTTTTCTTTATTTTTCTCTTTTAAATTTTAAAAAAATCACTTTTTTAAGTTAAGAAAATGCATTTACATGATGAGAAATTTAAAACATACTGAAGTTGTGTATAGAAAGACTTCTTTCTCCTTCCTGTGCTTTCCAGGCACCCAATTCTCCACTCCCTTTGACCACGGTTTCCATCCTCTTGTGTACCACTTCAGAGATAACCTGTGCTTTTATAAGAAAAGATGTACATATGTCCTTTCCCTCCACCTCATTTTATAACACTCTTTTGTACCTTGCTTTTATTTTCCTTATACTATATCCTAGGAATCTTTCCATAGCCATAAAGAACCTACTATCTTTTTTTTTTTTCAGAATTCATAATATTCTAATGAGGGACTTACTGTCATTTATTTATTAGTCCTCTATTGATGGACATTTGAGTTATTTACAATTTTTTGATACTAAAAACAAAGCTGTAATGAATAGCTGAAACAAATGTCATTTCACACATGTAGGAGGATGCCTGTAGAATAAATTACTGCCTTTTCCATCTTTCTCCAAAATCTCATTTCCTCTCCAAAAACAAGTTTTGCACTGGGTAGGAGTACTCACTGAAACACTTTAACATCTTTTGTTTGTTTAATATAAAAGAATTGTTCCTGTTACAGACTGAAACCATTTCCAAATTATATATTCCACATACTAATTTATGCAGAAACTCTACGGCCTCACTAAGAACCATCCATCACTTTCTTAGACCTTTACTCGTGTTAACAGAACCAGCAGTTGGGGAACATGTAAAATAATAATACCATTGACTACATGTGAAACAAGCCGAGCACAATGCCAGGAAGATGTGATAAGCAAGGAGTTGTCTGGCCTTGCTCGGTAGCCTAGCAACTTACTCGGTGGCCTCAGAACCCTTTCAATTTGACTTGACATTTCAGCAGAGTCACTAGGCTCATGGCCATTCTGAGGAAGCTTGTATATGTCCAAGACTGTGTGCGCATTTCCTGTCAAGAGGTCTTGAAATTGCAATCCCTGGGATATTTCAGCTGATTTCCATTAGTAGGGGTCAAGAAAGCCAAATGCATTCTTTTCTAGTTACCAGTCCAAAGCAGAAGCCAGCATACTCTGAGAAAGTTCTAAATAGTTAGACAATTGAATATGGATTATACTATCCCCCATGACTTATCAATAAAAGCTTAGTCACGCCTCTCAGGAGCTAGTGATGGCATCCACAATGGTAAAATCACAAAAATACCAACTAACATTTATTGAGCATTCACTGTTTGTCAAGCACTTTGCCAAGAGTTTTACGAGCCTCTTTAGATTTCAGAACAAATTTACAGCTAGGATCCAGAGGAAGCCTACCTCTTCTCTTTCCATGTCCCTCCACCAAAGTAAACTCTGGTGGTGGGCCCTCTCATTTGTCCTAAGAGCTACTAAAATGAAAAATTTCTTGCAAGAGTGAACACAGCCAACTGGAACAGTATTTACACACCTTTTTTTATTGACCATGTTATATTCTTTACAGGGTAAAATTTTTATGAGGAGCGTGGAGAGCTCTGTAGAGGTTGTGTTCACAGGGTGGGGGTGGGGAGAATGCCATCAAGAAGAGGGTTTACACTAAAGGGCAAAGTTGAAAGTTAAAGCTTAGTTTGCTTCAGAGTAGTACCTGGAATGTAATCACAATATCACTGCTCTCTCAATTCTAAATTCCCTTACGACTGCATGAGAAAACAAAAGCCAGAATAGATTTTCCAACCCTGAAATATATTGATAATAATTAACTTTATTTAATGGTTTATTAAGTAGCAGCGTGCTCAAGGACCAGTAACTTCTAATCAATGCATTAGAGAGTCCTCAGAAGTTGATTAAGGTGTTTACGAGTGTTGTTTGGGCCTTTTAAAATATCATCAGCTCCAAGACCAGTTTCATAGAGATATGCTTTTCAAATGATTTTTTTTTTTTTTTTTTTAAGGTTTGGTTCTGGGTCTTTAAGCACAGAACAAGAGTTCTTTCACAGAGGCATTATTTACCGAGTCCTAAAACCACTCGGACTGAAAAAAATCACTCAGAATTGCCGAGAGGGGTCAGCAAGTGGCGTGGAATGCCTGAAAAAGTGGGACACATGGTTAATTACACAAACTAGCCAAGAGTTAAACAGAAAGCAAAAGCAATCTCTCTCTCTCTCTCTCTCTCTCTCTCTCTTTCTCTCATCTCTCTCTCTCCCTCCTGTCTGTATCTAGTTTGAAAATCTATCATTTGCAGCAACTTTTTTTTTTTTTTTAACTTCTGAGCTCCCACAGTGCACTGGGCTGGGCTGTATCACTTATGGCCTCTCTTGACTGGCTGAGTCCAGCTTGCTAAATGAATGTCTGGAACTAAGGGAAAAGAAAACCTTGTGGGGTGCCCCACATAGCCACTGGATATAGGCCCTAACCAAAAGCACACCACTGGGCTGCAGCTACCATGACCTCTCCAATATTTCCAGAGAATTACCATGAACTTTACTGGAAATGAGCTGCCTTGTCCAGTCAGAGCTCATTCTCTCAGGAAGCTTAGAATCCAGTGGATTTCACAACATTTGTAACTTCTTGAGAAATGTAAAATGAATTTCCAAACCTTTCCTCAGGCTTGATGAGATTCCCAAGTGATTGCAAAAGTGAAAATAAAACCCAAAGACATTTTGTATCTTGGTATTTATGAATAAGACAGGAAGTGAAAATTGTATAGGAGAAAGCTGGACTTCATAATTATATGGATTTTTTGGCTTTTAGTAGAATCCACAGCCCCTATATGGGAGGAAAAAAAATCATCGGGAATGATACAGGTTTAATCTCCTCCTATACTTCAGCAATTCATGGGAAATTAGGGCTGACAGGAATTTAAAGATTATTCCACGCCTTCATTTCACAAATCTGAGCCCACAAAGATGTCACTCACTGATGGGCACTCAGTTCACAAGGTAGAAAGAACACTAGGCTTAGACTGAGAGAAGTAGAACAGAAGTTAACCTACAACTTTCTGGTTGTGACTTTCAGACAAGTCAGTGAGTTCAGTTTCTATATTGGCAAATTGAAGAAATTTCAAAATTCACATGCTGTGACTGTTGCTCTGTTAGTTGGAGGATCAGTGGAGTGGCACTAGAAACTTGAAGGTACATGGCTCTAGCAAATTCACAAATTCACAAATAGTGGAGGAAGCCACCTTTAGAAATAAAGCAGAAAATGATAAGTTTATGATGGAAAAGTTTTCAAAATATTTTTTTTGTGTGTGTGTGAGATCAAAGAGAGCTACCTTTCTACTGTACTCCCACCCCAAAATCCAAACAAAAGAACACAGTGAGAAGTGGATTACTTATAATTTCAGGTGAATATATTTCCCAATACCTTTGGAAAGAATGTATGAAATACATACAGGTAGGAGCATGCTGATTCTCTTTTGACACTTAACCAGATATTGGTATAACCCATCAGTGTATTTGAGAGCACTCAGAATAGCAAGCAAAGTGAGTTGGGTACAATATCTTGGAAGAAGATCTGATCAGAAATGTGGAAAAGGCTAAGCAAATGAAATAAGGATGATTGGCAAGAAGGAAAACAAAAAGAATCCACCCCCCCCACCCCCCCCCCCACCAAGTGCCAGAAAATAGCAAGGCACTGTGCTAACTTTATGCACTTCACTGTATATAAACCTCTCAATCACCTCACAGAAAGTCAGTGCTATTGTCTCCAATTTTTCATATGAGGAAACTGATGCTCAAGAAGTTAAATAACATACAAATTAGAGTTAGGCATTGGATATGTATGACAGCAGTACACCTCCAGAGCCTGATTTTGCAGAGTTATATTTTATTTTACTGACATTACACATACATATAATTTAAAGAATCAGTTCTACAAGGTTTGTTTTGAAAACAACCTACTTTTCATTCACTAGAGGCAACTCTTTTCATACCCCATTCAAGCCCACTACCCGTTGCTTAATAAGGTATTTCCCTCTTTTTTACTGAATAATGTTTGTATTTTTTGTTTGTTTGTTTTTGTTTTTGGTATTAGGGATTGAATCTAAGGGTACTTAACCACTGAGCAACATCCCCAGTCCTTTTATGTATTTTTAATTTAAAGATAGGGTCTCAGTTGCTTAGGGCTTCACTAAATTGCTGAGGCTGGCTTTGAACTTATGATCCTCCTACCTCAGCCTCCCCAGGCCCCAGGATTATAGGATTGCACCACTGTGCCCAGAAGAATAATGTGTTTTAACTGTTACTTTGTATGTTTTCCCTTGTCATGTAGCTCTAAAGAGTGAGGAGTTAGCCATCCTTCTTTCTCATTCCTCATTCTTATCCTGATCCCATTCTCTCAATATGGTCATGCTGTGGTTTTCATTATATCTGATAACAATATATTAATGAATGAAAGTTTTAATATGGTATTCTTGGATGAACATCTGTTTTTATCCAGGGTTTGGAGCAGTTGATGGGCCACTTAACCTGGAAACTGAAATCATAAAATATTTTTATGATTTTTTTCTTTGTTCCCTATCATCTGTTTTTTTTTTTTTTTTTCTTAGTAACCTTTTCTTGGATGTTGGACTCCTGGATTGCTCCTACAATCATAATATCCTAGCTCTCCTACATCCTTATATTAGTCTTTCTACTCTTTGTCCTAGGAGACTTCCTTAACTTTATGTTTTAGGACTAATATCAAATTTCTCATTTCTAATGTCATATTTTTAATGTCTAGGTTTTCTTTGAGCACACTGAATATTCTTTTTATAGATAATCCTGTTATTATTTCATATCTTCTCTTAGCTCTCTGAAGATAAAATAGTTTGTTTTTAAAGTTTTCTTTGGGCAGAGTGTATTCCCTTCAAGTTGTCTTCTTCTGTTTTTTGTTTTTTTTCTCTCTCTCTTTCATTAATAGGCTTTTCCCCTCAAATATCTAGCCATCCCCGGCTGTCCAGTTTTATTTCAAGAATGGGCCATTGAGAAGAGGAGGTGGCTTTCCACTGGGTTTGCTTTGGGATGAAGTGACACAGGTCAACATACTGGGCCAGTGTCTTTTCTCTCAGGCTGATAAGACTTCCCAGAGAACACTTCCAGCCTTCTGCCAAGAAGGTGTAAGCCTGGCTAACAGTGTTCTAGGACTCAAGTGAAGGAAGAAAGTGGAGGAAATCTTGGTGCATGATTTATAAACACTTTTTTTTTTTGGTGTGGAGGGTGAGATTGAACTCAGGGTCACTTGACCACTGAGCCATATCCCCAGTCATTTATTCTATTTTATTTAGAGACAGGGTTGCACTATGTTGTTTAGTGCCTCTCTTTTTGCTGAGGCTGCCTTTGAACTCGCAATCCTCTGTCTCAGCCTCCTGAGTTGCTGGGATTACAGGCATGCGCCACTGCGCCCAGCTTATAAACACTCTTTTATTTGTTTTTTTTTTTTTTAATTTTTATATATGACAGCGGAATGCATTACAATTCATATTACACATATAGAGCACTATTTTTCATATCTCTGGTTGTATACAAAGTATATTCACACCAATTCGTGTCTTCATACATGTACTTAAGGTAATGATGTCTAACTCATTCACCATCATTTCTATCCCCATGCCCCCTCCCTTCCCCTCCCACCTTTCTGCCCTATATCAAATTCATCTATTCCTCCCTTGCTCCCCCTCCCTACCTCAGGATGAATCAGCCTCCTTAGTCTTCAGTGTCATAGCCCTCAACCTTTCTCATTACACCAATCCAGAGTCCCTTTGTTATTGTCAGCAGAAAGAGATAGAGAGTCATCCTGCTACCCGTAAAAGACAGGTGTGGTGAGTTAGGGATCTACTAGCTTTTTTCAAAGACTCTGTGCCAAATCCCCTACTTAGGCACTTAAGTTCTACTTAGTTCCTAGTTCCTAAGGTACCTGATGCTCCAATTTTTTAGAGCTGTACATTGCTAAGTTGGGCTGCCTCTCCACAAGTTTAAGATTCAGTTTCTTGGGTGTCCTAATTGAGCTACTACTCATCTATCTGCTTCCCATTTTCTAAAATTTTATTGCTGTTGTCTTCTATCTCATTCCCTTTGTCCTTGTGCATTTATGTCTTGTTCAAAATCATTTTATTGTTCTCTTGGCTGGCTTCAGGAGTGGAGAGATTTGAATGCTTCTGTTCAATCTGACAGCTTTAACTGAGCTTCCGCAGATGCTAAGCTATTATCTATGTTATAGTTTGTGGAGCTTGTCCTATTATAGAAAGGGATTCTAAATCTGGTAAACACAAATGCAGTCACTAAAAAAATATGATAGCCATCATTTGGAAAACATGTCCATCAGGACTTTCCATTGTTTTTTGTTTGGATTCCATAAATGCTCACCAGTAATCACCTGGAACCTTCTAATTATGTGAAACTCAGCATGTCTAAAATAAAATTTATAACCTACCTTACAAACTATGAGTGCTACAGTGTTCTCCTGCAATGGGCACTGTCTTAGTAAGTACTACCTCATCTTTTCAATTACTCATTCCAGAAACTTTGGAGTCATTCAAGCACCTTCTTCCCAGCCCAAGTGCTACCTGTGAATATTTACGGTATGCGTCCACTTCCCTCCTTCCCTACTGTAAAGACCCTAGTGCAAGCACACAGTCCTTACCCCAGACTTCTTCAGTCCTAGATAATTGCCCTGCAACACTTTCAGCCTCTTACCTGTCCATTCCCCACACTGCAGTCACTGCCATCTTTCCAAAGTGCAAGCTGGATCTTGTTCTATGTGATCTGCTTTAAACCTTCAGTTGTTTCCCAGAAGACAGACCATCCTTAGCAAGGTTTATATGACCTGCAGGGATTGTGTTGCTCCCTCTCTGACTTTCTGCACTGTGGCACCTCCCAGCCAAGAATTCTTGCTTTTGATCTTTTCTCTGATGCTCTCCATCCCCCAGCCCCCCACTTTCTACTCCCTACTGCAAAGGACCCTTCAGGTAAAAGAGCTCCAACCTAACAGCTGCTCCCAAAGCCTAACTGCCCCTGCAGTTGGCCCTGGTATTGCTTGCTCATTCCGTAGGTCTTGGTTAAGTGTCCTTTCTTCAGGGAAGCCTGATGAGGTCAGTGTCTGTTTTTAGTATACTCATATAGAAACATGCTTCATTTCTTTATCTCACTTATTAATTAGGCTCTCCATTTTTATGACTATTTGATTAATATCTGCCTTTCTTAACAAAGAATGCATCTGTTATTTCTCACCACTATATTCTCAGGACATGCTTAATTGCTGACTGTCTGTTTTGTTTTTCTATTTTCTATTTATTTTGCAGTGCTGGCGATCAAACCCAGGGCTTCATGAATGTTAGCCAAGCACTTTACCACTGAGCTATGTTCCCAGTTGATTGTCCTTTTTAAAGTTGATTTTCAAAGAAAAAATAATATTTAGCTGAAATATTCCTCAAAATTGGTATTTTGACTATTATGCAACTTTTCTTATGATGATTCAAGGTCATAATCATTAAAAATACTGTAAAGAGTAAATTTCTTAGTTTTTTTTTGAGCATATATGGTTAACAATTGTTACATTAAATAACCTAATGATCAGTCAGAAGGAAAAATGAGAAGATTTTGAAATTTTCAAAGGAAATTTGAATTGCTTAATGCTCAGCAGAAGAGCATAAGATTCGTTCAAATACCACCTTCAAATATAGGAAGTATTGAAAAACAATAATTGTTATTATTGCCATTCTTGAGAGCTTATCACCCATCAGTAGTAAGAAAGAATTTGAAATACATTATCCCATTTATTTCTCACAATAACTCCCTGAGGTAGCTACCTGGTAGCATTTCCATTTTATCAATGAGGAAACTCAGGCAGATTAAGAAAGTGGCCTAGAAGTTGAGAGTCCAAGTGCTTGCAATGGGGTTCACACTTTAGGCAGTCTGGCTCCAGAGTTTGTGTGTTAAATCCCTTAAAGAGAAAAGTGATAAGCCGTTATTTTCATGAAGCCAGATAGTTTCACCAAAGAAAAATTGTCTTACATTTGGGAGAATCTTCGTTGGTACGCAGAAAGAACTGTTTAGAAGCATTAAACATTGGAATAAGTTATTTCACAAGTAAGCTGCATATCTATTTTGATTATAGAATGGATAGACATATAGCCCAGAAGAGTCAGTCGATAATATCTTTAAAGGTAGTGCTTGCAGCCAACTCACCATTTTTTGAAGTATCCTCCAACTTTTCAATTCTGAAAGATTGTTATTGCTATCTTTTGTCTCCGACCTTTTTTCCTGGTTGAAAGTTGGACTACCATAGTCAACTCTGCATTATCCCAGGGCAGCTTATCCAGGGGCAAGTCTTGCTTTACTGAGTTTAGTAGTCACTTTGCTTAATGACTTGCTGTGTTAACAACTTGGCATGCCCTTCATCCACAGTCAGCACCTACTCAGTTTAATTACTTGCTTTGTTGACATTATGCTATCTTCAGGGAAAAACTGTGAAATCCAAAACTTAAATGTCTTAATCCTTGTGTGCTGCTATAACAGAATACTTGGAACTAGGTTAATTTATAGTGGACAGAAATGCATTGGCTCATGGTTCTGGATGCTGGAAAGTCCAAGATCCAGAGGTTGGCTTCTAGCTAGGGCTTTCTTGCTGTGTCATTACATGGCAGAATGGCAAGGAGCAGACAATAGAATAAAAAGGGGCTGAACCTATCCTTTCATAAGAAACCCACTTCCTTAATATTGGCATTAGTCTACCCACAAGGGTGGATGCCTCATGACATATTCACCTCTCATTAGATCTCACCTCCCAACACTGTCATATTGGGAATTAAGTCCCCAACACATGACCTTTGGGGGACATATTCAAACCATTAAAATTAACTGCCTTCACTATTAGTACCATTCCTCACTCTTCAAAAAATATAAGATTACAGGGCTGGGGTTGTGGCTCAGTGGTAGAGCACTTGCGAGGCCCTGGGTTCGAGCCTCAGCAACACATAAAAAATAAATAAATAAAATAAAGGTACTGTGTCCAACTACAACTAAAAAATTTTTTTTAAATATGAGATTATAATGATATAAGGAGAAAGATACAAAACAAAAATATGAGGAAGTTAGCATGGTCAATACAAGCATTTGATGAACTCAAAAACATGAAAAAAAAATGACACAAAAAAATGTGACACAAAAAGATGACACAATGATTCAATGCATCAGAAAAGCAAGAGAAAATACCAATAGCATATTTAGAAAGACTAAATTGTTCTTCATAATGATCTTGAGGTTGGCTTAAAATATGCTAAGCATCCTTTGAAGAATTTCTCTGATGAAGTTGATTATGTATAGGGGCTGCAGTTGTGGCTCAGTGGTAGAGCACTTGCCTAGCATGTGTGAGGCACTGAGTTCCATCCTCAACACCACATAAAAATAAATAAATAAAATAAAGGTATTGTGTCCATCTACAACTAAAATAATTAATTAATTAATTAATTAATTAATTAAAAAAGAAGTAGTTATATACAATATATAATATTGTATTTTTTATATATATATATTTGGTCCTGGGATTAAAGGTTAAACCCAGGGTTACTTTAAAAAGGACTTACATCCCCAGCTCCTTATTTATTTATTTAGAGACCTGGGTCTTGCTAAATCGCTGAGGGCCTTGCTAAATTCCTGAGGCTAGCCTTGAACTTGTGAACCTCTTGCCTCAGCCTCCTGAATAACTGGTTGTATTTTTAAACAAGTAAAGAATCCAACTTAATGAAGCAAACAGTGTGTGTGTATATGTGTGTGTTGGTAATAGTTTTGTATAGGAAAGCATGCTAGAAACCAGGTCCCCATATCTCTTTCCTGGATTCTCTATGGAGTGGCTGCTGACTCAGTCCTGCTCCAGGAAAGCCTTTACTCTGTCATGGGCTGCAAGACTGAGACTGATAGCTTACTCTTGCTTTTGAAGAACACTCACCAAAGGCCTTTAGATCTTAAAATCCATGTGTTCACCCTCGCCAAATGCTGAATGTCTGCCTGTTTTATCTGAGGGGGAAAAAAAAAGCCTTCCCCTACTTCTCTATTGAATCACAAGAGGAAGGAAAACAAAGGATGAATTGTGTCTCTGTCTGGACCCTAGGCAAGTTCTCTGCAGGATTGTCTTTGGTTTAGCTAACTATAAGAGAATCTCACAGTAAAGAGTTTAATCTGTCTTGTGGAATTTGAGACCAAAAGGTCAGGAACTCCTCTGTACGTCAGCCTCCCCATGGGCTTCCGTAATGTTTTAATAAAAGAGAGCATTTGATACATATAACCAGTTAGCAGTTTTGATTGTCTTCATAGGACAATGCTAGTGCCCCAAAATGACCAATGACTTTCTTGCCTGTAAAGATGTACATGAAGATGTGGGTGTTATCATTCCCTAAATACACTGAAACTCTCATGAGGTTTGGTTGCCTTGGGAATTATTAGTTTAATTCTGTCTCACCCTCAAGTTCACCACATGCTTTGTCTGCAGAAACAACATGAATGATGTTGTACAAACAGTCTGAACCTGGTTCCCTCACTTGACACCCGTCCCTCTCCAGACGATAATCTTTGATGAGGCCAAGGGGATTATGACTATCTTTTCACTGTTGCACTAGAATCTTTGTCATAAAGGAAATGCTCAATAACTAGGCAGATGAATGAAAAATAAATTTATGACTTAGGAGTGACTGTTTTCTTCAAGATCCTAGAAATGCCATTTAATCCCTCTATTCCCAAATATGGCTGTACTTCAGGATCACCTCGGGAACTTTAAAAAAAAAAAAAAACAGGAATGAGTCCTTTTATACAAGCATTCCCAATAGTAGTTTATAAAATTTCTGCAAGTGATTGTGATGTGATGCTAAATTTGAGAAGCAAGAATTTAACCTATCTGGCCTCAGTTTTCTCATCTAAAAATAGTTAACGCTGCTACCTCATTAGATTTAAAGATCAAATGCAAAATAGTCCAAAGTACTGTAGCAAAGAAGGGACTGTGTATGACTGTCTAAGGCAGGACAAGAATGGAGGGCAACCAGATAGGCCTGCCAGAAAGAACACATTCACTATTTCATAACCCAAATGCTTCTCTGTGACACAGACATGACTCACCAGATTCTTAGATTTAAATAGGATCTGAATGTCTCCTGAACAAATCAACCAGTCACCTCTTTGCTTATAAATCTCCCACATCTCCCTTCTGCTAAACTTAGAAACAAAGCATTTATTTTACATAAAATGTATGGGAAAGTTACTGGAAAGACCTAGTCTTTTGGAGCAAAGATGGTGATTTGTTCCTGACTTTATTTCTCCACTTGCTCAACTGTCATCACTGGTCATTCCAATCCCATGTAATTTGACGCCTTTGGGTTATTAATGTTCAGTTTTGCATTAAAACAATTGTTGCAGACACCTCTGCGTTCCCTGAGTCCCCTTTATTGCTTCTGGAAGCCCATTCTCCAGCTCTGCACACTCAGCTCCTAACCTAACTGGTCAATCCCCTTCTTCAAAGAACTACCTGTGGGCTACAGGATATCCTAAGGCAGGATGCACTGAGAGCCAGAAGTAGGTGCAGGAGAGTTGGTGTCCCTCTCCTCATCCCAGGACAGCAGATGGCCAACCCCTGGGTAGTAGAGAAGTATGAAAACCCAGATGACCTCCTTGAGGCAGAATAAACTCTACAGTATCAATTACACTCCAGATCTCCCACGCAGTGATGCTGAGAATAAAACTTTGCCTATAATTGCATCCTTGCTGGGCTACTTCCTCCTCCTATTCTACTCCGCCCCCCCCCAACTCCTTTTCTGGTTCCATGTTCAAGAGCTTCATTGATAATCATTGGCCCACAAATCTTCATTTCTGCATCTCTTCCTCATAACATCTTCTTCTTCCTCAACTATAGGTATTATAATTTTAAATAGACTTTCATTTGCATTCACCTGATTCCTGCATGGCTTGTGTGACTATGGGTCTATAATAGTTAAGTGAGCTGATTTCTTCTTTTGTGATTTCAAGTTTTTTGCCCTTCCAGTAATTCTCTTTTTATGTGTAATTTACATATAGGAAAGTGTACAGATTTTAAGTATTATAGCCCAACAAATTTTTACACGCATACACACCCATAAAATCAACTCCCAGACTGAGATATAGAATATTTTCATCACTGAAGGCTCCCTGTGCCTCCTCCCAGTTGGCAGTAACCACTCCCAAGTAACCTCTTTTCTAATTTCTATCATCGTAGACAAGTTTAGCCTGTTTAACACTTTTTATAAATAGAAACATCCTACATGTGCTTTTTTTGGGTCAAGATTCTTTCATTTGACATTATGCTTGGAAAATTCATCCATGTTACATATATAGTTCATTCTTTTTCATTGCTGTGTGACTTGCCATTGTGTTAGTATACCCACCATTTATCAACCCATTCAATCATTGTTGAAAGTTTGGGTTGTCTGTAACTTGAAGCTATTATGAATAAGGTGGCTGGGAACATGGTTTACATGTTATTTGGCAGAGACAAGCACTCATTTCTCAGGACTGGAATTGCTAGGCCACAAGTTGTATAGTTGTCTAGCGTTAGTCAGTGCTATAGCAAACATATAAACAGTCATATCCGTGTACATTTCCACCTAGTTGATTATAAACCTTTTTAATTAGTTATTTTTTTCTCAAGTTTTATTACAGTATAATTTTTACACATTAATTTATCCCTTTTTTAATGTAAAGTTTTAAGAATTTTGATGAGAATTACAATTGTGTAACCACCACCACAGTCAAGATAATTGATCACCTTATCTTCTATTTCAGCATAGAAATGTTTGTAATTTTGCTGGATTGTGTATGATTTATCTCCTATTTGTCTATTTTTTAAAGAAATTTTCTTGTTTATTCTTTCAGATGAACAATAAAATTACTCTGCAAAATGTCAAAACAAATATTTTTACTTTCTCATTTAAAAAGGTAAGAATAGCTCTTGAGTTGCACAGGTCATCTTAAGAATCCTGGTCACTTACATGCTGGATGGTATTAGGAAAGCCACTATCTTCTCTGATAATCAGTTTCTTCTTCTGTAACGTGATCGCTATAAGGGTGCCTGCATCTGGGATTATTGCAAGAAATAGTGAAAATAACCAAAATACACTGGGTGTTTGCTACTTGGAGGCACTGTTCTAAGCATTTTGTAGTGACTTACTTAAATCTCACCACAATCCTATAAAGTATGTATTGTCTCTTTCTCACATTTGTAGAGGTAGAAACTGAAGCACAGAAAAGTTTATTGCCCAAGTCCTGGTCAGGCCAAGAGTCGCGTGCTGACTATAGCACTGCTTCTCTATTTCTGAGCCCAGAGTCCAGCACAAAAGATGCAGATGTGCTGACTTTCATTATCATCGTTCATCTTCTTTATTCTCCCAGTAAAGTTACATAATTGTCTTCATTTGAGCCTGCACACTTCTTGTTAAAGCGACTCATAAATATTTTATGCCCTTTAGTTCTATTGTGAATGGGGTGTCTCTTTTTCTCATTACATTTTCCCAATGTTTATTTTGGGATGTAGCAATAGCGGTGGACTCATTTACACTTTAACAGCACCTCAGTACCATTTAAAATGCCCGCCAAACAGCAGTCTCAGTTATGGTTGGTGCTCTTTTAATATGGAATAAAGTTAGTAGCTAGGCAATGAGGAAAAAAATGGAGATTAGGAATTTCACTTTGGTCAAAGAAGAAAAGGGATGGGGTTGTAGAAAGAAATAAGACACTCAGCTGAGAATTGAACACACAAGTCCATAGTACATTCTGCCTCCTTCCTCAAAAAAATTTATTCTCAAACTCCTTTTTTTTCATAATTTCAAACCCTATTTACAGTATAAGTTGACTAAATAAAATTGTTAATATCTTCTCACCACTTGGAGAATTCTAAGACGAACAAATACTTTTTCTCTTCTAGGTGTTCACGTTTTATTGTTCTTAGTCATTCGATCAGGGGGAAAAAAAGTGTTTGTTTATTTGTTTTTTAAGCTTAGTTTCTCTCAAACAGAAGCTGAACATTGTACTTATTTGGGGTAGGGAGCTTGGGTAAAATATTCAAATGTTTTGATTTTTGTGTAGTACGGAGGTCAGAACTTCTGAGGACATTTTAATGCCAGTAAGATATGACTACGTCAATGTACTGGAATGACTGATCCACTATCAGTCAGGGGCCAATGGGAAAAAAATGCTACACTTAAAGTTCTAAAGTAGAATAACTCGAGGAGGTTAATCAAAGGACTTGTTTACAAAAAGTGTGGGCAGGGGTGAGGACTGGAAGGGCTGGTGCAGCATACCAAGATCATTATGGATGAAACTTGCCACCACAGGCCGGAGGGAGGGGTGATAAAGCAGCAGAAGACCTGTGGATAAGGCTATGTTTTGAAGACCCCAAAAGGACAATCATACCTAAACCAACCCAATAAACCTAATATGCACTCAAAGCCTAATATGGAACAAAAAAAATAAATATTCCCTTATAACCACTGGAGGCATGTCTCTTGACATTAGTTAAATGAAGCACAAGAAAACTAACTGATGAATTAATCAAGACTTGAGATTTATAAATGACAAAAACATAAGTAAAACTAGTTTACATAAAGAAAATAATGTACTGGAAATTCAGGAGTGTAGCTGGCTTCAAATGTAGCTGGATGTAACTAAAACAATAGTAAATGGGGAACCCTTAATCCTCAATTTCTCTCTCTAGATGAGCAAACATGAGGAGAACCCTCACCTCCTCTCTTAGACTCTTCATTCATTTCTCCAAAGAGCAGGAGGTATGATCTGGGTCCTCCAATACATTGGTGCAGAAGGGGTTAGAAGCTCGACTCATCAAACCATTAGTCATAGCTTGGGAGAAAGTCATCCAACTGGGGAATCCAAGAAAGGAACTGGCATATGGGCATGATTCAGCTCCTCTGGCACCCTTCATTACATTGATCAGATTGTTTGTCTTCCATTCTTCTCTCCTGCCTTGAGCTAAGCACGCTGCAATGGAGGGTGAGATCCAAAAGATGGCTGCCATGTTGGATGCAAATCAGATGAACTAAATAGAGTGTTAGTCTTTTGGGTAACAGTCAAAAGCCATGAGCTCAATCAGCTTCTCAGTAATGAAACTATTTTTTTTCCTCCAATTACTTCTGCATCTCCCTCTAAATTTGTTCTGAACTTAGAGGAAAAGAAATATTATGTATTGGAATTCTAAAAAGCCCATCAGCAGTTTTATCAAAACCCTTTCCTATTCTTTCCCTCTCTCAACAATATTTTCTTCTCTAGGCTTCATTCTCAGATTCTCCTCCTTTGGAGGGTAAAGATGGCAAAAGGGAGTTTTAGGTTTATATGTTCTTGAAGCTCACAATTTCTGTGAAAACTGAATGACTCTTTTATAAAAACTTAAATATCATGGGGAACTTTTTCATTGGTTCAGCAGGACCATGTGTCTGACCTTAGACAAGAATGGAGCATCCTGATTGGCTTGATTACTCCAGTTGCTTGGAATGGGTCAAACTCACCCAAGTCATATGGAATAAGAATGGAGGAAGGGACTACACTCATGGGCAGATTGAACAGAGAGTAACTGGCTTATTCTCAATAGAATGATGTGTTAGTAAATGTTTTCTTTTTCTTCATATTAGTGGTTGTCAACCTTAGTTACACATCAAGATCACCTTGGAGCAAACCACCCAAGACCAATTAAATCAGAGACTCTTGGGAATAAAGACCCAGGAATGAGCATTTTTTTTTTTTTTTTTAGTTCCAAGATGTTGCCATTATATAGCCAATGTTGTCCAACATTATCTTATGTAGGATATTATTTCTTAGTCTGGGGCCAATTACGTAGACCGTGGGTCTTGTTCTGTAACTAGCTCTTGTTATTCATCGTAGGAAGACTGAGATTAGAGGGGGACTCCGTGAAGATGAAGCAGTGACACTGCTTTTTAATCTTTCTGTATTTTTACACAAAAACATACCAGACAGAACAACTAGATAGAAAAACTAAAAACCCATGGACGATATATGCAACCAAACTGGGTGCAAGATATGCCTGTAAACCAAGATATGAGAGTAGGTGATGGCTAACCAGTGTCTGGGTGTCTGAAGGATGAGAAACAAAACAATCCAAAAATTCAGATGCCTCCCAACTTACGATGGGATTGTGTCTGGGTAAATTCATTGTAAATTGAAACTAGTGTAAATTGAAAATGCATTTAATCCACCTAACTTACCTACCATCACTGCTTAACAACACTGCCCACTGCAGGGCTTGGCACGTTACATTGTGATCCCATGGCTGGCTCGGCATCAAGAGACAGTAGCATAGCCCAAATTGCTAAGATGCTTTCTCACCATAATAAAGTGAAAAAATTGTAAGTTGAACCATCATGAGCTGAGGATTGTTTGTGGTAGATTTGAGAACAGCAGCTCTCTTCTAGAACAGAAGAGAAACTCCTGGGGGTAAAATCAAAGTGAACTCAGCAGGAACAATACAAAAGAAAGAGGGGATCACACCAAAGTGGGAGAACAGAGTCAGAAACATTCACAAAATAGTCACCCTAAAATATGACGATCAGACACTTCGCTTTTAAAAATGATTGTCGCAGTAAAATTTCTGAAAATTTTCACTTCATCTTTATATGCTTCTTGTTATTTAATACTTTATTTCAGAAAGCACATATTGCTAGAACTTTGAGCATATATTTTGTAATATACAACATCTGCAGAGTGCATTAAATATACATATATGTATATATACAACATACAAGTTAAAAAGGACATATATGTTCATTTTAATTAATAGTTTAAAACAGTACTCTAAAATACAAGTGTATGAACTCTCTTATATATCCAAAATGCTGTGCAGGTAGGATCCATCTGGACAATACCAAAGTCAATCCCTACATATCTTGTGAACCCCAACCAGATAATCAAGAAGGAAGTAGGGCCTTTTAAGAAAAACTGTATGAACAAAAAATGTACTACACCATGCCAATTCTACAGGGTCAAAAAGTTTAAATCAGTATTTTAATCAACCTGAAAAAAAAATCAAGTAAGAATCAGGAGAAAATGAAAAAAAAAGGTATTGAGAATGAGAGAACACCATAGTGTAGGACTAACTCAGCTGCAAAAGGGTTGCCTTAAACAAGCACCTCTAAAATCAGTTCTTTCTGTTCCCTTTGCTCTTAGCGACACGTGAGATGCTTCAGAAACTTACATAATTTCCCACAGTCTCCATGTGTGATTCTTGCCTTCTTCATCCCTCAAAACAACATATCAGAATTCAGGCGAGAGAATCTCAAGTCCCAGTCTTTTAAAAAAGAAGATCTTGGAAAACTTCAGCATGGCTGTCATCCATAACTATGCAGTGATTAAGGCTTTCCCATCAGAATAGACTATGTTTTACTGGTGACCCAAGCATTTTCTCCTTTTGTGTCCCCAGGCAAACTACAGCTCTAAGCCTCATTTCCCCCATCTGTAAAATGGGTTAAAGATGTGCCCATCTGTATCCATCTGTGCCCATACTGTTATGATAATAAAATGAAATAAATTTTGAATTCAGGACAATGCCAACAAAATTTGGCTAATAATTTACTGGTACCACAATCTGTGTGGATTCAATACTCTTGTGTGAAAAAAAAAAGCCATTGAAAACCACTAATCTAAATAGTCTTAAGTTTCATTCTTAGCAAAATTATTTAATTGTTTATATATTTCCCTCATTTAGTATTCAGGTTAATGCAGTATTTATTATTCATTTAAAATATACATATATAAGGCACATATAAATTTGTTGGTAACTGGATAGAAAAGGTATTAGGTTTCTCTTTGTTTTTCCTTTTTGATACTGGGGATTGAACCCAGGGATGCTTACCACTAATCCACATCTCCAGCTGTTTTTTTTTGTTTGTTTGTTTTTTGTTTTTTTTTTAACTTTGTGACAGGGTCTCACTAAATTGCTGAGACTGGCTTTGAATTTGCAATCCTCTGTCCCAGCCTTCTGAGGAGCTGGGATTACAGAAGAGCAGTACCACCACACCCAGCTAGGTTTCTCCTTTTTATTTAAATATTTTTTAAATTACAAGGTACTTCTGAAACAAAGGGTGATTTTAATACCAGAACAATGCTCGGTAGGTGAGTGCCTGCCCAGACAGTTCACCTTTCACTTCTGAGCCTTGGCAGGGCGGCCAGAGAGACTTGGGAGGACAAGGCTGGCATGTTCTGCCAATCTATGGGACGGGAGCTGTGCATGTCAGATCAGACGTTGGCCAGCCAATTGCAGAAAAGCCCCAAACTCAATAAATTCATCTGAACTCTTGTATTTTGAGTTGTCCATGCACTCGCCATACCCTTGGTAAACAAGCCACCTGCAATTTGAGTCCCTGGCGTCAGTGGAGTACAGCAGCCACCTGGCTTCCTGCACATGATTGCAAATGACTTGGTTTGAGTGATTTCTCACCGAGGTGACGCCATCAAGTGGTAGGCTCCATGTTTGTGCAAAGACTTGGAACCTGTTTTGTGTGGAACAGGTTTGTGTGGAGTCTGCAATCTTTCCAGTACATTTTTTTTTTTTTTTTTTTTTTGTCTACAAGCTGTTGGCTCTGAGAATTATTTACATTTTAATTAGGAGTGTTCAACGCCCTTCTACAAAGAGAGTCAAGCCGCTTATTTACTTCCTACTGGCAGGCTTCTGAGGAAACAGCTTAGGCAGTTTTGCTGCGCCACTGAACCAAAATAAAGTCGCTTGCAGAAGAGCAAAACCGTGTTCTCATTCGCCAGCTTTGCTTCTCTGCTGGGGGCTGCTCAGGAGGACCCTGAGAAAAGCTCTCTATGTAGCCATCCAACTACTGCCCGATTTTTTTTTTTCTAGCAAACTTTTTAACAGGTGTGTGTGTGTGTGTGTGTGTGTGTGAGTGTGTGTGTACATTCATTTATTAAGCTTAGCCAGGGAGTAAACTGGTTTTCTGTGTGTCTTTTCAGATAAGTTTATCCTTTTAATCATTTAACCTTTTCCTTGTTTACGAAGAAATATTATTAAATATTATTCAGCCTCATCCCCATTCTAAGACAGAAAGCAAACTTCCCTTGACGACACATGGCCGCCACTGTGGATTAGTCATCCAAGCTCTATGTACTCTGACACCCACAAAGGGCTACAGAGTGGGAAGACTTGTTTGCCCCAACATTAAATAATCCTGCAATACTACATTTTGTGCCCTAGTTTCTGGCTCTGTGTCTCCTCCTTCCATGACTGCCTCCCTGTCTCTTTCTCTATTTCTCACTTGCTATTTCTAATCTACCATGAACAAGGAAATCAGATAAGCCTGTTTCCTAGAGCTGGGAAATCAGACAAGCCTGTTTCCTAGAACTAAATGCCTGACATAATGTTTCAGGAGCAAAGAGCACAGACTTCAGTGCATACTTGGCTATTAGAATTGTTTTAGCTACAAATAAATGACAAACCTTGACTGGTCATGGTTCAAATAAAGAAATTTATTGTCTCTCAGTGTCATCTAGATATAGGAGTTCCAGTTTTGTGTCAGTCCTAGGTTAGTCTACCAGCTGTCTTTTTCTGTGGTTGGCTTCATCCTCTAGCTGGTGGCAATAAGCTGCAGTGGTTGCAGAGGCACACCCTAGAGACATCAGCGTTCCCAGGAAGGAACAAGAACAACCACTTGCAGGTTTCTCTTTGAGAAGAATATGGTTTCTAGAGACTCCCCAGCTGATTTGCCCAGAATTGCCCTTTCCTGATCCAACCTCTGACTAGGTGTACAGGATTCTCATGATAGGTTTAGACAAATTAGTATTCATTCTGGACCACATTGTAAGGCTCTTAGGAAAGAGGAGAAGGAAAGTGGAGATTGGGAAGAAACCTACAGTGTGTGCTAGAAATGGAAATTGTCTGTTTTTAATTTTTTAAAATACCTTTTCTAGATTTGACTGTGTCTAAAATTAGTTTAGATCTGAAATAGATCACTTTTAGAAAAGTGAAACATTGTTCTAAGATAAAATCATATATTAACCAGGGACATTTAATGAAAACCTAACTTTGTAACTGTGAATACATAAATGGAGACAAAAGCGTGATGTTGAGTCCAAGCATGTTACAGCCCTTGAATCACTCCACAGGAGTGAAGACTGCACATTTCATTCCAAGGAAATGTTCAGAGGAAGGGCTACTGAGTTCAGAGGTGACTGTGGCTTTTCGTAAAGGCCAGATACCCTTTTAAAAAGCTGCAGTCAAGGTATCAAGTGGCAGGAATGTCCCAGCAACCAATATTTTCTTCTTGGAGCACATTAGTAAGGAGTTTCAGAGTTACTTTGGACTTAAGTGAGATTATAATGTGTTCTTTGCTTGAATTAGAACCAGGTGGAAAGTCTCTCTGTCAAAGCAGGAAGCCCCTCCTTCCTCAGGTTCATTACACACAAATGTACATATCTCAGAAAGTAATCACAGGGGGAAGGGTTTATTCTTGTTCCAGTTTCCATTTGACTAGACTTTTGCCAGAACCACACTCCTGTTTCCGTATTTGTCTACTGTGCTGTGCAGTGTATTGCTGAACATAGAGGAACTCATCATACTGTATGTGAGCACATTCCAGAAGGTGGACTGGCCCCAAGACTGATGAAAGCATCCTTTTTGCTTCACATTTCAGAACTTTTATGAATCATCAGAACATCAGGCCCTGTCTGGAAATGCCAAGATGTTTCAGATTTCACAAACTACAGCAGATAATTTGGCTGAAAATAATCTGGCTAAAAGAAATTTCACCAAACAAAATTTGACCAAATATAAAAGTATGTGTAGTTTAATTTAAAATTTAGTTTAAGTGTGATTTGGTCAACAGAACAATTGGAATAAATAATACTCACACGAAGTGAATAAACACAGCCAGTGGTTATTTGAATGTTGACAACTTTGCTGTATCTGTATCACAAGGTAGCTTTCAGCTCTTTGTGCTTTGCAAGCATTTTTGTTTGGTTGTTATAATTAATCCCCCCCCCTTTTTTTTGTCAATTACTTATGTTCTTTGCTTCTTTGCTCCTTACAATACTGAAAAATTAGAAAAAAAGAATTCTACAGCAATAATGTATGTTTGCAATAACCAAAATAACCAAAAAAGCAGTTGGACTAAAACAACCTAAATATTGATTAATAGGGGAATCCATTAAAACTAAGAATTTTTATATATTTACAAGCTTTATCTTACTATTAATATTGTTATTAATTTTCCCTTAGTATAAAAGTAATGTTTTACAATATAAAAAATAGAAAATGTAGATATACAAAAATAAAAGAACATTATAAGTCACATATCCAGTTGAAATCTTGAGTTATTTCCTTCCAGGTCTTTTTAATGCACATACACATATACACATGCATATATGTACACTCATGTAGACACACACATATGAACACATTCACATCTGACCTTTGCAAAATAGGATCATGCTATAATAATGTTTTATAATTAACTACATAAACTTTATATACAAGGCATTTACTGTTAGACCTTTGGATAATTTCAGCAAATATTTATTGGTCAGAAACAAGTTAAGATTTATTATAGGTATAAATAGTGGAAAAATTGAAGTGTGAACAAAATGCTTAAAGCCACATAAAAGGTTACAGTTGAACCCCATGATTAATACAACTGCTAATGTTTTAAAAATTCAGTGTCAATCAATTCAGAATTTTAACCTGATTATCCTATTGCTAATTTTCCTTGGACCATGTTCTTTAGTTCCTATTTGCTGTGGACAATTTACTCTTGAGAAATCAACGGAAGATTCTGGGTCAGTTCAGTTTTGAGCTAGGTCATCTTTACAGTGTCACCCTGCTTGAGGTGTCTCCATTAGTCATTTCCAACTCACTTGTTCTGAGGAATACAACATCTGGGTGTTCAAATTCGAGACACACTGTGGGCCTTGTTCCAAAAAAGAACTTCAGGTGACCTTCACAAATACATTCAATAGAGCAAAATGAAAAATAAGGGAAGCTGGGTGCAAGGTGCTAGGTGCTAGGTTCTAGGTTCATGCAAGGTGCTAGGTTCGAGCCTCAGCACCACATAAAAATAAATAAATAAAATAAAGGTATTGTGTCCAACTACAACTAAAAAAAAATATATTTAAAAAAAATCAGGGAAGCTGGGTGAAAAGTACACAGGAACTCTCTGTTCTCTGTGCGCAACTGTTTTGTGAAGTCAAAAATCAGTTCAAATTCAAAATTCATAAAACACGACCTAGAATATAAAGATGCAAGAGAAATATTTTCACTGCATTAAGAAGAATCAAACTGTAGAGAAAGAGAGAGATGAGACTAATGAGAATTGGTGCATATAGCAGGGTAAGTTCTAGGGTTTACAGTTACTATAGTTGAGTTGTACCAAGATAAAAACATGATTATTATAAGAACCACATTACATTGAAGAAGGAGGAGGAGGAGGAGGAGGAGGAGGAGGAGAAGAAGAAGAAGAAGAAAAAAGAAGAAAAGAACAAAAGTCTTCTTGCACTTAGAACTAAGAGAAGTTTTTCTGTGGTTTTCCCAGCATGAAACTAAAGTGTTACAAAGTTTAACAACACTCAATAGCACACTAACTCTAAATAAAACAATGTCTTCTAGAAGCATCTCAGATGTAAGACCCTGCACTATATAAGCAGGGGAGGCAAAACCCTTAGATTTTTTGTAGTTATTTGAGACATTTTAAATACGCTTTAGACAATTTTCTCTTTAAAAGAAGAAAAAAATCCTAGTTGTGGAGAAGATTGTAGTAAAGAATGTTTACGGAAATATTAAACACTCTACCTCATAAAGAAGCCTTTAAAAAATTAAATACTAGCATAGATAGGTTGAGGTCAAGATTTCACAGCTATTAGCTAGGGGTGAAAAGAGACTCAAGGTGGGTAAATTTATTTTTTCATAGTTTTTGTTTAAATATTCTATTTATTTATTTTAATTTTATCTTATGGTTATACATAGCAATTGGGTTGAGGCAGGTAAGTTTTTAAAAGAACTGGAGAAGGATGGTACACACTTCTCAACATGGCACATGACACACCCAGGCTGGCAAGCATTGCCGGCACTGTTTATTGATTGGCTTCTGTATCTCAGTCTGTTAAAGAAGAAGGGAGGCCTAACTTTCCCAAGCAAATTCAGAAAGTAGCAGAAGTTACTTTGGAACCTTTTCTATTTGCCTCCTCCTCCTATCTTTCTCTTCCCCCAGTTTAAAAGGATACTGCATCCAGGTTGAAAGCAGGATATGAATAGCACTGTCTAGGGTCCAGCTGTGTCTAGGGAAAGGGTGCTTAGAATACACCCCTGGAGCCCAGAACAGAGGTAAACCCCTGGAAGAGCAGAATCCAGTGGACTCCAACTGGGAAAAAGATTTCATGGACCCAACTCGATTCTCAGGACCTCCCCTGGTGAGCTAGGCCAGGGAGAGGGCTTTATCCAACCTACTCCTGCCTTTTCCCAACAAGAGAATCTAATCTTCGTTTGGCATTATTTACTTCCCCTTGAATGTGAAGGAGGTCCATTTTAAAGCAGAATTGACTTTACTGAGGCTGCTAGAAGGTAATCCTAGAGTGTATGGGGATTGGGTGTGGTGGGAAATCATATAAGGATCCAAGTTTCCTGTTGAAAATCCTACAACTGCTAGGATTATCCAGTTGCCCTGGGAACAGATTTCCTAGCCCAATTACCTCCCTCTGTCCTCATTCCCTTTTTCTTTCTTTCTTTTTTTTAGAGAGAGAGAGAGAGAGAGAGAGAGAGAGAGAGAGAGAGAGAGAGAATTTTTTAATATTTCTTTTTTAGTTTTCGGTGGACACAACATCTTTATTTTATTTTTATGTGATGCTGAGGATCGAACCCAGCTCCCCGCGCATGCCAGGCAAGCACACTACCACTTGAGCCACATCCCCAGCCAGCAGCATCCATTCTTACTGAAATTTCTTCTGCAGTCTGCCCCTTCCCATGCTTAGGTCTCTTCTTCCCACTCCCCATCCCAAGCATGGTAAAAGCCTTGCCACCCTGGACTGGTCCTCACTCCACCTCCAGAAACTTGTCCTGGTTTCTTTTGAGAGTGGTTGATATATTTATGCATGGGGAAAATAGGAAGTGAACCCCAAATTCTCAACATGGATCTTGGCAAGTGAGGAGGGGTTGGAAATCCTACCTGCTGCTGATCATAGATTATGATGCCTTCTTCCCTCATAACATAGATTCACATTTAAAAAAAAAAAAAAAAAAAAGTAAGGTTCCCTTAGACCATTCATTTATTTACTGCCAAAGTCAACACCAGAATCTAGCTCAAATAAATTTCACCCAATTAATGTTGTTGCTCCCATTATGCCCAATAGAGACAGAAAAAATACAAGATGCCCTTTCCAGAAACACCCTTAGTAACAGGAGTATGAGAGAGACATTAGGAAAGTTTTCCACTGAAATTTTTTACAGTGAAACTAACAAAGTCCGGGTAGCTTGAAAAAAAAAAAAAATTGCCTTGACCATATAGAATAATGTTAAATCAAGATATGTCATACTGGGGAAAACATCTTGTAAATATTATTCAAAAGCTGAAAATATCAATTACACATACTTTATAGCAACAATTTTAAAAAGAGGTCGAGTTTCCCTACTAGTTTTGACTCCCCAGAATTAGTCATTGTTTTAATTAATCATGGTCAACTGAAAATATTCTTTCTATATCTACCAGGTTGGTGAAGGTTTTTTAGGAAAAAATGTTTTTCTATTTTAAAACTGAATCAAAACACATATGCATAGATATCAGTTTCTAGAAGATCTATTTTAAGCAGTGCATGAAATGGCACTTAAAATAAGCCATTTCAGAGTTGCCTCCCTTGCCTGACAAAGTATTGATGCCAATCTAGTGATTTGATTATTCGGTCCAAGTAAACAAATGTTTGGAACCTGTTTGTTTCTGTGTAGGAAACAAAGATGCTGTTACAGAACTTACCATGGAGAGGAGAAGGGTGGATGAGACAGAGACAGGACAGATGTCTCAGAGATGGAATAAAATAAGGAGAATGAACCAGGAGAGTGCAAAGGTCTATGGGGATTCAAAAGAAGAAGGATTGGGCATGCAGTGGTGCATGCCTGTTATTTCTGGGAGCTCTGGAGGCTGAGGCAGGAGAATTGCAAGTTCAAAACCAGCCTCAGCAATTTAGAAACTTAGTAAGACTGTCTCTAAATAAAAAGGGCTGGGGATGTGGTTCAGTGTTTAAGGACCCCTGGGTTTAACCCCTGGTACCAAAAAAAAAAAAAAAAAAAAAAAAAAAAAAGAAAAAGAAAAAGAAAGAAAGAAAGAAAGAAAGAAAAAGAAAAAAGAAAAGAAAGCGGAAACAAATACTATTGAAAACAATTTTTTTTTAACTTCAATAAATCAGGGATTTAGCAAAGGCAACTAAAGAGGTAGACTCTTGGGGTTTGCCTTAAAGTCTGGGAGGGATTGAAAAGAAACCAATCCTAAGCTTAGCTATAATACAAGCACTCAAAAACATCAAGTATTGACAATAATGATTTTAAGAAGATTGTTTAAATGTTTTAATTTCACTCCTTCTAAAAACATCTCTTGTTGTGGTAAACTTTAAGTGACTCCAAGTCCCTAGGTCCTAGTCACTTGTGGCAGCACCACTCCCCACCCTTTTTGTACCAGGGATTGAACCCAGGGGTACTTATCCACTGAGCCACATCTCCTCCCTTTAAAAAAAAAAATATTTTATCTAGAGACAGGGTCTCACTGAGTTGCTCAGTCCCTCACTATGTTGCTGAGGCTGGCTCTGAACTCAAAATCCTCCTACCTCAGCCTTCTGAGCAGCTGGGATTACAGGTATGCACCACCACATCCAGTTTGTGGCAGCCTTCTAACATAAAAACAAAAGGTTTGGCATTCCACCAGCCTGGGGACTTTGTGTTATTCTGTCAAGAACACTTCCTTCTCCTCTCCAATAACTCACATAGGATCATTGTTTGTACTTAAATCACTCAATCAACAAACACTCAGAGAGCATCTGCTGTATTCCAGGCCTCACCAGGTATGAATAATATAAGGATGAATATAAATCATCAGGGAAATGCAAATCAAAATCACAATATGATGTCACCTCACATCTGTCATGCTGAGTTACTTTTTAAAGATGTATTATTTTTTAAAAAGACAAGTGGTGACGAAGATATAGAGAAACTGGAACCACTGTATACTATTTCTGGGAATGTATAATGGTATAGCTGCTATAGAAAACAGTCTGGATAGTTTGTCAAAACTTTAAAAGTAGAATTACCATAGGATCCAGGCAATCCCACTACTTTAAAAGTAGAATTACCATATGATCCAGGCAATCCCACTTCTGTGTATGTACCCAAACAATTGAAATCAGGATCTTAAAGACATATCTGCATACTCAAGAATTCATTGTAGCATTATTCATAATAACCAAGTTATAGAAACAACCTAAATTTCCATCAGTAGATGAATGGATAAAGAAAACATGGTATATACATATAATGGAATATTGCTCAGTATTTAAAAGAAGGAAATCTTACCATTTGATGGACCTGAAAGACATTATGCAAAGACATTCTGCATAAGCCAGTGACAGAAGGACAAATATCCGTGGTTTCATTTACACGAAGCCTCTGAAATAGTCAAGCTCAGGAACAGAAAGGAAAATGTTCGTTGCCCAGGGCTTTGGGGAGGGGAAATGGGGAAACTACTACTTACTGGGTAAGAATTTTCAGTTGTGCAAAATGAATAAGCTCTAAAGATTAGGAGTATAACATGGTGCTGGATAGTTAACAAAACTGCATTATGTACATAAAAATTTGTCAAAAGAGTAGACCTCGTGTTAAGTGCTCTTACCTCAATAAAAAAAAATTAAACAACAACAAAAAAGGCAAGTACCTTTTCAAAAAATCAGGTACAGACAAAGGAGTCAAATGATATGAAAATGAAAAAGTAGCTGGAGTGACAGGATCAAAGAATGAGACCACCTGGGTAGAACAGTCTTTAGAGATAGTGTTGGAAGCAAATTAAGTCACCCAGATGAGCCCCTTAGGCACATTGTTTTCTAAGTGCTCCAAATCAGAATGGTGTGTATATTATAATTTTTGCCAGTTTGATATGCAAAAAAATAGTATATTGTTTTCTCCCTGGGGCTGGAAGAACATCACAGGCTCCTTGCCAAAGTTCCTGCTCCTCCAACTCCTGGCTGGTTGCTGCATGGGAAGTGCCACATTACATTTGGCTGCTCTGGAGCAAGCTCCAGGATATTTTTTACAGGCAACATCAAAAGACCAAGTTAAATATCAGGTCCCTGAGGGTTTCCTATTCTATTTTTAGTCTGAAGAAAGGAGCTATCTTTTGGTAGGGAAGAGATCAGTGGTGCAAAGAATCTCATCCTTTTAGGTCAGATGTGTTCCGGTCAAACCAGGCGTCCTCAGTCTCCTGGGGTCACAGGAGTATCATTCCCTATGTGCACTACAACAGCATTTGTGTGGCAGCAGAAGCACACGTCCACTCAAAGGAACACGTCCCCTCACAGATGCAGCTACATGACAGGAAGGATGATGGGCACAGGCTCAACTCTGTGAATGAGCCATGAACTTCCCTGTGACTATTGTGCCCACAACTGGAGAAAAACCTGGCAATACACCTTTGATTTGTTAGCTCTGCCCCCCTGCCTTCTCCAGCACCAGAGTGAGCCACTTTCCTTACCTGCTCATTTAAAAACATGGCTTGGTGACATGCAGCCCCTTTGGGATACATAATCAGACAAAGACGATCTGCAGCTAAATACAATTGACCAAAGACCTTATCTGTTTTGCTGTTTTTTAAAAGGTTGTGAGGTACAATTAACATCTCATAAAATTCACCCATGTTAAAACATAAAATTTAATGATTTTTAATAAATTTGTAGTTGTGTAAAATTTTCCAACTTTCCATACCCCGCAAAGATCCCTTGTACCCATTTATAGTCAACTCCTGTTGCTATCCCAAGCCCCCAAACAATCACTACTCTGCTTTCTGTCTGTTACAGATCTGCCTTTCCTGGACATTTCACATAACTAGAATTATACAATATGTAGTTTTGTGTGCATCTGGCTTCTTTTAATTAGCATAATGCTATTGAGACTCTTCAACATTGCAGCATGAATCAGTACTTCTTTGTATTACTGCAGAATATCTCATTGGATGGTTTGCTAGTCAACTTGGCGTTGCTGTGACCAAAATAAAAGAAGACTAACATAGAAGAGGGAGCATTTATTTGTGTCTCAAGTTTTCAGAGGTCTCAGTCCAGTAACAGTGAAATCCATTGCTTTGGACACAAGGTAAGGCAGGACATCACTCCGGGTGGGGCAGAGGAAAGCAGCTCACCTCATGATGTCTAGGAAGCAAATCAGGGAGGAGGGAAGGGTCCTGTAGGGAAGATGAACCCTTCTAGGACATGCCCCCAGTGGCCCACCTCCTGCAGCCACACCCCACCTGCCTACAGTTACCACCCAGTCAGTCCATTCAAACTAGGATGAACTAATTAGGTTACAGCTCTCACAGTCCAATCATTTCACCTGTGAACATTCCTATAATAACACAGGAGTTTGGGGGGTACACCTCATATACAAACCATAACACATATTTTTTCCCACCAGTTGATGTACATGTGACCTATTTTCATTTGGGGGTTATTATGAATAAACCAGCCATGAACATAATTATACATGTCTTTAGAGAAACATGTTTTCATTTATTTGGGGTAGATTATAGATATCTAGGAGTAGAATTGCTGTGTCACATGGCAAGTTTAACTTTTTAGGAATTGCCAAATGTTTTCCAAAATGGATGTGCCATTTCACATTTCCACCAGCCATTTATGAGGGGTCCAGTTCCTCTATATCCTCAATTAACATTTGTTATTGTTTTAGTCTTTCAACTATATACTTTTTAGTGGGCTTTTTTTTTTTTTTTTTTTTTTTTTTTTTAAATAAGACTCAAGGTCTTCCTACCCCTCAAGTTCCAGAATCCAGTATGGCTGATATTTGCTTCATAACTACGTCAGATATTTAAGGCTGTGATCATTTGGGAAGAACCTACTTGGGAAGATGGTCTACCACATGCTTGCTGCTCTGAGTAGGAAAAGGCAGAGCAAGCCAGACACCTACCTCTATTGTCTAAGGCAGGAAAAACAGTTTTTCTAAGAACTACAAGTTTCTTGTAAATTAGAAATCATTTAAATTCAGTCATACAATGAATATTTATGAACACCTGTCTTGAGGAAACAAAGGTATTTTTCATATACTATAGAAGTAAGATTTAATTTCACCAATATGTTTTGACTATGTTGTGAACAAAGCATCAGGTTGGAAGATGGAGTAAAACAAAATCTCTGATGAAAGAGGTTTAAAATCTGCTCACTGCCATGTGTGGAGGTGGGGAAAGAAGGTAGGGTGGGGAGGGGAGGTACTACTACCTCTTTGCTGAGTCACAGCACCTTGGCATGTGTCTTAGAAGTGAATGTGTGGTGCAATGGGGTAGGAAGTTCAGCAAATTCTTAGAAAAAAAATTAATTTGGGGTTAATGATTATAACCCCAATGTCAATCTTACCTACTGCTAATTCTAAGAGTCTTGAACTGCACTGGTATTAGTAACCCTTTAAGAAACTTCAGAATTGAACCATTCATGATTCTTGGCTCATGACCTTAATGCTATTTCAGGGTTTGTCAACATCTTATGCAGTTAGTCAGGGAAGGCTAAAAGGAAGTGAACCTGGAAAATGAGAGAATTTTGTGAATACATAATACAGGTTTTCCTTGTATAGAATAAGAAAGGTTCCATTGGCTCCTCTGTTTCAGGCATAATAGCCTTTTTCTACTGACCCTGAACTGCGAATCTGTGGTGTGATGGAGCCCTTCGAAGTCTGTTCAAGTTGCAAGAGGCAGCTGTGTTCCTCTGTCCCCAACTTTATGTTTAGCGTGATTCACAACTGGCAAACACTAGGCATCAGGCCTTGCCCTCACCCACCCAGAAGGTCTACCAGCACAGCACAGCTGTGCCCACTCTCCAGCAAGGCATTCTGGGTGATTTCTTTTGAGCTTAAGGAAGGTTCTGAGAGTTACCTCAGAAGGCAGTTGCAACCAGCACCACAAAGGACCAAATGGATTAACAAGGAGGAAAAAAGAATAGGTATAGTAAGACCTTTTCTTGCTAGAAAAATATTAGCAATAGAGTGCCCCGGATTTGACACAGCAGCTAACATTTACTGTGGAAGGCAGCCATGGGAGTTAAACTCACAATCCTGTAAAATGGATAAAACAGTTTCACAAATAACTATGATGTGAGACTAAAAGTGGTCAGAGGCCCAAAATACAAACCAAGAGATTTTTCAGAGGAAGGTGAGGCTGAGCACACAGCAGGCATGGGCTGTGGGGTGCAGAGAACCGCCCAAGCTGCATACAGTTTTGAGGCCCTGGTGTGCCAAAACAAGGATATAAAAAGCATAGTGTGTTTAAAATGTTTCTACTAAATATATTACTACTTTTGACATACATGCACACAAAGTTCAATGCTATACAATCATACTGTCCATAAAAGCATTACAGAAATCACTGAAATATTAGTTTACCATGCACTACAAGGAATGTGGTTTAAATTAAAATCTTTGACAATTGCTAGTGAATTTCAGTGACTGTTCGTTAAACCTCCCTGGGAAGTAAGTACAAATCTAAGGATCATCATGAGAGGAAAGCCTTGGCCCTCAGAGCTGGGATTAAGTAATGTCTTCATGATTTCTGTTTTGGTTCAGATATGAGACGTCCCTCAGAAGCTCATGATTAGATTTTGAGAGCTGTGTCCTAATCAGTGGATTAATCCACTTAATAGATTAATAATTTGAGGAGACTACTATACTGGGCAGGTAAGCTGGCGGGAGGAAGTAGGTCTCTGGGGGCGTGCCCTTGGCATTATATCTTGTCCCCTGCTCTTCCTCCGCATCTCGCCTTCCACCTCAACTCTCTCACTCTAGGATGCTTTTACCTGAGGAGCTTTCCTCAGCCATTCCTTTCTGCCATGATGCTCGGCCTCATCTTGAGTCTAGAGCAATGGAGTCAGCCACCCATAGACTGAACCTCTGAAACCACGAGCCAAAATAAACTTTTCATCCTGATTTGTCCTTGTCAGATATTTTGGTCATAGCAACAAAAACCCAATAAACATAACTTCCAAGCAGTACCTTGTCTGTCAGATACAGAAAGAAGCACTTATTCAGCAAAACTGGGAAGTTTTAGTTTTGCATAGGTGAGTGACTGTCATCATGGAATATTATCTCCTTCAATGCCACGGACAATTTTACCTATATTCAGTGGGAAAGTTTCCAGTCTTCTATTATAAGTTTTGGAAAATAACGTCACCTGCTGTTGACAACTCAGGAGTTGTTATTATCTGCTCTCATTGTGTGACAGGGTAATTGACAGTAGCATTTTGCCCTTTTCAGGTTCTCCTGCTGCCCTCTCAGCAGGTACTTCCTGCTGTGGTCAGCACATCTGGCCCTACCGCATGTCTTTTTTTTCTGGTTGCTATTACTTTGCACACTGGTGTGCTGTTTTGGGGGAATCAGATAAGCATCTTGTTTACATGGGTTATGAAGAGTCTGTGAAGTCAGAGAGGGACCTGTAACATCTGACACAGATGGGCCTTCGTAATCTGCCTTATTCTCAGGCTGCAGAGACTTAGGCAGTGTTTTGGAGTTTCGCTGTTGCTGGAAATCTGACATCTATATGAGGAGTTGATAAACCACCTGTTAGGAACTGAATTGTGTGTCCTTCCTCACCCATTGAGTATTAAAGACCTAATCCCCAGAATCTCAGAATATGACTATATTTAGAAAGAGGGTCTTTTAAGAGATAATTAAATAAAAACGAGTCATGAGCATGGGTCCCAATCCAATATGCCTTGTGCTCTTTTAAGAGAGTAGAACAAAGACACACAAAGAGGGAAGACCATGTAAAGGCCCTGGAGGAAGGTGGCCCTCTACAAGCCAAGAAGAGAGGACTCAGAAGATACCAGCCCTGATGATATCTTGATCTTGGACTCTGGCCACCAGGATTGTGAGAAAATTACTTTGTTTAAGCCACACAGTCTGTGACCTTCGTTATGACAGCCCTAGCACACTACTATACTACCCTAGCAGCTTTCCCTGTGGTGTGGTGTCCTGATACCATCTTGTGCCTGGAGTAGAGAGGAGACTACCCACAGGCTGCCCTCACCATGCCCACAGCTGAGACAACTCTTTCATTTAACTTGTTGATGATTATGCGATCCTAAGTTTCTCCAGGTACAGAGATGTCAACTCATCAAAGAGAAAGGAAGAGATCACTGGACTTGGCAAATAGATGAGCTTCCATGTAATGAAAAATTTAAGGGAAAAAATGTTTCATCTCTGGGAAAATGGATTCAGGGCTATTAGTTAAAATCTAAGAAAAGCACCAGGAGACACTGTAAACTCCTTCCTAATAACATCACTTAATTAGCTGCTGAGACCAAAAATAGGCATCAGATAGGGATTTCTACACATAAAAAATTTTAGAGCTTTAAAGTAAATCATTAGAGTATTCTTGGACAAAAACCACAGTGAAAGATGAATTTGTGAAATTTTATTTTAAATAATATTAAAAAGTGTGAAAGACAAAGCCCCAAGATATAGTTCCTTAAGATAAGTTAAAGATGATCAACCTTTGCCTACTAGGTAATATCCTATATTCTCCCTTCTCCAGTTGTTGGCCAGACCAAAATCTTCACACACACATGAAGTAGATATGTATCAACATACTAATGAGTGGACAATACTCATGGACAATTTTAATGTTTGGGAAATTCCTAAGCAGCTGAAGTTGAATCCAAGACGAACAAACTCACTTACCGTTGATGCCAGAGCCCTTGCCTTAGTGGGGGAAAAAGCACATGTATGCCCTCATGAAGCACAAAACAAAGACAACCAGAAGACTTTGCTGGCATAGGGTGGCATAGAGGACACACAGGACAAGGAAGTTGTGTCTTTACATAACCTCAAGGGGATTTTGTTATTTCCTTATTACCCTTAAAATCTTCCTGTCTACTTAGAAGTGGTGGCATTTTCTAAGAATAGACTAAGAGAAAAATATATGCTTTTAAACTGTTTCTGAGTGCTAAAATAGAAGGAAACAAATGAACTCACTTGGAACGCTTTGCAGTCAGTTATCTCCTACAGAAGAACACTGTTCTCATTTCCACATGTGCCTGTCAATATTCTCCAACAGAATCTATCCAACTCCAGGGACTGCTATCCCTGAGCGCAGAGATGTCCCTTGTACAGTGACTTAGGGGAAAAAAAAAAAAAAAAAAAGCCAGCAGGTCCAAACTTGGCATGGCCAAGCCCTAGGGCAATGAGCTGACATTACAAACACATTATCTTCAGACCTAAGCACCTGCAAGCAAGGGCATGGGGCCTGGCAGAGATGCTAACAGGTCAGATTCCAAAAAACCTGACAGACTGGAAAAGCAATCACAAATGAGCATGACCAGGTGTCCATAAATTGACCACTTAACCTCACCTGATTTTACTTCTCTGGTGACCAGACTAGCAAGAACTTTAGCCATGTAACTTAGCAGCCTCTGAGCTCTAATTAAAGTTTACTAAGAGCTTTATAATCTGCCCAGACAATTACCATGGAGATGCAAAAGGGATCATTCACACTGGTGCTATTAATATTTTGTTGCTGTTAGTATTATTCCTGAGTCAGAGTACAACTGGCACCCAGGGCTCAGTTTGTGTTAGTGTTTGTGGGGAAGGAGTCTTTATGTGTACTATGCCCTCCTTCCCTTCTGACAACAGCACAGGCAATGGATGCACCATCACACATGTGTGTAGCAGGGATTGTCCCCCAAGCAGAGGAATCAGGTATAAGCTGAATAGTCAAGGGCAAGGTGGAGCTGCTGTCACTCAGCCACCACTGAGGTGTTTTCCGTGTACATACCTTGGTTAGCATGGGAATCAAACCCAGACTTCATTCATAGGCTTTTTAGTTCTGATTCAGTGACTTCAGATGTGAGTGTTAAACAATACAACTGACTAGGGGTTAAAGCTGGGGATTTATCTTTGTAATCCGTTTTATTCACAGTCTGAAAGATACACCCACCCACCCTCACACAGACCCAAACACATCATCATTGTTTGGCTATTGTACAATTCGTTCCACCAGCCAGCCTGGGGTGAAGATTACCAAGAGTCAAACCTTGACCTATTCAATTCTCAAACGTAAGCCATGATATTTATTGTTCAACACAAAAGCTTTGAAATGTTAAAAAAAAAAAAAAAAAAAAAAAAAAAACCCAACATAGTCGTCTATCAAGTCCAGATTTCTACACAACATGCAAAATATCTTGATAACACTGCTAACATGCAGTCATGGATCTGTATCTGAATATCTCAAGACAGTAGACAGATTTATTTACCCTGAAATGTCCATTTCAGGACCTCTCACTGGCAAGAGTCTCTTCTAAGCCCTATATGCCTAATTTTTTGATCTATAATTTCTATTTTTTTCTTAGAGCCCCCAAAACATACCAGCTTCTTATCCCACAAAAGCTGAGGTATGGACATGATAAAACCATTCCAAAAAGCAATGAAAACTACCTCCTTACACTGAAGTTAAATCTGCCTCCCTACAAGTATGCTCAAATTGTCAGAAACCTGTTTTTGGTAACATAGTGATATTTATTTATGAGATTGAGTGGTTCATTGGGTATTTTAGAAGGCTATCTGAAATCTTATATTTATATTTAAAACCAGTAGCTCTTTTGCCCCAGTAACTACCTAGGCCAGTCCATTTTTGTGGAAACTCCCACCTCCGTTCCCGATTACCTCCTACTTGGTTTTCAGATCTCAAGTCAGATGCCCTCAAGAATGTCCCTCCTAACTTTCTGGACAAGATCAAATCCATACATAGTGTCCTCACATCTCACTTCTTGGTGGTACATGTCGCATTGTAGGAGACTTTAGGTAATTCCAGTTCAGACTTCAAGTCTTCTAGTTTAGTCCTCAAACACTGTGAAACAGAAAGTTGGCCCATGCTTATTAGATTTGTCTCAAATTCTCCCACCAAACTAGGAAGCACATGAGGGTCACACATCACCTCCTTTTTCTCACTTCTGCAGCTCCAAGCTCAGCACAGAGCTCAGTACACATTTATAGACAGAATCAAGTGCATATCAAGTGCATTCAACAAAGGTTAATTGGAGCTGGTAAGAAAGGATCTTCTGGGTTTAGGTTACACACAGATTCAGTAAGAACTGAAAAGTCAGTGTGATGAGGAATTATGTTTTAGTTCATTATAAAGTACACTTTCTGATAATTATCACTGTCCAACAGTGAAACAGGAAATGTAGAGAATGTTACTCCAAAGTACATGTTCACTACCAGGGATGTTGAAGAGAGAAATTCTACGAAGCATTAGAGTTGGACTAAAATCAACCCAGAAATCTTGTAAGGCTACAGCCTTGAGACACCTGTGGTTAGTGGCACTTACAATGATCTGTCTGACTATTGATGGAATGCTATGTTTAATTATGAAGACATTAAGTAGAACTAAACAGTTTCTGTAGAAATTTATGTTCAATATAGACAGAAATCAATACAAAGGGATAAATAAATACAAGTAAATAACAGAAAGATCAGAGTTCAGAGAAGCTAAGGTGACCAAGATTTATAGACTGGGTACCAGAGAGGAGAGAGCTGCACAGAGAGAGATGGAGCCCTAGAGATCTACAGAAAGGTCTTTCAAGTCTGTGTGTACTATTGTGCATGAGCATGAGAAGAAACCACCCCAGGCTGGGAAAAGAACATGAGAATCTGTAGACAGAAAAAATGTTTGGAACTCAGATAAGACTGGGAAAAATCCATGGTCCTTTCAGCCAAAGTAAGAAAAATCAGTAACGCAAGGCATGTCCAGTAGACGAGGCATTGGTAAAGCCTGCTTCCTAAGCCAAATCTAGCCCACAGACCATTTTTGAACAGTTCACATGCTAAGAATGAGATTTATATTTTTGAAGGATTCTAAAAACAAAGAAACATATGCAACAGAGACTATCTGTGTGGTCTGAAAAGCCTAGGATATTTACTATATGATTTCTTACAAAAAAATATGTATTTTGCCAATCCCTGAAATAGTCTCAAAAAATTGTCAGCTAAGTAATGGAGATAAATTATCTATATGATTAAGGCTGCCTTGGACCCACCCTAACAAATTAATGGCAATCCTAAAAGAGATCCTAATGATTTCTTGTAGCTTAGCTAGAAATGAAAGCAATCCTAACACTATTTAATAATAATAATTTTAAAAATCCAGTAACCCTAAGACACGAGATTTACATTGGTCATTCCAGTTAAAAATTTCCAGACTTGCAAAGAATAGAAAAATATTACCCTACATTACTTATCTATTGTTGTATAACAAACTATCCCAAAATTGATAACTTCAAACAGTAATCATTTCTTATTTTGTCTATTTCTGTGAGTCACAGAAGGACACAGTAGGCAAACTTTTTGTTTTACAGTGTTTGAGGACTAAGCTAGAAGACTTGAAGTCTGAACTGGAATTATCTAAAGTCTCATTCATCTACCAATTTGGCAGTTGATATTGGCTATTGGCCACGTTTTGTAAGAAAAGCATTAACAGAACAGGTCATATTGCATTATCCTTGCACATCTCCAGGGCAATCTGGAATTACAACAGATGCTTGGCCAACCTTAGGAATGTAGCTTTTGGATGTCAGGGACTGATGATTTTGTGTGCAACTAGAGCAATGGGCTCTGCCATACCAGCCTGTCAGATTGCTTTGCACAAATATCAAGATTAATGACATACATTAGGTTTCACTCTAGGGGTCTTTAGTTTCGATTGATGGCTGGTTGCTTAGCAAATATACTTATGTGAACAGAATACCAAAAAACCTTGGACACTGAGACCTCAATAGAATTTCTTGGGTTGTGACTCTTCACACATGTTCCTGAACTATGCTGATAAGAAAATACCCACTGAGGAAGGACTTTATAGTCCATACTGGACCTCCCTAGACACTGCCCAGTGAAAACATCTGTCCTGTCGATTCTCTCTATACCCTTTGCCACAATAAATATTAGCTGTAAATATAACTTTCCTTCAAAGTTTGTGAGTGCTTCTAGCCATCACCAAGTTTAAGGTGATCTTGGGATTCCCAAAAGATCATGAAGAGAGCTGGGGATGTGGCTCAAGTGGTAACATACTTGCCTGGCATGCGCGGGGCACTGGGTTCAATCCTCAGCACCACATAAAAACAAAATAAAGATGTTGTGTCCACCGAAAACTGAAAAATAAAAATAAATATTAAAAAGTTCCCCCCCCCTCTCTCTCTCTTTATCTCTTAAAAAAAATCATGAAGACATTGATCAAAAAAAAAAAAAAACTTAGGCTGGGCATGGCAGTACATGCCTGTAATTCCAGCATCTCAGGAGGCTGAGGCAAGAAAATTGTTCAAATTCAGTTCAAAGCCAGGCTTAGCAAATTAGCAAGGCCCTAGGCAACTTAGTGAGACCTTGTCTCTAAGGGAAAAGAATAGAGGATGTGCTAGGTAGTTAAGTGCCCCTGGGTTCAATCCCTGGAATCAAAAAAAGAAAAAAGAAAAAGAAGAAAGAAAAAAGTAAGTTAATGTATAAGTTAACAGTTGATGTATAACACATTACCCGAAATGTACCATAACAACAAACATTTACTATCTCATCTTTTCTGGGTAAGGAATCTAGGTGGCTTAGCTGGGTATATTTGACCTGAGGTATATCACTGTCTAGGCCATAGGCATGGTTGGGTCAGGATGATCTGCATCCGAGCCCATCTGCATGAGCTGGAGGGAAGGTTCAGCTGCTTGCCACCTGGGTTCTGGGTAGGACTGCTCACCACAGGATTTCCCTGAAGGAAGAGAAAGAGAGAGCCTGCGACAGAACCCAGTCTTTTATAACCTAATCTCAAAAGTGAAATAACATCACTTTTGACACAATTTATTAATCACACAGTTCAACTTTGGCACAATGTGAGAGGAGACTACATAAGAGTATGTGTAGAAGGAGAGAGAAATCACTGGGGATCGTTTTGGAGGCCACCACACCAGCTATATTAACATCAAAGTGGATTCCATCAGAGATATCAGAGATAAAGAAGAACATTTCATAGCAGCAAAGGGGTCAATTCCTCAAGAAAACTAAAAAAGTCCTAAATGTGAATGCAGATTTTCATGCCTAATTCTTAGACCCTAGTAGAGGTTTATAACAGGACATTTTTGTGGTGGATATTTAGCATCTAAGTCCTCATCACCATCAGGGGAATAAAAAAAAAACATGCTATTTTTTAATTTTAGGAAATAATTATCAGTTGATTTTTAACAAATCAAAGTCCATATGTAAGTAGAGTTCCTTTGTAAGCAGTTCTGCTTTAAGCAAAAGCAAAGCGGAGGAAGCACTTAAGTGTTAAGAAAAGACCTGAGGATTGTGAGGAATCCCCGCCCAGCAGGGCAAGCAGGAAATCACAGCCACAAACCAGAAACAAAACCAAAGCAGCATGAAATGACGTTCAGGTGACGTCTAATTTTAATAGCTGATAGGGCAGCAAAATTTGACACTGGTGATGTCTGGGAGGAGGGGAGAAGACACTGGGACGCAGGTCAAGTGGAACATGCTCACTGTGAGGCTGACTGTGCTGTCAGCATAGCACAGGTTCAGGACATGGGAAGTGAGTAGGTTCATGTGTTTGAAATGTGTATTTCTTTATAGGAAAAAAACAAAACAAAGTCTGTAATGGGAAGGCCTATTAAAATAGCTTTAAAGATATTATTTAAATAAGGATCCCAGAATATAGACTTTTATGTTTCAAGATTAGGTTATCTGATCTCATCCTAATTTCCAACAGCTTGTGATGAGAAAAAAGAAAGATCTGCAAAAGAATCAAAACAGTCAGTTTCAGATTTACCCTGGCACTCAAGACTTTTCCATGATCCGACTCCTACTTCATTTTCTAGATTTATCTAGCAGTTGTACCTTCTGGAAATCTGTCACTCTAGCCAAATTTATAAAAAAAAAAAAAAAATGTATTTGTTTTCCTGATTTAATTTGTACATTTATCTCCATTTGTAAACACATCTGAAATTGAGATGATTTATGATCCAGGCATTTGGATTTGATAAAAGGTAACCCTCCTTTAAACATATCCTATTTTTCTTTGCCTCCAAGATTTTGCTAAAGGTACTCCCCCCCCTTTACATTAATTGAAATCCAACCCATTTTTCCAGACTCAATTCAAATCCAAAATATAAAAAACAGTCCTGATTAGCCCTTTAAAAATGTGAATTTACTTTTGACTTACAGTGATACCAAAATCTATATTTATCTATTCTGTACAACTTTGGGTCTTATTATGTATCTTTGTCTTATTTATCTTTCTGTATCATAATAAACATCTGAAGGGCAAAACTCTCTTTATAACTTTACATTTTCCATAGCAATCTGCATGTATTTTCCTCATTTTTGATGATAAATAAATTACTTAAGTGAACAAATAAATAAATTAATGGCTATGCTTATAGAAGAAAATTACTACAAAAGAAAGAGAATGTAGCACGGGTAACAATATGTTTAGAATTATTTTACTTTCACTAAATGGACAACAGTTCCTTTCTAATACATAGGATGCAAGTACCTACATTCAGAAGAACACATTCCTTATGATGTGGAACTGGGGTAATGAGATGTAAGTTCATAACAGATCTTCCCTTTTTAACTCATTACTTTGCACACATCCATGTGTCTGGCATACACACATTTATGTTATTTGGACTTAAATTTTAAAAACATTTAACAGATACATGAATTACTTTTGCAGTGAAAATTTTTTAAAATGAAGAAAGCAAAGGGTTAGCTAACTTTGAGGCATGTGGCCTTATGACAAAGGGAATAGAGAAAGCCCAAAATTCACTAAATAAAGGTATGTGAGTTATGAGATCTGGACCAAGAAATAGGTCATTTCAGAAAATCATAGAAGAAAATAAATAGTTTTCTGAACCTAGATGTGAAAGAATTTTAAAGCTTATATATTGGTTAATTTAAAATTCCTTATCACACAAAATAAAGTGGAAAGCTCAGGGTAGGGGCTAGAATAAGGAAGTTAGCTATCTTAACAAAAAAAAAAGACTTTGTCTTATATTAAAGTACAACTGTAGCAAGACTCTTATTCAAAAGTCATCTCTGAGCTGGGCATGGTGGTATACACTTGGAATCCCAGCAGCTCAAGAGGCTGAGGCAGGAGGATTTCAAGTTCAAAGCCAGCCTCCTCAGTGACTTAGCCAGGCCTAAGCAACTTAGAGAGACTTTGTCTTAACCAAAAAAAAAAAAAAAAAAAAAGGGCTGGGCCCAGCAGTGCACACCTGTAATTCCAGCAGCTCAGGAGGCTGAGGCAGGAGAATCTCAGAAGGATGTTGACCTTTAGCCTAGACTCAGTGACTTAGAGAAGCACTAAGCAACTCAGTGAAGATCCTCTCTCTAAATAAAATACAAAATAGGGCTGGGGATATGGCTCAGTGGTCAAGTGCCCCTGAATTGAATCGAATCCCCGGTACCCCCAAATAATATTAATATTAATAAATTTTAAAAGGGGGCTGGTGATGTGGCTCTGTAGTTGAACACCCCTGGGTTCAATCCCTGATACAAACAAACAAACAAACAAACCTCTGAAATATGTTTTTCTGACAAGAGTGGTGTGTCAGTCAGCTTTCTATCATTATAACAAATATTTGGGCTAATCAACTTATAAAGAGAAAAGGTTGGTTTGGGTCCACAATTTTGGAGGTTTCGTCTATAATCAGTTGGCTCCATTGCTTTGGGGCCTGTAGGGAGGCAGTGTATAATGACAGGCAGTGCACTGCAAAGCCAAACCAATTACCTTAAGGCCAGGAAGTGAAAGAGAAAAAGAGGAAGGGACCAGGTTTCTGGTATTTCCTTCAAGAGCAAGCCCCCAGTAACCCAAAGAGCTGCAGGGGGCTCCACTCTTAAAGGTCCCACCACCTGCCAAGAGCACTAAGCTGAAGACCAAGCCTCTAACACGAGTCTTTGGGGTACATTTCACATCCAAAATATAGCAAGAGGTCTCATCAGAGCTATATTAATGGTGAAGGCATTTGGCCATTTTTGTGTAATACATTGATATCACTGATGTTAACCAAAAGTAAGTGGGATGTTTGCTTCTTTATCATCAGTAAAACAGTTCAATGGTGTCCCTTCCTCCCTCCCTTCCACTAGTAGCCAGAACTATGCTAAGTGTTTTGCAGATTTTTTATTTGTACCTCCCAACAACTTTATGATACAACTTTACATACTTCAGATAGATAAACTCAGGCTAAGGTAAGTTAAGCCCGTAGAGGAGCCAGGATTTGAACTAAGTCTGTTAACTGATGCTAAATCCCTTATTCTTTTGCTCTCTACAATTGTGTCTGTTATCTCCATATTAGGGTTCCTAAATAACAAACAGCAACCTAACTTACTATGTAAACAAACCAAAACCTAATTATGAGTATACCAAATAGACGCGTTTCAGCCAATCACAGGCAGTCAACTCATCACTTCACGCCCACATAAGGCAGCCGCTTAGCTGCAGCCTATCAGGTGATACCTCAACTCCACCTTTGTTCTAGCCTATAAATGCTCACTGTTCACCGTGCTGGGCAGAGGTCCAAGAATTTCTTCTGGCAGTGAGTGCTGTCGGATTTATGAATCATTCTTTGCTCAAATAAGCTTTGTTAAATTTAATGTCTCAAGTTTTTTCTTTGACCCATCTCTATTATTGCTAGACACCCCATGTACATGACATTTTTCCTGATTTCACTTTTTTATTCATTATAGGAAAGTTTGTCCAAATTGTCCATATTTGTGCCAACATTACTTAAGAATCACTATGCACTATATCTCAGGTTGGTATTTCCATCTACTCAGCCTACTGTTTCTATTAAAACATAAAGTATATTCTGCTGGAAGGCAAATGTTCTCCAGTTTGTTTTCCATTTACTAATTTGTTTTAGTTCCACTACTTCTTGATCCATCTATTTTCTTTCTGGACAGTGCATGCTTTCAGCTTCATTCAAAGTAGTATAGATTCACAATTCCTTTTCCAATAATTTTGAAGACCAAAGAGATCTCAATAAATGAAAAACTTTTTATAATTCATTGACACCAAAGCCCAACAAGACCTATACTTCATTTGGCAATAAAACCCTGCCCTGAACTGGCCAGAGACTATTTTTAGTCTTCAATGGTCGCAATCATTGTAAATGTTCACCTATTTCATTACAACAATATCAATTTGTTTCATTATAGGGTATTGACCATCTCCCACTAGTATCTAATATGTGGTGTGGTATATTTACTTTATTACCATTTCAGGAATGAAAGAATCCTAAATTACAAAATACTTCTGGACCTGGAGGGGTTCAGAGAAGTTGATTTAGTTTCTTTTATCCTCCCGCATTTCCCATTTTTTAAGAGCCAATACTTGTTTTCCCAAGTCTCATACTTTTTGATTTGGAGGATATCTATGGATATTTGATACACATGCTTTGTGACTTTGGCAAACTCAGTGTTAGGAAGCACAATCCTTTTAAAAACTTTTTTCTTATAACAGAAATCATTACAAATACCCACCCCTGCCAATTGTTTCACTGTTCATTGATGGTAAACCACTAATGCATTTTCCCCCAAGAGATAACATTTTTTTTTTTTTTTTTTTTTAGCTCAGACAGTGTGTAAATGTGGAAGACTTCTTTACAGGCCATCAGTTATTTTTATTTAATCTACTTTTTTATCTGTATTTTATAATCTTTCATGAGATTTGATCAACTATAATGTGGATCAAAGTAAAAATGATCCAGGTGATTAAACTTCTGATTGACCTGAGTTTTCCTTAGTTGAGCATTCTGGGTATATTTATACACAACCACAGGGTTTATTTTCCTGTTCATCGGTCACATGACTTTCTGTTATTCTGGCTTGATTTCAGAACCTTGGGTGTTAAACCACAGCATCTGAACATATCTTAAATCTGGTACTTCAGAAATTTAAAAATTGTCACAGAATTATCATTTATTAAATGAAATTTTCCACAATAGGTGTCATTAAGTTTAACTGTAAGAGCCAAGGAAAGAGTCCCAAATGAAGGGGAAGGAAAAGCTTTCCTGCTCTAAGATGCTTTTTCCTGTGGTAAACCAGTTGCTATGACAGTAGACGCACTCAGAGAACATGTACCTAAGTGCTTAAAATAACCAGAGTACTTTTCCCTTATGAATCAGATTCTGCAAGGAATTACTAAGTCATTTATATGAGAATTGTTTCTGCATCCATAACTAGACCTACATAGTAGGGTGGAAAATATTCCATTGTTTAGGGGTTTTAAGATTTAGCAAATAAAAAAATAAATTTCTAAGTGTTTAACACATGCAGGTATATGTGCCTGTTATCTTAAGAGCCTTTCATTTAGTTCAAGTTGAAATAATTTTGAATTCCACGTTTTAAAACCATTTGTTAATCCTCATAACATCAGTATGTCATGAATTAGTGCACTTATGACCATTTTACAAGGGAGTGATTAAAATAAACATGTCAAATATATTTCTACTTTAAGATAATTGTTTTTTATTCAGAAATAAAAGCAAAGATCTCAAGCTCTTAGCTCCTTTCACAATTGCTAGGTAATATGGCTGCTTTTCTCTATGTACCAAGGTGTTCTGAATGATTCTTGGAACTTTGCTTTTACAGAGTGCTGACTGGGCAATCAATGGGGTTGAGCACATAAAGAATGCAGGGGAGTGCAATGGTTCTCCCAGAAAATGGGGCAGGGGAACATAGAAGTAGGGCTTCTTGGGTGTTTTACATAGTTTTAAGTGATCATCTTTGTTGATGATCATCCATATCACCAATTGCCTTAGCTGCTCTTTCCAATCCAGTCCAGTTTACTCTCACACCTGAATCCTTCCTTAGAGCTTTCCTCATCCACCATTCTTGTGCACATCTTTATGCCAAAAGAATAAATGGCCTGCCAGACATGATGTACAAGGTGTTCATCATGAGGCACTAGGGCTATTTCAGATAGTAGTAGTGCCATATTCACGTTGTAATAATGGTCCTCAAAGGGTAATTGGAGAATGCAAAGGAAAATCCTTAAGAGAATATTAACAGTATACTATAGTTGGGGAATTCTGAAAAGTAAATCATGCTATGGATTTCTCTGTTTCTTGTCTCTCTTTTGAAACATCAATATATCTTGTTTGTGTGCTAAGCACATATTTTGCTAAATGGAAACTTCATTCAAGTTCTTTCATTCCATAAAATGTATTTATTTATTTATAATTATAACCATTTTTTCCCAATAAATATAGCTATCAAAATAGAGGAAAGCTGTTATCACACATTACCTATTGAGCCAGCAAGGGGCTTACTCAGCTTGAGGAGAAATCATCACTCCAGGGTTGGCCCTGACCTCAGGAAGCTTCTTCCATTCTGGGAACCTGAGATGAACTGAGGAGCAAACTCTTTATAAACAAGTCACTTATGTAATGCTGCTTTGAAGATTTGGCATTTGTTGGAAAAAATAAGAATATGTTGGTCTACATTACATATTCAGGATCAAGTATCAAAATGAAATCCTATAATAAGCTTTGGCATCATACCAAATTTGAATTATGGAGGATAAATGTTCTTGGCAATATACTGGAGTTTTCTGGAAGAGAACTGCTATAAAAGAAGTCTCTACAGCAGTCTCTAAAATAATGCTAAAAATCACTGGTTGAAAAATTGAAACATTTTAAAATCAGTAATAAAAAAAATAAGTCATCACTTCCCCATATCTTTGGATGGACTTTTGCCAAAGATATATGTTAAGTAATTAGTCATTTCAGTCAAAGTAACTGCACCAGTTGCTCATTTATGTAGCAATTATGTAAGGGTTACAAGTACGGATTATGTTCTGTCTGACTGGCCAATGGTTGGTAGTCCTTGATCCTTGTCCCCTACTAGGATCAGATGCTACAGATTCTTTCACTTTTAGGCCAACAACGTATACTCCCATTGTCTATGAGATGATGTCATAGCCTTACCTTGTGAACCTCCACCCGACCACTATCAAATGCTTTCTTACTACATTTCTATTGAAAATCTAGGCTCATTTACTGTTCGCCATTCAAAAGTTATTAATATACACCTGTATGGCTCCAGTACATGTAACTGTTTTGTCCCTAGCTATACCTTGCACCCTGCCAAGGAACTCTTCCCTAATTTAGGAAATCAGATCCATTAAACAAACCATCTGGCTCTGTTTTCAGTGCTCCTCTGGGCATGGGCTAAATGCCTTTGCAAATATAGTTGTCAAGAAATTGTGTTAGGGATCTGGACTGAGGAATTGGTATTTGATCTGCAGCAGGGCCAAGATTAGCAGGGCCAAAAAGTTCATATCCAATCAAGGGTTCACCAGTCTTCTAGTTCCTAAATGAGATTGAGAAAGATAAATAGTTTTGGAGAATTGCCTGGACACTACTCTTGAATAACCACATTAGGCCCTTTTTAATTATTTATAGCAAATAGATATAAATCTAAATGAATCTCAAGCTAGCAAGATAAATATCTCAAGTTTGTTGGAAAGAGCTCAAGCTATGGAGATGCTAAATCAGAGACTGAGAGCCATCTTAAGCCAATGAGCAGACCAGACTGGCAGAACCATCAGATCCGTGGGTAGAAGTGAACAGAATCTCAGAACAATAAAGAATTTGCCCCACCCCCCTTTATGGTAACCTCCTCAGAGTTCAGCAGCCATATAGATCTTTCATGAATAGCTCATGAAAGTGGCAAAAATTAACTTCTGCCTTAATCCATGTTGATTTATCTCATAGTATTTCCTTCTGTTTCATTATTACTAATTTGTTTGCAAGTCTCCCATCATACCAGCTTCCACCCAGAAGCTACAATCTTCTCAATTTTAATCACTTGTTCTGAATATTATTCCTGATCTGAATTATTTATTCTAGCAAACATTTCAAGATTTTCATGCCATTTTTTAATCTACCACAATAAATAATACCAGTATTTCATACACAGATATCTAGAACCATAATTTGCAGCTGGCATTCAATCATTGCCTATTTCTGCAAGTTCCAGAAGAGCACAGAGACCTAAACAAACCAGCCACTAAAATCAGTTTTCTTATGCCCTTCTGATTTTTCTCCATGCACATATAATTTATACATGCATGATACCATTATATATGAAGTAAAAAAGTGAAAGCAATTTAATTTCCAATATTTGGATTTTTTATCTATACCATACTGAAGTCAATTGCTGGAATATTATTGCATCTATTCCAATAATCCTTACAAATATTATGAGAAATGTGGGGAAAGAACTTCAATACACATTTAAGTGAAAAGACCAGAATACAAAATCATTTGCTTGCTATGATACCTATATAAATAATATACTTACAATAATACCTTGCTGGGGCTGGGGATGTGGCTCAAGTGGTAGCACGCTCGCCTGGCATGCGTGCGGCCCAGGTTCGATCCTCAGCACCACATACAAACAAAGATGTTGTGTCTGCCAAAAACTAAAAAATAAATATTAAAATTCTCTCTCTCTCTCTCTCTCTCTCTCTCTCTCTCTCTCTCTTTAAAAAAAATACCTTGCTATGATAACCTACATATAAAAGTAAATGCACATGGGGTGGGTGAAAAAGAACCAAAAGGATATATAAACCCAATAATAGTGAGTGTGTTAAGATAGTATAATAATGAGTCTTTTAATCCTTACTTTTTGGAAATTTTCTTCATATAGCAATATTGTTTCAACACACAAATTAAGAACGCAATATCATATCCATAGGAATGTCTCTTCCAGGACAGTTCAGGACATTTCTAAGCCTTGGGTTTTAATATTATTTGTTAGAAATAGAGGCAATATCAGATCTTATGAAAACTGGATTAAGCCTAAGTCAATTTATTGGGTTTCCTCACTGGAATGTTTAGAGGTTGGACCACACAAGTCCAGAGACTGGTGCAGCACTTGGTGCTGTAGGTTCCATTTCTTTTCATTGTCTTCCTGCTTATGTCAGCTTTTGTCACACTTCCTCTCTTGTGATAGAAATATGACTGCAGCAGTGCCATTGTGGTTAAAGAAAGAGCAAGGTCAACTGTTCACCAATCACAAATTCTTTGCTTTTCTCTGATTGGACTACTGTGGACCAATCACTGAGGCCAAAGGACCAGTATTCTAGATTCAAAGTAAATTATACCACCCACACAGCAATCCGTGGCAGGTTGGTTACTACTGACAAATATTTGTACCCCTCCCTGTCAGAAGATCTTACTTTCTCTCTCTTTAACATCAGATTTGGCTCTGACTTACTCTGGCTACTGAAAAACCTAATCCCAATGTTCAATGCCAAGCTGTGTTATTGCGGTTCAACTGTAAAGTTGCCTTCTCAAAAGCAGTTGTGTTCCTTCTGTCAGAAAGAAGTAGTCAGAGCTAGTGTGTGGTTTGCCACATTCCCTTTTTCCTCTGTTCAACTCCAGAGGCTTCACTATCAGCCTGGGTTCAAGAATGAAGCTCAGAAATTATACCCCATTTGATTCAAATGTATGAATTGTCAAGATCATTGTACTGTCATGTGTAACTAATTAAAAAAAAAAAAAGAAAAATGAAGCTGAAATTGAGAAGAGCCACCATCTACCCACAATGCACACATAGCGGAAGCTATGCCTTTGTTAAAAATGGCTGAGATTTGAGGGCTGTTTGTTACTGTATTTTGAAATAGCAAATCCTGACTGAATTGGAGTCTTTGCTTAGCCATTTCTTAGCTATGTGACCTTGAAAAAGTTACTTCCTTTTTCTGAATTTTAGTTTCTTTATTGGTAAAATAAAGATAATGCATGTAATTCCTGGTACAGGCTCAAAGATGGCAATTATTACTTGTTAATGCTAATAATTATAATTCTCACTCCCACGGGGGATTTTTTTTTCTAATTTACCTTTGTAATTTTATGGGGAAAAAGTGCTGCTATCTGATAGAGGAAATATATTTATTTTTACTAAGACAAAGTTACAGATTCAAAGTTTTGAGATATATACATATGTATACACACACACACACACACACACATACTGATCATCTGTAGATAAAACAAAGAATTTTGGTTCCTTAAAATATTTTTTTAAGAAATAAAAAATATTAACCCAAATTTCATATAAGAAAAATGCATTTTCATGCTCAATACCAAATGTGATATAGTTATTCAATAGTACTGTTGGCTTCACTGAAGTAATTTTGTTCTTTCTCTGAGTTATCTATTATTGAAGACAGTCAAGAACAGATATTGAAATAGATTATTTTTCTATTCCATTGTGAAAACCTGTGTGTTCCCAGCATCCCTTCTCACAAAGTGATGTATTCTTCAGTGTGAGAAACAGAAGGGCGGGGAGGGGTTATAGTCAGAGGAATGAAGCTCAAAAGTAAAAATTCCACCTTCTCTTTTATTTGTAATTATATCTAGATTTGATTTGAATTTAACTGATTTCATAATCAATAATTATTTTACACCACAGAACACATTTTCTATCTTAGACATCCATCAATGACATCTGGTATCTAATAAGTTATGTCGGATATTGTAAGTTTTATCTTGTTTCGTTTGCTGGTATCTGGTAATTAAGATATGAGGTGGTTGTTTGTCCCATTAGATGAAAAATGTGCTCCCAAGAGAGCAGTGAAAATCATGGTTTGAATACAAGAGTGTTCACACACATTGTTATATAACAGAGCTACCTGGAACTTTACACACACACACACACACACACACACACACACACAATTTTTGGTTCCTACCCCAGGATTTGTGAATTATAATCTCTGAAAATGAGACTAAAATTTTTTATAGAAAAAATTTGATTTTTAAATACCACTCCCGATTAAAAGAAACCAGGGCTTCTTTGAGAAATAGCTGATTATAGAGCTGGGGGTGAAGAAAATATAAATTAAACTGAGAATATTTTGTGTATCAGAAAGTAAAATGTTACTTAAAGTCTTATGTGGATGATTTCAAATGACACAGAAATCTGCTTGAGGTACACTTATTGTCCATAAAAAGGAAAATTTGAAAACAAAAACAATAATAGATTATAACCTATTGAATAAAATGAGAATCAATCAATACAGATAAGGAAAGAAGAAAAGGAGGTGGGGGTGGGGGAGGAAACTTACAACACAATGCCTACTTAATAAATGTAGACAGAAGGATGGAATTAGAAAATCACAAGTTGAGCAAGAATCATCAATAATTGCTCTAACTAATAGGTGATTTTGATGAAGAATAGCATTTTTACACAGTCTCAAAGTATCTTCCCACAAATTAATTCTTAACAACAAAGGGAAAATAGTAACTTCACACTGAAAAATCCTGGCAGACACCATCTGTGCTGGGTTGAATGGTGGCCCTCACACAATACATTGATGTCATAACCCCCAGAACCTGCATATGTGGCATGTTCGGCAAAAGGATCTGTCAGGATATAATTAAGCTATTTTATCTTGTGATGAGATCATCCTAGATGACTCAGGTAGACCCTAAATGCAATGACAAAGAAGAGAAGACATGGACAGAGAGAAGGCAGGGATAGCCATGTGGAGATGGAGGTAGAGACTGGAGTGAGGCAGCCACAGAATGCTGAGGGCTACTAGTTGCTGGAAGGCACAGGGAGGAGTTCTCTACCCTCCAGAGGGAGCACCCCCCACCCCCGCCACATCTTGATTTTGGACTTCTCACTTCCAGAGTTCTAGACTGTAAAGATTTCTATTGTTTTAAGCCACCCAGTTTGTGGTTATTTGTTACAGCAGCCCTAGGAAACTAACATACCACCCTTCCAAATAACACGTTAACATTACCGATAAAGGAACCAAATGTCATGAAGGGATTCCCGGGAGCTATGCTAAAAAGTTTACTTATTATTCACCAGTATTCCTAATAAAATTGCATAACTTGACTAGTCACAAGGAAATTCAGACAAATCTAATTCTACAAAATAATTAGCCTGTACTCCAGAAAAATATTGAGGTCGTAAAAAATGAAAGGCTGAGGAACTATTCTAGACCAAAGAAAAGGAAAGAGAAATCACAACAAAACACATTGGGTGTCCTTCACTGGGTCCTGAACTGTGAAAAACATTTACAAGAGATATTTTTTTGTGTGTGATAATTGGTAAAACTTGAATACAAACTATGGATTGGATAACGATATCATATTAATTTAAAATTTTACGTTTTGCTAATCATCCTAGGATTATATAAGAGAATGACATTGTTCTTAGGATATATACTATAAATATTAAGAAGTAAGGAGGTATCCCATATTCAACTTACTATGTAAATATCACCATAACTAATATTAAAAAATATTTATGCCTATCCGTAGAAAAAGAATGAACACATCTGGTAAAAATTAGCAAATGGTATATGAGGGTTCTGTGCACTGTTACTTCAACCTTCAATAATTTTGAAATTATTTTAAAATAAAATTGTAAAAACAAAGTTTGTGCTGGATGCAGTGGTACATCCCTATAATCCCAGTGATTCAGAAGGCTGAGGCAGGAGGAGTTCAAGGCCAGCCTAGGCAACTTAGTGAGGCTCTAAGCAACTTAGCAAGACCTTGTCTCAAAAAAAGAATTTAAAAAGGAGGCTCTGTGTGGCTCAGTGTTAGAGTGCCCCTACTTTCAATCCCCAGTCCCTCCAAAATAAAAAATAATAATAGATTAAAAAATAACACTTGTTAGGTTATTATAATGTGTAACCAGGTATGAAAGCCACTGCATTAGAATTTCTTCATTAAGGCAGTAGTTCTCAAGTGATGATGATTTTGCCTCCAGGAGAATATTTGGAAATGTAAAAGGATATTTTCAACAATCTCAATTGCACAGTTAGAGAGAGGAGGAGTCTGGGATGTGCTATTGGCATCTAGTGTAGAGAGACCAGAGATACTGCTAAACATAAAATTCGCGAACACCAATATAATATGTTTAAAAATTTTCCATTTTACAAGTAAAAATATATTTGCCTTTCAAGACTTAGAAATGGCATATAAAAATGCATACAGACAACCCCATGTCCCACCATGCAAACCTGTATTTTTGTTTTTTGTGGAGCTGAGGACTGAACCCAGGGTCTTGCATGTGCTGAGCAAGCACTCTACCCCTGATCTAACTCCTCAGCCACACAATGCAGTCAGACAAGAGGAGTGAAGGAAGGAGGAAGCAACGGAGCTCAGCTCATTCATTTTAATAGCAAACAAGTGGCTTTCATAATATTGGACAAGTCCACCAAAAAAAGCAATTTCAAGGCATTAGAATAGATCTGTGAAAAAGATAAATAGCCTTTTCTCAAACTTATGACTGTACTCATAAAGCAGTATAAATATATTACATTCATGGGTTACCTGGAGTAATCCATATCACTTCTTTCTAAACTAAAGGAGATTTCTAGTTGCTATATTTTTAGCATAGGAGAACTACGCAAATATCACCATAACTAATGAGTGATGAATCCCATAGTATTCAGTCTTTGCATAACAAACAATCCCCAAATCTCAGTACTCTCTACAGCAAACATTCATTTCTCACTCTCAGGCCTGTGCACTGGCTGGGCTGACTCTGGTTCAAGTTCAGATCTGCTCTGCATGTCTCTCATGCTGGGGCCAATGGTTACCAGAACAGATGGCTGCCACCTCATTGCAGATCACACGAGCTCAGGAACCTAGGCCAAACTCTGCAAGCACATTTAAAGCCTCACTCATATCACATCTGCTGATATTCCATTGGCCAAAGCATATCATGACCAAGCCTAAAGTCACCAGGGCAGGGATTTATGCCATATGTACTGGGTGACACTGCACTGCCACATGCTCAAGGGTTTGGGTGTATAATCCTGCTACACAGAAGCAGGAAGAATTCAAGAATGACAGTGCAGTCTACAGGGGGCACTCCACAGCAGCAGATGTTTCTGAAAGAACATTTCTTATGCAACCTACTCTTACATTAAGTCAGGGGCTTGCAATTTTCTGCAATGAACCTACTAGTAAATGTTTTTAGGCTTTGCGGTCCACATATTATTTGTTTCAACTCTAATGTAGTGTAAAATAGCCATGGACGATATGTAAACAAAGGGCTGTATCTGCCTTCCAATAAAACTTTGTATTTGGGCACTGAAATTTGAATATCAGGTAATTTTCATGAGTTATAAGATGTTATTATCATTTTGATTTCTTTTCAGTTTTTTAAGAGTCAACATGATTCTTAGTTTGTGAACTATTTAAACACTAATGTTCCATCAAGTTTGATTGATCCACAAGCCATGGTTTGACAACCTCTTGATGTAGCCCACGAAGCAGAAAAACAGTTGGCATTTATTGAACACAGTAGACAGTACAATGGAAAGAGAAGACAATAACCAAGGAATTTACAATATAGTTGAGGATGTAGACTACCTACATGTAAAAACTAATCATGAATCTGTGAAAAGTAATACATATAGTAACTAGCACAAGTCCTAAGCCATAAGTGATAGGAGATATGGCGTCAGGGAGAATATATTGAGTATAGTAAGCGGGAGAGAATTCCTTGAGGTATTTTATAGGTGAGGGCATGAATTCTCTGGAAGATTACACCATTACTTCTTCCTATACAGAAAAAAAAAAAATAAGGATAATAAGAAATAATAAGAAGGTGGTTCCAATCAACAAATTTATAAATTAGATTTATAAATTCTTTTCTTTCTATAACATTTTAAGATAATAAATAATCAACAAATAAAAATTTCATATATTTTAAGTACACAAAGTGATGAGTTCATGCTTACACATTGCAAAATGAGAATCAAATTTATTATGAAACTCAAATTTATTAACACATTGCCACATATAGTAACCATTTTGCATTTTGGGGGTCAATGATGACCTACTTTCTTGACAACTTTCAACTTAAATGAAAGCTGTATTAAATATTGGTAGTATTGTAAAAGTAATAAATGTAATATAAAAATGTTGGAAAAAGAAACTGAAGTCACCCTATGGTCCCACCACTCAGGGGTATACTCTGTTGACAGCATGGTATATAGTCTAGAGTTTTCTTTATATATATATATATATTCATGCACTATATATATATTGAATGAATATTCATTATAATTAGTGTTTTGCACTTTATTTGGTTTTTAATTGAGCAATATATCCTGAAAATCTTACCATACAAATATAAATAGATTTATTTAATTTTAATGGCAGCATAGTATTTTGTAGTATGGATATACCATTACTTATTAAAATCCCTCAATGATGCATATTTAAATTATTTCCAATTTTCTTTTGTTATGTTTTGGTAAACATCCTTGCAATTACATCTTTCTTTTTAAAGCATTACAGTTACACAAAATAGTTGGGTTCATTTCGACAAAATTATAAATGCATGGAATTTGATTTCAACCTCTGTCCCCCTGATACTTTCCCTCTACTCCTACATATGTTCTTCTTCTTCTACTCTGCTGACCTTCCTTTCACTCTTTTATATATTTTTTGATTGCTATTTCTACACATACATAAAGATATGTTCCTTGTGGTACATTTATATATGCATATAACATGATTTTATTAAATTCATTCCACATTTCCTCCTCTTTCCCATCCTTCCTTCCTCCCAATCTCCTTTTTCTACTCTACTGATTTTCCCTATGTAGTTATGATATCTGACCCCTCCACCCACCTCCTTTGCCTTTTTTTTTAAAGAGAGAGAGAGAAGAGAGAGAGAGAGAGAGAGAGAGAGAGAGAGAGAGAGAGAGAGAGAGAGAATTTTAATTTTTTTTTTTTTTAGTTCTCGGCGGACACATCCCCAGCTCCTCCTTTGCCTTTTTTTGCTCTAGTTTCCACATATGAGGTAAAACATTCAACCCTCAGTTTTCTGAGTCTGGCTTATTTCACTTAGCATGATGTGTAAGTACATCTTTATCTAAAGCAACCATTGCTGTCTAAGGAAAAGGATTCTAACAGTGGAATTTCCAGGTCTAAGCATATGAGACATCATTTTCAAAGGTTTTTCTTTTCAATGCTACTTGGTTAAAAAAAATTAAAAGATAATTAAAGTTAAGCAGCTGGTTGGGGGATAAGGTGATTGGCAATATTGACCATACAAGAGTGATATAGTAACATATGTGGCTTTTATTTGCCTATGAACAGGGTGAGGAAGGGACAAATAGGCAGAAGAGAAGAAAGCAGGAGAGAGCAGGGAGGGGAAGCAAGAGGGAAAGAGACACAGTGCTGCATTCTGCAGTATTTAATATGAGAATCATCCAAGTTCAGAGAAGACTGACACCTGATGTTGTAATAATCAGGTGTGGTAGAAGCATACAAACAACCAGCCTTTGTGTACTTATTGATTTGAAAATGAACTAAAAGACCAAATACCCTCAAATTCATAACCTATCTAAATGTTGTAACAATTTGGGTAGTAATTTTTGTAAGATATACAAATATGAAACTAATATTGTGTTTTAAGAATTTTTAACTCAAATTTATTATACTTACATTTTTTCCTTTTCTCAATAAATCATGAAGAATAGTGTGGTTCTCAACAGGGGTTGGTGGGTGTTACCATTTGGTTGCTGTGGAACAAATCACCCCAAACTCCCTGTTGTAGAACAGAAAATCAGTATCACCTCTCATGGTGCTGTGGGTGAACTCCATACACGTGGGCAGTTTAAGAATGGGGTTCGTTAAGCAGCTGCAGTCAGATGTTGGCTGAGATCAAAGACCTCTGGTGGCTTCACTGGGATGACTATCCAAGAAGTCTTCCTCACAGAGCAGGCAACTGATGCTAGTTGTTGACCATGAGCTCTGTATGCAAAGCAGGGTGACCACTTGTGATCTCTCCTTGTAGTTTACTACCCTTAGAGCCCAGCAGCTGGCTCTAAAAAAGTGTGTCCCCAAAGTACGTGTTCTACCAGTCCCAGGTAGAAGCTGCAAGGCTGTCTAACCTTGGAAGTCCCAGAACATTATTGCTACTGCATTCTTTGGGTTCTGCTAATCACTCAACATTACCTAGAAGCAAGATGAGAACAATTCGACTTCCCCTCTTAATGGGATAGCACAAGTCACACTGCAGAAGAGCATGTGGACTAGGAGCAATTACTTGGGCCTTTGGAAGACAAGACACAGTTGCCACAATGGGGGAGCAAACAAAACCCCCCCAAAATTGTGGACTAATTCTTCTCATGTTTACATTTTTCTCTGAAGGGAATCGTGACAATTCATAAGCTTCTCAAAGGAAGCCAATTGAGGGAAGGAAGAGGGAGGACAGAGAGAGGAAAAACAATCAGAGAACCTGGTAGACTATAGTCTATCGCACATTATACAATTTAGTTTATGACCTTTAATATTCCTCCTAAGGTTTAATAATATTTACTCTCTACTACTAACAGTTAGCTATGATTCACTATGAAATCATCCACATAAAATTTGTGTATATATGTATATATACGACTAATTCTGGCAGTGTGAACGACTATAAATTAAATAAAACTGCTCTGAATTTTAAACAGAAGGGCCTGATTAAATGGGGTTTGCATTTTGGATCACTGTTCCTATTAGATATACTTTTATTTAAGAGAGAGGAAGAAAGAGAGAGAGAGAGAGAGAGAGAGAGAGAGAGAGAGAGAGAGAGAAACGCATGTGCTCTAATCAACTATTAATATTCTGTACACAGTTAGGGGGAAATTTCTTTTTTGACCCCTGCAGCACAATCCTGCATAGTACAGCAACTGATTTCCATCATATTACTTTTCCATCATGATTACTTTTATCTCAGCATATGTAACTATAACTGTTATTGGTCACAAAATTATCTGGTTTTTATTACAGCATTTGGCTCTATGACCCCAGAATCCATGATTACCTTAGATAAGCTCTGTTTTGAGTGTCTGGTTATTTATGCTCTGATATGTGCTTTCAGTTTCATAAATTTGTTCCCTTGGGATTTCACTGAAGGTAGGGAGGGGAGAGTTGGGGAAGGGATACAAGAATCATGGTCAACTACGTACTTCTTAAGTGGTGATTAGAAACACCACATGTCCACAAACTAGCCACATTCCTTTCTTTTTTTCTTATTTTTTCTTTCTTTTTTTCTTTTCTTTTTTTTTCTAGAATGCACATGCAAATTCAAGATATAGACATAATTAAAGGGTTTTTTTTTTTTTGGTTTGTTTCTGTTTTTGAGGTTGACATGTCTTGAAATCTCTTTTTGTCTAACATGGTCATCTCCCCATGGCCCTTGCTACAAGAAGTGACTTTTGTAATGGAGTGGGTAGTTGTTGCAAGACCCTTCAACTCCCTTAGAATGTCCAGTTCCTCATTAATATTTCTTAGTTTTTAGCATCCATTGATATTTATTTTCTGAATCAATTATTTCATAACATGTTGTAAAAATAGTGATTTTTTTACTACTTTTATTATTTTCTACATTTATTAGGTAAAAATACTTCTGTAAGTAAAGCTTTCCCTTGTCAACTAGGGCTACTTTGTAATGCAAATAAGTTTTTAAGAGGAAAAGTAGATCAAGTCTTAATTCTTTTCTTTTAATTAGTAATTTTCAGAGCACAGAGATGATACACTACCTCCAGGAAGAAAAAAACAATGAGTTGTTTCTTGCTTTAGCTTTCTCTTTTGAGTATCATTATAAATTCCAGGATTTTTATTTAATTAGTATGTTTTGATCAATTGCCATTTTTATTAGTTTCGAGGGTCAAATCATCCACCTTTGGCCAGTAGTCAGCTTCCTTACTTTTCTGCATAATAAGATGATGGAGTCTTGATTTGTCATTTCCCACTCTACACCACTTAGCAGGGAATAGTGTTAACTGGGTTGTCATAGCTTCTAAGTTTTTTTAAAAAAAACATTTTTGAAACATTATTAATTCATAGCTATATTTAAAATTCAAATATATTCGAATATTTGCTATTCAGTATCAAACGTCAATTTCAAATTTTAAATATTCAAATAGTTCAAGTTTCAATTTAATCAAAAGTATCTTACTTCTTTAAAATGTTATACTTGTGTCACCTGTCTCTTACAGTGAAAATGATGATTCCTAACAATCTCAACATTCTTATTTATAAATATAATACATATAATTTTTCAAGTGAGTATCAATAGGGCATATTAAAAATGTAACAGGGCCGGGGATATAGCTCAGTTGGTAGAGTGCTTGCCTTGTATACACCAGGCCCTGGGTTCTAATCTCTAGCACCACCAAAAGAAAAAAAGTAACAATATCATTACCAACAATAAAGTTTCTGAAGGAAAGCAAGGATTTCTCTGCATTTTGGTTAGATTATTTTCTGTTAATGGTGTGGATCGCATCCTGTTTTCTAAAACACTCAATGGACTGAAGAACAGGTAAAAGTTTTCTCTTCTCTTGAGGAAGAGAAAACAGGTGGCTAGGACAATGGTCAAGTTGGCTTCAGTCACCTCATCTCTCCCCCTCCTCAGTCCCTGAGAGGAGAGAAGGGAAAGGCCCACAGTGAGTAGTGGGGGATGCATTAGCCTGGTAACATGGAACAGCTGGGAAGCTCTGAGCCCCACCCTCCAGGATGAGTGGGCTGCGGTAGCATCCCAGGAGATAGGCCCAAAGATGCACCAAACAAAGCAGATGAAACACAAGACACGTGTTTATCTGTGCACAGTGTTTGAGCAGCAACTGCAAGCCTGAGATAGCCAGACGCTTCACCACAGTGATAGAAATGTTTCATGGCAGTTTGGCACCTAAAAAGAATAAATTGTATAAATGAAAAGTATATGCTTTCCTCCCCACCCTCAGACCATCCAAAACATTTCACTGGATAGTGTGTGGTGCCAGCCTGATATTTTTGGGTGCATCCCAGGACTTGTAGCAATTATTTATCTTGTTCTTATCACGCTGGCATTTAAGCACCTTATCACCATTTGTGAGGGAAAAGATCCCATTTCTTTGGGCTATGTTTTTCAACCTGTGAGTCAGGAGCACTGATATGCTGCTCTATTAGTTTTGAACTGTATTCACATTTCTGCTGGGAGGCAACGACAAGGAAAACACAGGTGAGGTTTGCAGCCCTTGGGGAGGCAGCAGGTGGAGGATGGAGATCAAGAAAAGCAAAGAAGGCCTGTGTTCTGCTTTACGTAAACTGAAACCTTCTTCCCTCTTGGAGATACCGCAGACTGACAGAAGCTTGCTTTCTTCTCTCTTCTGTTTTAGCCCCTACCTCTCTTTCCAACCATAGAAAAGTGAAGTAACTTGCTCAAATCCCATTCCCTAGCTCCCCCTTAATTAATTATGCCTGGCCCCCAGCTCACCTTATCCCTTCACTTCAGGTCTCTGCTTGTTGCAATCCATCAACATAATTACTGGGAGCAACTTGGCACTTTTGCATTCTGCAAGCCCTTTTTTTTTTTTTTATCCTTTTATTTACAAAATATTTGCTAAAAGTGATAATGTCAATTCATAATATCTATAAAGGGAGCTTGCTAGAAATACCAAATCGTCTATATTTAAATTCTGATTTACTACTGTGAAATCTGATAGGGAGTCCTTCCTTCCCTTCCTGATAAAGGAAGGTCAAGATTTGCACTTTAAGGAAAAAATGGCTTAAGTGTTAAGTTTTAAGTATGACCAGTGAAAGAAATAGCTAAAGGATAGCTCTTAGATTGTATCCACTCTCACTTAGTTGGGAAAATCTCACTGGGACATTGCAAATCTGCCTGTATCTTGTTCATGGGAAATACAGCTCAGAGATAGAAATGGACTAACTGCTGACACAGACAATGGAATGAACCTTAAAAGTATTAGGTGGAGTGAAAGAAGCCAGACGCAAGGGAATGTGTACCCAAAGAAATTCTATCATGGTTATTTGATTGAGAAGGAGAGATTGATTGGAAAGGGGTTTGAGAGAAAGAACTTTCTAGATGATAAAAATGTTTGTGTCTTAATAGACAAAGGGTATGCATTGCAGGAATGCAGTCCTATGTCAAGAGGGTCTAATTATACATTTATGATGCATGCATTTCATTGTATGCAACTCAAACCTTATCAAATGTTTTGTTTTGAATATGGCTATTTTGGATAATGAGAACAGAAATGTTTTTACCATCTTATATCAATTTGTATCTTTTAGACCTATGTAAAAGGAGGAGGAGGAGGAAGAGGAGGAGGAGGAGGAGAAAGGAAAATGATCTAACAGCACTGCACACATGGTAAGCACTAAGTGTTATTAAAGACAAACAGCCATGCAGGAATAGTTCATTCCAAGAGCTTATTACAAAGAGTAGTTCTCAGCTTATAAGATGCCTCTTTTCAGCCTAGCAATATAGTCAAATTCAGCACTGTATACAAGATTAAAATTTCTCAGCCCTATAAAAATATTTTTAGTAATCCTCCAACCCATCAATCCAGTTATACAACCTTTTCATAGCAGTACAATAAATAAAATCAATACCTTTTACTACTTTGCCACCAGAAACTGTAACTACATCCAGATTCAAAGGCATAAGGCTGTCTGCAAGGCTGATCCAAACATCAGGGAGTGTTTTATGAGGACACTGTACTGTTGTAATTATGAATAAGGAAGGAAAGCTGTCTTAAATCTTAAGAAGATTTATTTGGTTGAAAAAAATAAATATAAAGGCTGCCAATGCCCTATGTAGGATCTCTGTGTATCAATACTGTCCACATTATCCCCCTATATGTAATGTCTTTGGAAAATAATATAAGGGCTACTAATCCCTTATCAATATGATTGTATGATACTCTAAATACAGGGGGTGGTAAAGTCAACTATTCTTCCAGAGAAATTAACTTCCTGAAAATTATATTTATTTATATAATAAAAAGTATCCACCGCCAAGTCTCAGGCAAATGGTACAAGTCACTCAGTAATATTTACCTTTCCTAATTGTGCTTTTTCCAGCAGCAACTGGCCTCATAACATGTGTGTGGTCATCTCTTTTTTTTTTTTTTAACATTTTACCCTCCCTTAAGGACTATAACCAAAAATAAATAAATTAACCAAACAAGCAAAAAATCACACTGCAAGATTCAGGTTTAAAAAATTCAATTTACTTTTTAGATTATGTATCCACAATACCAAAGAAAAAAAATTTGAAGGTTTACTTTTATCAATAGGAACTTCCTGAATATTTCCAAGTGTTCTGTCTCTAGAGAGTTCACATGTAGAGAAGAAATAAACAATAAAACATTATAGGATAGCTATTACTGGAGAAATATGATTTTCTTTTTCAATTTCTGGAAGATAAAATTTTTAAAGTGAAAAAAAAATAGAAATGATGAAAAAGTAAGGGCAACTCAGAAAACTGGGAAAGTTTTAAATCCCTCAACCACATAGGGAAATTTTCATGGATAGCTTTAACTATTTAAACTTTATTTATTGCAGTGATCTCAAAGTGTGATACCCACATCACAGCACGTGCAGCCCCCTCTGAAAGCTTCTTAGAAATGCAAATTCTTGGGGTCCACTCAGGCCTACCAGTCAGAAATTCTGGGGGCACATCCCAAAAAATTTATGTTTCAACAAGCCCTCTGGATGGTTCTGATGCAAAATAAATGCTGAGAATCACTGATTTAGTCCAAAAAACTTGACTGGGCACCCACCGTGTGCCAGGCTCTGAAAAAGGAATTGGAGATACAAAAATAAAGAATGGACATAATCCATAGTTTAATCAGCTATAAAGAAAAAGAATGGTAGCTGGTACAATAGATTTTTGAATACAGTACCCCCAATCCCACCACCTCTCACTCATACTCCCACAGGTAGTATGTCCCAAGATCCCCAGTGGATGCCTAAAATAGAGGATCATTCAGGGCTATACATAAGTGGTGTCTTTTCCAAATATACATGTAAATAATATAATTTATAAATTAGACACAGAATGAAAATAATAACAATTCGCCTCTTCAGTAATTATTAGACTATTCAATCCAAATCGATTTTTGAATCTGTGCAACTGTCCCTTACTTGCAGTAGATGGCTTGGTGTCTCTGTCCCATGGGATCCCTTGCTGAAGTCTTCAGAGAGGCTCAGAGCTTTCTGGCACAACATATTGCTGTCAGTTGGAACACATTTTCTGTTCATGTCTTCCACCCACAAATTTAATGCCTTTTCCGTCTTAGCTAAGCACTTATCATGAACTGTGGCTGCAACTTTTGCAGTTTGAAGTGAGACAGCAAAACTATCACGAATTCCTTTTTCCTTTTTCACAATTTCACAGAAGATTTGTTCTTACCATAGATCTTAGCAACCTCAGTATATGGTGTTTTTTTTTTCTTTCCTTAAATTGGGAACCATCACCTTTTCAATTACCGAAAGCACTTTATAGCTTCTCTTTGGCATATCTAAATTGCCAACATCACTCCTCCTGCACTTTGCGGCCATTATTAACTAAAACAAGGGTTACTTGAACGTAAGCACTGTGATCCTGAGGTCATTGATCTGATAACCAAGAGGGCCACTGAGTGACTAATAGGCAGGTAACATATACAATGAAGACTTACCAGAGAAGGGGATGACTTATGTCCTTGGCGTATTGGAGCATAATTGTGCAATATCTCATCACGCTACACAGAATGACAATTTAAAACTTAAAAATTGTTTATCTCTGAAATTTTCCACTTTATATTTTCAGATCACAGTTGACCATAGGTAACTGAAACCAAAAAAAGCAAAAGTGGGGATAAGGGAGAACCACTGTGCTCTTTAGGGGGTCTGTGCTTTACCCTCTCATCTAATCACTCAACCAACTCAAACCTCCCTACCTCTGCTGCAAAGATTCAATATTATCCTTTCTTGACCAAAAAAAAAAATTCTTCTTTATTCTAAAATTTTAATATTTCTATACCTTCCATCATTGGCTACATCATATTTGGAAAGAGCATTTAATTAAAGTTGTCCTTAAACACAACTTTAAACTCCTGAGTGTAGAGGAAATTGGCTTTTATTTATTCACCCATCTGGGAAGAGTTGAATCCAAAAAATTAACATTGCACTGGCTTAAGTTTCAAAGCTGGTTAGAACCATTTTGCCAAAATTTCCAATGGATGAATATGTGAATGAATATAGAAGAGATCAGCATCTAATTTTCTAAAAATCTCCATTGACATACATGCTGGTTCCAGAATCAATAATATAGGAATTGAACCAAAGACAGATCTATTGCAATTAACTATAGAAACATTGAGACATATTTTCAAATAATCACAAAATATTAACTACCTCCATAAACAATAGCAACTAAATACAACACTACTGAAAGCCTCTGTTCATAGTAAGCCAAAAAGCTACCAGAGTCTTTGCCAAACACCAGTGAGAAAAGGAATAATAATGGAACCATGAAAAACTGGCCAACAGTTTTACTCCTGAAAGGAATGTATTCATATATTAAAATGGAAATGTGTAAATGTATGTCCTGGGTAGGATGGAGTGGGATGGTGAGCGAGTTTATCATGCCTCCCAGATGGCACATGATTTCAACCTTAATAATTGTTTATTTCTGGAATTTTCCATCTAATATTTCTGGACTGCAGTTGACCACCAGTAACTGAAACTATGAAAAACAAAATCATAGGTAAGGAGGATTAATGGATACTGAAAGAGGCAGTTGCTCTGCCCATAGGTGGAGAAGGTAACTTCCAAGGATACGGAGGATGCCCTGCAGGTGGGGACAAGTTACTTAGAATCACTCAGGAGGATTTTCAAAAACATGGGCCTTGGCCCTCCCCAGACCTCTGGAACCACAAATCCAAGAGCGGGACTCAGGAAAGCTGTATTTTTAAAAGTTCACCCAGTAATTGTGGTGTTTACCCTGAGTTGATAAAGCTGCTGGCTCTGGCCCATTGTTTCTCACTGCATTAATCACATGAGCTTTTACAAGTGTGATCTCAACAACACTTGCCCAGAACCACCAGCTAGGAGGACTACTGGAGAAGGGCTGAGAGGGTGCACACACCAAGGCAGAGCCCAGGCTGAAGCAGACCTACTGAATCACAGTTTGAGACAGGGCTTAGGAATTTTACAAATCTCCACATGAGTGTTACTGATACAACAATTTTAAATTTACTGTCCTGTGAATCTCCTCATGAAACTTCTTTTGAATACTCCAGTTTAGTCCCCAGGATCTCATCAAATAATGCTTCCTATAACTACAGTTTAAATCTAGAGTGTCCCCAGAAAGTCCATGATGTAAAGGCTTGGTGCCCAGCTCAGTGGTATTGGGAGAAGTTTGAACCTTTAAGAGATCGAGCCTGATCAGAGGTCTTCAGGTAACTGGGGGGATTTCCTTGAAGGCTATTGCAGAACCCCAATCTCTTCCCCTTTCTTTCATTTTCTAGCCATGAAGCTAGAAACAACAGTTTTGCTGTTTGTGAACTTCTATCATGATATACTGCCTTGCCAAAGGGTCAGTATAGTGGACTAGTCCCCCCTTCTGATTAATGTCATACCTACTTGGCTGATGGCTCCCAGCAGACTAGAACCTCCAAAACTGTGAACCAAAATAAGACTTTTGTCTTTATAAGCTGATTATCTCAGGTATTTAATTGTAGTGGCAGAAAATTAACTATATAAATACAATTTCTTTTGTCTCTTCACATGTGTGGTAGGATAAGTATCGGTCCCCTAAAGATGTCCACATCCAAATCCCCAGAATCTGTAAATACGTTGATACTGCCAGTTATGGGTGACAAGTCTTGCTTCCCCACATGTTGAAGTTTGAACATTAGAGAAGCACACCAAGGCAAGCATATAAAGCAGCGTTTATTATAAAAGGGGTAACATAGGCTTTTCCTGCAAGGGAGAAGGGGGCCATAGCTGGTGTCCTGGTATCCCAAGAAGTGAGGTGCTCTGCCCTTTTGATATGTCCTAGGCTTCCTTTGTTCTCCTGCCTTTTCCCCCTTATCTTTCTCCTTCCTGCTTGTGTGACTAGGCCCAGGAATGCTTGGTGGGAGGGCCCAAAGGTGGGAAACAGGTGGGCTGAAGGGGGAAGGGCAGGATGGAGCACCTAAGGACACAGTAACAACCTTATAGCTTCCTGTAGGGAGGGGCAATTCCTGGGACAGGTTACCTTGGCAACAGCTTGGAGCAGGTTCTTGATAAGGGTGGAGGAAGGGCTCTGAAGGAATTATCATTTCAATCCCTCAGGGGACAGTCTCCAACTTCCCAGACTCACTTGATGGACCTGACTCGATTTACCAATCTATACTGACTGCCTGTCTAATTCTGGTTTCATTATCTTACATGATAAAAAGGACTTTCAGATAATACTGAAAAACATCTTGAAGTGGGTGATTATCCCAAAGATCCTTATAAGAGGGAGAGTCAGAAAAGAGAGGGTCAGAAAAGAGAGGTGACAACAGAAAAAAAGATCAGAGTCAGAGATGCTACCTCACTGTCTTGAAAGTCAGGAAGGGCGCACAAGCCAAGAATACGGGAACCTCCAGGGTTTACAAAAGGCAAGGAAACTTGTTTTCCCCTAGAGCCTCCTGAAGGAATGTAGCTCTGCTACACACTCTGAAAATTGCTGACTGTAGCAGTGGCTCTGGACATCAGCTGTCCATTAGCATCACCTGGGCACCTGGTCAAGCCCCGAGGTACAAGCCACATGCTGGCCAATTAAGTTAGACTTCCTGACAGTGAAGAAACCCAGGCAACACTAGTTTCAAATTCCCCAGGTGACCTCAACATGCAGACAAGGTTGTGAACCACTGTGCTACAGGCCAAAGTAACAGTGAAGGAGAGCAAGTAAATGCTGCAGAGAAGAGCTGGTGACCTGGTCTGAGATTTTCAATCTCTTGGTGGTTCCTGAAACCCTCTCTAGGATCCCCTCTCACACATATGCTTCTCCTGCTTGAGAGTCCAAATTTTGAAATGGCATCTGAAAATGTGGCATATATACACAATGGAATATTACTCAGCCATAAAGAAAAGTGTCCTGTGGTGCTAATGTACAGCTGACACCCAGAGCTACTGCTATAGTCATAAAGAAGAGTGAAATTATGGCTTTTGCTGGTAAATGGATGGAAGTGGAGATTCTCATGCTAAGTGAAATAATCTCAAAAAACCAAAGGCTGAATGTTCTCTCTGACACACAGATGCTAACACACAATCGGGGAGAGAAGAGTTGAAGTTCATTACATTAGACAAAGGGGAATGAAGGGACGGGCAAGGGGTTGGGAATAAGACAGTGGAATGAATCAGAGATAACTTTCCTATGTTCACATATGAATACACCACCAGTGAAACTCCACATCATCTACAATCACAAGAATGGGAAGTAATACTCCATGTATGTATAATGTGTCAAAATACATTCTATTGTCATGTGCAACTAAAAAGAACAAATAAAAGAATTTTTTCAAAAATATAAAATGGAATTTGGTCCCAAGGAATAAGAATAGGCTACTACAACACACAGCCCAGCCAAAAGACAGAGCATTTCCGTTGGGTACAGAAGCTGGAGGGTAATGGTAACCTGTTGAAAATGATAATACAATTCTAAGTACTGTCTGCATAAAAATTTAGAACAGTTTTGTATTAAATTTCAAGATAGACCCTTAATCTTCCTTTTTACAGAAAGGCTCAAAGGAACCATAACTTCTTATATTAAATAAGAGTTCGGTGCTTTATTTCTCAAATAGCCCCAGTATTTCCTATTTTTCAGGCAGTTAATGTCCCATGCTTCACATCCAAATGTTTCTCTCTTCCTCACAAACATGCATCATTCTCTCTTCATCACAAATACCTCCGTATTTTCATTGCCATGAATATTCATTGGTTCTAAATAATGTCTAATTACCCATTTGTCAGTCACCTCTCGATTCAGGTTCTTTTAACATCCTAGTTTTCTCTGGATGTCCACATGACCTGGAATTTAGAATCCCTACCAATATGCTATTTTTGCTCCTTTTTGAAATTAACTACAAGGCAGTACTCTTTAACATACAGCCTTTCTCCTGTTGCTCAACAACAGAGAAGCTCTGTGAAACTGCCTTTTAAGGATTGATGTTTTTTCTGTTGTATGCCCCCCAAAAGAGACCCTAATCTATTCAGAAAATTCTGATACATGACCTGATATATTTCATCATTTTTATCTTAGATTTGATTGATCTATGTACAGAAAGATACTTTACTTTGGATTTTAGCATCTATCAACAAATATCATAAATCTCCTAAGCAAATGTGTCTCTAAAATACTATAAGAAATAGCTGTTAGAGTCACATTTATGTCACCTGGCTATATGGTGTCCAAATTCCTTAAATATTTACTGTCTTATACAAAGGAAATTTACCCATTCTTTCTGTCTTTACTTCCTGTTAAGAATCACAAGAATGGCACCTTCTCCTTCTGTGTCTTTACAGGAGAAAGGACAAGATAGTTCTCTGGGGCTTCTTTTATGAGGGCACTAATCCTATTCATGAGGGCCCCACCCACCCTTGTGACCTAATCAGCTCTGAAGGCCCTACCTCCAAATACCATTATGTGGCTGATGAATTTTCAACAAATGAATTTGCTGGGGGGACACAAACATTCCAACTAAAGGGTCTCCCATTATTTTCCAGACACACATGATTCCATACCATAAATTCCACACTGTAATTATGTTTATGTCGTTGTTAGATAGTTTTCCACATATACCATCAAAGGCTTTCAAAATTTTCATGGAAAGACCATACTTGTAGGCCATTTCAACGTTTGAATATATCCAAATGTACTTAACTAATTGTTGCTTGATAGACATTTCAATTATTAATATTGTGAATGACTTTGCAAGAAATAAATTTGTAGCATGAATCCAATTATCTCCTTAGAATAAATTTTTAGACATGGAACTGCTAGGTAAAAGCATATAAACATTTGAAATTTGAATACATGTTCTAAATGTCTCCAAAACATTATGCCAAATTTCACTTGTTGTGTGTTCAAGTGCTTGTTTTCCTCCATGTTTACCAGCACTGATTTTTTTAAAAAATATTTTTGAGATGTCATAAAATTACTTGTTTTATTTATATGATTCAATGATTTTTTAAATATAAATTACAGCATTAGAACATTTCCAGAACCCTCAAATGGTCCCTCATGCCCATTTGTAATCATTGCTCACTCCCAGCCCAGTGCCTGGCAACTATTAATCCACTTCCTGCCTCTGAAACTATGCTTTGATTGGATATTTCATAAAAATGGAATCATACACTATGTGTCTTTGGTGTCTGACTTCTTTCACTTAGCATGTTTTCAAAGTTCTTCCATGTTGAAGCATGTATTAGTGCCTCATTCCTTTTTTACTGCCAAACAGTATTCTTGATAAATACCAAAAAGGGGAAAAAAATCTTCCCATTCATAATAGGAAAGATTGTGAACACTCATCTGTAGCACTCACTCTGGAAAAGAATTCTAAAGACACTGCTTAGGATGGAACCACCATATGACCCAGCTATACCACTCTTTGGTATTTTTTTAAAAAAGAATTAAAGTCAGCATACTATAGTGATACATATATACCCATGTTTATTGCAGCACAATTAACAATAGCCAAACTATATAACCAGCCTAGATGTCCATTAATAGATGAATGGATAAAGAAAATGTGGTCTATATACACAAGGGAGTATATTTAGTCATAAAGGAAAATGAAATTATGTCATTTGCAAAAAAATGTATGAAACTGGAGACCATTATATTAAGCAAAATAAGCCAAACTCAGAAGGTTGTATGTTTTCTCTTATATGGGGAAGCTAGAGAAGAAAAAGGAAAAGAAAGGTGAGAGTCAGGGCAGGGATCTCATGAAAATCCAAAGGAGATTAGTAGAATACAGAAAAGGCTTTAGGGGGTGGGTGGGAAGAGGTGAGGGAAGAAGTGCTGGGAAGTGATATGGGCCAAATTATATCATTACACTGTGTGCATATGTAAATATGTCACAAAAAATCCCATCATTATGTATAACTGTAATGCAACAATAAAAAATGTGGAAACAGAAAAAAAAAAAAAAAGACAATGCTTAGGGAAGTAAGTGCCATTGCTTAACCCTTATTCTGGCTTTTGGTAAGAGCTTCTCTGAAGTTTGGGGGCTCAGGGATGATTCTGAGACTTGAACGGTCAAAGGCTTTCAGTCCAGGCTCATGATATTTTGGGAAATATGCTTTTGCCTAGTAGCCTTCTAATCCAGTAGCTTCTACTCAGTTCCACAAGCCAGGAACCCCAACCAATTTCCTCCTTAAACGTAATTATCAGTCCTGATTTTTTTCCCTTCCCTCCTCACCCTTACGCATCACCCACGTACACACAGTTTAGTGCTAGCATCCTTGAAGTCATTCAGTTTGAGAAAAGGTTATGCTCTTGATTTGATTTTAGCAGAGGGCATTCACTGAAAGACATTTTCCATCATTTCATTTCCTTTTTAAAAAAAACTTTCAAACTCGTTGATGCCATAAATTTCTTCCTGTATATATTTCTTTTAATTTCTTCTTGAAAGCCAGCCATCTATGTCTAGACTTATTTTTTTTCCTTCTCATACGCTCCTCATAGAATCCAGTAACAATCAATATGGATCACAAAATTCTGTTTTCCATTCTTTCCCTGAAGCCATAGGCTCTCTAAGTGCCTGATCTGCCTCCAGGCAATCTCTAATGACAGTATTAGGTATATTTTACTGCTGTGTTACCTGGGTTTCTATCTTCCCATCCTCTGATATTAGTTTCCTTACTACACAGTGTGGTTTCCACCTAGCTTAGGTTTTGATTAGAGAGTAGAAGTACCACCTTTCAGATGTCACTGTTCCTATTATGCTAGTACTAGAGGAATGAGCCCCCAACCTTGGTAGCTCAACATAATAGAGTTCATCTAAACATTTAGAGGCAGTGGAATTAGGGATATTCTGCTCCAGGATTCCTTTTGAAATTGTGTGAAAGGTGCTCTGCTATCTTTTACAAATGTCTTCTAAGCTCACCCTGCATCTTCAGGCCAGCAGCAGAGAAGGCAAGAGAGACTTATCAGGTCAGAGGTGTCTCTGGCCCAGCCCTTGAAGCGCTGTACCCCATATCATCACCTCTGCCCACATTCCTTTCAAAATAATTCATTCTTGTGTTCACAGAGAGCTGCGAGGGAGGTTGCGAAATTTGCTCATCTCTGTGCCCAGAAGGAAAATTGAATGAGATTGGCAGTTAGCTGGTGTCTACCATTATGTCATGTTCATCCTGATGTCATTGAAAGTCACAAAAAAATAAATATGTAAATAAACAGAACACTAAAAATACAGCCATGGATGTACAGGAATATTACAGAGCAATTAAAATGGTGTTTATTTGAGAATTTTAATCATATAGGAAAATGTTGATGTGGGTAGGACACAAAGTTTCATGTATAAAATGTGTATATTTTCAAAAGAGAGCGGTAAAATTACTGGAAGAAAATGTGCAAAATCAATAATGTCTATAACCTGTCTGGCAGGATTGTAGGTTTGTCATTTTTTTCTTTGTACGATTCTTATTTTTCAAATTGCTTACATTATACAAATTCTTTACAAAATACCATTATAATCAGAAATAAAATAAACATTCTTCTAAAACATAATCAATTCATAGCAATATCTATATCTTCTAGTACTCTAATCACCTCAAATGTCAACATCTTTAATAATAAATTCAGGAAAATAACATAATAAAGTATCATGTCTTTATCCCTAATGAAACAGAAATCAATAACAATATTATCTAATTACATATTCCAGAAAAGTACTCTGAGATGGATAAGACTCATGCAATTTCTTCAAAGATGACACTCCTCTAGGAATAAAATTTTTACTTATATTTTCCTATCTACATGTCTTCCGTTTTTTAGTTTTTAATTTCATTGGAAAAATATCTGATCTACTTTGGGGAGAAAAATATCTTATAATGTACTAGTTTGATCTTTTTCTCCTTCTCTCTCTCACTTTTGATCTCTCAGTCTCTCCCTCTTTTTCTCTCTCTCTGCAACATATAACCCATAAACAAACATTTCCCCGAGCAGCTAGCACAAGATGCTTGTCACTCATCAAGGGGTTTGTTTATTTGTTTGACTGGTTGGTTGGTTTTGGTACCAGTGCTTGAACCCAGAGGTGATTAACAACTGAGCCACATCCCCAGCCCTTTTTATGTTTTATTTAGAGACAGGGCCTTGCTAGGTTGTTTAGGACCTTGCTAAATTGCTTGAACTTGTGATCCTCCTGCCTCAGCCTCCTGAGCTGCTATGATTACAGACATGTTCCATGGTGGTCAGCTCATCAAGTTTCTCATATGTAAAAGACACTGTAGGAAGAAATCATGTACAACGCATGATGTGGTGATGATCTTTTACTACAGAAAGAACTTTGCACTCAATATTTTTTCTGTTTAGAAATGAATTCTTATCATTCTGTCTCCTCACTCCCACTCGTGTTTACATGATTACTTTCTATTATAAGTTTTATTTATGATTTGTTTTCTATTTCAGAAAGAGGAAGGCAAAACTTTAAATCCTAGGTATCTTATTAAATGCCTTCATGATTATTTGGACTTATGAATATATTTTTATCTGTTTTCTGATGACGCTTACATGTACAGAGCGCAGTTTCAAATAGTAAAAGTTGTATGGACCTACTAATACAATTCCGGAATCAAATCTTTAATATTTTTCCAGGGATTATGAAGAAACTTATAATTGTGTTTTACTTTGGATTCACTCCATCTTTACTTTATCTCATATTAAAATGTAATCAAAATCAGCCTGTTTCCATTTGGTTGCAAATCCCTTCTTAAAGCACCTATTCAAAAGTCTCCCCAATTTTCATTTTCTCTGTCTTTTCTTATTATATTAAATCCTGATATCTGAAAATTGAACCATATAGTAGCATTGCTATGTTCTTTTATAAATACAGATCATATCTATTCTTCCTTATTTTTACAGTATAACCATGCTTTTAAAAAAAAAAATCCTTGACAGGTTGCAATTAGATCTCTAGTATGCCATTGTATTAGAGTAAACACTGTTATTATGGTAGACATAATTCACTTTGTTTGGTGTGTTGCTCAGATAGTCTGCTGAGATGCCTCTGATACCAAATGTCATTCCCATTCTTTAATTATAATTTTTAATCTTTCCTGGTTTACCATTCTTTCAGTAGATTAATTATTTTTATTCTAAAATTCAGAGATGGCCTGGGTTTAATAATGTTTATTAACAAGAATTATAATATTCCATTGCTTTTTTGTTTCCCTGTAGAAGAGTAGGAATAATTTCATCTGTCCTAAACTCTTTGACCTGAGATACACTGGCGCACTCTATGGAGGAACAATTCAGATCTACTTAGCAGTTGAATGCATTTATGAAAGTAGTTATTCTTTGTGTTCAATTAGTTAGTGGTCACCACATTAAAAGTCATGCAAAGACAGATCATTTCCTTTGTCTAAGGCTATTGTTTATATTCACAGGGTAAGATTTTATTACCACAAACAAAATCTGAAGTGTGTGTGTGTGTGTGTGTGTGTGTGTGTGTGTGTGTGTATAATCACAGCCATGATAAGATGTAAGCCCTACAAGGACAGGAACAGTATCTATCAAGCTTACCACTAAATCCCCAGGACATACCACAATGCACTGGCATATAGTAGGTGCTCATTGAATGTGTCAAATAGGCAAATGTGCACATAAATGACCCTTACTGGGATCGTGGGATTCAGAGTTTTTCTTTCTTGCTGTGTGCATGGATACTGCTTTAGCTAAGATTCAGCTCACTCTAAGCAAATCAGGAAGAGTGAGCAATGTGGTAGAGGTCAAAGGAGATGGACTTCACAATCTACATTGGTGCTAACTCCAGTCCTGTGCCTCCTAATTGTGTGACTTAGGTCAAGTTGTTTTTCTCTCTTAGCTTTGACTACTTTATATATATAGTGGGGAAAGTAATGCCTACCTTCCAGATTCATTATAAGAATTTTAAAAACCATTATTTATTATTTATTAAAGTCACTGGTACCTAGTCTGTTTCAGCATTCATTGTCATCAGGTTTGGTGAGTAAATATTGGTAGCATATATACCAGTCAGCCATTGCTGTATAACATAAGACTCTGAGCAGCAGGTAGGTCCAGTTATGCTCCATCTGTTTCTCACCTTTCTGGGCCCAGAGGGCTACCCAGAATATTCTTCTATAGGGGTCTTAGTGAAGATAGAAAGGGTGAGTCTCACTGAGCAAGCATGTCTCAAGCATGTCTTGTCATGTACATTAACATCACATTTACTGAAGCACGTCCTACATCAGCCCAAACTCAAGGATTGGTAGTGTTTTGTTTTTTTTTTTTAATTAGTTGTAGTTGGACAGAATACCATTATTTTATTTATTTATTTATTTTTATGTGGTGCTGAGGATCAGACCCAGCGCCTTGCACGTGCTGAGCCACAATCCCAGCCCCAAGGAATGGTAGTTTTAAGCACAATTCAATGTATACATCTTCAATAACTAGAGGGAGTTGAGAGGCTTAGGTCTTTTCTCCCATACCCTTGCTACCAGTTGTGGTGACACAATGTGAGTAAGTCTCAGATGGAATTCTGCCACACATACAAGGAAGGCACCGAAGCTGTCACAGAAACTCTTCTGTAAGCTTGACGATGTTCCAGATCTCTATCCCTTGAGGAGCTCTGATGAGTGAAAGACTAAAATCTTCCAAATCTGAATCTACTGGTTTAGTCAAAAGTCCGGAGTTCCATTCTGATGGCTGTCAGGCATGGGGCTGTGAGGTCCTTACACCAGTATGCACAAAAACAGGAATACTTGGGCAATATTCTCTGCAAAACCACCTTTATCATTGCCAATTTTATCTATAAATCATTTCTACTAAACATAAATATATTTCTAAGAATATATCCATTTAGAAAACCTCTGGTTATGGAGCAAAACCTAAGAAAACTGCTGGTGTGCTGCAGCAGCTCTAGCTTCTGGGAATGTGGGTCTCTGCCTTGTGTCTCTCTGACATCACATAACCACTCCCACAGTGCATTCCTAGTGGGGGTCCTCCAAAGAGTAGGCAGCTCATATTGTCCACCAATACTGTACACGGATATGAAGTCATTGTCTATATTAAGGTATCCTAACAGTGAGTTACAGACAACACAAGCAGATGTCCCAAATGGTGTTCTGTCATCCTTGGAGAAAAGGAGGACAGGATGTTACTGCGTCCCTGAAGTGCCCTTCCCACTCCCAAGAACCTAGAGAACAATGAGAGTGAGTCATCCCGGCTGAAATGTCCAGACACATGTTATCTTGAAGGACACTGGCTTTCTCCCAGGTATGCTGGGAATTAGGGCAAGTTAGTGTTATCTGCAGCAAGCTGCTTTCTCCCTTGCACTTCAAAGCTGCCTTCTCCTGTGCAACCCAGGGTCCTTGGGATGCTGGTCATACAGTGGGAAAAGGCAAGCTAAACTGAAGTTGCTTTTGTTAGCGTAGAAAGCCCCATTCTCTGTGCTAACTAGTGTTGACCAGAGAGCACCATGGATAGGGAAGTGCTCATTCATCCACCCCTCCTAGCAAAGTGTTGTGGGGGATGGAGATGCTATTTTCTTCGGGTGAAGCACTAGAGGCACTGTGTGAAACAGAGGTGCACCTGTCCAGCCATCGCCTCTGGATCTGCCACGTAAGCACCTTTCACTGAAGCTTATGTCTCATATCCCACCTCTGGGTGTCTTCTTTGGTCTCTTGGCAACCCATCCACTGCTCTAGCACAACTGGACTGTGGATGGTACAAACGCTTATCGAGTAACTTCAACACCTGCCATTTTATTTCAAGTAGAAATTTCTATTAGATTGTGTCTTTGTGATTCTGAAAAAAAAAATTAGAATTCAATAAATACTTGTTGTTTAGTCTAAACACTACCAAACCACTATGTTGATATTTTAGTTACATTAAATTCACTTATTTGCATCCTAAAGGCAGAGGTGAAACATCAGGCTCATAATTAATAAAATAGTCATTAAAATCATATTACAAAGTATGCCCATTAGACTTTATTCAGCTTTCGCTTGAGAACAAAATGGTACTGGGCAATAGCATTAGTTTTGTTTTGTTTTTGTTTTTGGGGTTTTTTGTTTTTTGTTGTTTTTTTTTTTTTTTTGGTACTGGGGATTTAACCCAAGCACACTTCACCACTGAGCTACATCCCCAGCCCTTTTTATTTTTTTAATTTTGAGAAAGGGTTTCACTAAGTTGTTTAGGGCACAACTAAGTTGCTGAGGCTGGCATCAAACTTGCAGTCATCCTGCCTCAATTTCCCAAGTCACGGGGATTACAGGAGTGCGCCACCACACCTAGCCTAGCATTAGAATTTTTATTCTTAAATTTTTTGATCAAACAAACTGAAGTGAAGACACATGTATCTCAGAGATTCCTCTGTGGGTTGTTAGGTCATTCCACTTTGTTAGCGTGGATAGAGGCCATGCCAGAACACTCCTGCCAGACTACACCTCAGACTCATAACTGTCCCTGGTCATCTATTTATTTTAAAACAGGGAAGGGAGATGGAAGCTGTCTTTAAACATCTGAAAGGCTGTCAGGCCAAAGAGGGAGAAGAATTATTTTATATATTCCAGAGCACAGAAGAAGGAAGCATCAAATCCAAAGGGAGGGAGTTCTGCTCTGCATACCACCTTACATGGCAGTGGACTGGGGACCACTGGCTCAAGAGGGTGGAGGGACTAGAACCATCTGACCTCCACAGGACGGCTGCTGCTAAGATTCTGAGCCCAGAATAACAAGAAAGTAATTGGATCTTCTCACTGGGTTTGTTCTCTTTTTTTTGCCCTGTTTCCTCTCCTCTCCTTTATTTTCCTCCCCCTTGACTTCACATCCAAATAAAACTTTCTGGCTAAGAACCTCTTCCATTGTTTAGTTTCAATCTAGTTAAGACTCAGGTAGCTATGAGACACTCACTTCTTCCCTTTTAGACAAATTTTCAATTCCATATAATTATCTTCCGTTATTACATTAATTTCTTTAGAAAAATAATTCCAATAAAAAGCTTTAGCATATTTCCTGTTTCTGCTTAGTCTTTAATTCCTTCACAAAACAGAGCAAAAGTCAATTAAACAATCAATCAATCAATCAATTCACAAGACAGTTAAAAGTTACTGTAAGTGGGTAGTTAATAGTTCACCTTCTTTGTGGTCATCCCTAAAACTGACATGTTTCCCTCATTTGTGAAAGTCATTTTTTCCTTTCATATTCACATTTTAATATTAGAAACAAAATATGTTTTAGAGAACTTTAATATACATTTATAATACTTTCATTGGTCTGTCTTCAATAAATTTCTTATATTTGTTGCAATAAAATATGAAAACCTTTAGAAGTATAAGCCCAGTGGTGACTTGACAGCATTAAATCAAATGACATTAAAACAATGACAGCATTAAATCACTAGAACTGATCTTTTTTGTAGTTTCTAATCCCTTGAAGTATTGCTGTAACTTTCTCAAATCATGCAGGTTTGACAAATGGAATAATGGAAGCTATTATTTTTCCAGTAATAACTATTAGTTGAATTATCAAGAATATTATTGATTTACAGAAGAAAATATCAAGTAGTAGTCATGACTTGGTCTTCAAATTTTGATCTGATATAAAGTTCTAGAGAGTTCATGTTTCAGAAATCTATCTGCCCTCCCCCAGGTGTCTCACACACACACATATTCATCAAACACTGGAGCTACATAGTGCCACACTCCACTGTAGGCATTTTTAATTTGGGAACCTCTCTCAGAGGTCCTGATCCTTTCATTCAGATCCACATTTTGTGAAGTGACTATATAACTCCTGGTTCCAGGCAGACCAAGTTATGGATGAAAAAGTCACTCTGCTCAATCCTCCACCTAAGTCCATAGATAACCTTCCCTTTCCTTGGACACCTAGGGTTGTACTGCCAACAGTCTTTGCAGGGATTTGGACTCAAAGAAGGATTCTATTGTAAATTTACTCAAGCCAATATCTTCCTTCCACAAATACCCAAGGCTTTTGGTAAACATCAATGGCCTCTGGGGATTAGAGGTAAATGAGTCTTCTGGGGCTTGTCCATATCTTCTTCAGTAGGTAGTAGGCTAAGATGTAAAGCAGTCTGAAGTCAAATTCTGCCAATATTCAAATATTTGCAAGCAAGCAGACACAACTTCAGTCAACCTTACCTGGACAGTTCAAGAAAGTTCCACACTCTGTCTTCAGAAACACCCACAAGCACTTGACATGAGAGACTCACTCCAGGGAGGTACTGTGATGTTTAATGGTTGGAACAGGCAACATTCAGGCAATTGGCATCTGTGAAGTGTGAAACACAGGGCCAAATGAGCTCTACACCTAAGGGCTTCTTCAAAGGCACCGGGCTGAACTTGACAGATTCCCATAAGTTTTCATGCAAAGATGCTTGGATTTGAACTGCACTCATTTCATTAATTAAAAATTATTTTTACATCTCTTATGCTAAGTAACAAATCATCATGTGCAAATCTCCATAGAAATACTTAAAGGGCTTGGTAATCATGCCTGGAGTGTATATTCCTGATCAAGATACTTCAAATGCTAACTAACTGTTGCAAGGATAAAAATGAAAAATTAATTTTATTCACACATCATACTATTTATCTTGAAGTATTTTTAAGGCAGAAATTTACAAAGATGATATAACAATCTCAGCCCCAACTAACTAATAATAACTGTAGCATTTTATATGTTTTCATGACTGCTCATTGAATAGCCATTGACAGGATGATTGACAAATCTCAAGGCAAGGTTGATATGAGACAAAATGAAGTCACATATCTACTTCCTCTATACCTCACCTTAAACTCAGGGTTCAAAACTTAGTGACAAAAACAGCATCCCCTCTAAAGTTGCCTCCATAGATATTTACCACCACAATCTTCCCATTTGTTCCGGCCAGGGATTGAGATTCATCTCTACTCAAACTCCTTAATCAAACAAGCATGTCCATTTAGTGACTGTAATAAGTTAATTAGTGGCCTCAGTGGGAAAAAAAAAAAGTCCACCTCCTATTCACAAATCTGCTAATGTGACCTCACTTGGGAAAAGAGCCCTTGCAAATATAATTGAGGATTTCCAGATAAGACCATCTTAGATTATCTGAATGGTCTATAAATCCCATGACAATGTATATATAAGAAAAAGGCAGAGGGAAATTTTACATAGAAGATAGAGGAGGAGTCCACATGAAGACATGGGCAAAGGCTGGAGTTATTCAGTCACAAACCAAGGAACACTTGGAAGGAAGCTGAAGAGGCAAGGATTCTCATCTGGGATTTTTGGAGGGAGCATGGCTTTGCTAACACCTTGATTTTAAACATCTAGCCTCTAGAACTATGAAAGAATAAACTCCGGTTGTTTTAAGTCAAGTTTGTGTTTGTTACCGCAACCTTATAAAATTAATACTGACCCCCACATCCTCTTAACTAGCTTGGTAATGTGTATGAATCCTCCCCTTTATCTTGTGCCACTGACCTAACCCAGACTGCCATTAATTTCCACACATATTTTGATTTATAGAAAAGTAATTTAGCAGGTATTGGCAAAGTCAAACTTCTAATACAAGTTTTACTGGTGTCTGGTTGTACACATTTAAAGCTTTGGGCCCAGTATCTTCCCAAACTGAGCACTTTTGGAAATGGAAAAATGATTATATACCTGATTTTCATCATTAAATAACTTTCATAACACATCTCACAGTGAGTTACACAAGGCAGCAGAAACAGACACAGTCTAATTTCACCTGAGTGCAAGGAACTGCAGATATTTCTCCTCTATCAAAAGAAGAAAGAAGACAAATTGCTTCCTTTTTGCCACATCTTTCTGATATTGCAGCCGTGTGCTGGAAAACAGACCTCTCATGAATCTGAACATTCCTCCCTTCTCTTGGGCTCAGGAAAACCTATGACAGGAAAAGAACTCCAGTGCTTAGTGGGATTAACCAGATTAAACCTGAGCTGACTGATGGAAAGAGGCTTCAACACATGCTTCAGGGCAGGGACAGCAGTAGTTCCAGCTGTAAGGCTGATAAACAGTAGCTCTGCACCTGCAGGACGATTTCTGAATTATTCTGAATTTAAAGACAGCAAAAAATATTCTCCCTCCGCTAAGGTGGGTGCCCAAGGGCAGATGTCTGAGCAACTGTACCACTCTACTAAGTCTAGGGGTCAAGTCTCCTTGGGCTGATGGGGTTATTGATTCCCAGGACATTTGGCTTCAGACAAACTACCTACTTTCAGGGACTGAAATTTATTGTAGAGTGAATACTGCAGTATGTTTTCCCACTGGCTTAATGCAATTTCAATAGTCCTTTCCTCTAATGTAGGAACTTAACAAATATCATTTCAATGTGTTACTAATTACTGATTATAGGCAACAATGCCAAGAATGAACTCCTTAAACCTTCCCCAAGCATTAGAACACTTCTGAATTCGTCTTGACAGCTGTTTACTCGTTAATAGATTCCAGCACTTCATCTCTTATTTCTCAATATGATACATCTCCACCCCAACGCTATAATAATAAAACTAAAAACATTGCAGCAGATCAAATTTGGAGGGAGGCGGTGAGAAAATCTGGAGGAACTTTCCACTTGAAGCCACTTCTGTTAATGTCTATCATAGCTTCTCATTACCCGAGAACTGAAATCACAGAGAGCATTTCTGTCATAACACATGCAAGAAATAACAAACTGGATTGTAAAAAGACACTTTTCACTGTATTTATTTTGGGTTGGATATAGAAATAAGCCATCAAAGAACATACATAGGTGCGTAAACACAGATATACATTTTGGCAAAATAAAATTGTATTGTCAAAGAAGTGTGACCATAAAGTAACAAGATTAATTTCCTTGTTGAACTTGTGGGAATCATTTGTCATTCTGTAAATGTGTATATTCTATACTTGTGTTTCAAATATAGCAACATTTAAATAGCTAGCCTCACAAGTACATTGGAGTCCCTTCTCAATTTAACACCCACCCAGTTAGCTTTACGACTCTCATAAATGCTTCAAAGACTTAAGCTCCATCTTTATAATGGACATGTAGATGCATTAGGTAGACACACAGCAGTAGGAAACAACACCTAGAAGCTCTCTAATCCAGTAGGCTCTACCACTCTCTATTCTGGTGATCCAGGTTCAATTAGCCTAGAAAAGTCCTGATGTCAATAGGAAAAGTTGAAAAGTTTCCATCACCTACATGCCTCATGTGTGCATGCCTTGACATTCCTTTAACTACCATTTATGGACCAGGCACTTTATAGATATCATCCCTAATCCCTACAACCACTCACAAGTGTGCATATTATTATCATCATTACCGTTTTACAGATGAGGAAATAGGCTCATAAAGGTTAAATGACTTGCCTAGAGGCTCACAAGCACTAAGTAGATGAACACAGATTCAAACTTCTAATTACCAATCTTCTGTCTCATTACCAAGTATTGTAACTCAAAGACAAAACCCTTCGTGCCACAATTAATGTGAAATGTAAATGTAGATTGCACAGGCTACTTAAGAGTCTGTGCAACTCACTGTTAGGATCTACTAAGGAGAGCAGCGGAATGCCCAACCCTGATAAAGGGGAATCTGAAGGCCTTTCAGTGCACTTTCTTCTCACACCCCAAGGAAGTTTTGGAGTTCTCAATTCCCTGTCTAATTTTATCTCATCAACTGAGGCAAGGCTTGCTTCTTCTCTAGATCTTCAAGGACGACAAGCACATTTGAATTACTTGATCCCTCATGAAAGCGTTGTTGGGAAATGCCACACTGTCAAAGAGGAATGATGTTTTTTCGACAGCTTGAGTTGGACCCATGATCCTATTTTCTTTCATCTGATATTTTTATTATGTTTGCTCTTTGCGATCTTAATATCTGTGCTTAGCTAGCTCTCTGTACCAAAGAGCATGCTCAGCCACCATTAGCAGTTGGGGTTCAGTTCAGTCTTTTCTATTTGGAGGAAGACAACCTCAGGGGAAAATATACAAACTTGTGCTTCTTAACTTCTTCACCAAATCCCCAAGGAAAAGAAATTGGGAAGAATATTAACCAGAATAACTTTTTTTTTTTTTTTGTCATTGTTATTCCTAAAGGTCAAAGTTTCTTCCACTCTGGTTAAATTTTCAGTATCTTTGCCTCTGCCTATTCTGCTTAGCCCCATGTATGTCAAAATTTTTGAGAAGGCCACTGTGAGAAAGTGCTGACTCATAAAATGAAAGACTAGAAGCCGGTAAGTGGCAGCACCTATAGGCAAAATTTATTAAAGTACAACAGAGTCTAGAAACTTCTCTGGGGGAACTTGGTTCTTTGTTGTTGCAGTAAAATATTTATCATACCATGGTTGCTTCCCTTTGTGGCTTTTCATATTTGTAACTTAACAATAACAAAGAGAGAGAAAAGAGACAAAAGGAAGGAACGAAGGAAGGAATGGAGGGAGGGAGGGAGAGGAAGGTGGGACAGGCTTAAAGGAAAGGATTTGTTATCAGTGCCCCCTTCTGGAAACACATTAGAGTAGCTCAGAATCCCAGAGCTGGGGCATTCCCTTTTCATTAGAAGACAAAACAATCCATGTGACCAGACAGTCAGGCTCCCACGTGTCTGGTGTTATTGGTATTGACATGATGTAGTGAAATAAACCCTGAGCTTAGGGATCAAGAACTGTAGATTTAAGCTCATCCTTTGCTCCGAAACGTCTATGACCCTGAACAAATAATTCAAATTATTTGCTTCAGTATCCTAAGTATCATAGATCTCACATTTGGATTAGAATTACCAGAGGCTGTTGTTAAAAGGGCAGAATTCCAGGGTTCATCCCATCACTAGAATCAAATGGCAGGATGAGGCATGAATCAAAATTTTAAATAATCTCCAAGGAAAACGTTAAATAGTATTCTGGTTTCAGTTATCTGTGTATAAATAATATTCTTAGGTTAGTGAACTATAAGTTCCTGGTGACCTTAATACCATGATTTTTAAAAACTAAGGAATGATTGGTCAACAGACCAATAAGCTATGGTATGCCCACACACTAGATTACTCCTCAGTAATACAAAGAAGGAATCATTGGTGCCTGCCACAATCTGAACAAATCTGAAAATATGTATGCTGTGAGAAAGAAATGAGACCAAAATATATATATTTTATTTACATAAAACCCTATAAAATAAAAAGTCATCTATGTTCATGGAATGTAGATCAATGGTTATCTGGGGATAGAGGCAAAAATACAGAAAGCTTACAAAGTGGCATTCAAAACTTTGGGGTTGAAGGAAATGTTCACTGTCTTGATTGAGGTGATAATTTCTCTAGGTAAAATATATATAAATTTTATATGATATATACATATGTAATCTTAAAACTTGTGAAATTCTACACTCTAAGTCTATGCCATTTGTTTTAAGAGACTCACCTTGATAAAGTCATTTAAAAGATAAAAAGGAAAGAAATAGATAGGAGCTTGGAGAAGTTTGGATATCCAAGAAGATAATTGGACAGGAAGTCGAACTATGGAAAACCACTGGTTTAGAGGACAGGAAGGACAAGAGTCCCTGGACAGAAAGCAGGGACCATTCACTAAACACAGAAGGATCTCTAGTCATCCTAAATTGCTCCCTTTCAAAAGCCAGAAAAATAATCTGGAAGCTCTAAAAGCAAAGCCCCATGTTGTGGTCTGCATAACTGGAAGCAGGAAGGCTCTGCCTGCTGTCCAACCCATCGGTCCTGGATGCTGATGCCCCTGTAGATACTCCTCACCTGTCTCCTGGTCCTTCTGTAGAGCTGGGTAGTCCTGGGACCTGTCTCCACACCAATCACATTTTTCCCAGAATGGCATCAGGGCTTTTGAGACTACCATTAGGGAGGTAGTTTATTTAATATTACCTTACAAACCCAAAACATTTCAAACTGGAATCGTATTGAAAATTTGCCCCAGGCTCTTCCAGAATTCCAGGAAAACATTCCCAGCTCCCCAGTGTCAACTGAGAGCAGTATTGCAGTCTCTGTCCATATTCTTTTGCCCTTTATACTGGCTCTCCACCTCTACCTTCCTACAGGGAGTTCAAGAGTATTGCCTACACCCTGAGCTCTGCACTCTTTGGGCTTGAATGAACTTTACAAGAAACTGTAGAAGAGAGTTAAATTGGATAAAGACCAAAGTTGCTAAAAAAAAAAAATCCCAGTAAACCCACAGTTGGTCTACTTTAAAGGCAATAATCCCACTGACTTCTGATTAAAATGGAAATTGTCTATAAAGAAACTCCTTGGGACAAAATTGAATGATGGAACTAGATTAAGAAAGCAGTCCATTACCCTTAAGTGAAAAATGCACAAAGTCATCATTCAGAGGCAGCAATGGGATGGTGATGGCGATATGGTAATTAAAAAGACACAATCTAAATTTAGCTGAACAATTTTAGAGATCCTCTAGAGCACTGAAAATAGAACAAATTCTCCCAAAATACATACTATCTTCACACTTCCTAGGATAAGACTGGTGTTGCATTTTATACATAGGTCTAATTACCTTTGAGTATTACAGTACAAATATTAGACAGGTTCTGACCATGGCTGCGAGTCTGATTTCTCTAGAAGGCATTTACTTCTATTTATTTTCTCGTTGCCTAATACTTATCTCAGTTAGCAGGTGCATGTGTCATCTGGCCAATACTGAGGAGGCATGCATTTGCATATTCACCTTTCTTCTCCTTCCCCCCATTCCTACTGCCCGCTATTTCCCAACTCCAAGAACAATCAACTTAGTAGAATCTTATTACCTTTACTTACCAAGAAACAGAAAATTACTGCTTCTTATACAGAAATTGGTGGCAATATTAATCAGACTCTAGATCATTCTTGTTCCTCTCATTCCTTCTCCTTTTCCTTCCATTTCAACAGTGCCTGCAGTCTCAGTGGAGATTTTCTTAGGAAAAGTAGAAATACAACATTACAAATTCTGAAGGCCTTGCCCACAGATTTTTTTTTCTGCTAATGTTGGTGGATTTTTTTTTTTTTTTTTAAAGCATGAAGAGCTCAAAGATTAATTAGAAATTGGTGAAAAAAAAAACTTTGGTCCAGGTTTCCTGTGCGCTCAGCCTTTTAAAGACAGGAAAAGTCAACTTTGGTAATGTACTGTTTCCTCAATTTATGCCAACACCAAACAAGTACCAGGTGAGCATGTGTAATAGCAGCCAATGTGGTTTAGTTTCATGGTCAAAGTTAACCATGGCTATGCAAAACAGGCCACCCAAATCTCCACATTCTTATCCCAATTGCTTTTGCCTTAGAATGACCTTGGAGAGCTCAAATACCACCGGTATAACTATTTTCTTCTAACACTCACTACCAAGTTCCTCAGATACATGAAAATTAACAAGCAGCATTTTGATTTCCTCAGATGAAAAGGAATCCAGGCAGATTAATAGAACAAAGTATTCTAATTCTTAATCATTGAAATTTCTGAAGACTGCCAGGTGTAATTAAATAGTCATCAGCAAATAAACTGTAGGGTGAGAGTTCAGTGCAATGCGTCAAATTGGAACACAGTTAAGCAGAAGGCTCACCTGAGGAATGAAACCTGGAGACACTCAAGCTTTAAAGTGCCCCCTAAGAATCAGGCAGTAATTATAAAATAGCATTCATGGAGAGCTCTTTCAAATCACAGTGAAGAGCTCATTTCTGGAGCCATTTGTTAAGCTATTGCCTCTGACTATTGCCATTGCTGCAATCACTTTTGCAGCGCCAAGAAAGAAACTAATTTTAGCTACATCTTCTTTAACCTCTTACCTTTCCCAGGAAAGAATTTTCTTTAGAGAATCTAAAAGTTGAATCTTCTAGTTATAAACACTATCACAGATAGAAAGCAAGAAAAATCTCAGCTGGGAATCTTTTCTCAAAGAAGCATTATTAAAAACAAGTGGGAAGGAATGCTACCCAGGCAGCTGTGGCTGCCTGTTCTTGAGAGTAGGAATGTACTGGAAAGAAAGTCCTTATGGAGGAGGTAGTTTCCTTGTTTCCTTCTTGGGATACCGATGCTACACTGGGAGCAATCGCCCTCTTGTCTTTAGCCAGAATAAAACTGCAGGGAACATGAAATACGTCTCCCTTAGGGCTTGTCCTACACTTGTGGAAACCTACAGAAAAAGGCATTGCCCGTCTCTGTGCATGGTGGTGCTCTGTCTGTGGGGGAAGTTCCTTCACAATATCTAGGAACCCAGTGAGTGATTTAAACTTACTCCAGTGCTTCAGAGCAAGCAATTTGTGGTTAACCTCTATGCGTGATTTGTTTGTTTTAATCACCTTAAAATTAAAGCCCTCTATAACCCAGAAGAAGGTGGTGAAGGAGAAGTGAGACCTCTTGTGTTTAAAACTGGATTTGACATTCCGGCTGCAAATGGGGGTGAGAAACCTGGCCAGACCCTGTAATACGGTGGGGCTGTAAAAGTGGCTGTACTACTCCTGGGGGACAGCAGCTCTGTCCACATGGGAACTCTAGGCAGAGGGTCACAGGATTTGAGATTGGTTACAGTGCTGGATATTCTGGGAAATCTGTGGGGACCAGGAGCAAATATTGCCTCAACGCTCACACCAACACAAGTCTGGCTATGCCACAGAACCCTGGACCTGGTGACATTTTTCCACTCACTCGCTCTCTCCCTCTCTCTCTCTTCTCCTTTTATACATGTGTGTGTGTGTGTGTGTGTGTGTGTGTGTATATATATATATATTTTTTTTTTTTTTTTTTTTTTAATTACTACCTTCTTGCCACATGTATTTGTTGAGTTCTGGCCACATGACCATGGTGGATAGCTTTATTGGGATGGCAAAATGCCTAAGTGCAGTTCTTGCTCAATAAGCTGATAAGATAACTCTCAAACATCCATGAATACAATCTGATAAGGCAGCAAACAGAAGGGAGAACAAAGTTCTGTTGAATACACCAGAGAACAGCGAGTGACTATTTCTTCCTGAAAAGATCAAAGAAGGCCTCATGGAAGAAGAGGCCTTTGAAACGTGTTTTGCAACCTGGAGGATGTTGACACGTGGGGGAACAAGAGAAAAGCACCTAAACAGAAGCTACAACAGAAGCCATGGCATGGAGACCTCTGTCAGGGAACATCAAATAATCCATGTGACTTAAATGAGAGATGCCTGGTGAGATGAGAGGTGGTGTGAGGTGGAACAAGGAGGTTAAGGACAAATAGCAAGTGTTTTGCAAACCATCGACTTTGTACTGTAGACAATGGTAAACCACTGAATTATTTTAGAGCAAGTAAGATGTGAGCAGGTTGGTATTTTCAGATGGCCCTCTGGCAGCATTGTGGAGGATGGATCTGGCGTTGGCACAGAACTTACAGGAAAGGAGAACAGAGGCTACAGTAGTAATTGCCAGGTGGGAAATGAGGCGATCCAGGTGGTGAAGACATGCAAGCCCTAAAGCAGGATTTCGGATAGGCAAACAATAGACATGGAGACTTACTGGATGCAGGAGTTGAGGGAAAGGGAAACAAAAGATGATTCCCAGGTGTCTAGCTGGAGTGTAGACTCCCTGCTACTAACCATGGGAGGCATAATTGAGAGAGAGGCAGGGAAAAGGAAAGGGTGTTGGGGCATTTCCTTTTGGTCACGTTGGGTTTGCAGCTAGGGATGTACCGTAGAAAGTTGGAGGCGCAGACCTGGAAATCAGGTATTTCTGATATCCATTTTGTATGAGAAATCAGGCTTGGAGATGTGAGTAATGTGTCTGAGGATCCCTAATACATGGTGATGTTTTAGTCATGCTATTGTCCCTGGTTTTAGCATAGCACCAGAAATGAAGAAATATCACTCTACTTAAGCCAAGGCCAGAGAAGAGAAAGAACCAGGAAGACACCAGCTTTTGAGGATGGGCAGAAGATGGAGCCATCAAGAAGGAGTGAGAAAAAGCTTAAGTTGAGACATGAGAATGTCAAGAAAGAGGAAAAATCAGGATGTCAAATGGCTTGGTGCTCAGGGAGAGTGAAGCTCAGCGGTCCATGGTGGTTTTTGCCTTCAGATGAGAGATGAACATGAAAGCTAGTTTGCAAATGATTGATGGGAAAACGAGAAGTGAAGCGATAGAAGAAGATTCAGACTATACTTGTAGCGAATTTAGACTTTAAGTTAGGAGGTAAGAAGAGCTGGAGGTTTTCTTGTTTGAGTAGGTCATTGGTTTTAAAGGATGAAGTAGATCAGAATGTGTTTGTGGGCAGAAGGAAAAGTTCCCACTGTACAAAAAAGAGATCAGGATTAGCTAGGGCTGGGCTAAAGAAGAACAGGTGGTGGAATGGATTTTTAAAGGAGCACTTACTTCTAAATATAGGCGGAGAAATGAAAATGCAAACCATGAAACTCTCTTTTAAAAATCAGTGTCTAGGTTTATGGTCACAGTATTCCTTGATTACGTGCCATGAATTTCTCCAGAAGTGCCCACTCAGAAGAATCTTCCCCAGCACCCACTCTAATTGGTGTTGAAAAGCCAGAAGTCTGGTTTCCTCTTTTGTTTGGCATGGGCCAAATGGAGTTGTTCTTGCAGCTTTTATTTTCAGGTTTTTATTTTGGTCTCTTTCAACCTTGAGTTAACAACCAAAAATATCACACAAAAAGGGACATAAAAGGAAAAGGCATCCCATTTCACCATTAACTCAGCTCTCCAGGAAATACAACCTCTAAACAGCCACAATAAGCCACTTAGTAGTCTCTGCCCAAGACCCTTCACCTCTTGTCTGCTGGACCAATGGACCAACAACCGGGGTTCAAGATGCTCAAATGACATTATAGACAGTTAAAAACAAATTGCTGTCTACTCCTTCCAGATGATAGTCCTCCTCCTAAGCAGGACCCTCTAAAACACTGCAAGAATATTTTCAGTTTTATGATATAGTCTGACCAATGAGAGCTTGAAATTTTACACACAATTTAAAATGGCAAAACATCTTAGGATTTACTCATTAAACTAATTTCTCTAGTTTTATAATAATTATTTCTTTATAGCTATGTGACGTCTTTACTTGGAAACAACACTAGATCTGAGGTTCCATAGAACTGAAGCTTTGGTTTGAATATTATCAAGATAAGGAAGAAATGCAGAGGATTTTCCTAAGCCACCCTCCCTCTTACTGCACAGAAGTTTGATAAGTGTCACATACAACCCCACTCCTGTTCCCCTCCAGTGTACCTTACCAAAGTCTGAAAATGGTAAATGACAAATGGAACCAACACCAACTGCCTTTGACTGGAAGAGCCAAGTCCAGATCTTTACAGGAAACACATACTTTGGTCCTTCATGTTCCCAACATATATGTTCATGTGTCTGGCTACAGGGACATGAAGCCATACTGCATCCTGCAGCAGGATTCCTCTATACTCAACTGTACCACATCAAAACGAACTCCATTCATGCCATGAATCTGTAAACCTTCCTGAATGTCTTCTTCTTTTTTAATCTTCTATTCCAAATTCCTTATCTACCCCCCTTTAATATCAGCATTCTTTCAAATAAACCATAGCATTTTAGGTAGAAAATGTAACATCTATGCAACAAAAGAAATCTCTAAATTGCCTCTCTACCTATAATCTTTTTAGGTCAGATATTGTGATAAGATTGTTGGCTGATGATGCAGGAGATGTCGCCCTCTAATGGAGAAAATCTTTTCAGGAGCTTAACTGCTTAAATGCACCATCTTTCAGGTCATTCAGCTTTTTCCTGAGTCCATTTGATCAATCACCCTCTTAAAAATTTTTTTGTCACTCCAAAGTCAACTTTTTTCCCCTACAAATAAATTCCTCATTTTGACTTCTCTATATTTTATTTCTAACAATTTTTCTTTATAAGTTAATATATGTTAATTGCTTGATACTCAGACAATACAGATTGAACTAATAAAAAATCCCATATCTCAGAAGCAATAACTGCTAATTTTTCGTTTGTTTGATTGGTGATATTTGGAATTGAACCCTAGGCCTCATACATACTGGGCAAGTGCTCTACCACTGAGCTATGTGCCCAGCCCACTGTTAATGTTTTGAATGTTACAATCCTTCCAGGCTTTTTCTCTTGGAGCTACATAATTGAACACATGTACATATAAATGGGATAGCTTTTTTTAAACAGGACACAGATTTTTAAATTCTTACTTGACAACAAATTAGAAATATCTTCATACCATTTAACGTTCTTTTTCTTTAATAAAAATTTTAAATTTCTAAATATTAATGCTTGCTGCAACCAAAAAAAAAAAAATCAGAGGATGAATAAAGGGGCACGTACTCAAACACACACACACACACACACATCTTCTATACTCCCCACTTGAGGTAGCCAAAGTTAATACCCCTAGTTTGTAACCATCCAGAACTTTCTCCACACTTACACAAACTTCACACAAATACACAAAAATGCTCATCTGTTTTCACAAAAATGGAGTGTTGCTATGCACATTATTATGCAACTTTTCTCAAACCATATGTCATAGACATTCCTCAGGTCAGAAAATCAGGATCTGATTCAATATTTTAAAGCTCTGTATTAATCTAAAAGAGTGGATGAATCATAATTAGTCAATAGTTTGTATTGATGGATATTCAATTATTTCCTAATTTTTGCCTTATGTATGGTTTACTTTTTATAATATTGAGTCTTATACATAGGATTGTTGGTCAAAGGGCTTGCACATTTTAAATTTTAAAATATTTTTAAGTTTCTTTGCAAAGCAATTGGAAGGCTTCACACCAATATCATGCAGGACAGGGTCTGTTCCTGCAGCCTTGCTAGGGATGAATGTTATGGCTCCTTCTCATTTTTGCTAGTTTGATGGATGAAAAATGGTATCTGGTTCCCATTTTAATTTTCACTTCCCCAATTACTAGTGCTGTTATACATTTTATATGTGGATATTCCTCTAAAATACATGTTTAAAGGCTTTGGGTTCCAGCATATTAATATACCATGGTTTAATCAATTTTCTACTATCAAACATATGGGTTGTATCCAGTTTTTTCACATTATTAGAAATATTGCAAGTAAGATCCAGGTACCTTATTTTCACACCTGCTAATTTCTTCCTCAGACTAAATTCCTAGAACTAAAATTATCATGTTCACAGGCATCGGTAAGCATGGCAATTAAGAGTTTAGGTGCTGGAGCTGGGCGTGGTAGCACATGCCTATAATCCCAGTGGCTTGGGAGGCAGAGGCAGGAGGATCAAGAGTTCAAAGCCAGTCTCAGCAATTTAGTGGGGCACTAAGCAACTCAGTGAGACCCTGTCTCTAAATAAAATACAAAATAGGGATGGGTATGTGGCTCAGTGGTAGAGTTCAGGCACCAGTAACACACACACACCCCAAATAAAAAAGTTAGGTGCTGGAGTCAGACTGTTGGGATTTAATTCTAGAAGTCTCAATTTTTAGTGATATGACCATGCAAGTTGGTCAGTCTTGCTTTGCCTCAGTTTCTTTCTTTCTTTTTTTTTTTAAGAGAGAGAGAGAGAGAATTTTATATATATATTTAGTTTTCGGTGGACACAACATCTTTATTTTATTTGTATGTGCTGCTGAGGATTGAACCCAGCGCTTCGAGCATGCCAGGTGAGCGCGCTACTGCTTGAGCCACATCCCCAGCCCCTGCCTCAGTTTCTTTATCTATGAAATTATGATAATGATAATATATAATTCATAGGATTGCTAAGAAATTAAATTCAGCACAAAGAAAGCTCTGAGAACAGCCTCCAGGGTATAGAAAGTGCTAAATAAGCATGTTGTTGTTCTTATAAACATCTTTAAGCTTCTCAATGAAAATATAACAGGATGTTAAAACTGAAATTTGGTTGCTGGAGTTTAAAAACAATAGACTCCAGAACCCACACTCTTAACTATGTTCATACTAAGACTCGTGGACACAACAATCCAGCCCTGGGAATGTGGTCTGTGGAAACACACACACACACACACACACACACACACAGAGAGAGAGAGAGAGAGAGAGAGAGAGAGTGAGAGAGAGCCAATGTACTTGGATCTACCTGGATCTTAACTGCAGTAGTTGTTCCACATCAAAGTCAGGCACGTGAACAAAATATTCGATGGATGGAAGTAAAATCTGGTTCTCTTGCTTTGAATCATTCAGACCAAGACTTAAGAAGAGCCTAGAGCCTGGAAGAAGTGGACTTGTGATGAGGATGCCTTTGGCTAGTCTGTCTGGTAAGGCCCCATCCCTGGGGACAGGAGCATGGGGACCTTCACCTCCAGCTCAGTAGCCTCCACCTCCTCCATGTCCCATCCTCTGCCAGGCCTGAAGATGCAATTACCAAGTAGAAAGAGGGGAAGAGAGGATCGAGAGAAGGCGCCAAAACCTCTGTGTGAATGCAGTAGTCCATCAACCAGAGGCCCCAGAAGGGCACAGAGGGACAGTGGAGTGTGAGTAACAGTTTTCACTGTAGTCTTCTTCCCAGAGAGTAGGCCAGAAAGTCAGGGGACCAGCCAAATTCTCAACCAGTGGCAAGGAAGCTTCCTCCATCAAATAAAATTTTAAGCAAGTGTCGGGAGACACAAATAGAGAACCCAAGGTGCTTGTTCAATATCAAGTTCCCATAAAGTAAAACATTGCCTTCCAGAAATTTTGGTGTCAGTTTACACTCCTGTGAGTATATACAGGAGTCTTATTTTTTTTTTCTTTTTTTTCTCCCTTTGCCAAGAAACCTCATAATCTATAATTTGGCTGCCCAAATAGACTTCAATTGTGTGAAGCAAAAGAACTGAACGGCTGACGCATATATATTACTTGGCAAGTACATTTCTAATAGTAAATAAATAAATTGGCATTTTATTTTATCTGCCAGTCTTTCACGACATCAGTTACCTGAATAAGCCCCCTAGAATGAAAGTGCTTCTCACAGAAGCGACAATGTGAGTTTCCATGCTGGCCAGCTGAGAACCTAACAGGACTCCAAGCCCCAGTGACCAGTCGCCTCCAAGACCCTCCAGGAAGCCAGCTGGCTGCTGGGTCTGCCTCTCTTTAGCACCATTTAAACTGAAACAGGCAGAACAGCAGCTTGGAGGAGTGAGGACATGAAATGGCCTCTGGGGACCAAGAATGTGGATGTTCACAGAGTAAGAGATCCAGCATCTAATTGCAAAGCAGCTAATCGTAGAGCATCTAATTGAGAGGGAGCATTGAAACAAGGAACGGAAATAACCCTGACTCCATTCAGCACAGAAGGAGGCCCCGGGCCTTGCAACCAATAGCCCCCACCAACAAAAACAGCAGGTCTGCCGGGCCGCGTACAGGTGCTAGCAACCGGGCGTGTGCACATTACCGTGACAGGCGAACACAACATCAGGAAAACACTTCATCTTCCTGTTTATCCCCAGAAGGACTAATAACCGGGGCGAGAGGGAGAGCCACATTCTTCTTCATTTAGAAACGAGCTACCACTAATGCCTAGCTCTCCAAGTTTATAGACCAAATACCTGCTCGCACTAAAACTGCCACATATTATAAACCTCAGCGAGGAAGTGAATCCATCACGTTCTCACTCCCTTAAGAATAGTTTTTCCCTGGAGTACATAACCCATTACTGCATATCTTGTAGAAATCAAATGCAGACTCTATCTTCCACCACAGAACAAATCGGTTTTGTAGAAAAAATGCACAAATCATGACATTTTGTTTTTCTTTAGCTTCAAGGCTTTTATTCTGTTATGGTTATTGTTTTGCTCTTTTTTCCATGTTTTCAGGCAGCAGTTCCTAAGGTATCGCTGCACCTGGATTTAGCCAGAGATAAGGAGATGTTATTCTCACCTTAGTCTCAAGACCCATCATTAAGGATGGTATCAAGGCCAGCTCTGGACCACAAGGAGAGTGGTCCCATAAATCTCTCTCATGTTATCTTGAACCCTTTTCTGACTCTGTGTCCCACTTTTCATCCACGTTCCTCATTGGATCCCTCCTAACAGGGAAAACATCTCTGCAATGTCACTTTCTCAGGCCAGGTTTTGTCAAATAGATGTCTTAAAATTATTCCCCATTTCCCAACCTCTGGAAAGACATAATTACTTTCAAGAAAAGTAGTTTTCTCCTCCTAACTTTCCTTCTGTTGTTACAGTACAATGACCCCATATTAATCATGGCCAACTTGAATAGAGAGATCTTCCTGCACATGGCTGAGAGCTAGTAGAGACCCTGCACCTGCAGCTGGAATCTCATTCAAGATAAACCATCATCTCTTACTTTTATGACTCTAGTCTGACACACAGCTGAGCCTTGTGCCTTTCAGCTCAGGAAAGAAAACTCAGTAAGCATAAGAAATCATCTTACCTATTTGTTTCAGAGGAAATTCCTCAAAACTTGCCTGTTATATGCAGTCTATGAGTAATTGATTAGCCACTTTAATGATGTCAAAAAACCCATGGTCAAGTGAATTTAAGATAATCCCCACAATAACTGTTTAAACACAAAGTAATATCAGGTTTTAAGTCTAGGTTCTTAGGAGAAACTTTTTTTTTTTTCTCCTCTATTTAGCCTTTAAACCTGGAATTAGAGGAACAAATTTTTCTATGGACAATCTTCCTTGGTTCTTCCCCCAAATATCTTTGTATATTTCAAACACACTGAGCAGGTGGGGCAAAGGCCCCCACTGCTGCTCAGAACCCCAGATTTCATAGTGGAAGAGCAGAGACCAATCCCTGACTTACAGTCTGGGAAACTGAGGCCCAGAGAGGAGAGAAAAAACCGGGGAGCGAGTGCCCCTCCCTCAGGTGACTTACTTCCAAGGATGGACCTATTCAAACCTGCCTTTCATCAGTCTTAACTCAAAATCGGAAGCTCTGAGAAACCTTCTTCATGCCTTATTTTGAAGATAAAGCAGTGGTGCAGCTTTAAATGCTTTCTTTTAATTACCTACTAGATCAGTCCATTTAAAGCATTGGCAGAATAGTTAATGTGCCAAAGTGAAGTCAGGTTTCCTTTCCTAGAAGGTTTGCTTACTGTTGTTTCCCTTTGTATCCTTTTAATGCTACAAAAGATTTCCTTTCTGTCCTTGAATGTCCCCTCTCTCTATCCATCACACACAAGAGTAGATTCATGGGTTAAAAAAAAAAAAAAAAAAATCCTGTTTCCATTGTCCCTTAGACCATGTCGAGTGAACAGCATTTGTTTCCATTTCAGATCCATTTTCTCCACCCCCTACAAAGCTTTAAAAAGGGACCCCCATTTCTCCCAGAGGCTCCTCTCCATCAACTCTAAATGACCACATCTTTCTTTGGACACTAGCATGCTTTGAGGGTGCCTTATGTAAACCTAATTCATAACCGAATGATAATGAAGCCAGCAGACAGGAAGCTTGCCAGGGACCCAGCAGTATTTTTAGCTCTCCACAGAGGATAACTCACTTCATTTTCCCAGTACCCTTAGAGCATAAGTGATACTGTTATCTTCAATTCACAAAAAAAAAAAAAAAAAAAAAAAAAAAGCACATCTGAAGCAAGGGAACACCCCTAAAGACTTAGGGAGTTTAAGCCACAAGGCCCAGTTCCTCAGCTAGGAAGCCGCTGACACAGGTCTGGAACACAGTCACTGGGCCCAGGAGCCACATGCTAACCACAGCACCATTCTGACCCCGTGTGGATGAACAGACAAAGGAAGGTAGGCCCTTCACCCATCTGGCCCAAGAAATAAGCATATATTCACTCATACACTATTGAGAGGAAACCATAACAAAATATTATGTAGGGTCTGAGAATTCCCGCCCCCACACACACTTTATTTAAAAGCCTGTTTATCAGCAAGAGAACCACAGGTTTCCGTGCTATAAACAGCAATGGGTTGGACCATAAATTTAAAATGTTAACCATTTTCTCTCTTATAGAAGGAAAAAGGAATGTTCTGAAGCTATAGGCGTAGGTGGAGTGGTCTTCCTTTATGCAGATAACTTTTCATCTTTAAATCTACTGGAAGCCTTTATTTTCTAAACCTTGCCTGAAGACTGGTGTTTCACTCATTTTAGGCCCCACACAGTCTCTCATCAAATATTTTGCTTCTAAGTGAGTTGTGAAAATGGGACTCAAAAAATGATGACAGAAATACTGCTTTTGAAACCCAGAAGGCTTCACAGTGACAACATGGGAATATATGAGAAAAAGATGTCTAGTCCGTGTTACAAAGATATAAAGGAATGGGGGGAGGGTTTCTTTTTACTGGAAACAGCCAAAAAGAGACTCACTTAAGATCATGATTTGCTCACATTATCTCTTTTGTTTAAAAAAAAAAATATTAAGATAACACTTAAGCATGAGAAGAAGATTAACTTTAAACAGGGATGAGAGGTGGGAGGGAAAGGGAGAGAGAAGGGAAATTGCATGTAAATGGAAGGAGACCCTCAGGGGTATACAAAATTACATACAAGAGGAAGTGAGGGGAAAGGAGGAAAAATATAAGGGGGGAGAAATGAATTACAATAGAGGGGGTAGAGAGAGAAGAGGGGAGGGGATGGGGGAGGGGGGGATAGTAGAGGATAGGAAAGGCAGCAGAATACAACAGACACCAGAATGGCAATATGTAAATCAATGGTTGTGCAACTGATGTGATTCTGCAATCTGTATATGGGGTAAAAATGGGAGTTCATATCCCACTTGAATCAAAGTGTGAAATATAATATATCAAGAACTATGCAATGTTTTGAACAACCTACAATAAAAATTAATTAAAAAACAAAGAAACAGAAAAAAAAAGATAACACTTAAATGATTTCAATAGAAATTACATAAGATGCAACCAATATAGATTCCAATGACTTATAAAAATAGGAGTGATTAAGAACCGTTCAGCAGGAAATTTTTTTTCCTCATGAAATTTCCATCAGTGGGGAGTGACATCCCAGACATACAAACCCTTGGAAATTGTAATTCGTATGCACTATTTCTGAAATTATTTAGATCGAATTTTATCAAAGCACAAAATCAAATCTGGTGAAGGATGAGACTGAGGTTTAATAAAAGGGAAACCAGCCAAGTAGTGCAATACAGAGCAAGCTCACAGTGACAGTAAAGAGCCAAACCAGAAAGAATCCACCCTATGCCATCCGATGAACTGTCTGGTCAAGGAGCCATATCCAAATGATCTGACAAAGGAAGCCCATAATTTTCTAATAAAAAAATAAGACAAAAGAACCCTTAAGAACCCTTAGGTGTGTACAAGAAAGAAGTATAAAGATGCAAATATGCAAATACATCAAACATTGTCTGACTTGGAGTATGTTAGAGAATTCGTTTGACCTTGCCGATTACACTCAAAAGACAGAAAGCTACTCACAGTGTGCTTTAGCCAGTTTTTTTGCTCCTGTGACTAAAAGACTCAACCAGAACAACTTTAGAGGAGGAAAAGTTTGAGGGCTCACAGTTTCAGAGGTCTTAGTCCATAGAAGGCCCCTCCATTCCTTGGGTCTGGAGGTGAATCAGAACATCATGGCGGAAGAGTGTGGCAGGGAGAAGTGGCTCACATGATGATCAGAAAACACAGAGAGAGATCTCCACCTGCCAGATACAAATATATACCCCAAAGCCATGCCCTCAATTCCCACCTTCTCCAGCCACAACCTACAACTTCAGTTACCACTCAGTTAATCTCTAGGGGATTAATTCACTGATTGCGTTAAGGCTCTCACAACTCAATCATCTCCCCTCTGAACCCTCTTGCATTGTCTCACATGTGAGCTTTTGGGGGACACCTCAAAGGCACCCAAACCATAACACAGAGAGTTGCAGGCCTTCCTCTAGGAATCATTGCTCTGCTTAGTTCTGTAGCAAGTACTTTTCAATCATATCACAGCTTCTTTTTTTTTACAACCGGAACAGAATGTTAATCACCACCCTTAGTATAAAAACAAGGGTTTAGTAACCAAAATAAGGAAATTTATGGAGTAAAGGGGTACAGAAAAATATTAGAAGACAATTTCTTCATTAAACCTAATAAAGAGATATTTTTAGAATTAAAGAGCTGAGGATGTAGCTAATTGGTAAGTACTTGCCTAGCATATGCAAAGCCCCAGATTCAATCCCTAGCCTCTCATAAAAATTAAAGATGTGGGGCTAGGGTAGTGGAGTGCTTGTCTAGCATGTGTGAGGCACTGGGTTTGATCCTCAGCACCATATAAAAAATAAACAAATAAAATAAAGGTATTGTGTCCATTTATAACTAAAAATAATTTCTAAAAACTTAAAGATGTAAGAGTGCTATGTAGTTATGAAGGCAGCACATATAGAGGAACTTCTTACTAATTAAATACTACCACTGCACTTCAGATGACAAAATCCACCACTCTAGGTTCATATTGTCTTAGGGAGGAAAAAAAGACATCCTGTTCCCTCTTCACAACACAAGAAGTCCCCATTTCAGGACTTCTGATTCTAAGAAATTCCTCCTGCCTATCTCCATGTTTCAAATTTATAAAACACCCTTGACCTCTTACATCTTGTGGCCACCACAGAGCTGAAACATGAAACAGAAGATCCTCAGACAACAATCATAACCCCTTACCACCAAAACTCTGCCATTTGGCTGGAAATCCTGTCCATTCACTCAAGCCATCACGCAAAGCCCATTTTAACTGGTGCCTGATACTCCCAAGTACAAGAGACAGTTCAACATAAGGTATGGTCACGGACTTATGTGTCCAACCTGACCATATCTTGCTTCTGTTACTTGCGTCTCTGTGACTTCAGGCAAATTTTTAAGCCAATTCCAACTTAAGTTTATCCAAAGTAAAATACTGATACTAGTGTCCTTCTCCCATGGTCCAATGAGACAGTATACAAGGCAAAATTAAGTAAGTAGTGGCAGGTAGTAGTTCAGGAAATGTTATCATTTTCTTCCTTTCAATAGATCGAATTTATTAGTGTTGACTGTGAAGTGTTCTTGACGTGTTTTTTTCCTTCCATATAAACATCTGTGGTTGTCAGTAGTAACTTTCAAGAAATGTTCTTTCGTGTCTAAATGTCCACAATTTTTTGACCAGTATACTAATTAAAGGAGAGCCATTCTAGTTCATATGAGCAGGGTGGACCAGAAACTGGATCGCTGCTGCCATCTGGTGGTCACAAGAGAATTCGAGGCCGCATTCTATGCAGGCTTGTTGGGAGCCAAGACCTCAAAAGATAAAGGACTCTCCTCCCCCAGCACAGCCTAGGTTAGAGAAAGCCTGATGAAGGCAGGAAACCTCTATTTTCTAAGCAATGGTGTCTGGAAGTGGGAATGCACACTATTTTGTTTCCATCTTTTGGGTTACAAATCAAGGTTAAGTTGACAATGAGTAAAAATTGAACTTGGCAAGGGCTTTGAGGATCAGAGATTGTTTCCTATCGCTCTTCCCCTTACTTTCCTGACGCTTCTAGTCCTCATGACATATACTCTACATGTGCTTCCTCAGATCAAAAACTGTCCAGGGTATAACTGGACAGCCATCTTAGCCAATGGAGGCCATTCGGCTAAGATGGCTCCAGTGCCCTGGGTTCCTACCTGAGCAAACTAAAGAAGTAATCGAGTTTAAATAGTCATAGTCTAGGAAAACTAAAAAAGATATACCAATTTGAAACCACCAATTAGCTTCCTATTAGTCTTTCCACTGGAATGATCCAAATAAGGCTACTGCTGCACTTTAACCAATCAAACATTCTCTTTGCTCTTCTTCCTCATTCACCCAATGAGAGCCTTCTCCTCCTCTTCTTTTGGCAAAGCCTCAAACCATTTGCAGTCTGGTACTACCCAACTCATGAATTGCTGTTTGCTCAAATAAACTTAAATTTTTAATATGCCTCAATTTATCCTTTTATACTAATAAAGTTTAATGTGACTTCTCTCCCTGAAATGCGTTCATATTTATTTACTCTTTCTTTTTAAAACAGAAATTATGTGTATATGATAAAAATCAAAGTCTCCACTCCCACCCCACCAGTCACCCAGATACATGCATAGGACTATTCCTTTTTATTGTTTAAAAAAAGTAAATGCTATACCAACTATTTTACATCCTGATTTTCTCTTTTATCTTGGATATTATGTCATGGTACTTGCATTTCTACAGAAATATAAACTCCTTCTTCCTTCAGTAAAAAAGATTTTAAAAAAGAGCACTTTTTGTGGAAACTGAGGAATCTGCAAACAGAAATAAAGGATGCTTCAAGAAGTGGCTGTCAAGCTTTAATAAAGATGTAACTCACCTGGGAAGATTGCAAAAAAATAGATGGACTCTGGGTTCTGATTCAGTAAGTGTAGGCTGGGCCTGGAAGTGACACATAAAGAAGAATGTGGGGTGTTCTTAATGCGGGCTTTGTATCACACTGGGAGAAAATCTGTTTAAAGGCAGAAATTCTCAGCCTCAGGTGCATATTAGAATTACTTGGGATTGTCTAAGAATATTTTGATTCTGCAAAGCTAGGTCTGGGTCCAAGCTAATGACCTAAGTGAATCTAATGAGTGACTAGTATGACAAGTGCAACAATTCTCAAACTTGACTGCTTATCAGAATCATATAGGAAGTATTAAAAAATACTGATGCCTAAATCACATCCCCAGAGATAATTATGTATTTGTTTTGGGGTGGTATCAGGGAACTGTGAGATATTAGTGCTCCTGAGATGATCCAAGTATGCGGCCAAAGTGTAGAAAACCCAGTTTACTGATACAACACAAGAGTCATGTCAAGTGAGGCTGACAGGTGGAAAAATGTACATGTCTTCAGTGCCACTGTTCTGACACATGTGGGAAAGCAGAAGTAAAGATAGCACCTTGTCTCTTGTATTCTTCTCTGGCAAAAAACAGTTTGTGCTGCTCAATAAATAAATATGCATTGAATCATAACTCTGTTATCTGTCATTAGTATGGACAGAAGAAAACTTACTCTATCAAAAAAAAAAATTGAACAAATGAGAGAGAGGACCAACCCCATTTCCACTTTAAACCAGATATGGGCCAGTCACTCACATGAGGGTGATGTCCTCTTACCTGGCACAGTGACTCCCCATCTGATAAATCTAGCCCCTGGGACCTTTCCAACATTCTGTACAAAAACATCCGCTGCCAGGAAGACATTTTTCATTCCTCTGGGTATTGATAATTTGGCAACATTTTGATTGCCGAGCCATAAGCCAGCTTCCCTGAATCTCTTCTGTGATGAGGTCCCCATCAAAAGAAGCAGAGTTCACGTTTTTAGCTCCATTCACTGCTTTCCACAAAGACCACTTTAGGGCTGAGGAGAAAGCCTGATTTCTGTTTCTAACTTCCAGAATATGGTGACAGTCTATTTATTTATTTATTTATTAGCCCTTTTTTGTCATGACCTCTCCCGATGACAAACAGATTACTTTTTTTTGTTTTTAACTTGATCAGGCATAAGAACAAGAACTGTTAACATTTCGCTGGATGTGCATTCTGGCAACATACCAGCGTGGGCTGTTTAATCACAGCAACGTGGCTGCAGGCAAATCAGCTAATGAGGGAGACTAAAGATTTAGAGTTAAATATTAAATTTATCTTAGTCTTTATTTCTTGCTGTTCCAACCAATAAAAAAATGCCTCTGGGGTAGTGTACAATGTGAACATATCTTGCTTATGGTGCCTTATGTACAGCCAGAGAGACACTTAACTCCTAACACTTAACTTAATTATACTGCTCTATACTAGAGCAGTCACGGTATTTGTTTCCTTATTTCAGTTCGGGGTTTAACCTCTGCTGGTTGGGAACATGATGGACTAATACTGCATATCAGAATAGGTTTTCCTGTACAGGATTATCATCCAGATTTCTTTTTCAAGAATGTGCTGCATCAGGTACCTGGACCAGCAAGGATGCAGAAGAGGGTGCTATGAATGTTGCTGATTAAACCCAAGTTCATGGCTAACTAGCATGTCTCAGTGCTAACAATCAGAGAGGTTGGTTGGCGTGTTCACTTCCTTCTTACTCATTCAGTCACTGAAACAGCACAATATTAACAATCTGGTGAAACAACTCTCTGGAAAGGTGCCCAATGAATTGAAGAAGCAGTGTTTTCCTTTCTTTCTTATTCTATTAACTCTTCACCTGCTCCGGTTCTGTTGACCCTTCCATTCGTCGGAAACCATTCTTTGGAGCTTTTTGAACCTCTTCCATGCTGATTGTCTCTTCACATGTCCCTTAATTTAGACATTTGCAAGGTTCTGTCCTTTGCTTCTGTTCTCAATCCTTCCTCTGCAGGAATACCTCTCCATCACTTGAGTTTAATATCATACCAATGTGTGATGACTAGCCCACGCCCACCTATCTAGCTTAGTCTGAATCCAAGTTGAAAATGTAACCAAACTGATTGTATCACTGTGCTCCATAAAACCAGTTTCTTCTATGGCCAAAAAAAAAAAAAAAATAGCTCCCACATCCAACTTCTTCATCTGTACTTCCAATTTCTATATATATATTTAATTATTCTTCACTTGGGTTATTTCTATAACTTTGCATTTGTTTCTGCTTAATTTCAGAATCTCTCCCTTCTATTGGTTTTCCATAGAAAACCATGCTTTTTAAATCTCTTGTTACAGTCAAATGTATTCAGCTCCTTTGACTTATCACTGCCTATGCAAGATGGCACTGTAGAACTTTCATAAAACACAGACTCACCAATGACAGAATTCAAACCTAATCTATTAGTACCTTTTTTCTGAATTCTCTCATGCTCTTGAGCCAAACTCTTTTCATTACCTGAAACACCTTTTTTTTTTTTTCATTCAAAAAAGTTACTAGGCATCTGTTATACCATCAACTCTGAGCTGCCGCCATGAATACAATAGGGACACACACAAAAAAAAATCCTTGTTAACTGTTCTTACCCTGACTACTTTATAAGGTTTTATCTTTCCTTCCTTCACCCTTTTTAGATAGTTATAATGTTATATATTTTGTCTATCTTTATAATCTGACTTGCACCACTTAGTAATAAGGTAAAATATAAATAATAACTGAATCTGTTAAAGCTGTTGAAGGTGTTGACACCATGTGATCCAATGCCTTAGTGCTCTTGCACATGGTGCCCTTATTTCCTGAAGTTCTTTACCCAGAACCTCCATCCTTGTCCTTTCCATTCTCCCTGCTTCCCTCATACCTGGTAGATTCCTGCACCCAGGAGAAGGGCCAGGCAATGGTTGCTGTGAGGAGGAGGGCTATACCAGCAGTTAAAGCCCAGCAGGTCCTGTGTTAAGTGTGCTAATGCTTTGTTTCAATGAACCTTCTCAACAACTCTCTCAAGCAGGGTTTGCTCGGATCTTAATCTTCTAGATGAGGAAACTGAAGTGAAGGTGAAGATAGGTGAAGTGACCTTATAAGCAGTTTAATCCCAACACTGACACTTAATGCCAACCTTATCTTGCCTCCCACTAACAGCAGGTAGCAACTACGTAGGAAAAAAATTATGTCTCCCCATCTGTGGTGCCACACTCTGTGGTTTCAGCTATTGCAACCAACCAGTCTGAAAATATTAAATTAAAAAATTCCAGAAAAAAGTTGTTAAAAATTTTTAAATAATTTTAAAAATTTTTATTATACCATATTATCGCATTTGTTCTATTTTGTTAGTAGTTATTATTGTTAATGTCTTGTGCTTAGTTTATAAATTAAACATTATCATAGATCCGGGAGCACAGTGTAGTGCAGTCATGTGCCACATAAAGACATTTCAGTCAATGCAGAGCACTCATACAAAGGTGGGCCCATAAGAGTGTATGGCCTAGAGATGACAGAGCCATCTTTGTCTAAGTGCACTCCATGATGTTTTCAATGACAACATCACCTCACAACACATGTCTCAGAACATGTACCCCTTGTCATTAATTGGCACATGACTATATATTTAGGATTCAGTAAAACAGGCAGTTTGGGGCCTCCACTGGGAGTCTAGGACTATGTCAAGTGTGGATAAAGGAAACGTCTCTACAACCTGCAAAGCTTGCACAAGAAAGGAGGTTGGTTAGAAATGCCACAAAGGTGAACAGTGCTGTGTGAGGTGGTGGCAATCTTAAGCACCCACCCCGCTCCCAGCAGCTGAAATGTCAGGTCTTGTCTGTCAAGACTGTTCACTTCCCCCACCCCCAAAAAAGGGCGCCTACTGTGTTCATGTGGAACTTTCCATACATCTCTACTACAGCATTTATCTCATGCATTTTTTTCCTGTTTGACTTGTTTTATGTGATAAATTGAGCCCTCCAAGAGAAGAGCTCGTGTTTTTTCTTATTTTTCAACCTTCAATGCTTAAGCGCCTGTCACACTAAGCGCCTTTGAGTATTAGATGAATGAATGAATGATCTCTATTTTAGGCTCTTTGAGTCATATATCTAGAGCAATTACTCAGCTCTGCCTTTATAATGCAAAATTAGTCATAGATAATACAAGAAGAATAAGCAAGTGTGTGTTCCAATTTATTTATAGACAATAAAATCTGAATTTCACCTAAATTTCACATCATGCAATACTTTTTCACATATATTCAACTATTTTAAAATGTAAAAAGCATTCACAGAGTGGTGGACTGCAGAGAGACAGGAGGCATGTTTGGTTCTCAGGGCCACAGTTTGTCAATTCCTGCTCTGAACCCTTCCAGTTCTCAGCCTAGACACTGTTCCATTGTCTAACATGTAAAAAGTCACAAAGATGAAGTTCTGAGGTGCAGCCCACCACCCAGAAACTGCTTACCATGCCCATGCACTAAGGCGTTCTGCAGGAATCTGAGTTGAATAAAGATACTCACTTGACAGCACCAGGCACCTGGTAAGTCTCACAAAACACATTTCAAAGTCACATTTTTTCTATTCATTGACAAAGTTACCATCGATCTGTAGGGAGAGGATTTAAAGGTCTATGAATAGCATTGCTATTTAAAACCAGGCAGTGGGTGGACTATGAGTGGTTATCTGGGAACTATTTGGACAAGTGCGTTCAGGAAGGCTGCGAGATCCATCAAAGAGCTTACGTCCAAATGCAGCATGTGTGCCAGATAGCTTTTGATCTGTTACAAATAAAGGAATTTAAAATTCCCAAACAAAGCAAAACTCCAGAGGATAGTGCCAAGGTAATGGGATTATAACACTGAAAACAGGTCAGTGGAAAGACACTTGCCTTTTAAATTGACATAAATAGCTCAGAAGTGCTGGGCCGCTGCTTCTCTTAACCTAGAAGTGTTTCTGGAGCTGGGTAGAAGGCCACTCTCTTCATAAAATTTGTTTTTCCTGTTGAAAACAAGCATTAGCTGCTTCTTGGGTATCTCTGAGGTCACTAGGAGGGTGGCCAGACTTCAAATTGGGGGAAAGAAAAGTCTTTGCCATAAAACACTCTGACATCTGTATGTCAACTGGCCCCTGTGCCCATATTTATCTCACACTCATGAGGATCCTAAAAAGCTGAAGGAAGTGGGTGCTGACATCTTAGTTGAATAGATGGTGTGCGGGCCACAGATAATAGCCCCAAGCCTGGACTCCTGTGATTGGATGTGCCCTTTAGCAATGTGAGGTGATTGGATCAGATGGAGAGCTCCTGTCCTGTCATACGGTTCTGGATTCTAACATATTCTGCTACATTTCTGTGGCCTCACTTTCAACAGGTCTCAACAATATTTGGGTATGAAAAGAACACGATCACTTATGCAGTATTTTGGCCAAAAGTGTTTAATCTGGATAAAAATCATGAGAAAAACCAATCAGACAATTCCAAATTGTGAGACTCTACAAAACAATTGGAATGCACACACTTCAAAAACGCCAGTATATGGAAGATGAAATTTGGGCGGAAAATTAAATTTCTAGATTAAAAGATTAAGTTTTCAGATTAAAATGGGCACCAGATGAATTCTAAATTCTATTTCTGGATTCTGATTCTATTCTGGATTAAGAGAGACTAAAGAGACATGGTATCATAGACAATTATTGGGATACTCAGGATTTGACCAGAGACTGTTAGAAAACATGTGTATAAGCATATATCTCATTATAATATAATATAATAAATATCATTGTAACATAATGATATAATGTAATAATGATATTGTGATTATGTCAGAGAATGTCTCTGTCTTTAGAAAATACAGGTTGAAATGCTTAGGGTCAAAGTGCCATGGAGTCTGTGACTACTTTCCCATGAGTCTTAGGAAAAAAGTGTGTGTGTGAGTGAAGAGAGAAAAGCAAAGGTAGCAAAATGTCAACAATTGTTGAATCTAGAAGAAGGGCATAAAATCTTCCTTTGGAACTATTCTATCTACTTTTCTGTGGGTTTGAAATTTTCCAAAATTAAAAGTTGGGAAAAAGGTGTCAGTATTCTATCATGGCAGGTGTTCTGGGAAAAACCATAGCCAGGTGAGCCAAGGGCTGGGAAAGAGCAGTGATTTCTCTGGGGAAGATTGACATCTTGGACCCCACAGACAGCAAATGCAGTATTGGAGGATGCACTAGGCAGATGAAGTCATAGGAAATGTCTCTCAGGTCTCATTTTACTTTCAGGAAAGAGGGTTCTCTGAGGCCTGAAGAGAAACCACGTTTGGCAGAGTAATCCCTCATCGGGCAAAGAACTCAAGACTCAAACACTGGTAAGACCCTCAAAGTTGTAAGTGGCATCCTTAATTGAATTATAATTGAGAGAGTTGTTGCAAATGTGTAGAAAAAATCTGGACAGACTTGATTGGGAAAATCCAGAAAGGTCACTGTGGCATATTAGATGCAACATCAGGTTCATTTTGCAATGCCCGAGTTCCTGAGAGAGGAGATTGGCAAATGAAGGGAGGTGGTGGATAGGATGTCAGGGAGGATAAGAAGCCAGTTAGGAGAGAAATAAACAGAGTCTGGGCAGGGCCAGATACTGACAAATAGGCTCTCCTCCCAGATGGCATTATGCATCCCACACTAGAGAAGTCTTTTGACAAGAATGACTTGAACAATGAATGCTTTTGCAGACACAACAATTCTTGATTTATATCTGTCACATTGTACAAATCACAGAGAAGTGTGTTAGAAAAGTCTGGGCTGAAATAGAACAGTAAGCATTGCAATCAGTTTCAGGACTTATTAAACCCCAGATGGCTGAGCCCCACCTAAGAGGTCTGCTGCTCTAAGTGTATGGTACAGGGGCGGGGACACTCAGTATTTGGATATTCAACAAATTCCCTACTGATCCTGATGCTGCCTGCTGGTTGGGACCACACTCTGAGAACTGACTAATGGAAAGGAAATGAAGAAAGTGTCTGGTCCATCCAGCAAACTGTAAGACAAAAAAAGGAAAAACAACCAACCTTTCCCTAAGCAGCTTTAGAACAGGTTTAAACCTTGGCTGGGTCTCCAAAAAAGGAGGAAGGGAATACAGGAGCACGTGGAGGATGTTTCCTTATTGCAGAAAAAGAAAGATTATTCAATGGGTAGAACTGAGAAACGGGGGCGACTATACCCCGTGGATCAGTCAGCTGCCGTCCTCATCCTCACCAGGCCCCTAAAGGCTTGGACATCAGTTTGGGTGTCAGCTGGGGGCAATTCTCCAGCAGAAACCTACAAATTCCCTTAGGTGACAGCAGAGACCTGTACTCAGCCCATCTCCCTGAGCCAATGAGTTCCTAAGGCACATGGCCTCTTTCATAAGGACTTCCAGGACACCTGTAGCAGGTAAATAACTAAATAGCAGGTGAGTAAATCAATACCTTGCTGGCTTATAATGTCATTTTCATTATAATAAGAGCTTTAATTTGTTCAGTGTTTACCAAGGGCCAGGCCCTATGCCAAGTACTTCATGAACATCGCCCTACTTAATGCTCATTATCACCCCAGGAACCGCATCGTTACACTTATAAAAAATCTGACACCTGGACAAGTTGAATAACTTGCCCAAGGTCACACAGCAAGGAAGAAGTTGGATAATTAGTGCCTCCTCATTTTTTCTCCTTCTGGGGAGAGAAGCCTCCATTCAGGAAACAGGAAGACTAGAAACATAAACCAGAAGGGAGAAGGGAAAAGGAACAGGAAAAAAACAACAGATGCCCACCACAGAAAACAAGCCTTAGCATTCATGAAAACCTAGCCGCTCCAGCTGAAGCCATCATATGAGACAAATCTTTGGTCTCTTAACTGACCTATTTTCATCTTGGTCTTCTGAGTTAGAAATCTCTTATAATGTAAAGCAAATAAAGCAGAATTCCAGGCTCTCGTATGCCTGCTGAAACCTGTCGCCTCACCAACAGGACTGAGTTTTTCAGTTCAAGTCTGTTTTCACCACACCTTGCCAATAGCTGGACCCTGGGGCTCTTCAACTGCAGGGGACTCTGTGCATGCAATCACGTGCTTGCAATCATATGGAGCCCAGTGGGTGTGGGTGTTGGGTGGGAGGGGCAGGCAGGTGTCACACGAATCAAAGCCTGCAGCATGGGCTTAGAGAGCTTTGATCTGTTTGTAAAGCTGGTAAAAACTGCTCCACGGGAACCAAAGCCAAATCCAATACCATAAAGGAGCATTTACTAGAGAGCAACTTCCCTCCTGGGTACATATTTGCATGAGGTGTAAAATTCCTAAACATCTGAGGGAGAAAAGAGCTGGGAGTGTGTGACTGAGCAGAGAGTCACCAATGCCCTGCCTGAGCCAAGTTTAAAGCAGAAGCAAGGGCTTCAGCTCTGCAACCACCCTGTGTACAGCGAGAACCTGCTTGTTTCATCTTCTCCAGACTATTGGATCACTTGAGGCAAAAACAAAAACATGTATCTGTGTCAACTCTTACGGGAAACCTTTCTTCTTCTAGCCTTTTTTTTTTTTTTTTTTTTTTTGATGATGAGAAATAGAAACAGGTTCCCAACTTTTTTCAGCTTTTTATAATTCCATAATGGTTTATCTTGAATTTTTGCCTACTGGATTATTCATTTCTTTTCAGGACACTACAGTTCCTGGGTATGTTATAGAAAAGTACTAGAGCAGCCTCAGATGGGTAAGTATTCACAGAGGTAGCCAAACACTGGAGCTGAGCATCTAGGACAGGGGCACTTTAATTCTCGTGGAATTTTCTCAAAAAATAAATGTCATGAGAAGATGCTCCCCTCTATCATGCCAAGTCCCTAATCATGGATATCATGCAATCTTAAGAGAAATAAAAAAAAAACTGCTGGCCACTGGAGTTTAATAAAAAGCAATAGGTAATCAACTCAAAATTAAGAAAAACAAATTTGATATTTTAGGTTCTATTTTGGTACTCCTGCTATATTTAGTTTCGTGGTTGAGACCTATGTGATGAGTCTATAGTTTTAGTCTATCTGTTGATCAAATGCCACGAGAGAGCTGAAAGCAGGTGGTGGCTCCAAGTTGCTGTAAAAAATGGAATCAAGCCCACAGGAAAAGTAGGCAGAAGGAAAGTGTCCTGAAAAAAAAAAGAGAGAGAGAGAGAGAGAGCTTAAAATCATATTAGTAAGAAATACAACTCATTAGAAAGAGATTATTTTAAAAATATATTTTTTTGCAGTTACAAGACAAAATTAGTCAGACATAACTACATATGGTTCTTTTTGCTCAGTACCAGGGAGTGAACCCAAGGGTGTTTAACTCCCAAGCCACATCCCCAGCCCTTTTTATTTTTTATTTTGAGACAGGGTCTCACTAAATTTCTTAAGTCCTCACTAAATTGTTGAGGCTGACTTTGAACTTTCGATACGCCTGCCTCAGCCTCTGAGCTGCTGGGATTACAGGCTTGCACTACCATCGCACCCACACATGGTTCTTAAAGTCATTGCAGACTCATCACATTCAGCCCTCCTTGAAGTCATTCAGTGAGATGTGACTTCGAGGTCACTGCTGAAACTTCCATAGAGGGACAGCAACTTCCATCCTCTAGGAGGAAGCCCAGGGCCCCCCACCCCCCACCCATTTGCTGCTCCCAAGAAGTGATGGATCTGACATGTGAGTCAGGGAAACAAGCCAGCCATGCCCATTCCTGCACCTTCAGCCTTTGGAAACAACCTGTCTTCTGCTGCCTCCTCTTGTGTGATTTCAAATCTTCCAGGCAGAGTGGGAAAGATAATTCAAATGAGGAAACACTAGAAAGCACTCTGGCAACAGATCTGCCCTTTATTTACAACATCTACATCATCTGAACAAGAGGACCCTCAGGATGCAGGATGGAGCCAGTAGGTTTTCAGCTTAAGGAAAATGAAGGCTCTCAATTGGAACTTGACCTCTCAGATCTTAATGACATTGTGTTTGTCAAGGTAGAGAGGTAGAACAAGCACATTTTATTTATCATTTTGGAAAACTGATTATTAACATTAAAATATTTGGACGTATAGTAAGTGAGCCTCTCTTTGTACTCTTGCCTTTGGCCTGCAAATATTAAAGGGCTGTTCTGACCCATACCAATGTGTGCCTTACCATTGTTTCCTGGCATCAGATCCCTCTTTACTCTCTGCAGAATATTCTCCATGTGTGCAGGTATTCACAGTTCAGATTTAGTCTATAGTCTCTATTAACTGTATTTGCTTTCTTCTAATGCCTCTAATAAACACCTGCTGTTTATCATTTACTGTGGATCTTCATATATTCAGGGATTTAGAGATTAACTGTCTCTCTCTTGGTCCTTTCTATATTCTGTTCAGTCCTTTTAGTGGAAATACAGTTTCCAAATTGAGGATGAGCCTCCAAAGTCACAGATATATGTCCCATGTAACCCAATCAAATGCCCCTGTTGGCCGAAACAGGCTGAATTTCATAGTTAAAACAACTTACACCTATTCCCTGGCTCTCAGTTGCCCACAATGCTATGGGATGGCAGAGGAGGCTTTGGCTACCTATACCTGGGGTTCAGGCAGCTGAGACTTACAGGTATTTCTCTATATGGTGGGGAGTTCTCAGATCATACCCAAAGTGTACATGGCACTAGATTGGGTAATTATAAGCAAAGGAGAAAAAAAAATACAAATTTGCACTAGGAAACTCTCACATAGAACCCAAAACTATAATCCATAGTACAGAGTTAACAGTTCACCCTGAGTACTGATTCCCATATAGCAGAGAGAGTGGGGATACACTAATCAATAAAGCACAAAAACAAGACAGATTTATTCTTAGCAACCTCCCTATGGTTATGTCACTCTTGGTGATGAAGATAATTCACTAAGAGAAATAGGACAATTGTGGGAAGAAGGGTTTTATGGTATCCACAAATTTTGCATCCCCCTAGTAATGCATCCTGCATTACCAGGAAAGATGACAGTCCTGTTTCCAAATCTGTATGCAAATTTTTCCTTCCTCTGTGGAAGTATCTGAAAGCCAAATTGGTCCATTGAGTTAATCACTAAACAGGGCACTTCAGTGTGCTCTAGTTCTGACATCTAATCAGCAATACAGCTGCATTTAAATACTGAAGACTTAAAGGATTTTGGCTTCTGAAGCTAGGGATTTTCTAGATAATCTTGCCTATAAGGTCCTTGACTTGTGCCATCAAATGCTGCCAACTGATCCACAGGAAATTACAGTTCAGTACTTAGATGTCTGTTTTCCTCCTGTGTAAATGGTTGGGAGTTTTTCATTATAATTAGCATTTGCTAGTGAAAAGCTCCTTTCTGGATTCTGCTGTTGACTTGATAGAAACTAAATTTGCAAGAGTACCTGTGCGCACCCTCCTCCTCTCTGAAATCAGCTCCAGCACCAAGCAGGGCACTGTATCGCACGGCACACACAGCTCTTAAAAAAAAAAAAACTCCACGGCCGGCTCTCAGGCTACATTTTGATTTTTTTATGTGATCACTTTCATCTCTAAATAGAGAGAATCTACCAAAGCAGAACCAAAATTTTAAATTATGCAGAAATAAAACTGCTTCTAGGTTATTACAGTGTGGATTATGCAAAAAAATGAATTATTAAGATAGGGCAATCAGCTTCCATTAAATAAGCCTAAAATAAGGAGCTGAAGAAAAGAAAAAGAAGAAAAAGGAGAAGAGGAGGAGGAGGAGGAAGTGGAGGAGGAGGAGGAGGAGGAGGAAGTGGAGGAGGAGGAGGAGGAGGAGGAGGAGGAGGAGGAAATTTTTTTAAAGAAAGAAAGAAGAAAAGACACACTGAGAAGTTTCTTTCAGTGCCCCCTGCTGGAACACTGGTAATTATGCTTGTTGGAATGTTTAGCATAATTAGTCTTCAGCTGCCCATTTCAGTTTTGCTCAAGATATAAATGTCAAGTCAAAGCTATTAAGAACCATGTTCTTGAGAAACAGATACTCAGAAGGAGAATTGCCCAGGTAGCAAATGCACTGCTGGAAATCGCAAATGCCACAGAATATTTGTATTGTTGTGCTGTCTGGATGCACTAATTACTATAATTCTTTTACAGTGAATAAACTCAGGGCTGGTTGCTAGCCACAATAAAATTAATTTTATGTTAATCAGCCTCCCGTTCATGTGAAAGCTGAAGTCACAAATCTGCCTGCCCTTCTTCTTGTGGGTTATTCCTCTCAGGGGGCTGGCCTGTGCACCCAGGTCAGACTTTCCTGTTAAGCAGCAGGGTTCTCTTGTCCCTGAGCTATTGGGAACCAGGCATAGGATTTACTGTCCATCAGATCACGTGAAAGTAGATTATATTTTTCCCCATAGGCAGCATGAGTACTACTGGCTAGAGTCATCAAAAAATAGGGTCTGCTGCTACAGCTGGGCAGAGGGACCTTGTACCTGTTTTGCATACACCAAGGAGTGGCAGGAAAATGTTCTCTCGGAGCAGGAAATATACCCATGAAACTTAGGATACTGGGATGCATGAACTCACAGAAGCTTCCTCCTCATTTTGTAGGTGAAGAAATGGAGACAAGGAGGAAATGAACCTTCCAAGACTGCGTAGCAAATTTTGGCAAAGTTGATGTGAAGTGTGCACAGCACTCTTTGAATCACAACCCAGCTTGCAAAAGTAAAGAAAAAAATGAAATCTACCCAGACAAAGTGGGCAGTGAAATAAACATGACTCTTTTTTCAAAAAAGAACAATACTTTTTAAATATGTAAACGCAAACTGGAGTATGCAAATGTGATCATGAATACATGTAGCTCCCTAAAGGAGGTGGGAGGGGTGAAAATATGTGAAGAGGTTGGCCAGATCAGAAACTTAGCACAGTTTTCAAAGAAAACTCAACACCAGCAGAGAGCCTAATGCTTTCTTTCAGTGATTGGAAAGATTAGGTTCCACAAACCTTGTTTAATGTGCAGAGAATCTGCCCACTTTTAGCTCAGAAATAATGGGAGATTGAAGGTGGAGAGTAAACTTACAAGATGAGAACTTTCTAGAATTGCCACGGCTCTATAAGTGGGGCCCAGGGTCCTTCTCTGGTCACAAGCCAATTAAGTTAAGTGCTACTGAAATTGCTTTTCATCATCTAGATAAGAAGCAATTTGCAAGTGAGATACAAGGCTTGACACACACACAAAAAAGCTTATGCATAATCCTGGCCTAGTGACTTAATAGTCACACTAAGACCATGGGACACATTCGTGAGTTGGAAATGAGTTGTCAAAGAATGGGAGGGCTCTGGGGGTTCACGTATATTAGAACTGCATAACAGCTCCTCAGTTTCCGTGAAATTGTAGGGAATTACCAATTGCAGCTCTCTTAATAATTCCACCGACGATCATGTCTTCTTACAATGAAGAACTGAATCAATCTGAATGGCTGGGCTGGTGGAAAAGGTGCTGGGCCAGACAGAAAAACAATATTGTCTCCCAACCTGGAACAATCAGCTGTCTGTTATTGTTTTTTCCATCTAAAACCTCCACATCCTTTGGGGGAAAGCTCCCTATACTCCTTGTCGAACCTCTCTGCTGCCAAAAACTCGCTGTGTCCTTCGGATGGAGAAAGCTCTTCTCCAGTCAGAGAGAAAGAAGCCAAAAAGAGCAAGTCTGTAGATGCAGCTGCACCTGAGTCCAGACCCACCTGTGGCAAGTGTGGAGGTGAACCCTCAGCTGGTTTTCAAGAGGGACAAGTTGTGAGTGCGATTAGTGTTCACAGCCTCCAGTGATTAGTGTTCACAGCCTCCAGTGATTAGTGTTCACAGCCTCCAGCTCATAGCTTCATCAAGGCCTACAAGTCTTCAGACTGAGGTCACACTCTTCTGAGGAAGCCCCACCCAAGGCCTAAGCAAAACAGTGATAGCCAAGTTCACATTCCTCTCCAGAGTCTTAAAGTACAGAGGTCCTAGCACAGAGACCTTCCAACTTTCTCAGTTCATGGCACCCTTAGTATCTCTACAATATTGTGTGGTACCCACTAAGCCAAAAGAAATGCCTACAGGTTCCTCTATTGACTAGGTAGGTTCAAATAAATTAACAGTGGTAGTTTGTGTAGTGTCAAACATATATTTCTATGTTTTTCTAGAAAATCAAAAACAGTGTCCTGTATGCTCACGATTATAAACTAGAACGTCTCTGCATAATTCAGGAACCAGAGTCTTAGCCATTCTCCCTCCATGCAGGACTCTTCCAGAATAATCCATTGGGTGGCAGAGACTTTGTCGGATCTGCAGACTGACAGCTCTTCCCTGGTCTAAGCCTGCTTTCTTCCTTCCCCTTTCATCAGTGTGGCAACCCAATCATACTTTTATACTCCTAATTCCTTCTATGCATCTGGTTAGGGAAGAAACCATCCTGCAACACACCTCCTAACTTCAAATTCTTCTGAGAAATAAATTCCCTATTAAAAAAAAAAAAAAAAAAAAAAAAAAAGGTTTAAACTACTTGGAATTGTATTACTGTCACTTACGGTCAAAACAGCCATACCATTATGCCAAGACAAGTGGATTGCTTTGGTTGCTAATCAGTATAAATTTAGAAAATGAGTAGAATTGAGAATCCAATTTTCATTATAATTAAGAGGAAAAAATAGTTCTAAGAAGGATTTTCTGTTAGCAAATACTCTAAAATGTAGTGCTCTTTATGGCTCCTAAGCCCAGCTTCTAGACAGGATGTAAACCATGTGTTCATTTTGAGCATCAAGGGAGAATTGACATACAAAATACATATGGTAGGGATCATTGCATTGAACAGTAATCAAAAGTTTGCTTTCTCAAGATATTGTCTCTGGTATTAGAACTGGCAGGGAACGTATATCTGGTATCCCTTAGTCCAGCTGGGGTGTGAAATGTGTAAGGAGATGGAAATTGCGAAGAAATGAACAGGCGATCTCTATAATGTTAAATAGGCAGGCCAAAGCAGGCCATTTTGACAGATATTCACCTCTGTGTCTGACAGTGGACATAGCATCAGCAAGAAAACTTATTTCAAGCAATGTTCTCAACTGCCACTGAATAACTTCCATAGCTTATCATTCCACTCACTTTATTGAATCAACTTCTCCCCCAAACTACTGGTTCCATATGACTAACCCACCTTGGCCTCCTCAAGTACTTTGGTCCTTTGTCATTAATGCCTTTGTAATCTCCTAGAGCCTTGCCACTCTACTCATGTGGTTGACAAGTTTATTTTCATCAAGCCCTGACCACTTTCCTGTCTGCAGCATCTTTGATTTTGGTTCTCCAACCTGGGCTCCCAGCACCTCTTTCTTGGAGAGCTGTAAAATCTTGCTATCAGTAGCCCTTACCACCTCCACCAGATTTTTCCTTCTATACAAGGCAACTTAAAATACTTCTGAATATTCCTTACGGCAACATTCCCACCCTGGACCAAGTCTGCTTCTTTGCTCTCATGCCCAACAAACATTCTGGGCCATGAAATTAGTGCTTTGGTCACACAGGAATCCAAGCAATCCAAGCCTTTTCTCACTTCAAGTCTTTTCTTTTTATTATCCCCTCCACCTGCTCGTTCATGTCTCTCTTCTTCATTCACACACAGCTTCTAAGGTTCACTTCAAATATCTCCTCGCCTCCATAGCTCTCTCCGTGTAGCAGAAATCACATGCTTCCTTCATGCTTTACATTTAAGCTATTCCCACTGAACTTACTGTTTACATGTCTCTCTCCCTCCAAAGCCCAAGTAACTCCTGCAGAAGCCCATGTATTCCTTAACATCCTATCACTGCTTCTAGAGCAAAGTAGTGTCTCAATATTTTGTAGAATGAGTTTGTATAAGTATTATATTTACTTCAATGGCTAAAAGGGTCAACTTTGTAAAGGCTGACTGTTACCTGGGACAGTGTAAGAGAACTTCATGAAATCTATTCCCAAAGTCACATTGAATCAACATATTACAAAAATGATAGGAGAGACCATTTACTAGATAAGATCACCTTCCCCTCTAATCTTATTGTAGCTGTCCATCTTTGAATGAGCAGCCCCCAGTACACTGCTGGTCATGGAGAAAATACTCAATTTTTTTTGACCATTTTCTGATATTTGAGGAATAAATACATCATGTAAAAAAGCACACAAATTATAGGTCAGCATTTTAATCAGAGTCTTAAATGAAAGTAAGGCCTCAATACTATGTTCCATTATTCTCTTCTCCTAGAATTCATCTAAATCTTCAAAAAGTTCTACCTACCAGATATTTTCCTCTCCAAAACCAGGTCATAAATTGGTAATAGTCTTTTTGGCAGAAAAAAAGAATTTGGAAGAGGGAGCTATTTCTCTACCAAGTGAGCATTGCTTCATTAACATTGAATGCAATTGGTCTCATCAGTAAGATTAATAATAAGTAGACTGGAATTTTTTCTAATGTATAGGAAACCCAAGTGAATTTCATAACCCAATCATTAGTGAATGAAACCAAGCTTGAAAACACAACTAGACAAGAAGTTATGTCTGTGCTCTGTACTCTGTCCCTAGGCATCTTATTTCCATATTTAATGCACATTACCATAAACACTAAAAAAGTCTAAGAAGAAAGAGCTTTTAGTGAAGGCAAGTCCAACTTAGGACAAGAATTTCCAAAGAGAGAAGTGTTCAATGCTATTTAACTGGAGAACTAAATCTGAGATAAAGCTCTTTCAGCATTTTCCCAAATGTGTGCCATGTAGAAGCAAGGGATTTCTCTCCCTCGGGTTAGACATGAGAAAGGGTCCCCAGGCATGCCAGTTAGACCTCACCTTTCTGACACTCCCCTTTATCATCTAGAAGCAGCATGCATCTGCTAATGGAGACAGCCTTGGTTACAAGCCAAACCAAACTGCACTTCCATTAGTACTAAATGCTCTTTTGAAGTTAAAAGAAATACAGTAGACAAAGCTCCAGGAGACTCAGTCCTATATTTCTCTTCCCTTTGGTGGTTTCCCTGTGAGCTACTGTACCGCCATGGCCTTATTTAACGTTCCAGTCATTTTTCACACTCTTCTGGAAGCCATTCTGGGCTTGAGCTCAGGTGTATCAGCAGGTGCCCTGGGACTTGGCACTTGCTGTGATGGAAGACATAAACACGAGTTAATTAAGTCTATTGTTCAAACAATTTGTTCGCACTGAGATTGACTCGCTTACAAGTATTCCAGTACAATTTTGTTTCTAGAAGTAGACTTCTGCCTCCCCTGTGTGAGGACTCCCTCTTTAGAAATCCATTCTATTTGGAAGACTCCCAGGTCACTGTCAGAGCAGCACTTAACAACAACAAAAAAAATCTATTGCTAATGGGTGACAGCCATTTTTTTTTTTTTTTTTTTTTAGGTATGTGGTACTTGCATTTTTTTTTTCACAGCCATGAAATTTCTCAGAGTAACATCACTAAGGTGAAACTGGAATAAGTCGAATGTTGAAGATTTAGTATTATGTAGCATTCTTACACAAAGTCAAGACTGAAAACAGCTTTTGAAAGGCTTTCACAGTCTCTCTGGCAGAGTGAAGCATGGAAAATGAATAAAAGGTTTGTCCAGAGAGAAAAATGTGGGCAAGAGATATGTAGAGAAGGGTTTTAAGCATGCTGCTCTGCTATTGTACAAAAGGATCAAAGGACATTTCCAGTAATTGCTTCTATTTTTACTTTGCATCCATATTGTGTTCCCATTCACCTCTCTAACTGATGTTCTGGAAATTCTTTTGGTCCTTGTTTCTCTCTTGTTACATGCCATGTCATTTCTGCCTTGGATCACCTGTCCTCTCTCTCCAGTGAGGTCCAGTTAGGCAGCAGAGAACCCACCTGCGTGCTGCCATGAAGGTGTCCCTGGGAGGCAGCTAGCCAAGCAGAGGCTTCACGTCTAGCCTTCCTAGCCTGGAGCTGACTGAGTTCCCGATGGAATGTGAGGGAAGGGTGAACTGTACCATCAGACCTGGTCCATTAGAGCTTCTCTGCAACCCTCCAGGCTCTTGCTTTCTGCCTCAGACCCTGGGGATGATGACCTCAGAAGCCATCTGTTTAAGATGGCCAAGCCTCTGTCAGACTGATGCCCTCAATGATTCCCTTTTGTCTTTCTTACTCCCATCATTGGATTTTCTATAAGCAATAAACTCATTTTCTGCAATGCTATTAAGTTTTCAGAGGTTACTATTACTACTGCTAGCAAGACCTCAACTAATACACGAGGGCAATGGAAGAGATTAAAGGCTGATATTTTAATTATTCATGCTGCAAATATTTACTGAGAGCCTACTATATACCAGGCCTTATATTAAGTTTGAGGACTAAAAGATAAATAGATACAGTCCAATCCTTGAAGAGCTTACAGATAATTTGCTTTATGTTTAAACCATCTTGTTTTCCTAAGAAGACCTGTTTCATTGACATTCACTTGACATCTCTGAAGTAGGAAAGCCATTTATGCCAGTTTTAAACATTCAGAGACTAAAACCCAGACAGGATGTGGCATTAGGGTAAGGTGAATCTAGATGGCACAGTATGTGAAGCCACCAAGAACAGTTGAGTGTTATCTTCAAGAGTCTTCTCTAGTCATGAAGAAAACCAAAATTTCTGTCCACTGAACACCTTATATCTCAGCAGCTCCTTCAATGATACACTGTAGATTTAAAGCTCAGGAAGATAAACAGCCAATGGATAATTTGATATACTTTTTCAAGATGGATTATATAGGAATCCAAAGTTTTCTCCTTTGCCATCTCTTTACATAACTTGAAGTAATACTTTATTTGGGGAATCATTTGCATTTAATTACCTGGTTTTATAATTTTAAAAATAGCCTACATAAATAAAGGAGATTTAGCTAGTTCAGACAGGCGACCCTAGGTTTGTGAAACCTGAAATCTATACATTTTAGAGAATGTTTTATGAAAACAAATAAATTATTTCAAAAAGAAAACTGCATACCTGGCCTAGAAAGAGTTCTGGCAAATGAAAGACTATAAAATTTAAGCTTCATTGATTTTTATGGCAAATCCACATATAAGCCAAAACTTTTTTAAATAGGTGAGTAATTGAAAGAAAGATTGAGGATTTTCTAGATATAATCCTGCTTGATAATAATTATCAATTAATAATTGATCTCCAACTCAATAATTCATCAGTTATCTATATCCAGATAGAGGAATGATGCATCAAAACTACATGTTCAAGTTCCTATTTTCTGAACCATGTATCATGTTGCATGTTTCCATTTTAAATATCTATACTTTCTGCTTATATGAGAGAGGACAAGAAGATTTTTTAAATGAAAACACAAATATAAAATTGGATGTCATAAATTTAGGAAACTTATTTTAATCCTAGTTGAAGAAAAATGTTATTCTTCTTGTTGATTGTTAGAAGAATGAAAACCACCATGACTTTGTGTGTGTAAATCAGCCAAGTACAGTGATTAGAAAATAAACTCATCTGAAATGAAAGAAAGAAAGAAGTTCATTTGGTCCTTGATCTCTAGTCACTCCCAACAAATAAGACTTAATTAAAAAGATGTGCCTTTTCTCATCTCCTGAGAGATAGTGACCTTATGCTTTGTTGATCTGGGAAAACTCAGTTGCCAAATGAGAATTGTCTGCAGAGAACTAGTCAACTTCTAACTTCAGATTATAACCCTGGGAGCAATTAACAGGAACACATGGCTCATCTTCACCAACAGGGGGCCCTGGGAAGCCCAGCCCTGTAAGTCTTCACCAGCTAACTGCCTAGATCACCTTGAATTATCTGCAAGAGTAAATCTGTAACCTAGTTAGAAAGCACATACATTCCTGCAAGTTGTCTTCTTAAACCCCCAGCTATCTCAGCTACAAATTTGAATTGACCTGAAGAAAAATTTTCTTCTAAGATACCAGAAAGTAAAGAGCTACCAGATATTTATTTTCCGGGTCACAACTTTCCCTTTAGTTCAGGCAAAGCTATATCTTTTACTTTTTCTTACAAACTCTCACCATGCCCAGAAGTTTAGAGCAATCTATTCTGTATGGTCAGCACTTAGGAAGCTACTGTTAGATTACTTTACCCATTCCTCAAGGAACCTGAAATCACATTTTCTCTCAAAGACTCTACACGTGTCAAACAGGATTGTCAATCTATAAAAGTTATCTTAAAACACAGCCAACCTCATCTGATCAATGCTCCAGAAATGCAGGAACCAGAAAGTGAACAATGAGGGTTTGGTATAAAAGAGGTTTGCAGTCTACTCCATACATGAAGGAAGACCATGCAAACTGAAAGAATGGTCTGCTTTGAGCAGAGAAGGTTCAGAAAGAAAGAATCCACATCACATGGAAGAATTCACTCAAAATTAATCATAGACCTAAATGTACCAGCTAAAACTATAAAACATAAGCATACATTTTGTGACCTTGGATTAGGCCCTGGTTTTTTAAACATGATATGGTATCAAGGCACAAACAAATCATGATTAATTGGACATCATTAAAACTAAAAATCTTTTTTAACAACTATATAACAATTACTTTATTTTTATGTTTATTCTATGACATTTACAAACTTAGAGATATAGTTATGGTTTGTGCAGTGTTTTGTTATAAGGAATGCTTTTTTTAAAACTAAAAATGTTTATGCTTTAAGGGATACCACAAAGAAAATGAAAAAAAAATGAGAAAAATATTTGTTACTATATATGCAATAATAGACTTGCATTCAGAATATACAAAGAATACTTAAAATTCAACAATAAAGACAAATGACTCAACTAAAAAAAGGATAAATAATTTAATAGATATTTCTTCAAAACATTATATAAACGCCCAACAATCACGTGAAAATTTGCCCAATTCATTAGTCATTAGGAAAATGCAAATTAAAACCAGGAGATACCACTTTATGTCCACTAGGATGGATAAAATTAGAAAGATAGGGCTGGATATATGGCTTAGCAGTAGAATGTTTGTTTAGCATGTGTAAGGTCCTGGGTTTGGTCCCCAGCACTTGCAGAAACAATAAATAAACCACTGAAAAGTGTTGGAGAGTATGTGGAGAAAATTGGGACACACATCTTCCTTGGTATCGCCTTTAAAATGTACAGGCACTTTGGAAAACAGTGTCATAATTCCTCAAAAAGTAAAACATAGTTATCATATGACCCAATTCCACTCCTTGGTATGTACCCAAGAATAATAAAAATGTATATTCACACAAAAATTCCTACATGAATGTTCATAGCAGTACTATTCATAACAACCAAAAAGTGAAAGCACCTCAAATGTCCATCAACTCAAGAATGGATGAACAACAGGATAATGAAATGGAGCAAATTATTACATGCATTTATGAATGTCACAATGAAACCCACTAGTATGTATACCTATAATGTACTAATAAAATCATAATAAGGAAAGAATGGACAAGCAACATGCAGAATATTCACACTATAGATTATTATATGGGAATTAGAAGGAAAGAAGTACTGGTTCATGCTATTACATGGATGTACTCTGAAATCACCATCTAAGTGAAAGAAGCCAGACAGAAAAGAATACATGTAATATTATTCCATTGATAAGTAATGTAAAACACAGGTAAATCCTTAGAGATAGAAAGTAGATTCATAGTTTCCAGGGGCTGAGGGGAAGGAGGAATGGGGAGTGTATTATTAGTCAGGGTTCTCTAGAGGAACAGAATCAACAGGAAGTATAATTATAAAACCAGGACTTACTAGGTTAGCTTATGCGACCAGAAGCTGGATAGTCCACAATGGCTGTCTGCAGGCTGGAGAGTTGGAAGAAACAGTATCTGTGCAGTCCAAGAGACTGAAGCCCCAGAACAAGAGGAATCAATGGTGCTACTCTAGTCTGGGACCTAAGGTTTCTGGAGAATCACTGGCAGAATCCACTTTGGAAGAGGTAAGAAGTGAGAGTCCAATATCCTCAGCAGCAATCCAGGACCTGTCCAAGAAGAATTGAGCTTGCATCTGCTGCTGCTTCCTTGTTCTTCCAACTTTTATTTCATTCAAGCCATTATCGTATTGGATAGTGCTGCCCATGCTTAGGGAGGGCTCCCTAAGCATGGGCAACACTATTAGGGAGACCTCCCTAAGGATGGGCAGCACTATTTCAGTTGGTTATTCCACATGCCAATCATTCCTAGACAAACCCCCATTGACACACCTGTAAACCTCTTAATCCTCAGTATCTCTTAATCCAATCAAGTTGACAATTCAAATTTACCATTACAGGGAGTGACTGGGTAGAGGGTTTCTTCTAGGAATGATGAGACTACTTTGGAATTCAAGCGACAATGGCTACCCCACTTTGTGAGTATCTTAAAAGCCATTGAATGTTATACCTTAAAAGGTTTAATTTATGTATGTAAATTACAACTTAATAAAACTGCTATTTAAAAACAAAACAAATCAAAACATTTTTGTTCAGGGAAGAGGGTATCCTGGTCATGATTCTTCTTAGCAGAGAAAATCAAGGGGATGGATACCATTTTAGTATGTTCCACCAGTCAACAAACAGTATCTTCCAAATAACTCTGAATTTGATTGTGACTTGCCTTCCCATTTAAGGTTTCTTACAGAAAACATACTTTTTATTAGTGGCAGTGAGCATTTCAGTCCTCTTTTATTTATATCTTTGATTTAAAAAAAATTGGGAGGTTCTGATATGCCACCCACTAAAATACACACATGGGCAGAAGAGCAAACAAGACAGATGTGATCCCTGAGCTCATGGTTCCTGAAGACCTGTGCGTGGGAGGGACACAAAACAAAGAAGGACACAAACAAGTAGACAGCATTCTTTTTCATTATTTAGTGTCTCAAAATGACTTTTCTCCCTATGCAAATTCCTATCCTGACCTAAGTTGTTATACCTACATAATCTTCATATTGCTGTATAAATATCTAATATATGTACATATATATAATATATTATTTGAGATAATACCTGTAAGCACTTAGACTCTGCTGGCTCATAGAAAGTGCTTGGTGACTATTATTATTACTATTATTATTAATATTACCGAAGAAAACATCATGTTAATGGTGTTGTACTGAACAAAGATTATTTTAGGTCTGGGTGTGCCAGCCTCCCCTAAGGGAGGTAGCCCACTGATGTCAGTCATCACAGCAAGAGGAAGGCGTCTGTCAAGAAACTGGAGATGTCTTAGGTAGGAGTGGGGGTACTTGGGGGAGCCCCTACTCTCTCTCTTGACTTCACTCTTTCAGGTTTGGATTTCAAAACTATGTCTTGTGTGTCCATACATAGTCTAGTTGACATGAATCCCTGGAGGAACTTGTTTAAAAAGGTAATGTCTCCAAACCTGTGGAGATTCTAATGCAATAAACCAGGGATGAGTGTGCTTATAATATTCTTGAATGACAGAGGTCAAAGACAGTTTTACAAAGCGGCAGGCCCAGATTCTATTCTCTCCATATTTCTACTGACCACTCCAAGCTGAAGCATGCAACCAGTATCTGGCAAGCCACATTCTCCAATTCATGCTACTCTTCTCAGCATTGCTAAAGCTAATCAAAGCCCAAGCTCCACACCTCCTCAGACCAGAATAAAAGACAAGTAAGTCAGAGCAATGAGAGGGCAACCACCAGGGACCTTCCTGTGGGAAAAATGATTCAGGGCTGTCCCTTCTCAACAAATTCACATCCAACGCCAGTCAAGAACACATGGGAAGAAAGAAGGCATCGGACTGGGGTTTCACATGCACAAAGTTGGGTTTGGTTTGTAGTCACAAAGATGTATGATAAGACTGAATATTAAAGCTAAATCTTAATTTTTGTAATCACAAATTGGCATCTTTTTTCCTCCTCATTATCATTATTGCAATTATCAATATTATCATCATTGTAATACTTGTTTTATTCTTTAAAAATGTGTTATTGTTTTTATTTCAATAGTCTAATTTAGAGCAAATCATTTAACCACTCTGAAGCTCCATTTCTTCATTTATAAAAATTGGGAACAATGATAGTGTTCACCTCAGGAATTTGTATAAGGATAAAATGAGGTAAATTATTTCAAACACTGAACAGAAAGGATGATTAAACTAATCAATAAAACATAATAGTGATTATTGGTGGTAATAGCAATTTTTGAGGTAATAATATCATTGTATGATTGAACCCTCAAAACTAGGTTCTGAATCTGCCTAGCTCAGGGCCAGAACTCAAGCCATAGTGATTTCACCGTGTCATGCCAATCAGTCAGAGGTATCTCTCTTTCTTAGACATCTTTGTCAAGTCATTAGCTAAGGACTTTAAATTTCTTTTTTATTTTTTAAAATGAAGCCACTAATATTAGTCCATTGTAAATTTAAGGTAAGTTTATTTCTAGGTATAAAATTGAATAAATGGATGGATGATTTTATTACCAGATAGATAGATAGGTAGATAGATAGATAGATAGATAGATAGGGCTGGGGATGTGGCTCAAGTGGTAGCGCGCTCGCCTGGCATGTGTGCGGCCCGGGTTCGATCCTCAGCACCACATACAAACAAAGATGTTGTGCCCGCTGAAAACTAAAAAATGAATATTAAAAAAAAAAATTCTCTCTAACTCTCTCTCTCTGTCTCTCACTCTCTCTTTAAAAAAAAGATAGATAGATAGATAGATAGATAGATAGATAATCAATAGTGAATACCAGGCATTGGTGGCACATACCGTAATCCCAGCAAGTTTAACTTGAGAGGCTGAGGCAGGAAGCTTCAAGTGAGTTCAAGGTCAGGCTGGACAACATAGAGAAATCCCATCTCAGAAAAAAGAAAAAAAAGGGGGGTGGGAACAAGAATATAATTTGAGTGCTTTGGGGTTACCATGGCAACTTTCCCTCATCAACAAATATTGATTGAATGCTCATTACATGCCAGACATTTTACTAAATGCAGAGGATTCAGAAGTTCGCAAGGCCAAGCACGAGCCTTCAAACACAGAGAGATTGTCCTGGATATAAGCCACAGGTCTGTAATATATCTATGTAGGTGACCCATAAGATGCATTCCTCTCCCACTATATAAATCCCTTATGTTCCTCCAAGAACTAGCCTCAAATGATCACTAGACCTAACCCTCCAGGGTATAAATCATTCCCCACATTTTGGAGATCACGTATTCAGGTTTTTGCCAGATGCCATTCATCACTGCCCTGCAGCAGGAAATTTATGAAAGGACATTCTGGGTCACAGACTCTTAGTTCTGACAATCACTTAACAGGTCATCTAGGCCACTCTTGCTTCCAGTGTGGGAATGCTCCCATTAGTATGTCTGAGAAGTGTTCTTCCAGCTTCAGAGAAATACCTGTACCTGCAAAAACACATCCTTCTTTAAAAAAAAATAGATTTTCCCAGATGGCATCACACTAATTACTTGGAATGACTTGCCCTTAGTGAACATATTGTCATAAAATGATAAATTCCCTAGGGCTGGCATTTATCATTTCCTGTACTATGGTCACAGACCTCACTGGGCTTCCTCGGTCAACTCTACAAAGCAAATACAGTTAGATCTATGACATTTGAAAATGCAGCATGATTATGATCATCATTTGAAAGAAAATGAGATGAAAGACTACTCAAAAAAATTTGAAAAGTAACAAAAACAAATCCATAAATCCAGCCTCTATCAATCCAAAAGATACTTAAAATAAGTCATATGCAAATCATTAACTAAATTAAAGAAATAGCACTTAGGAAATTTTAATTCTTAATTTAAGTTCAATCAAGGGAGAGAAGAGGTTGAAAAAATGCTCAATTAAAGCAATAGGCAGATATTTGTTAAGATCACAGAATTCCAAGATAAGCCTAATTGCTCCTCCTGTCCACACTAGACCATCTCTAAATTCCACATTATCAAAACCTCTAGCAAAGAGTCTTAAGTAAGAAAATCCGGGGGTGGGGTGAAACAAACTGTGATTTCACTTTAAAAGAAATCTCCAGGGGCACTTTAAAAGATAGTCTATCCTATCAGAACAAATACGAATTCTACAAGCCTTTAGTTTGTATTATGAGAAAGCATTTAATTTTTATCACTTCATTTGAATTTCTATCCATTTACTCACAATCTTGATAAGGTAGATAATGATTAGGCCAAACATAAAAATAAATGTACTTTCTCAAGTGAAAGAAGTTATTAACTTTTTGCATTTGATTTTGAATTTTAACACGCAATGCAGACATTCAAACACCAGAGGACAGTGTGTGAAAGAAAACGAAGTTCCATTGCTATTCATCTAATTCAATTCATTTACTTAGTGCATCAAAGTAAAATCTTAATTTTAAGTGCTTTTCCCCCAAAGACATTTTATGTCATTGCATGCTTCAGAAACTAAAAGTAGTGGTTGCTAGAAATGTGAATCATGAGACCAACTAATCAAGTTAATTTGAATCATAATGGAAATTAGAAAGATTAATTTCATAAGCAATCATTAATAATGGAAGCTCTCATGTACGAATAATCAAAACTTTAAGTATTATATGATAATTAATTCATTAATATGGGTTACATATTTTAAAATAGCTCAACTCTTTCTTGCTTTGGTGTGCTTATTAATAGCAATCCTGAGGGAAGAAAAGCCAAAATGTTTCTTTATAAAAGTTTTTCGTATGTGTTTTTAAATGGGCAAGAGGAAAAGTTGAATTATGCAACAAATAGATTTGCTCATTGGTAACTTTCCTTCAACCATGGACCATGTCAATTGTCAGATGATGTCAATTGTCAGCTTTTTGCACAAGAGTGGAGAATTATACTCCTGACAAAGAGATGGCCTAAGGTGGAGAATTAATTACAGATTGAGTATCCCTAATCTAAAACTCTGAAGTCCTAAATGTTCCAAAATCCAAAATTTTTGAGAGTTGACACAATGCCATGAGTGAAAAATTCCACACCTGCTTCATGTCATAGGTCCAAGTATAAATGCAGGTGCACTAAAAATGTATGAAATTCCCCTCAGGCTTTATGTATACAGTATATATGAAACATTAATGAGGCTTGTTGTTTAGACTTGGATCTCATCCTCAAGACATCTCATTATGTATATGCAAATATTTTAAAGTTTAAAAATATCTGAAATCCAAAACACTTCTTGTCCCAGAAGTTTTGAATAAGGGATACAAAGCCAGTATATTATTTTATTGTCCAACATTTAAACTAATATGCATCTGATTTGGGGCTTGATTTAGAAGTGGTCTTGCATGCTTTTGCCAGTGACTACAGTTTACATTCAAAATTTAACTGAATAGCTCTATTTATCATTTGCAGTGTCTCTAGACTTTTCCCATATTCAAACTCATATGCAAAACACTTGCTATTGTTAGTCATCTATGCAAAAACCGAATGGACTTGGAACATACTTTCAAACATTACTTCTTTTTGTTTTATGGAATATTTCAATATTCTAATTAAAGAATTATGAAAATAACTTCGGTTTTTGATGTGATCTCTAAAATATAATTTTTCCTATAATATGTTGAAAGGATACTTTATTCAAAACTTTTTGTTTTTTAAGGTAAAAGATCTGACTTTGTTTTCTACATTTCCTTCTTCCATTTTGCTAAGTTTTCCAGGTAATCTGGATTTGTCCGGGTCTTGATGATACTCTGATTATAATATTTGACTTCTATAACTCTGAATGAAGCCTAGTAGAGTTGACTCCCTCAAGTGAGTAAAGAAGAAAATGATAAATGTATTCAGATATCACAGGTCTTGGCAGACTAGGTAAGAAGCTTGAAATGTACTTTAACTGCAACAGAAAGTCACTAGAAGGTTTTAAGCAGGGGAACGGTTTGACTTGATTACCAGTATCACTGATAAGGAGGCAAGATTAGAGGTTAATGAAGAGACGGGAGGTGGCTGGACTGAGGCTGTGGCAGTAGAAACGATATGAAGCAGACAGACTTAGACTGTATTTGATGGTTTAAAGCTGACAGGGACTTCTTAGTTGTAGGGTGTGAGTAAAAGAACATCGTCAGAATGGCTTCTAGCTGGGCCCAGTGGCACATCCCTGCAATCCCAGTGACTTGGGGGGCTGAGACAGAAGGAAGGATGGCAGGTTTGAGGTCACCTGGGCAACTTTATTAAGAGACCCCGTCTCAAAATAAAACACAATAAAAAGGGTTGAGGATGTAGTTAAGTGATAAAGCACTTGCGTTATATGCATGAGGCCCTGGGTTTATCCCTAGTACCATGAAAATTTTAAAAATAAAATGAATTCTAGGCTTTTGGCTGAGAAACCTGGTGATGGAGAGGTTTGAGTGAGAACCAGTTTTGCTCAGGGTGAGCAATTGGTCACAGAAAATGTGAAGAAATCATTAAATACACAAGTAAAAAGTTAAATTAGTAGCCAGTATAGGAATCTGAAGCTCAAAGAAGAGGTCAGAGCTGGATAACTAGATAGAGGTCCTCATGAAACTTGTCAACTAATGGGAGGAGGAGGGTAGTAAGCAAATAATATAGTGTAAGTAATGCGAATAAACAATATAAATAGTATAGTACAAATTACAGCTGTCTTGAAAAAGACAGTGCAGTAGGAGGGGAGTCATATTTAAACTGAGGGATTCAAGATGGCAGCCTCTTTGAGAAGCAAAAGCTCTAGAAACTAGTAGCTTCTCTAGAGACATCATACTTAAGGACTAGTTATCTTAGGTTACAGACAGGACCTTTACCTATAAAGTGATAATTGCTCAGGGAAATAGATCCATCATCATGCATATCTTCTAATTCATAGCAGGATCCTAGACCACTTTCCCACCAATTACAAAGATCATCCTTTATAAATATTGTATGGAGCATATGCTCCCACAGTGGATTATGACCAAAGAGGTAAGCATTTCTTGTCAACTCTTCTTTTCTCTTGTTTATAACTCTTTGTGGTAAAAAAAAAAAAAAAAAAAAGGGTGGGGGGAGACGATATCACTGAATAAGGAATGAAATATATTTAAGTAGCCTGTCTTATGTTTAATTTTAAGTTTTCTTTTTCACTCTGAATACTGATTATTATCATAAATTAAAGCTAATATGTCAAAATTTACTTTTAATTTGTATTTTTGCTTTGGAAGAATTAAAGCTCTTACTCTGTGATCATATTGATCACAAAGAACAGCACATGTGGCAGGAATTATAAAAAACAATTTGCCAATCCTTATCTGCCACATAATTTATTACCAGGCTTTTTTTCCCTTCCCACTCAGAAATTCTGAATGTACACACACACACACACACACACACACACACACACACACTACCAAAACATGCATGCAAAGAGACTAAAGGGCATGTGTATGCCTTCATGTATTAATTTACACTGTCCCTAGAAACTGTCACAAAGAAACAAGGAGAACCGTAAAAAATGTTGGGCATGTGGTTATTTTTACTGAGTTGATTGAAGTAACTTTTTTGTAGTCTCAGACTCTAGTAAAGTTACTTGGGTGCCGCATAGCTGGTAAACAAATCCTTTTTTCATTTATTGATTAGTTCCTAACCCATAAAATTTGACCGTGTAAGATTTCTTTCTTTTCTACTGCAATGGATTATACCCTAGCCCTGGACTAGATCTCTTTCCACTTGGCCTCAGGCTTCCCCCCTCTGTTTGATCTGCAGCCTTCAGAGCCTTTCTGACACAATACTTCCTGCCCAACTCCATCGAATTGAGTTTTCAGGATGACTTGCCTCAACTACATCATGTCCCTACTCAAAAAAATGATGGCTTGCTGATTCTCCATAAAATCCAAATGTGACTCCAGCTGACATCTCACTCTTCTACACACAGACCATGCAAGCCAAGGAAAGCTACCCACCATCACTGAGCCTGATTGGAGAACTTTGCCTCCACTATTCTTCCTTTAAGGTTCACCTCAAATGCAGTCTTCCAAATGATCTCCCTGATCAACAATTTTTGAAAAATACCTTACCTTTTCTGTAACTACTAGTAGATAGCCTACGAAGTGACAACTATCAGGTGCCATGTGCTCCTGCATTATAGATCCTACAGAGCTGGTTTTGTTTGTTTGTTTGGTTGGTTGGTTGGTTTTGTAATGCCTTTGTCCAATTGCTCTGTTCTCAAGGTAAAGTAATATCCAACACACAGTAGTTGGTCCACAAATAATTGTTAAACCAAAATATAAAAATGTCTGAAATCTTAGTAGTGAACATCAGTATTAACCCCCCAATCTAAGAAATAACTGTTTTTGGTTTTGTTTTTTGGTTTTTGTTTGTTTGTTTTTGTTTTTTGGTACCAGGGATTGAATCCAGGGGCATTTAACCACATCCCCAACCCTTTTTTGTATTTTATTTAGAGACAGGGTCTCACTGAGTTGCTTAGGGCCTCACCTGTTGCTGAGGCTGGCTTTGAAATCATGATCCTCCTACCTCAGCTTCCTGAGCTGCTGGGATTACAGGTGTGTAACACCTCACCCAGCAAATAACTATTTTTATATTATTTATATGGACAGAGTGACCCTTTATCTTTCCTCTTTCAATATGTCTCATTAATTAAAATATCCTGGTGGTTTATAATGTGAATTTTCACATTATTGTCTGTTTTGTACATTCCAGGAAAACAAGCAACGTATCTGTTTTATTTATTTTTTTTTTTTAAAAAGAGCCCTACATGGGAGGATTTTAGAGCACCCCACCCAGCCCTGGCCCCCATTATACCAATGATAGGTAGTAAGAGCACAGAGACCTGCTTATGGGTCCCTGGGCAATCTGCTTCTGCCTACTACAATACAGGACTTGAGCTGCAATAGGAATTTACCCCAGTTTTCTTAAGAGTCTCTAGCCAATATTATCCATGACATTTTTGAAAGGCTTAAGTGTAACAGACAGAAGTTAACTAGCATCTAGTCATGTTACTTCGGCAAAATCATGTTAGTAGACCCATGGCCAGCAGGCTTGAAATGTTTACACTAGAGATTTCTCCCGTCTGTATGCCTTTTAGAGCTTTTCACAAAGGATTACTGGTGTCCTGTTTATTCAAAGTGAAACCACAGCCTGAGGTTCTGGTAGTGGCCTGTGATCTCCACCCCACCTCCTTCTGTTGGTTACCCCTCCTCCCTTCTTCCCTGTTCCCTCTGTCTGTCACCAGTTAGTGCCACACCACTCCAATTCCATGCAACTACCAATCCCATCATGCCCAGCAGAAAGCAAAGTTCAAACAGCTCTCCAGTGTTCTTATTTTTCTACAGAGATTACAGGGCTTGTGTGGTAAGAAGGTATAATAAACAAAACAACAATCTAAGTTTTTGTGAATTTTGAGAACAAGAGATTAAAAACAGTATCCTAGAGGGAAAAAAATTATTGCAATTGTATCAGGCTTTGAAAAACAGTTTGCCATTGTTATGGTGAGTATTGGGTAGCTTGACTCAGGGGACGAACAGGACAGATTCCTGAAGGATTGTAGACTTTCAATCAAATGAGTACAATCTTTAGATTTTCAAATCTCTCTTTTGCGGTGAGTCCCCTACCTTATGGGCTCCCACTGTCTTTGTTATTGACACAGTTGTGGGGTTCTCCACGCAGAAAAAGATCTCTGAGGCTTGCCTCAGGCCCTGGTCCCTCCACCCACACACTTTCATAAAACATTCAGAGTTCTCTGCTCAATTATATGTGCATATACCTCTGCACAGTAACTGTCCTAACCAGATGGCACCTCAAATAACCTCAATGGTATTATTATGACAGACTGGGGACAAGGCACAGCAGGGGGCGGGGGCCAGCCAGGATTGTGTAAGTGGGTTTTGGCAATAGAGTTCTGGCCTGTCTTGAAGCCAAGAGTGATTATTACTACTAATGATCGCTATCATTTATTAAACTCCCACCAGGTGCCAGCTGCTTTATATATGAAATAATGATGAGAGGTAACATTTAATGAGTTGCTTATTATATGCTAGGCACTGTTATGGATTCATTACATATATTTCCCTAACCAAACCCTCAACTACCCTAAGGGGTAGATTCTAACTCTTTAACATGAGGAAACTAGGGTGCAGACAGGTTCTATAACCTGCCAAGGGCACACCAGGTAAATAATGGAGCTGGAACACAACCTGGAAGCCCGACTCTTAACAGCTACACCCTTGACCATTGTGTTCCATTATCTGCATTCTTCATCGGGTTTTAGTCATTATAACAACTCCACTTTCCCACCCAGTTCACAGATGAGGGAACTGAGGTTCAAAGATAGTTACTAATACAGCTAGTAGCTGGGGTTCTTCCAAGTCTTGGCTCCTGGCCATAGAGCTCTATTAACCCAGAAACTTCAGTGGCTGCATGGTGTTGAGCATGAGTAACATGCAGATTTTCCTCAAGAACTACCTTCTTCTTATTTCCCATTCTTTATTCCCTTTCTGTCTCTGAATTCTCATTGAGACCCATCTCCCCTTTCTACTCTCCCTCAACCCTCCCATCATAAGCCTCTCCTTTATCTCCTTCCCTGGGGGTGGGGGGTGGTTATAAGGGAGCTAACATTATCCCTTGTGGTTTTTCATGGTCTAATATAGTACTTTAGAATGCTGGTCTCAGCTGCTGAAAATGCAAATCGTAAGCCCCAGACATAGTGGTTCTGGTGGGTAGAACTGGGCGAGAACCAGGGGTCTGTATTTTCAGTAAGCATGATTCAGATGAAGGTATTTAGCTGTATTTACTCTTGTTCCAGTGTGTCACTGTCCCCTGGCAATAGGTTTACATCATGGGGAGGTTTTTTTCAAGTGGAAATTTTGGGCCAGGGTAAATGAGATATTGTAGAACTGAAAGGTTTTGTTTTCATCTTCTGCTATTATGTAGGCAGAATTTATGTAGAGATTTTATTTATATAGACTTTAAAGCAAAGGTCTTTCCAATATTCTTGTGTCAAATTTAAAGACTTGCTCTTAAAAAAAATAATAACAAAATTAAAACCTCAGATTTACTGCCACAAAACTTACTAAACCACAATTTTCTCCTTTTTGGTCATTGAATATATTCATACATCACACATGTGACATAAAAAGTGCTGGAGTTCATCCAGTTGTGCTGTTGATTAAAATCAGGCTTATTTTTCAGGTATTTCTCTAAGGATGACATAGAGTTTTAAAGTCACAATTTCTTTACCAATGCTGTACAGGTTGTGTTTTGAACAAATTGATCATATTTCTTTGAACATCCTTCCTATAATATTCAACATGAGGAGGCTAAACTCCTGATGATCAGAAAAATTTATAGAAGAAAAATATAAAGAAATATATAGAGAAAATAAAGAATTGATTCTTAAGGCTAAGGAGGTTGGACATTAAGCATTTTGAACTGTTAGACATACAAAGGATGAAGAGAATCACCCCCAGGGGACTTAACAATGGGCAAGGACAGGCCATGGTATCATAAATAAATTAAGCTAGAATAAATACTAATGTATATACCCTGCCTCTTTTATTTTAAGAGTGCAGAGCTTTCTGGCAAAATTCTGACTAGTAATAAATTCCCTTTGCTACCATGGTGACCTTACCATTTAAAATGTGCAGTTATTTTTTTCAGCCAACTTTGGATATGTTCTGAAGGTTTTATCTGAACTTCTTTCCCAGTTACTCCTCTGGTTGACATTTGCATAGTCATTTGCATAATGTTATTCCTGATAAAAGCGCTGGTTCTCTGAAGAAGAAAATTAGCAATTATTATTTTGCCACAGAATGAATGATAGCATAGGATGTTACCAACCTCGTTTAAAAACTTTTGAAACAGGGCAAAAAATAATATGAAGACATATAGGATTAAAAAATTACCATCCCATCAAACTCAGCCCAGGCTTCTCTTTCAGTGATTAAGGGTGTCCGTGGAAGGTCTGGAGGGAGGGGTAGATGGGCCGAGTTGTCAGTTGCTAGCAAGGCTAGGAGAAGAGGCAAATTATTCCAAGCAAACCATTTAATGAGGGCTTTGTTAGCATGGAGGGCTGCAGAGCTGGATGACAGCTGGCACTTAAGAGTCTCATCATTAAGGCAACATAATTCTGTCCATCTGCAAGCTCGGAAAAGGGGGCAGTAATGGCTCACTCTAGCCCAGAGCCACACTTGGCTCTAATTATGACTTTCCCTTATTGAAAGACACCATATATATATATATGCTGCTTACACCCATGGGGGCACCATTTTGGTTTCAAGCTAAGAAAGAATGTTTTATAATCGCAACACTTCTTTTAAATGCTCCACATCTTCTCGCAGCCATTAGGGAAAGCCTGTTCCTGAGAAAGGAGTGCCCAGCTGCGCTTCCTCCCCAGGGTCTGGTGACAACACATCAAGTCACATCATTAGCAGGATGCCACAGACGGTGGAGTGAGCAGGAGGACTTCCAGCAAAAGCTGAGCCGAGTCGTCTCACACATCCAAAATATTAAACAACCTCAGCAGCCCCAGGGGTTTGAAAAGGTCAAGGGTCACAACACTGATTTATTTGTGGGACAATAGCAACCCTTTAATATGAGGACCCCTAAAATACATTCAAATTTTGTCTTGAAGTTATAGAGCCCTCAGAAAATTAAAAAAAAAAAAAAAAACACTGTAATTTCATTACCCAGAGATAAATAATAATACCCTTAGAATGATGGTCTTTATCCTATATTATTTGTTTTTATATCTGTGTATATGCGTGTGTGTTTGTGTTTGCATATGTGTGTAGCAGTGTGTGTATTTATGTTTGCTGATTGTGATACTGGCCTATAATCTCATTTTTCCTCATTATAATATTCTGCCAATACATGTTCCTTGTTGTTCAACATTTGACTCTACAACATTATATAACATTATTTGTTTTTCCTGCAACATAATTCTAATGGCTATCTAGTATTTCACTTTAAGAGTATACTGTCTTCTTTATTTCATTGTGGGGAGGGGGCAGTGCTGGGGATTGAACCCAGAGCCTCTTGCATGCTAGGTAAGCATTCTGCCACTGAGATACATCCCCAGCCCTTTCCTGTCTTTTATTCAATAAGTCTTGTAACATTGGACTTTTAGATTTCTTCAGTTATTTTTGCTATTATGCAAATACTTTCTTTTTTTCTTTTTAATGCAACACTTTTTTGTTCATTTTGCTTTTATTGGAGCATAACAGTTATATATATCATACGTGGTTCGAGTTTAATTTTCCAGACTCCACTTTCCTTTATTCTACTGGTCTTCCTTTCACTCATTTATTTATTTTATTTTATTTTTTAAAGAGAGAGAGAGAGAGAGAGAATTTTTAAAATTTTTTTTTTTTTTTTTAGTTTTCATCAGACACAACATGTTTGTATGTGGTGCTGAGGACTGAACCCCGGGGCCTCATGCATGCCAGGCGAGCGCGCTACCACTTGAGCCGCATCCCCAGCCCTCACTCATTTATTTTTAATTAGTGATTTATAGATATACATAAGGGAGGATTTCACTGTGTTGTGTTTTTGCATGCACATACATAGTGTAGTTTTCATTCTGCATTTCCTCTTCTTCCTTGCCCTTCTCTCCTCCCTCTCAATCTCCTTCTACTCCATTGATCTTCCCTATATCTTTATGATATCAATCCCCTCCACTGTCTTTTCCCCCCTACTTTATTCTAGTTCTGCATATGAGAGAGAGAATTCAACCCTTAACTTTCTGAGTCTGGCTTACTTCACTTGCCATGATATTCTCCAGTTCCATCCACTTACTGGCAAATGGCATAATTTCTTTTTTTTATGGTTAAACAAAACTCCATTGTGTAATAGTACACATTTTCATATTCCATTCATCTAGGGGTGGTCACCTGAACTGGTTTCATATCTTGACTATAGAGAGTTGCATTGCTATAAACATTGATGTGGCTATATCAGTAGAGTATGCTGATTTTATTTCTTTTAGATAAATACTGCGGAGTGGGATAGTTGGGTCATATGGTAGTTCCATTCCTAGTTCTTTGAGAAGTCTCCATACCATTTTCCACAGTGGCTGTGCTAATTTTCAGTCCCACCAATAATGTAACAGAGTTCCTTTTCCCCCACATCCTCACTAGCATTTATTATTATCTGAATTCTTGATAATTGCCATTCTGACTTCAGTGAAATGAAATCTCAGTGAAGTTTTGATTTGCATTTTCCTGATTGCTAAGGATGTTGAACATTTTTTCATATATTTGTGGGCCATTTGTGCTTTTTTATTTGAAAATTGTCTAGTTATTTTGCCCATTTATTGATTGGGTTGTTTTCTTGGTACAAATCCTTTCCTAAACATAAAAAGAAGTGATCAAACATCTATATAATAGTCATATTCGTAGTAGTTCATTGACAGAAGAGATTTGTAGAAGCAAAAACTACTATTAATTTGGCAACACTTTTCAATGGATTTGTGTTTTATTGACCACAATAGCATCTACACATTGACCATCAGTCATAATATACATAGAACAATTTCAGTACCCATAAAATTCCCTCACAGTCTGTAAAGTCACAGAGACTCTGTGGGGGGTTTTCAGCCCACAGGTGGAAAAGATTTAATTTTAAAACTCATCTGGGAGGGATGTACTATGTGTCAGTACAGGGAAGTGGGCATTAACATTTCTTCAAATATTAGAACCATGGTGACATCAGTCCCTTAGTATAGAAGGTAGGTATGGATTTGTCAGTGATCTTGGTTTATGTGATGTTTAAGCAAATTCCAGAAGCCTCAGAGTTAGAAGTTGCCATTTCAAATTGCATATGTTTGACATAAAGGTCCTGTGAAAGAAGGAAAAGGGGAAGCAGATGTGTAGCCGTGCTCAGTCGAGTGCTCCATTGCTGTGGCCCTCTATGTCATCAGAGCCCAGGCTTCTGTTTGTGTTAACAGGTGATATTCAAGACCAATGTAGTACAAAAACAAAACAAAACAAAAAACTAGAATTTTCATTCATTAGGAAAATTCATCTATAGCCAACTTAAAAAAAAAAAAAAAAGAAACATAGGAAAAGAAATAAACTAGTCTCACAGCATAAGGCAGACTCTTAACCCATGTCTTCACTCTTCCTTCCAAAAGCCAAGGAGCAATCAGAAGATAGAAAAGAGCAGAGTTTGAAGAAGGTAAACCACACCTCTGTTTTATTTGTCCACATTAAAAAGAAAAAAAAAAAAAAAAGATCAATACATGTTTTTTGAGGTTTTAGCTCATTTCTTTCAATTTTACTATTTAAAATTAAAAAGGGCAAAATATGGCTATTTCAGCAGGTAGCCATTTGTAGATAGACAATAAAAATTCAATACTTGTCCAAACCTACTCAAATGAATGAAACAAACTGTACAAATATCTTCCATAATCACCCAAAGTAGAGAGCCTATAAAATTTCGTCATTTTTTTTTAAACAGGAATAGGATATAACCCATAAAAACAATTTTAAGAATTCAACTTAAAATAGAATACATTTTCAAAAACATGGAAATAAACATGTAAAACTATGCTCAGCTTCATTGCATTTATTTTTGGTTATATCATGGTAAACGGGGTGTCAGCTGATACCTCTTAGCCTTAAGATTTAGATAAAATTGGTTTTGCTCCTTTCTAAATCCCATAAGGAGTTTGAAGCCATCTTCACAGTTTCTGCTCATTCTGGGGTGTACTCTGCCACAGTCACTTTTGATGACAGATTTTCTCTTCTGTTAAACACAATCTCACACAAAGGTCACCACCTGTGGTTCTTTCCTTCCCTAGGCTGAGCCTGATGTGGAATTCAGCCATTTCTGTTTTCCCCAAACACTCACTTGATGCATTAGGGTGGGAGGGAAGACAACACAGATTTGGAGTGACCAGAGGGCTTATGTATCCATAACTCAAGTTCAAATGAAGTTGTTTATGGAAGTCCTTTGACTGTCCTGCTATAGGAAGTTCTTACATTTAATCCGGGTGGTTGTTTCCTGCCCTGCAGTTGTGCTCTTTTCTCATTTCCTCTCTTTTCTCTCCTCTCTTCTCTTCCCAAAGCTGCTGTCTCAGTCAGCTCCCCCCGCCCCCATGTGATGAAAAGACTTGACCAAAACAATTGTAGAGGAGGAAAGCTTTTTTGAGGGCTCACGGTTTCAGAGGTCTCAGTCTATGACAGCAGGCTCTATTCCTTGGAGCCTGAGGTGAGAAAAAACACCAAGGCAGAAGAGTGTGGCAGAGGGAAGCAGCTTCTCATGATGATCAGAAAGCAGAGACAGACTCCACTCACCAGCTACAAAATATATACCCCAAAGCCATGCCCTCAATGACCCACCTCCTCTATCCACATCCACCTGCCTCAAGTTACCACTCAGTTAATCCCATCCAAAGATTAATTCATTAATTGGGCAAAGGTTCTCACCATCCAATCATCTCCCCTCTGAACCTTCTTGCACTGTCTCACATGTGAGCTTTTGGGGACACGTCATATCCAAACCATAACAGCCAACAGTCCTGCTCATTTCACAAGGAGGACAATTTCACCGTCTTCATTCTAAATGTGCCCTGGAGCCTTATTGTCTTCTAGATGAGAGACTTACTAAGCACTTTCTTAAATAACTACCACTACAATTTCATTGTGTGTGTGTGTGTGTGTGTGTGTGTGTGTGTGTGTGTGGTATACATGCACAGATAGTCTGGTAAATATTAAAGTTGTTTTATTATGTAAACTTACTTTCATAGTCAGAGAACATTATTTAAAGTGCATATTTTGAAATAAAGACTTCATGGGCTTTTTTCTCTTCAGTGCTCTGGAAACTGTTGGCAGAACTGCTTGGGGGAAGGGCCATTGTTAGACTGAATGTAAAATGACAGTAATAAACATTGGTTATTTGCCATAATTCCCTAATGTCAAGAGGACTGAACTCTTACAGGTTTCTTTCTTCTCCTTCAGAGGTATTTTACTCAAAGTTCCTAAAGGTGTTAGATGTGGTTACTTCTGCCAAATTACATTCCAAATGGTTGAGATGGGGTCTGGACTAAAAATAGGATCCTTCAAAGAAATGGCTTTCAAAAAAGAAAACCCATGCACATGTTCTCACATATTCCAAACCATATGTCATAGGCACTTTTGGTTACTCACACATCAGCCATTTTCCCTCCCACTTTTTAAGAGATGACAGCAGAGCCCTGCTTCAATCCTGAGGGTATGCCTCTTCCACATGATTCAATGTGGTACAATTTTCCTTGCCAGTGCAGTTCTGCATGGGTCAGCAATCTGGTACTAGCCAAGAAACCATGAGGAAATATCTGCTCAGGGTCTTGGAGAGTGGTTCTTTTACTTTGAAGAAAAAAGAGCCCAAAGAAGAGAGAGCCTTTCCTCTGCTGGATGTTTTCATATCTGCACATGACACCTGGAGATGCAGCAGCCTTCTTGTGACTAAGAGTACAGCAAGCTAGAGGTTGAAACTGACAGGGCAAAATGGCAACATGGAAACAAAAACTTCTGCATCCTGGATGACATTCGTTTACTTCTGAAATTGACCAACCTCGGCACTTATTTTTTTCTAAGAGAAAATAATTGTTTTCTTTAAGCCAGTTGAATTTGGATTTTTTTTCTTTCTTTCTTTTTTTCTTTTTTTGTTTCTCCTGCCAAAGTCATCCTGATGTGCTGTGTTCAAGCCCATTCACTAACACTCAACCTCTTTAAACACTGTTTTACACTTTTGCAGTGCAAGTCACTATCTCAGAGGGTCTCATTTCCATCTATGTGCTTAAAGACACATAGCCTCATTCACAACCATAGCTCTGTGTTTATATTGCCTTTCTGGCAATTAATAGCAGCTATTTCTGCTCAGAAAAAAAATTAGTACTAGACACTATGGTTTTGTTTTGTTTTTTCTTCATTATACCAAAGAGTCTTGGGAAGCAGAAAGGTCTATATCTGTGATAAGGAGGTCACATCACCAGGATGGCTCCTCTTCACCCCAGAAGTGAATTTATGGGGAAAGGAAACTCCAAGGCAATCAGGAGTCCACAGTTAGATGAAGGTCACTAGCAACCTTTGTTTATTCTGTCTCCTGTATGATGATCTAAATTTGGTTTGAGTATAAGGGAAGGACATTTTATACGAAATTGACAAATAGGCCATGGTACATACATAAAAGACTGAATTGTTTCAAAAGAGCCTCTATTACCACCCGTTCTTGCTGTACAGCCCCAGGGGTTTCCGGCTGAGTAACGCAGCTTCGTCGTGTCATGTTCATGCTGGTTTATAATATCTATCTCTCTAGCAACCATGGGGTGGGTGTGGCTAGAAGCCCCCGTCATGGAGTCATAGTGACAGAAGGCAGCCTTCTCTGCCTCACAACAGCTGGGTCCCAACCTCTCTCTTGGGGCATGAGCCATGTCGTCTCTTTACTATTAATCAAAAATATCGTATGTTTTAAAGTTTAATTTTCACTTACAAATAATGAAAAAATATGATTCACCCACATTATTTATAAGCCATTATCCTCCCAAATATACAGAAGAAAACAATCTTATGGATTATTTACATATCTCTCAGCTCATCTTCCAAAGGCCAAAATTTGGGAGAGCAATATTAATGTGTGTTCTGTTATTCTTTGTTCCCAGGTCTCCATTTCAAATCATTGACATTAATCCAATTTAAGGCTCAGCAACTGGTGGTGTGACCTGAAGCAAGCAACTTAAGCTCTTTAAGCCTTGATATCCTAGTAAAATTAGATAATTTTATTGCCAAGGGTCGGTGAGATAAGGTGAAGTAAGTGAAGAACACGGCTTAACGCTTGGCAAGAAGCAAGTGATCAATAAATGTTAACTATTGTGTGATAAGTCATTGCCGCTAACAATTCTGCAAAAGTTTGGCAAAAGAAACATAAATTTGGTTTTGTCATAGTCTCCTTTACCTTACTTAACCATAACATAAAGAAGAAATTCATCCTCGTGTTGAAGAACTAAATTAAAACTCATGCTTAGTCTCTAAGCACTAGATTTGACAAGACAGAATTTTCATACGATAAAGCATTTGATTAAAAGGTTATGTCAAAATACTTGCCGGATTCAGAAAATTAAAGCAAGCATTTTCTTTGATAGTTTCAACAATGCTTCCTTTTCTTGTGCCAAGAAAGACAATGGAGAGACAAGGAAACCAGAAGTTCCCACAGTTTCCCTCTCTCCTAAAAACTGTCCAACTGAGAGATGAAATTAATTCCACAAGGGGGAGACAGGTTCATGCTGAATTTCCTCAGGGAAAGCCAAAAAAGAAAAACCAGAATAAAACTAAGATTCTGTTCAAGGACTTCTTGAAATTTCCAAAGACATTTTTAAGGTGAGTCCTTTTCTAAAGGAGGTTAGTTTCTTTTCCTTTACGTCTCACCTTCTCATAAAGGGTTCTGTGTAGATGAACACAGAAATTGCACCTGGCTCCCAAGTAGACCTTTCACCAAAGACCACAGCCATCTTCCAACATGGCCTGTGACTCCCCTAGTCCCTCCAATCTTTGCTTTTGGCTGGCAACCAGCTTCCAGTCCTCTCTGTCACCATCCATTCTTCAGGTCTTCTCTTGTGTGTGTTTTCACCACTCACTGTGGGCTCCCAACTGGCAAAACGAATGAGGAGACCCAGAGCATGGGAGGTGGAGGAGAGACGCGAATGCAGGACATGAGCAGTGACACCAGTCGTGGCTCCCACGTTTGGCCTGTCTCCCCAACAGCTGAAAGTTGCTTTGTTTCTGCATGCCAGAGTGGGCCTCCCCAACATGGGGAAGGATCTGTTTTTGGTTCATTCCCACAGTTCCCAGAAAGCTGCCTGCTACAAGCCACTGCAGCGTATGCCTCTCTCTACAGAAGAACAAGGTCATGTCTCCAGGAGGAACCTTCCTGACCACTTCCTACCCGTGGGACTTTGCCTCAGTCTCACTGTCTGTTATGTGGGCATGATAACAATCTGCAGAGCATCATAGGATTAAACAAGGTCAGGCAAGTCAGTGAATTTTAAATTATGCCTTGAGGAGCCTGAGGGTCTGGAGGATATATCTAAGAGACCACTATGGTAATATGGAGGGGGATCCAGGAAGCAGATACCTCTCTCTCTCTCTCTCTCTCTCTCTCTCTCTCTCTCACACACACACACACACACACACACACACACACTTCAATCAGAATGAATAGCTGGTTGGCCTTGCACAGAAGAGCTTGACCCTCTCTGCCTGAGTATCCTCCTCTTCTTCATGTGTCCCCTATCCATGTGCTTTAGGGCTGAGGTTTCTAACCACTAATCCTATGTGCCATTTTTAAACCGGGCTTCCCCAAAGCTGTGCTGAGGTTTGGATCCCCCAGCATCATGCCCACACTGCCCCCACCCCTAAGGGCAGCTCTACTTTCATCTGTGTTTTATAATATGATGTCAAACTAGGAAACATTAGGGAGGGAGCAGCCTGCTGCTTTCTAACAGTCTGAGAAACCCCTGACAGAGGGCATCTGGAAACACTCAGACAAGCAGCAGAGATGGGGCATTATGCCCAAAAGGCACAGGGACTGTGAGCAAGTATTGGTTGGGTCTGGGGCTGCCTCGACTGCACTTGCCTGGCTAGCACAGGGGCTCTAAATACTTCTCAATAGTTAGCATTTGCCAATCTCCTGAGACTGTTCTCTTTCTTGGCTTCTGCCAGCTTCAACTAGAAGGAAGCTGTTAGGGTTGAGCCAGAATATCACAAGTGTGATGGCGGCAGCATAAGGAAGGGCAGATGCAGAAGCCCGTACAAGTGCAGAGGGTAGCTGCCCCCCACAGCCAGCCCTGATCCTGAAAGTGCATATAGCCAGCTGGTGTGAATGGTGGATGCCACTGTGCCATGTGAATGACAAAGAAGACATGGCACTCATATATGCCACATGTTACCAGGAGAGTACCTAGATCTGTGGGTATGACTTAGTACAGTAAAACCTACCCTATTCTTATTGAGTAGAAATTTGTTTTATTTTTGCCTCTTCTATTTGTAGCTTTTCTGTGGTTTATTTAAATTTGACTTAAAAACTTACATCACAATAGCCAAAAAGTGTAAGCAAACCAAGGTGTCCATCAATGGATAAATGGATGAACAAAATGGGATAAATACATGCAATGGGATATTGTTCATCTTTTAAAAAGAAGGAAATCTGACATGATACAGATTGGATGAATCTTGAAGACATTATGCTAAGAGAATAAGGTGGTAACAAAAGAACACATACAGGATGATTCCACTTATATTCAGTCCTAGAGTCATCAGATTCATAAGAGACAGAAAGTAGTTGGTGGTTGCTAGGATCTGAGTGGGGAGAAGAATGAGATGTTAGTGTTTAACTGTTGCAGTTTCAGTTTAGGAAGATGGTGAACATTCTGGAAATGGATGATGGTGATAGCCGCACAATGATGTGAACCATACATTTAAAAGTGACTAAAATGACAAACTTTATGTTATATGTATTTTACCAAAATACGTTTTTAATATTTAATTATGAAATATTTCAAACATACAAAAAAGTTCATAATTTTAACAGCCACTTGTGTAAACTCCTGGATTTAACTAATGCTTACAGTTTGCCACGATTCCTTCTTCCTCCTTCTCTTTTTATCCTTCTCCTTTTCCTCCTCCTCCTTTCTTCCCCTTCTACTCTTCTCCCTCCTCCTCCTCCTCCTTTTTTGTTTGTTTGTTTTTAAATCCTGGGATTGAACCCAGGAGCACTCTATTACTGAACTACATCCCCAGCCTTTTGTCTGTCTTTCTTTTTTTCTTTTTTTTTTTGAGATTGCCCCGGCTGTCCTCAGACTTGTGATTCTCCTGTCTTTACCTCTTGCGTTGCTGGGATTACAGGCATGCTCCATCGCTCCTGGCTTCTTTTTCTTTTTTCTTTCTTTCTTTCTTTCCTTGTATTTATTCATTTATTTTTTAAATTTTAGGAAGTAAATCATCCCAGATGCAGCTACACCTTCTCTACTACTATCCATTTCACTCTCTCTCTCCTCCTTCCCATTATATTTTAGCATTTTACTATATAATAACATATAATAGTTTTTATGTGATATTTAAATCAGGTAAAGGATAAAGTGTTTTGATCCCAACATTTTTGGAGCTTCTTCCATATTGACCTATGTAATCCATTCATTTTTTTAATTTAATTTTAATTTATGGCACCTACTATCATTACAGTGTGTGTGTGTGTGTGTGTGTGTGTGTAGAATGACACATAGACAGTAGAATGCATTTTGACACATTATACATAAATGGAGGGTAACTTCTCATTCTTCTGATTGTACATGATGTAGAGTTACACAGGTCATAGCATATAGGGTAATAATGTCTGATTCATTCTACTATCATTCCTACCAACATACCTGCTCCCCTTCTTTCACTCCCCTCTGTCTAGTAGATTAGAATCGCATATCAGAGAAAACATTCAGCCTTTTAAGCCATTCATTTTTAACTCCAGAGTCTTATTCCATCATTTGAATCCCTCACTAAAGCAATCTTTAGGTTGCTTCCACTTTTTGTCTATTACTGCCACTGTGTCAGAGAATACCCTAGGCATGTCACCTAGTGTTCGTATAAGTTATTCTGGTGCACAGTCCTGACATAGAACTTTTTGGTTGTAGAAGATGCACGTTTTCCTCTCCATTGGATGTTGTCAAGTTGATCTCCAAAGTGTACAGTCTGAATTCCCACCTTCACTGAAAAAGATCTCTCGTTTCTGCCCTGCCATTACCAAACTATTTTTAAAAATTTTTTCCTCCAGACTAATGAGTATGAAGTAATATCTCATTATGAGGTTAATCTGCATTTCTCCTCAATTAATGAGATTAAGCATGTTCTCACAAGTTTACCAGATAGTCTAGATTCTCCTTTGATAACTCACTTACTTCCTATACTGTAATTTCCAGAAAGGCAAGTACAACCAGTATTATTCATAGTCATATACCCAGCACAGTGCCTGGCACATAATAGGTAGGCACATATAGCTGCTGAATGACAAAATGAACTTCCTGGCACTCTGATAGGTGCTAGGTTAATGGTTATTTTTAAAATTATAAAATTTGTAAAAAAAAAAAAAGCTGATGAAAACTGTCAGGCACATACTGCACACCTGCAATCCAGGGTACTCAGAAGGCTGAGGCAGGAAGATGGCCAAGTGTGAGGCTAGCCTGGGTAACATAGCAAGATCCTATCTCAAAAAGGGTTGAGGTTGTGGCTTAGTGGCAGAATGACCCTGGGATCAATCCCCAGTACAACACACACACACACACACACACACACACACACACACACACACACATTGTAATGAGAGTAGGTGCCATAATTTCTCTTGACTTTGGAGTTCATGGAGGTTAAATAATTTCCCCAGGACACACAGTTAATAAGTGATGGAACCTGAACTCAAACCCTGGCCTATCTTCATGCTAGAATGTCCCCCCTTCCCTCAGAACTCAGCCAGAAGACAGAAGAACAATGAACCAATGCAGTAAGGATCCTTAATGCTGTTAAAGATTCTTTGTTTTAACTTAGCTATTTTATCTTGATTAAATCTCCCAAGAAAATAAAAATGTGTTTCAAAGTCTAAAAGCACATTTGCCTCTGGAAAACATCAAAGGATTTTATTAATCTGGAGCCCCTACATCAGGAGGAAAGAAATACTCTCCTATTTGAAACAAAAGCTGGTGCCAGCTGGTGCTGCTTCCAGATCGTTTATATCTGCGGCCCATACTTCTCACACACAGTGTAACCTTACACACCCAACTGCCAATGACATAGCTCTTCTTGATGTCCCAAAGGCATCTCGAACTTGCCTCTGCAAAACTGAACTCCAGTCACCACCTCCCCCAAATCTGTTCCACCCCCAGCCTTCCCAACCCAGTTGATGACAGCTCCATCCTTGCAGTTGCTCAGAACAAAGAACCGAGGAATCATTTTCCCTGCGCTCTCTCCCAGCTCATAGCTATCTCCTCAGCCAACCAGGATGGCTCTGCCTTAACAACATGAAAGCACCCTCAAGCTCGCTCAGCTCTCCTCACCTTTGACTCTGGCCCCTGTTTTGTTTTTTGACCATTTGGTCTACTCACAACACAGCAGTCTGGGATCCTCTTAAAATTCAAATCTTGTATTTCCTCTGCTCAAAAGCCTACAAGGGCATTCCATTGCATTTGGTCTAAAAACTGGAGTCCTGGTGGCAGTGCACATCTGTGATCGGGAGGCTGAGGCAGGAGGATCACTTGAGCCCAGGAACTGGGAACCAGCCTGGGTAACATAGTGAGAACCTGTTTCTAAAAAGGAAGAAAGAAAGGAAAGAAAGAATTTAAAGAAAGAAGGGAGGGAGGGAAGGAGGAAGGAAGGAAAGAAGGAAGGAAGGAAGGAAGGAAGGAAGGAAGGAAGGAAGAGAGGGAGGGAGGGAGGGAGGGGTGAGCCAGAGTCCTTAACATGACCACTGGCCCACATGATCTAGTTCCCTGTTCATTCCAGGAGCTCATTTTCTCTGCTCCTCCCCGACACAGTCCTCTTCAGCCACACTGGCCTCCCTGCTTTCTCTGCACATGCCAGGAGAATCCTGCTTTGGGGCCTTCCAAACAGCATGAGAGCTGATCCCCAGATAGTCACATGGCTCCTTCTCTCCTCCCTCAAGTGTTTGGCAAGATCTCACTTTTCCAAGAAGCCTATTCTAAGCACCTACTTAAAGTCAATTTGACTCCTGCTCTATCCTAACTGTATACTCCCAGACCCCTGCTCTAATTTCTCTCTTTTCCTCATCATTAATCATATTTCAGCATGATATATCTTAATACTATGTATTTAATTAATAATGCCCATCTCCCTTGATGAAATATAAGCTCCTATGGGCAGGAATAATTTTTTATTTATTTTCTGATGTATCTCAGGCAGCTAGAACAGCATCTGGCATAAATTTAGCATCCCATCTATTTGGGCATTTCCCCTCATCTCTTTCTAAGAAAAACAAAATCTTCAGGTTCTTGTTTGTTTTTGGTACTTGGGATTGAACCCAGGGATGCTTTACCACTGAGCTGTATCCCCAGTTCTTTTGATTTTTTTTAATTTTGAGAGAGGGACTCACTAAGTTGCTGAGGGTTTTACTAAGACGTTAAGGCTGGAACTTCAGATCCTCTTTGGATCCTTCTGCTTCAGCCTCCTGAGTCTCTGGGGGTAGAGGAATGTGCTGCCATGCCCAGCAAAACTCAGTTTTGATGGAGAGAATAAACTAGTCCTAGAGGATGGATGAAAGACTCTCCTTATTCATCACTCATAGTGTGCCCGTGGCCCCACTTTGGGAATTTAGAGATTCCATTTCACAGACAGATGCAGCTGGGATCTCAATCTACCTTGGTTTGATCTGGCTGATGTAAAGGAGTTGGGCTCTATGAATGACCACCAGGTGACGGGGATGAAATGCTCTGCTTCCTCAGGACCAGCTGTGGGGGCTTCTGGTGTAACTCGGCTGCAGAAGCCAGAAGGTAAGTGGCATCTCAGGTTTATGTTTCATCCACAGCAGCCCTGTGCTTTGCTTGGGCATTGTCCCTAATGGCATTGTCCCTAATCCTTGTTAGAAAAACGATTTTTCTGGCTTTCTAAGACATTCTGTCAACTATTTACTATACTTGAAGACATCCTTTTCTTCTTAAATTAACTAGAGTAAATTTAGATGTCTACATCAAGAAATGTCACTGACACAGGCTTTTTTTTTTTTTTTTTTTTTTTTTTTTTTTTTTAATTTCTATCCCAACTACTTTTCTTCTTTGAGTGCTGTTTGGTAAAGATGTAATACCAGTGTTGTAGCAGCATCTTGTAGCCATGAGGTAACATCATGTGCTTGAGGAAGATTAAGACCCTGAGGTTAGTGTCACTGAGGACAATGTAAGTTATCAGATCAACCCTGAGATTCATGACCTTCAGACCTCTCACAACACCATAATCAAGAGTCATAGAGACTTAGTAAACTGTTGGTATATTTTCTGGTACTTTTAGATGAACACATGAAGTTGTAAGTTGCACTTAGTTCTTTAGTCCTATTACTATTTATTCCTAGTACTCTTTTGTTTTGTTTTTGACTGAGAAAAGTAAGGAACCGTAAGCATGGCTTGGATGTGTGAGATTAGGACAGAAAGAGAGCTGGGTTTCTCTGCCTACTGGAATGAGGACTTGGCATTTCTGCTGACAGCTTGAAACAAGGGTGAAATGAGAGAGCTGAAAAAGTGAGAGGAGAGTCAGGTCACAGAGGGCAGGAAGAGGACACTTCTGCCTCGTTCCTAGAGAGCTGGGAAGAGCACCATCACCTCCCTTCCTTCAAGAAAAGGCTGAATAAGGTCCAAAAATCATAATTTTCCTGAACCCAGATGAAGTCACATGGAAAGCAGCTAACCCAAAATTTGAGGACAGGGACATCCAAAGAGGTGGGGTGTAAACATTGGCTCAAGACAGAGCAAGGAGGGGACCCAGGGTGCTGCACACATTAAGAAGAATGCAGCCCAAGTGTTTGATGAATTGCTGAACACCAACAAAGTGGAAGGGGTTAGGGAAGAATTGAGTTACTTTAGATTAGGTAGAGAGGACTGAAGGGAGGGGAGGGGTATGGAGGCAGGAAAGATAATCAAATGAATCAGACATTATTACCCTAAGTACATATATAACTATACTACTGGTGAGATTCTATACCATGTACAACCAGAAGAATGAGAAATTATACTCCATCTATGTATGATGCATCAAAGTTCATTAGAGGGCTGGGGTGTAGCTCAGTGGCAGAGCACTTTGCCTAGCCTGTGTGAAGCATTGGATTTGATCCTTAGCACCACAGAAAAGTAACAAATAAAGTAAGGGCATTCTGTCTGTCTACAGTACAAAAACATTTAAGGCTGCAGAGGTGGCTCAGTGATTAAGCACCCTTGGGTTTAATCCTCAGTACCAAAATAATAAGTATAACTTTTTTTTTTAAAGAGAGAGAGAGAGAGAGAGAGAGAGAGAGAGAGAGAGAGAATTTTTCAATATTTATTTTTTAGTTCTCGGCGGACACAACTTCTTTATTTTATTTTTATGTGGTGCTAAGGATTGAACCCAGTGCCCTGCGCATGCTAGGCAAGCGTGCTACCGCTTGAGCCACATCCCTAGCCCCAGGTTTTTTTTTTTAAAGTGCATTCTAATGTCATGTATAAAAGATTAGAAAAAAAAATCCACTGTTTTTTTGTTTGTTTGTTTTGTGAATTATCATTACTACAAGAGATATATTAAACACTTGTTCCACTGAAAGTACAGGAATGTCAAATCTCTGCATGGCTTACTAACAAATATGATTTCAATGCTATTAGTTCATTGTATGGGAAGTGAATGACATGTTTTCCTTATATTTGTTTAAATGGTATAAGATTCAGCTTGGACAAGAGTTCTAGCACTGCTCAGTAGAATGCAGTTTCTTACAAATTACCTATGGTTAGGATTTTATTTGATTTAGGTCCACTTTTCAAAAACAGGTACCTTAAAATTAACTTGTTCTCCTCTGTAAGTTTAAAAAGAGAGAGAAGCCAGACACAGTGGTATGTGCCTATAGTCCCAGCAACTTGGGAGGCTGAAGCAAGCTTGAGGTCAGACTGGGCAACTCAGCAAGGCCCTGTCTCAAAATAGTCAATAAAAAGTTCTAAGGATGTAGCTCAGTGATGGGGTGCTCCTGAGTTCAATCCCAGTACTATAAAAAAGCAAACAAATATAAATAAACAGAGAAGAAGAAATTTGGTCAAATTGGTTTGGAAAATGGCCCAGCATTTTCCCTTGGTGTTCACCATGCACATCAGCATCCTGGACACCACCAGAATCTTCCAGTAAGGAAGCTCGTTTGACTGTATTGTAGTAGAACATGAGCCCCGTGTGGGCTGGAATTAGGTCTATTTTGCTCAGTGCCCCCACAGTTCCAGTGACAGGAAGGCACTCGCTTAACTTTTTTTGAGTAAAGTCAGTATTTCCCACACTTTATATGAGGAGCAAATGCTTTCTCACTGTAACATCTGTTTAACAGCCTGCAAATCAGTGTTCTCAGGAATTGCTGAGTTAGCTATTGGAGAAAAAAAAAAAAAAACATAAAATCAATGCACAATTTAAAGGAAAGTTTGCATTGCCCAAAAAGAAGAAAACAGGGAAAATCTTATTAAATTGTCAGATACGGTCTTATCCTTCTTTCACCATTTAGAGATCAGCTAGAATATGGCAAATTTAAAAGTTTTGAATTGGGGGACTCCCCCGGCACATCAGAACATTCATTCAATTGATATTCTGACTTCTTACCACTTCATTTCATATTTCTAAATGACCAGGGGAAAAAAACGTGCACAAATTATATATTTTATAGGGGCTGGAAAAATTCAGCTAATCCTAGTTCTTTTAAGATTAATTTTCATGCCAGGTGTTGTGCAGGTTGTAATCCCAGTGATCTAGGAGGCTGAGGCAGGAGGATCACAAGTGTGAGGGCAACTGGGGCAATTTAGTGAGACCCTACCTCAAAATTTAAAAAATAAAAAGGGTTGAGGATTTAATTCAGTGTAGAATGCTCCAGGGTTCAATCCCCAGTCTCACAAAAATAAAAATTGGAAATGAAGAAGATTGATTTTTCACAACTTATCTGCTCCCAGAAGAATAGAAACTGTCGAAATAGATTAAGGAAGCCCATCTTCAGCTTTGTGGATCAATTAGATGAGGATATCAGAAGTCCCATAGTATAACTTAGTTCTTTTGGAGGTAGGGAGAATAAAAAGAGGGTTAGAAAAGTTACCAATGTTTTAAAAACACTTTTGGATGATGATGGATGCACTGTTCTGTAGACATGCCATTAGGATCTGTGACTCCCAGACTTCTCCCCATGACTGTCCTTTGCGCTCAGAGTTAGAAATGTCAACCTACACAAGAAACAGATTCTCCAACTAATATTGCTAAAATGATCATACCAGCAAAAATAATCTACAGATTCAGTGCACTCCCCATCAAAATACTACTTAAAATCTTCACCAAACTAGGAAAAAAAAAAAAGTCCTAAAATTCACTTGGAAGAACAAAGACCCAGAATAGCCAAAGCCATTATGAGCAATGCAGGAAGTATCACAATACCTGACTTCGAATTATACTACAGAGCTATTGTAACAAAACAATGTGGTACTGACATAAAAACAGACAAATGGATAAGTGGAATAGAATAGACCGACTCAGAGACAAACCCACATAGATAAATCCATCTGATGCTTGACAAAGGCGCTAAAAACATGTTGGAGAAAAGACAGCCTGTATTACAAATGGTGCTGAGGAAACTGGATATCCAAATGTAGAAGAATGAGATTAGATCCCTACATCTCACCCTGCACAAAAGTCAAAGTAGATCAAAGACCTATAAATTAGACCAGAAATTTTTCAACTGCTAGGAAAAAAAAAAAAACACTTCAGGTCAATATTATATTATATAGGCACAGGCAATAACTTTCTCAATAGAACTCCTGAGGTTCAGGAAGTAAAACCAAGAATCTAATCTAAAAGCTTCTGAAAAGGAAAAAATTAAGAGTGTGAGGTGAAAGTCTATGAAATGGGAGAAAACCCTCACCACCTATTCTTCTGACAGGGGATTAATATCCAGAATACATAAAGAATTCAAAAAACTTGGGCTGGGGATGTGGCTCAAGCAGTAACGCACTCGCCTGCCATGTGTGCGGCCCAGGTTCGATCCTCAGCACCTCATACAAACAAAGATGTTGTGTCCGCCGAAAACTAAAAAATAAATATTAAAAAAAAAAGAATTCAAAAAACTTAAGGACTTTATCCCCAACATCTCAATAAATAAATAGGCAAATGAGCAAAACAGACATTTCTCAAGAGAGGAGGTACAAATGGCCAACAAATATTGGAAAAACATCTTTAGCCATCAGGGAAGTACAAATCAAAGCTACACTGACATTTCAGCTCACTGCAGTTAGAATGGCAATCATCAAGAATACAAATAATAATAAGTGCTGGTGAGGATGCTGCATATACACCTATAGAAATCAATATGAAGCTTTCACAAGACTAGGAATGGAGCCACCATGTAACCCTGCAATACCATTCCTCATATTTATCCAAAAGAACCATTCAGTGTATGAGAGTGATTAGTGCACACCAAAGTTTACAGAAGCATAGTTCACAGTAGTTAAGTTATGGAACTAGCCCAAGCACCCATCAACAGATGAAGAGAAAAAGAAAGTATGGTATCTATACATGGTAGAGTTTAACTCACCCTTAAAGAAGAACAAAATTATGTCATTTGTGTGAAAGTTGGATAGGACCATGTGAAGTGAAATAAGCCAGACTCAGAAAGTCAAAGGACATATGTTTTCTCTCACATGTGGAATCTAGAAAGCAAAAAATCAGAGGGCAGGGGATCCTCATAAAAACAGAATGGAGACCAGTAAAACAGAGGAAGGGGATCATGGGAAGGGCAGAGGAAAGGTTAAGGGGAGGTACTGGGGAATTAAATGGAACAAATTCTCTTGTTTGCAGATGTGAATATATCACAATGAATCCCACTATTACATATCATTATCACACACTGATAAAAATTTTTAAAGAAACAAATTCTCCAAAGATAAGGAATTAAGAGTGTTGAGGATTTTCAGGGATAGCATTGCAATGGGAATAGGCATGCAATAGTAAAGTGTGTGCATATTCAAGGAGGTGGGCCAAGAGGAAGTTTTTAAAGACAAAATAGGAGAATTACACAAGTTGTTTTGATATAATAATTCTCAGGTATAAAGATAAATAAAAAGGGGTGGCATCTGTCCAAGGTTGCATAGAGAGTTGCTGGGCAAATGTCCTTGCAGGAGTATTATTTTTTGTGTGTGTAAGGTTGTGATGGCCTTTGTGCAAGGCTGTGGTTCTGGCAGTTTTTCATGCTAGTTCTTGTTAGAAGGCACAGGTGCATGAGATCCCCTCCTTCCTACTCTCTCAGCTTTATTTTTCATTAGCGCTTAACACAAATGACTCCATTTTGACTCATTTTCACAGGAACATTCTTCCTTTACCTCAGGAGTCTTACAGGGAGGTGCTGACAGAATATATTTGCCTGAACACGGTAAGAGAACTTCCTGGTTCCTCCTCTGCCACTCCAGCTTCATTGTGGATTGCCAAACGCAGGGAGAGTCAAGCAAATTGAGGATTGAGCGTGAATCACTCAGGTTCCATCAGGGAAGCACAGTCACACTGTGTGCAATAGCAGGAAGGACTTCTGTAAGGAATTCGATCTTCCACAGGTGGGAGAGGAGCTGAGTGAGTGAATGAATGTGTGCACGGTGAGTTGGAGGATGAGAAAAGGAGTCACCAACCAGTCTCATGGGGGAGTTAGTCACATTCCAGTGAATGAAGGGAGACACTGGGGGGATTCCTGGAGAGGTCTGTGAGAACCTCTTGCCTCTGCTACCCCTGTGGATCTGTAGCTGGTGTCTCGCCATGTGCCTGGAGCTGCTGTGAGTCACAGATGCAGAGGAGGGTGAGAGAAGGCTTTGTTCCCCCATCACCACTTGTGATCCTGAAAAGAACTTCAGAAGGTAATTAACAATCGCTGTCTTTCTTCCACCTTTCAAATCTCTCTAACTTAACAGGAACTCTAGCCTTATAAAGGAAGGAGATTTTTTGAAAAAAAAAAAAAAATCTCAGCTTTGATAAGTTAACACAGAACAATCCACCACACAGAGTATGTATACTTGACAGGCTGAAACATGCCATGTGCAAGAAGCCCCCGCTGGCCAACATGGCCAATCCAGGTCAGCTCTATGGCTGCACAAGCTCCTCTCTACCCATTGGTCTTTGTGCATCCATATATTTCAGAGGACACTGCTCCCAGACTATCAGATGGTCCATGAAGGTAGACTTGTAGCACTCACGGAAAAAACCCTGGACTCAGAGCCATCAGTCCAGGCCTTGCTTAGCATATTATATCACCTCAAGTAAGTTACTTGGTCACTCTGTCTTGGTTTCCTTGTGTCTAACTTAAGCAGACTGAAGAGATGATCCACAAGAACTTTCTAGTTTGACCATTCCACAGTTTTACATCTGTGGAAACTTTATGTCTGGAAAGACAAGTCAGCCATTTCATGCAGAGAATGAAAATCTGCCAAAGAAAACCTCCAATGTGTGGAAAAGAAAAGGCAGTAGTCATCTTTTCTCATTAGCAGTACCAGATTCCGCTACCTCAGCTGGATGTCGTTTAGTCACCTACAGCAATAACCTCCTTTCCTGGCTCCACGCTGCAGCCTGGGCTCAGGCTGAAGTCTCTGTGGTTATGAGTCACAAACTCTGAGAGCCAGGAATTGAAATGAGACCACGACAGGCAATTTGCCTTCCATAACTGGCTTCCTAAGAACAGGGTTCTTCCTAAAAGAGAAAATGGTATTTGTGGTTTATGAAATATCACATAGTATTTCCTCATAAACTCATAGTCTTAGAAACAAATTCCCAATCCTCTAATTGGAAAATTCTAGATGTTTAGCTTTAGTTTTCAGGTCCACAGCTCCTTCATGGAGCAGGAGGTCACAACAAATGCAGTGCTGAACACAATCCAATCACAGATACAATCTGCTCCTATCTGGGAAGTCTGATGAGGCTACTTGTCCTTTTGGCAAGGTTTCAAACAAGGCTTTGCAATAATAGCAGACCTCTAAGGGTCATGCTTCACACCCACAGGCATACTCACCTTAGCTCCTTGCTGAGCTTCTACTAGTTCTCTCCCTGTTGCTGCGATGAGCAGTCAGGGAGAACCTGAGACCAACCCTACTTTAGATAGAGCACTACACACTGCCTAATTTCAAAGCTTGAGAGGAAGCAGGAACTGCAATTTGCAGACTATAAAAAGAGCTTTATGGGGATCAAAGTTTGGATAGAACTGGAAACCCAAGTGCTGTTTTCTGTAGAGCGAACACAATGGGCCCCAGGGAATTAGGGAAAGAGAGTGACTGCATAGACAGTGTCAATATCATAGTTGGACCAAGGGAGAAAAAAGGTGAGACCATAGGTGGGAATATGATTTTGGGAATCCAAAATGACTATAGCAGAGAATAGAACCCAGAAAAGAACAAGAGAGGAAAACAGAGAGACAAGAGGAGGACCACAAGGAAGCACCGTCAATTCAAAGATTAAACAAGATGCTGGGTGATGCTCTTGCTTGAAGCCTGGGACATACTGTTTCTTCTAAGACATCCCATGGGAAGCAGGAAGGAATGGGAAGGCTTTTTTCAGAAGAGCCATTTCCCTTCTAACTTCCCAGGGGAGCTCACATGTGAACGGATCTTAAAGGCTGACCTGGAGTGAGTTCATGAAACCACACAGGCTGTGAAGCCAGATTCTGAGGCCCACGTACAGCCCCACAGCTTAAGGCCATCTTAGGTCCAGATGTGCCTCAGTTTCCCTCTCTGTAAAGCTCATTCATTCAACAAATCTTTGTGGAGTTTTACACTGTACAAGGCAGCATTATGGTGACAAAAACCAAAGAAAACCCTTCTCCCTGTAGCTTAACTTCTAGCCGATGATAATAACAATATCCACCTCGTCATGAAGATTAAAGAGTGAATACATGTCAACCACACAAAACAGGGACAGCATATAAGAAACGTTCAACAGATGCAGGTGGGCAAGAAGGGTAAAGACATTCCAGTCAGAAGGAATTCAGTAAGTCTGGAAACTGCAAGAAGCAGACTCCCACCATCTTGGTGGACACCTCAGGTCGAGATGAAGTCAGACAGTTGAATTGGGGGCAGCTGTGCCCTGACCACGCAGCCATTTCCTACATATTTTTTTTTTTTTATTTTTTTTTTATTGTTGGTTGTTCAAAACATTACATAGTTCTTGATATATCATATTTCACACTTTGATTCAAGTGGGTTATGAACTCCCATTTTTACTCCGTTTACAAATTGCAGAATCACATCAGTTACACTTCCATTGATTTATATATTGCCATACTAGGGTCTGTTGTATTCTGCTGCCTTTCCTATCCGTTACTACCCCCCTCCCCTCCCCTCCCCTCCCCTCTTCTCTCTCTACCCACTCTACTGCAGTTCATATCTCCCCCTTGTATTATTTTTCCCTTTCCCCTCGTTACCTCTTGTATGTAATTTTGTATAACCCTGAGGGTCTCCTTCCATTTCCATGCAATTTCCCTTCTCCCTCCCTTTCCCTCCCACCTCTCGTCCCTGTTTAATGTTAATCTTCTTCTCATGCTCTTCGTCCCTACTCTGTTCTTAGTTACTCTCCTTATATCAAAGAAGACATTTGGCATTTGTTTTTTAGGGATTGGCTGGCTTCACTCAGCATAATCTGCTCTAATGCCATCCATTTCCCTCCAAATTCTATGATTTTGTCATTTCTTAATGCAGAGTAATATTCCATTGTGTATAAATGCCACATTTTTTTTATCCATTCGTCTATTGAAGGGCATCTAGGTTGGTTCCACAGTCTTGCTATTGTGAACTGTGCTGCTATGAACATCGATGTAGCAGTGTCCCTGTAGCATGCTCTATTTAGGTCTTTAGGGAATAGACCGAGAAGGGGAATAGTTGGGTCAAATGGTGGTTCCATTCCCAACTTTCCAAGAAATCTCCATACTGCTTTCCAGATTGGCTGCACCAATTTGCAGTCCCACCAACAATGAACAAGTGTACCCTTTTCCCCACATCCTCGCCAGCACTTGTTGTTGTTTGACTTCCTAATGGCTGCCAATCTTACTGGAGTGAGATGGTATCTTAGGGTGGTTTTGATTTGCATTTCTCTGACTGCTAGGGATGGTGAGCATTTTTTCATGTACTTGTTGATTGATTGTATGTCCTCCTCTGAGAAGTGTCTGTTCATGTCTTTGGCCCATTTGTTGATTGGGTTATTTGTTATCTTGTTGTCTAATTTTTTGAGTTCTTTGTATACTCTGGATATTAGGGCTCTATCTGAAGTGTGAGGAGTAAAGATTTGTTCCCAGGATGTAGGCTCCCTATTTACCTCTCTTGTTGTTTCTTTTGCTGAGAAAAAACTTTTTAGTTTGAGTAAGTCCCATTTGTTGATTCTAGTTATTAACTGTTGTGCTATGGGTGTCCTATTGAGGAATTTGGAGCCCGACCCCACAGTATGTAGATCGTAGCCGACTTTTTCTTCTATCAGACGCCGTGTCTCTGATTTGATATCAAGCTCCTTGATCCATTTTGAGTTAACTTTAGTGCATGGCGAGAGAAAGGGATTCAGATTCATTTTGTTGCATATGGATTTCCAGTTTTCCCAGCACCATTTGTTGAAGATGCTATCCTTCCTCCATTGCATGCTTTTAGCCCCTTTATCAAATATAAGATAGTTGTAGTTTTGTGGGTTGGTTTCTGTGTCCTCTATTCTGTACCATTGGTCCACCCGCCTGTTTTGGTACCAGTACCATGCTGTTTTTGTTACTATTGCTCTGTAGTATAGTTTGAAGTCTGGTATCGCTATACCGCCTGATTCACCCTTCCTGCTTAGCATTGTTTTTGCTATTCTGGGTCTTTTATTTTTCCATATGAATTTCATGATTACTTTCTCTATTTCTATAAGAAATGCCATTGGGATTTTGATTGGTATTGCATTAAACCTATAGAGAACTTTTGGTAATATTGTCATTTTGATGATGTTAGTTCTGCCTATCCATGAACAGGGTATATTTTTCCATCTTCTAAGATCCTCTTCTATTTCTCTCTTTAGGGTTCTGTAGTTTTCATTGTATAAGTCTTTCACCTCTTTTGTTAGGTTGATTCCTAAGTATTTTATTTTTTGGGGGGATATTGTGAATGGATTGGTTGTCCTCATTTCCATTTCAGAGGATTTGTCGCTGATATACAGGAATGCCTTTGATTTATGTGTGTTGATTTTATATCCTGCCACTTTACTGAATTCATTTATTAGCTCTAATAGTTTCTTTGTAGACCCTTTTGGGTCTGCTAGGTATAGAATCATGTCATCTGCAAATAGTGATAATTTAAGTTCTTCTTTTCCTATTTTTATGCCTTTAATTTCTTTCGTCTGTCTAATTGCTCTGGCCAGTGATTCGATAACTATGTTGAACAGAAGTGGTGAGAGAGGGCATCCCTGTCTTGTTCCAGATTTTAGAGGGAATGCCTTCAATTTTTCTCCATTCAGAATGATGCTAGCCTGAGGTTTAGCATAGATTGCTTTTACAATGTTGAGGTAAGTTCCTGTTATCCCTAGTTTTTCTAGCGTTTTGAACATAAAGGGATGCTGTACTTTGTCGAATGCTTTTTCTGCATCTATCGAGATGATCATATGGTTCTTATTTTTAAGTCTATTGATGTGGTGAATAACATTAATTGATTTCCGTATATTGAACCAGCCTTGCATCCCAGGGATGAATCCTACTTGATCATGGTGCACAATTTTTTTGATATGTTTTTGAATCCGATTTGCCAAAATTTTATTGAGGATTTTTGCATCTAGGTTCATTAGAGATATTGGTCTGTAGTTTTCTTTCTTTGAAGTGTCTTTGTCTGGTTTAGGAATCAGGGTGATGTTGGCCTCGTAGAAAGAATTTGGAAGTTCTCCCTCTTTTTCTATTTCCTGAAATAGCTTGAAAAGTATTGGTGTTAGTTCCTCTTTAAAGGTTTTGTAAAACTCTGCTGTATACCCATCCGGTCCTGGGCTTTTCTTAGTTGGTAGTCTTTTGATGGTTTCTTCTATTTCCTCAATTGATATTGGTCTGTTTAGGTTGTCTATATCCTCCTGCCTTAATCTGGGCAGATCATATGACTTAAGAAATTTATCGATGCCTTCACTATCTTCTATTTTATTGGAGTATAAGGATTCAAAATAGTTTCTGATTATCTTCTGTATTTCTGAAGTGTCTGTTGTGATATTGCCTTTTTCATCCCGTATGCTAGTAATTTGATTTCTCTCTCTTCTTCTCTTCGTTAGCATGGCTAAGGGTCTGTCGATTTTATTTATTTTTTCAAAGAACCAACTTTTAGTTTTGTCAATCTTTTCAATTGTTTCTTTTGTTTCGATTTCATTAATTTCAGCTCTGATTTTAATAATTTCTTGCCTTCTACTTCTTTTGCTGTTGTTTTGCTCTTCTTTTTCTAGGATTTTGAGATGGAGTATGAGATCATTTATTTGTTGGTTTTTTCTTTTTTTAAGGAATGAACTCCAAGCAATGAATTTTCCTCTTAGAACTGCTTTTAATGTGTCCCATAGATTCCGATATGTTGTGTCTGTGCTTTCATTTATCTCTAAGAATTTTTTAATTTCCTCCTTGATGTCTTCTATAACCCATTGATCATTTAGTAACCAATTGTTCATTCTCCAAGTGATGCATGTTTTTTCCTTCCTTCTTTTATCGTTGATTTTCAGTTTCATTCCATTATGATCAGATAAGATGCATGGTATTATCTCCACTCCTTTATATTGTCTAAGAGTTGCCCTGTGACATAATATATGATCTATTTTTGAGAAGGATCCATGTGCTGCTGAGAAAAAAGTGTAACTGCTTGATGTTGGGTGGTATATTCTATATATATCAATTAAGTCTAGGTTATTAATTGTGTTATTGAGTTCTATAGTTTCCTTATTCAACTTTTGTTTGGAAGATCTGTCTAGTGGTGAGAGAGGTGTGTTGAAGTCTCCCATGATTATTGTATGTTGGTCTATTAGACTCTTAAACTTAAGAAGAGTTTGTTTGATGAACATAGCTGCACCATTGTTTGGGGCATATATATTTATGATAGTTATGTCTTGTTGGTGTATGGTTCCCTTGAGCAGTATGTAGTGTCCCTCTTTATCCCTTTTGATTAACTTTGGCTTGAAATCTATTTTATTTGATATGAGTATGGACACTCCTGCTTGTTTCCTAAGTCCATATGAGTGATATGATTTTTCCCAACCTTTCACCTTCAGTCTATGTATGTCTTTTCCTATCAAATGCGTCTCCTGTAGGCAGCATATTGTTGGGTCTTGTTTTGTGATCCATTCTACTAGTCTGTGTCTCTTGATTGGTGAGTTTAAGCCATTAACATTTAGGGTTATTATTGAGATATGGGTTGTTCTTCCAGCCATAATTGTTTATTTATGTTACTAAACATGGTTTGTTTTTCTTTTTTGATTATTTTCCCCCCCTTTACTGTCCTACCTCCCACTGTTGGTATTCATTGTTATTTTCCATTTCCTCTTCCTGTAATGTTTTGCCGAGGATGTTTTGAAGACATGGTTTTCTAGCTGCAAATTCTTTTAACTTTTGTTTATCGTGGAAGATTTTAATTTCATCTTCCATCCTGAAGCTTAATTTCGCTGGATACATGATTCTTGGTTGGAACCCATTTTCTTTCAGTTTTTGAAATATGTGATTCCAGGATCTTCTAGCTTTCAGAGTCTGTGTTGAAAGATCAGCTGTTATCCTGATTGGTTTACCCCTAAATGTAATCTGCTTCCTTTCTCTTGTAGCTTTTAAAATTCTCTCCTTATTCTGTATGTTGGGCATCTTCATTATAATGTGTCTAGGTGTGGATCTCTTATGATTTTGCACATTCGGCGTCCTGTATGCTTCTAGGATTTGGGATTCTGTCTCATTCTTCAAGTCTGGGAAGTTTTCTCGTATTATTTCATTGAATAGGTGGTTCATTCCTTTGGTTTGGACCTCTATACCTTCCTGTATCCCAATGACTCTTAAGTTTGGTCTCTTTATATTATCCCATATTTCTTGGATGTTCTGCTCATGGTTTCTTAACAGTTTTGCTGAGCTATCTATGTTCTTTTCAAGTTGAAATACTTTGTCTTCATTGTCTGATGTTCTATCTTCTAAGTGTTCTACTCTGCTGGTAGTATTCTCAATTGAGTTTTTAAGTTGGTTTATTGCTTCCTGCATTTCTAGGATTTCTGTTTGTTTGTTTTTTATTACCTCTATCTCCCTGTATAGTTGATCTTTTGCTTCTTGGATTTGTTTATGTAATACATTGTCGAAGTGGTCGAAATGATCTTTCATTGTCTGATTTTGCTGTCTAATGTCTTCCTTGAGACTCCAGATCATTTGCAGCATGTATATCCTGAATTCTTTATCTGACATTCCATCTGCTGCAGCTATAACCTCTTCTAAAGTTGAGTTGACCTGCATTGCTTGTGGTCCTTTCTTTCCTTGTCTTTTCATATTGCTCGTGTTTCTTTCTGCTTAGTGAAACTATTGTGTTTTTGAAATTTTTCCCCCCTATATATTTATATTGCTCTTGTATAGTTGAAAAGTCTCCCTTGCAGGGGCGGGCGGCAGCTCTGCTCCTCCTCCAATTGGGGTGATCTGTCTACCACGCTGGTGGGCCGCTGGGACTGTTCTGCCGGTCGGTCGCAGGTCTGCCTACCTTGGAGGCGCGGGCAGCGGCTCTGCTCTGCCCTTCCTCCTATTGGTGTGACGTGTCTACCATGTCACCACGTCCGTGAACCCCTGGGCCTGTTCCACCAGTTAGTCGCGGATCTGACTACCTTGCAGGCGTGGGCGGCGGCTCTGCTCTGCCCCTTCTCCAATTGGGTTGTCGTGACTACCACCCCGGCAGGTCGCTGTGCCTGTTCTGGGCGCGGGCTGCGGCTCTGCTCTGCCCCTACTCCAAATGGAGTGATGTGACTGCCACGCTGGCGGGCCGCTGGGCCTGATCCAGGCTCGGGGAGCGGCTCTGCTCTGCCCCTCCCCTAAGTGGTGTGAAGTGTCTACCACGCCGGCAGGCCGCTGGGGCTGTTCTGCCAGACTGTCACAGGCCTGCCTACCTTGCGGACGCGGGTGGAGGATCTGCTTCCCCCCTACTCCAATTGGGGATTCTTGACAACCACGCCGGCGGGTCGCTGGGCCTATTCCGGGCTCTGGCAGCGGCTCTGTTCGGCCCCTGCTCGAGCCGGAGCGATGCGACACCACGCCGGCGGGTCTCTGGACCTGCTCCGGGCGCAGGCGGCGGCTCTGTTCGGCCCCCGCTCTAGCCGGAGCGACGCGACACCACGCCGGCGGGTCGCTGGGCCTGTTCCGGGCTCTGGCGGCGGCTCTGTTCGGCCCCCGCTCTAGCCGGAGCGACGAGACACCACGCCGGCGGGTCGCTGGACCTGTTCCGGGCACAGGCGGCGGCTCTGATCGGCCCCCGCTCCAGCCGGAGCGACGTGACACCACGCCGGCGGGTCGCTGGGCCTGCTCCGGGCCCCGGCGGCGGCTCTGTTTGGCCCCTGCTCTAGCCAGAGCGACGCGACACCACGCCGGCGGGTCGCTGTGCCTGTTCCGGGCTCTGGCGGCGGCTCTGTTCGGCCCCTGCTCTAGCCGGAGCGACGCGACACCACGCCGGCGGGTCGCTGTGCCTGTTCCGGGCTCTGGCGGCGGCTCTGTTCGGCCCCTGCTCTAGCCGGAGCGACGCGACACCACGCCGGCGGGTCGCTGTGCCTGTTCCGGGCTCTGGCGGCGGCTCTGTTCGGCCCCTGCTCTAGCCGGAGCGACGCGACACCACGCCGGCGGGTCGCTGTGCCTGTTCCGGGCTCTGGCGGCGGCTCTGTTCGGCCCCTGCTCTAGCCGGGGCGATGCGACACCACGCCGGCAGGTCGCTAGGCCTGTTCCGGGCTCTGGCGGCGGCTCTGCTCCGCCCCTCTGGCCTTCACAGTATTCAGCAGGACCCGGACCGAGAGACAGTTTCCGCGGGTTCTTTATCCCTGGGCCAGAGCAGTTCCGGGAGCCAGAATTCGGCCTCTCCGGACTTGGTGCATGCTCCGACAGGAGCAGGCTCCAAGAAGCAGTTTCCGCGGGTTCTATAGCCCTGGGCCAGAGCAGCTCCAGTAGCCGGAGCTCCGCCGCTCCGGGCTCGGTGCGTGTTCTGATAGGAGCAGGCTCCAAGAAGCAGTTTCCGCGTGTTATTTAGCACTAAGTCTGAGCAATTTGTCTGCGAGACGCAGACAATTGTCAGCCTGAAATTACCTGTTCTATAGCTGAAAGAGCTGCAATCAGTCAAAAACAAGGATGGTGACGTCAGCTCTCCAAGATGGTGGCCGCTGGCTTCCTCCGTGGTCTGACCGGTGTGGAGAACCGAACTGGACCGTTTCCTTCCCCGTCTCCAACCCAGAATTCAGCTCCGAGCTCAGCAAATGCCTAGCTGGCAGGAGCCCGCAGAATCAGCATCGCTGTATCTCTGCGCCACCAGCCCGTCGTTTCCCAGTGCGCTCCGCAGACTCCAGCCGCAGGGCGATCTGCCGAACAATAAGCGCTCCGTACGGACAAATCGCTCGCTTTTGAGCCCCTGAAGCTGATCCTCGTGCGATGAAAATCCTTCCACTAGGTTTTGGAGCACCCCAATTTTGCTGGAAATTCCTAACCAGATAGCTTTTAGCCGTTCTAACTCATCATTTTCCCTCACAGTGACGCAGTACTCGGAGTTACTGCACTCCCTTCGCGGCCATCTTCCCTTTCTCCCACCTACATATTTTTTATGTGTGTGCGTGGTGCTGGGTATTGAACCCAGGGCCTCGTGCATGCAAGGTAAGCACTCTACCAACTGAGCTATATCCCAGCGTTGCCTACATATCTTGAGAGGCAGCAGGCTCTGGAGTTGGTTCTTCTCAGTTGCTCACCCACTTGCTTAGCTGGAGCTCTCTGTGACTCTATTTCCTCATTTACAAAATGGAGATGACAAAATAACATCTACTTCACAAAATCAAAGGGAGGATTCAGAGAGTTGATATTTGTTAGGCTCTTAGAACCCTCTGTCAAAGCTCAGGAAGCACTGAGTAAGTCTAAGATGCAGTTATTTCTCCTCATTAATGCTGTTTCTAGAATATTCCTCAACTCTCCCGTCTACCTCTGTGTGCCATGGTAATGTTTGATTCTTGCTCTTTGTCTTTCCTTCTATCCCCAAGTTTCCAGGAAGCTGTACTGCTCCCTTGCATTGGGTCTTCCCAATTCTTCTCTTCTTTCTTAGGCTTCCTTTTCTGCTCTAGGCCCTTTCTCTTTGTTCCAAGGATAGAATCGCAGCTTTCAAATTCACCTGTCTTTCTCAAACTACCCCTTTTCCCAGTCTGTTTCTCACGAACTGCCAGAATGATCATTTTTATACAACATTGGCCACATGTTCATGAGTCTGTGACTTCAGTTGCACATCTGAGTTTTATTTTGTCATTTGAAATCATCTCATTAGCTCTGTTCACCCAATCCCACCACCAATATCCTACACCCCAGGATGCCAGCTCAGGTGCAAGGTAGAGAAAGGCACCCAGTTCTAATGATATTTGACTGCCATCTGCAGGGAAATTGTTGCTATCAGCCAGGGTCCCATCAGGAAACAGATGGGTGTTCAAATTGGGTAACTTAAGGACAGCTTAATGAAAGAACTATTTACAAAGTTATGGGCAGGATTTAGGGAAACAAATAATAGTACCTCAGGACTCCTAACAGTTGGAAGCCATTATCACCCACTGGGCGTGAGAGTTCAAGGGCAGAGCATAGTACCACAAACCAGAGATGGTGGGTGAATGCAAAAGGCCGTTTGACAGGAACTATGACCTTCAGTAGAGGGATGTTGGTAACCCGTGGTAACCCAGCAAAGACAGAATTAGGGTAAGAAATATTTCCTCCTCACATTCCTTTTGCCCCATCTTCTCTGAATTCAGCCTGAAGCCAGACAGCAAGGCAGCCCATTGAGATAGTTCATTCAGGGCAACTTCCTGGTCCACAGAAAAGGAGACAAGCCAAAGGGGTGGATCAGGAGAACTAAATAGGAAACACTCAGCATAATTATAACTATAATAATAAATATAAATCTATCATGACCCCACATTTGTACAATGAACAATATATATACAATCAAATACAGCAGCCCTGCCATCAAACTCTAATCATGATCACCTCCATCTCCAATCACTGTCACACTCCATCCCCTGACCTTCGTCACCATAGCTGGATGCCTGACCCTAAGGAAATTTATGCAAGTTAGAAAAAGGCACCCCTTCCTCAAGACGCTTGACTTTGAACCCACGGGGACTGTACCTCTGAGCTATATCCCTAGTTCTTTTTATTTTTTATTTTTAGACAGGGTCTCACTAAATTGCCTCAGCTGTCCTCATACCCTGTCTCAGCCTCCTGAGTTGCTGGGATTGTAGGCATGTGCCCTGATGCTTGGAAAAACACTTCACTTTTGTCTTCTGAAAAATTATTGGACCATAGTATGTTTGAATAAGACATCTGACAACCGTACACCAGAAAGTGTTTTTTATTATCAAGATAGAAATCTACTACAGCTACAATGTGAATGAGGCCCATGACTTTTGGATGGCAGCATAAGCACTGCTAAAAACAACATTTGAAGTCTAGAAATTATCCTGGAAGCTTTTAGCAAATAGGGAAAAATCTTAAGAATATATACTAAAATTTGATTCTAAGAACGGAACATTCTGTAACATTTGGGCCATGATCAGCTTGTTCTTATCTTCTCCTTCTTGCAGCTCAGCTTAATGAAAATTCTATTCAGGCTAGGTGTGTGATCTCTCTACAACCAGCTAAGCGTTTCCATACCTCACCAGAAGGGGCAGACCACTAACATTTCTTAACCAGGCAATTCTAAGTTAAAGAGCCTAATTCTCTTGTTAGTGGACAGAGAGGTTATGGGCTCTCTCCTGTTATCCAGCCACCACTCATAAGACAGAGACCCCAGGCATGGAAGACCAAGAATATTGAGACCTGACCACCTTTGCCTAGCTCTTCCGATAGAGCAGAGGTTCTACTCAGGGGAAGGGACACCAAGAACAGAGGTACACCTGGCACTTTGGTGCACACCTGTAATCTCAACAACTTGGAAATCTGAATCAGGAGGATCACAGGTTAAAGGCCAGCCTGGGCAACTTAATGAGATCCTGTCTTTAAAATCAAACTGAAAAAAGCCTGGGGATATAGCTCAGTGGTAAAGCACTTTCACAGATTCGTGAGTTCAATCCCCACTACCCCTAGAAAGAAAAGAAAAGAAAAGAAAAGAAAAAAAGACCAGAGGTAATGACCACACCCAGCACCCAAAATAACTGCTTAGAGATTCTGACCAGGCAGAGAGGAACCCATGATAAAAGGAAGTTCTAATGTTTTCCCCCAAAGAAAAGGGGCTTATTTTGTAACAACGTATAGGGAAGTTTGAATAGAATGGTGCTCTTGATAATAATAGCTCATTTTAATTAAAAGTAATAAACGAAACCATAGACCATCTCATTTACCAGAGAGGACTAGCAGAGAAACAGCTAAGAAGACCTCTTATGGGGTCATAATAAAGAACCTCAAAAACTACCATTGACTATGGCTCTACATTTAATTAGATCAGACTACAGAGCAACTTGTGTACCAGAGCATTTTCATAAAACAATCGAGCAATTAGCCAATAACTGAATTTAACAGCAGAGTTTGAGACAGAAAACTTAACTGATAGATCAAGGAAGGGGAGTCACATAGAGTTCTGCTCAACCTGCTGCAATCCCGGGGTGACTGTGTTCACACCCAAGGTTGGGCCTTCTGAGGAGCACCACCAAGGGCTTCACATTGTAGGAGAAAATAGACTTCACTAAAGTGCTCTCTCTGAGTAACTGAACAAATGAGCAAATACTAAAGCAAGCTCCAGATATAAAGGAGGGGAATCAATATTCAGAAGTGCTACAATATATTGCCTAAACTCATCTTTAGCAGCAACAACAACAACAACAAAAATTGCAAGTCAGGCAAAGGAAGAGAAAAGTGGGACCCAGCCATGGGGGTGGGGAGAAAGGCAACAGGAACTTCCTGTGACAGAGCCCAGATGTTGGATTTAATAGGCAGACTTCAAAGCCACCATTATAGAGATGTTCAAAGAACTAAAGGAAATCATGCCTAAAGAAGTCAAGGAAGGTATGATGACAACATCTTCTCAGATAGGAAATATTAATAAAGAGGTAGAAGTTATAAAAAGAACTAAATGGAACACTTCAATAAAAGTGGAATAACTGAAATGAAAAATTTCCTGGAAGGGCTCAGCAGCTTTGAGCTGGTAAATTAGCAAACTTGAAGATAGCTGGATAGAGATTATGCGATACAAAGAACAGAGAGAAAGTTGAGTGAAGAAAAATGAACAGAGCCTCAGAAAAATGTGAGATATCTTAAAGTGCACCAAATACATATAATAGACATGCCAGAAAAAAAAAAAAAGCAGAGAGCAAGGAACAGAAAAGGTATTGGAAGAAATATCAGCTTAAAAACATGACAATGTGAATGACCTCACTTAGGAAGTGATGCTTTTGTGTGGCATATGATCTGCTCTGCTGTCTGTGGTGGTCTTGAGTTTACCACCACAACTACTACCAACACCACATTGCTCATCCTTTGTCTTCTTCAAAGGAGCATGCTCCAACCAGCTCGGTCTCCACACCGTTACGTAGACTTGCCTTTACTATTCTGGTCCATGCCTTTCCCCTAACATTTCCTATTTCAGGACAACCCTTCTAATTTCTTCTTTTCAGCACAAACCTATCATTTCTTCCAAGTCTGTGTATTTTTGTCTAATTGTTCATATGAGTTACACAATTTTTGGTAGGGTGTGTGTGTGTGTGTGTGTGTGTGTGTGTGTGCTTATGTGTATGTGAGTATGTGTTGCTGAAGATGAAGGCCAGGGTCTCACAAGCGCTAGTGATCTACTATTGAGCTACACTCCAGCAGCTACCATTTTCTTTAAATGTCCAAGTGGCTATTATGTTTCAGGTGTTACACTAGGCACTGACAAAAAACAAGACAGAGACCCTATAAGCCTACCCACATTAGCTTATATAAAGTAATCAAATAAGTAATATAATTTTAGATAGTAATTGGTACTATGTAGAATAGAAAGCACAGTTACAGAGATTACATGGAAGAGGAGAGCAATTTAAGATGATGTTCAGGGGGATTCTGCTGATATGTGAGCAGAAACTATCTGGCAGGAAGCCAGTGAAGAAAGACTTTCCAAGAAGGGAAAAGCAGCAGAGCAAAGGCCTTGAGGAAAGAATGTTCATGGTGGGTCTACAGAAAAGCAAAGGACAGTGTGACTGGAGAGTAGTAAACCAATAGGAAAGATGTGGGATATGGAGTTGGTTGGGTTGAAAGAGCCTCCATGATGTAGAGCCATGTTGATGTACCTGTCTCTCCCTAGGAGGTTAGTCTAAGGCCACTAGACACTGGCCACTTCATAAAATATTCAACCTACCTTATTCCCTACCCAGTCCCCATTTATCCAGTGAAGGAAGGGCAATTTATGAACTCAAGCCTTGGAACCACTATTCTTGAAACCAAGAACCTATACACCAAAGGTGGAATGCCAGATCCATTTGGGGAGACGCTTATCCATGGGCTAGAGGTCAACAATAACCTGGAGAGAATATGACCCCAGCATGCCAACAGAGAGAAGTATGTACTGTGATATTAGTTACTTCACACTTAATTTATGTAATTTCCTCTGTTTATACACCACCATTTAAACTGGACCACACCCTATGAGGGGTTGTATATGATTGCCCTTTTTTAAACAGGGATAAACTGAGAGATGAAGAGGTTAAGAAACTATACCAGTTTTTATCACATTGGTTTGGTTCCAAAGCCCAGGCTTTTAACCAGCCACTACTTCGATTACCTCCTTGGGAGCTCAGAAGTTAAACAGAAGGCCCACCAGGAAGAGAAAAGAAAAGAAGAAGAAAAAAAATAAATAAAAAGAACAGGAAGAAGGCCTCTTGACCTCAGCATGCTTTGACATCAGCAAATAGAATTGCCTCTGGTCAATTCATTTTTGATTAGCATAAGCCAGCAATCAAATAAGAATTGACTTGAGAGTGTAGGGACCACATCTTAAGAGTTTTTATTTTAAAAATTTTTAAAAAGCTCCTAAATTTTCTTCTTACAAATATATTGATTTATTTTAGTTTAGTAAAGACAAAAAAAAAAAAAAAAAGAAAAGGAACAAAGTAAAAATCATCTAGAGAACACTCATTTAGCTTAACTGCTACTGAGACTGCCTAAAATCTTGTAAGTCCTCAATGTAAATTCTCAGAAGGGTCCGATTGTTTTAGCTTGGATCGTGGGTGTCTTTCAATCCAGTCACCTGTAGCCAGGGAAAGTTGAGATCATACAGTGATATCATAGTTGCAGGAAGCCACTCCTTTGGGTTTTCAGATAAGGAGGTCATTAAGAACCCAGCTGGGTCTATTAAATCTAGTTTTGAAGACTCTACAAGTAAGTGGGGCGGGGGACCAATTCTGTTGCAATGGGACTAGAGACAACAATGAACTGGGGGCTGTTACAGTGATTTAGGCAAGAAGAGACAGGGTCCTGATCTACTTAAAGGCTGGGGACTATTAGCCTTTCATTACAATAAAAAAAGCATTTGAGATAATTAACTAATGATGATAAAAGGTTTATTTCAGCTCACAGTTGAGGCAGTTCCCAGTCCATGACTAATTGCCCTCTTTGTTTTGGGGCCTATGGTGAACAGCACATCAGGACACAAGCACATAGGAAAGCAAACCTGTTCACCTCATGGCCTGGAGCAAAAGAGCAAGAGAAAGGGGTCAACATCCTGAACTCCCCTTCAAGGGCACTCACCCAGTGATCTAAAGACCTCTCACTAGGCCCCACATCTTAAAGACTCCATCCCCTGACCCAATAGTAAAACTCTGGGAGCTAAGCCTTTAACACCTAGGTCTTTGGGGGACATTCAAGATCCAAACTATGACCGGGATTTCAAGAAAATGAAGAGCTAAAGTAAATTGACTTTGGTGATTGGTTCGATATGGGAGATGAGAGTGGGTTTCATTAAGAGGATAAGGACTGACTAACAAGATCATGATTTTGAGCTGCCTTGGCATGTTAGGGTAAAGGCATAGGCAGTTGTTATGTGTCTTTAAAGCCTGGCAGAGTGATCGTGGATAGAACAAGACAAAAGCTACAGCTACAATAACCAGGGAAAATGTGTCAAGCTAGAAGAAAAGTGAGGCCAGAATCCAGGCAGGACTGGATATATAAAGGAACAGGTAAATTACAAAAGAGTCACCCACAAAGGAGCCTGAGGAGTGACCAAAGAGGTGGAAGAACTACTGAGGAGTTAACAGGAAATGTGACCTAGATAGATCTCACAGCACAAGGCCTGGAAAGAGCATATGTGACCCAGAAACAATGTAGATTCAGTGGAGGACAGACTTCAGGAGGTAATGGGTGAGGCCTCTCAGGAAACCTGACCATTAAGGGAAGATGAGAGGGTAAGGGTAGAAGCTGGAATGAAAGAAATATGGAGGCAGGTGTGTGTGCATATGTGTGGGTGTGGGTGTGTGAGAAAGAGACAGAGACAGAGACAGTTAAGTGCATTTAGGAACCCCAGGAAAGAGTAAGACTCAAAGATGCAACCTGAGGACAAGAGAAAAGGATATATCCAGAGTGCTGAACAGAGAGAGCACAGCTTGCTTTACTGTTGTGTAACTGAAGGAGGCAGAAATGATTCTGGGTCCAGGTCAGTGTGGAGACAGAGCAGTAGCACATCACTGCTGGGAGGCCTCCATTCCCCATCACCAGAAAGACCATGTCATCTGCAGAGACAAAGTGGGGGGAGGTGAGTAGGACTTGAGGAGCATGTTCCTTTTGCCATATGGGCTATGGTCGTACAGGGGTATTCTCAGTTCATGTTGGAAATAACATTTTGGTGATGCAAATCTGGGCAGGGGTTTTCTCTGTATAGCTCAGTAGCCAGGGCAGAAGAGAAAAAAATCACATATTATATTGATATGTTTTGGGGGGTTGTTGAGTTTGGGGAGAAAATATGTCCAAGGAGTGCCGCAGTCTCTGGCTGGGCACAAGATCACGAGCCACCCAAACAGGAACAAACTTTATTTGAAAGAACCGCCAATAACACGTCCGCCCGGGAAGCTTCCCGATCCACCCACGCGGCGTACTCCCGGTTCCTTCCCGGAACTCTAGCGCAAGCGCCTCCCCGGAATTCCCTCCTACTGCACTTTCCCAACCAATGGGAACTCTCCAGGAGTCCCGCAGCAGGAGTCCGGTATCCATATGAATGTAATTTTTAACATAATCATATCATCTCAATGGCTAGCTGGCATCACCTTTCAATCAAAAATGCCATGCATCATATTAATTGGCTGTGGCTCCCAGCATCTCCCCCCTTCTGTTTAATTAAGTAACAAGTAATGTGGCTAGGGACCGTGCCTGTTAGGTTTGTCCAATTCAACATATGGTTCTTACCCGTCATTGGAAAACTGACCTTTAGGCGTCAGCCTCCTGTCTTAGGTTGATACCACTGCAATTGGATCATACCCGTCACTGACTACCGGTCCAGCATATAGCCATACTTGTGGATAGGCCTATGCACCAGTGGGGGGGTGAGGTTCTTTGCCTCACCTCTGTTGGCCCCCAGATTTGGCCTTGGTGCCAGTGGGGGGGTGAGGTTCTTTGCCTCACCTCTGTTGGCCCCCAGATTTGGCCTTGGTGCCAGTGGGGGGGTGAGGTTCTTTGCCTCACCTCTGTTGGCCCCCAAGATTAGACCATCACTAGTAGAAGGGAGGAGGATACAGAAATGCCACAACACCACATCAATTGACGACTCCTAGGGAAAATTGCATCACTGGTGACACATCAGCAAAAATACGCCAGCATTACCATAATTTGTTGTATCAACAGATAGATCACAGTGCATACAAGTGATACATAGTCCAGGCAAGTTTTGTAAGCAGTTCATAGTGGAGGAATCTATCAATATGTCCATTTCCTCCCAAGATCATTGATGTATCAGTTTATACAGTTTGTTGTGATAATTATCGAAGAAGTTGTAGTTTGGTTTCATCTTTGTCTTCACCGGCACTGGGATGAAAAATAGGAATTCTGACAATGATGTTAAAGAGAGAAAGAAAAAAAATGTAACATTTTAACAGGTACTAAGAAAACATTTTTTTTTTTTTTTGGAACAATTTACATTATCTTGAACAGAATTATTAAATATAATGAAAAGGAAAGATGAAAATAAACAAACAGATTTGTTAACCTGCTTATTTGTACACATATTAAAATAATTTTTAACAGCTGTTTACCCAATTTAAATTAAACCATTAAAATTACGTGAATAATAAAAAGTACTTGGATCCATATTTTTTATGAGCACTCCTCATATATGATCTATGGACATACGCACATATAGACACATAACACAAAACAGAAGTGTGCACATATAACATACAACACATAAGACAATAGTAAAGGCCTTGTAGTTTCACCTAGGTGAAATCTCCATTGCAATGTTAAAAACTCCACAGTTAAAAAATAAAACTGATCAGAAAAACATCAACCTAGGTCTGTATGAGCTCAAAAATAAAATAGAACCTTATGATATGGAAAAATGCAATAATAAAATAGATATTGAAAAAGGCATTCTGGTTAATCACTGTCGCAGATGTAAGAATGGCCAAGCTGGAGTTCTGGATATCAGCTGTTATGGATTTGAGTCAAATTATCTTCTTTTTGATCTGTAGAAATCGTTTTAGTTAGTCTTTCTGGAATCCAGATCGGTTGCTGTTCTCCCTGTGGAAACACACAGACAGAGCCCCGACTCCAGACAATCACTGGATCAGGACCTTTCCATTGTCCTGTTAGAATATCTTTCCAAAGAACTTTAGGCTTATGCACATTTTTTGGATACATATGCCTTTCCGCAGCACGAAGTCCTGATGAATCCAAATTTAAAAAGTTTAGAGTAAAGAGGGTTATTTTAAGTTTATCTTTGGGGGATATATACCCCTTTCCAATTCCCTCCTTTTGTTTTAATAAGTACATTTTAATAGTTTGATGAGCTCTTTCAACTATGCCTTGTCCCTGTGGATTGTATGGAATTCCTGTTATGTGAGTAATGCCAAATGATGAGCAGAATTGTTTAAAAGGGGTAGAAGCATAACCGGGACCGTTATCTGTTTTTAACTGTTTTGGAACGCCCACAGTGGCAAAATTTTGTAAGCAATGAGCTATAACATCTTTAGTTTTTTCTCCGGCATGAAGGGAGCCCATCAAAAATCCAGAAGAAGTATCAACTGTAACATGCAAATATTTTAATTTTCCAAATTCTGGCAAGTGTGTGACGTCCATCTGCCAAATATGGTTAGGTATCAGTCCTCTAGGATTGACTCCAAGATTAACTTGTGGTAAAAATGTCACACAATTTTGACATTGTTTTATTATATGTCTGGCTTGTTCTTTAGTTATTTTAAAACGTTTTTGTAAAGTATTAGCATTGACATGAAACCTTTTATGAAAATTTATAGCTTCTTCTATTGTGGAGAAAATATGTATGTCATGTGTAGATTTATCTGCTAATTCATTGCCCAAACTAAGGGCTCCAGGCAATCCTGTATGTGCCCTGATATGTCCTATAAAGAATGGATCTTTTCTGTCCCAGATTAGACTTTGTATAGTGGAAAACAAAGAGAAAACAGTAGAAGAAGGGGAAATCCTACCTGCATCTTCAAGGGATACTATAGCATTAACTACATATTGACTATCAGAAAATAAATTAAATACGGAATCTTTAAACATCATAAAAGCTTGTAATACTGCATTAAGCTCTACCTTTTGAGCTGATTGTTTGGGTACTAAAAATGTAAAAGTTTGATCAGGGGTAACTACTGCTGCTGTACCATTATTTGACCCATCAGTGAATATATTTGGAGCATTCATGATAGGGGTCTTTCTTGTCATTTTTGGAAAAACTACAGGATGCTTAGACCAAAAAGACAACAAAGGATTAGATGGCAAGTGATTATCAAATGAAACATTAGATTTACACATGATTATTGCCCAAGTATTTAACTCATTGGCTAACTCATCAATTTGATCCATAGTATATGGAGTAATAATTTTATTGGGAGAAATCCCAAACACTCCCTTTGCTGCTTTTATTCCTTTGAGTATTAACTGTCCTACAGCCTCAGGATATCTAGTAAGAATAGTATTAGGAGAATAAGATAAATGTATCCACAATAATGGACCTTCTTGCCAAAATACTCCTGTAGGAATATTTTTTGTTGGTAGTACAATAAATAATAAAGGCAAACTTATATCAATTCTATCCAAGTGCATATTTTCCATATATGTTTCAATGATTTTTAATGCCTTTCTTGCTTCAGGCGTTAACATGCGGGGTGAATTTGGATCTGATGGACCTTTTAGGATATCAAATAAAGGTCCTAGCTCTCCTGTTGGTATGCCTAGATAAGGCCTTATCCAATTTATGTCTCCCAATAACTTTTGAAAGTCATTAAGTGATTTGAGTTGATCTACTCGTATTTGAATTTTTGGTGGACGGACCATGGTTGAGGATAACAGAACTCCTAGATAATTAATTGGAAGATTTAATTGTACTTTATCTATTGCTATCTCTAGATTATAACCTTTTAATAAATTTGTAAGTGTGGCATAACATTCTAGCAGTGTGTTTTTATCTTTATGTGCCAATAACATATCATCCATATAGTGAAATATTTGTAGTTCAGGATTTTGATTTCTAAGTGGTTGGATTGCTTTGTTAACATAAATTTGACACATAGTTGGACTATTAGCCATCCCCTGAGGGAGTACTTTCCATTCATATCTCTGATCAGGACCTTCATGATTTAGTGCAGGGATAGTAAATGCAAAATGTGGACTATCCTCAGGATGAATAGGAATTGAAAAAAAACAATCTTTAATATCTATAGCTAAAACATACCAGGTTTTTGGTAAAGCAGACAATTGGGGAATCCCTGATTGAGCAGGTCCCATAATAACCATCTCATTATTAATGGCTCTTAAATCTTGTAATAATCTCCATTTACCAGATTTCTTTTTAATAACAAAAATGGGAGTATTATGGGGAGATATGGAAGGTTGTATATGTCCTTTCGCTAATTGTTGTTTAACCAGATCATGGGCTACTTGTATCTTTTCTTTAGTCAGGGGCCACTGAGGAACCCACACTGGTCTTTCTGATTTCCAAGTAATTTTTATTGTCTCAGTGGCCCTTTCTGAAAATCCAACCCATGTCTGTCTGTTCCTTGATCTATTTGAATTGGTGCTGCTATATTTTGTCCTTGTTTTCCTAATCTTTTTTCTTTTTTAAAACCTTGTTTAGCCCTAGTAGTGGGCGCATTAGAATTGATGTTATTTGTTAACGTTAAACCTAATTGATCTAGGACATCTCGTCCCCATAAATTTATAGGAAGATGATCCAATACATATGGCTGTATAGTTCCCTCACATCCTTCAGGATCCTTCCAATCTAATACCATTGCACTTCTATGGGGATTAGTAGCCACTCCTAGGCCTCGAAGCGTTTGAGTGGCTTGTTGTAATGGCCAATGTTTTGGCCATTCCTGACTAGATATGATGCTAAGGTCTGCACCTGTGTCCAGTAGCCCATTAAAGTCGTATCCTTGAATATTTAGTTTTAGCATGGGGCGAGAATCTAAATTTAAAGACAGCATAGCCCAATCTACACCTGTGGAGCCCAATCCCCTGGTACCTCTTTCTACAGTACGACTGGAAAATTTATCATGTAGGCTGGGTATTATTAGTAACTGTGCTATTCTATCCCCTGGTGAGATAACTGATATGCCTCTTGGAGAACTAGCTATAATTTTTATTTCACCTTCATAATCGGGATCAATTACCCCGGGACTTATCATAAGTCCTTTTAGTGTGGAAGAACTGCGTCCCAATAATAAGCCTACCGTTCCTTGGGGAAGAGGTCCTTTTACTCCTGTGGGAATGATTTGAATTCCCATCTCTGGAGTTAGTACTGCTCTTGCGGAGGCGCAGATGTCCAGCCCTGCGCTCCCTCTAGTTTGTCTGATGAGGGATTTAATGGATAATGTGTCCTGGGCACTACCTTGATGGTGCTGCTGGGTTCCTCCATTGCCCCGTATATTTGTGGTTTTGGGCCCCGGAGCATTGGGCCCTCCAGTCCGTTTTTTGGCAATGGAGCCTGATGCCTTTCTCCACGATATCGTGGGTAAACACTTGATCCTTGTCCGTTTTTTGATAACGGAGTGCCCTCTATGGTGGTTTGAGAACGGCATTCATTAGCCCAATGTCTCCCTCTACGGCATCGTGGGCAAATACCTGGTATTCTATTCCTTTGATACCTAGCTTTGTTAAACCCTCCTCCTATGGGGCAATTCCTTTTAAAATGTCCTGTCTGATCACAATTGTAGCATGTTTTTGGCCTGGCATCTAAAGCCTGTTGTACTGCTGCTAAGACTTGTCCTTGTTCATTAATGTCTCTACATAATTTAATATATGTGTTTAAATCTTCATGTTTCCATGGTCTAATGACCTCTCTGCAGCAACGATTTGCTTGGTCATAAGCCAGTTGTTTTATAAATGGCATTGCCTGTTCTACATCTCCAAATATTCTAGAAGCGGTCTGAATAAGCCTATCTACAAATTCAGCGTAAGGTTCGTTAGTTCCTTGTATTACCTTAGATAACTGTCCTTGTAAATCTCCATGCCCCTGTAAAGTTTTCCATGCCCTAACTGCATCTGCAGCAATTTGTGCGTATACACCAGGATCATATTCAATTTGTTGCCGTTGACCCTCATAAGGTCCCTTTCCTAACAACATCTCCAGATTTCTTTGAGGGTAACCGGCTGCTGTATTTCGCCTAGCTGTCTCCATGCAGAATTCCTCATTGGCAACCTTCCATAACAAATATTGTCCTCCATTTAGCACAGATCGACACATGTTAGCCCAATCTGCTGGTGTCATGTCTAAGTTGGTAATAGATTCGACCATGCTTATGGTGAAGGGTGCTTGCGGGCCATAGGTTGTTACAGCCTCCTTTAATTGCTTTACTGTTTTGAAATCTAAAGCACGGTGGATTCGTTGCCCTCCTGCCTGCTCAAGTACAGGGCATGCTAGTCTTTGGGATCTTGCCTTAGGATTTTGTGTATCAACTACGGGAGTTGAGGGCCGCTCAGCTGTTACGCCCTCTGGTGATAGAACGGAGTTAGTAGCAGCCTCCTGTTGTAACTCCCCAACTGATGGTCGTTTTTCCTCTAAGCTTTCTTTCTTCAAATTTTCCTCTGTCTGACTAGCTGGAGAGACCTTCTCTTTTGCTTGACCTGACATGTTTTCTACCACAGTTTGGACCTCTAACAATTTACTTAACAGTTTTTCGGTTTGTTTTTTACTAGTTTCTAATCTACTATAAAGGTAACGCAACCCAGTAAGGTAGCATAAAACAAAGCCAAAACAGAATGAAACAAAAACGGAGCAAAGAATAGTTGTATCAATTTTCTCTTTCTCCGGGCCAAACAACTTCAAGCCTTGAGCCAACCATTTTTCCCAGTTTGCCTGAGAAAATTCTAGGGATAGGCAGCTTGAAACAAAAACAAAATAAATCAAAAGAAGAACACATTGTTTTTTGAAATGGTTACCCATTCTGTCGCCTTCCCTCAGGGGCGAGCAATTTTACTCACCTCCAAGCTTCAGGCGCTCCCCGTACAGGGCCACCAGTTGCCGCAGTCTCTGGCTGGGCACAAGATCACGAGCCACCCAAACAGGAACAAACTTTATTTGAAAGAACCGCCAATAACACGTCCGCCCGGGAAGCTTCCCGATCCACCCACGCGGCGTACTCCCGGTTCCTTCCCGGAACTCTAGCGCAAGCGCCTCCCCGGAATTCCCTCCTACTGCACTTTCCCAACCAATGGGAACTCTCCAGGAGTCCCGCAGCAGGAGTCCGGTATCCATATGAATGTAATTTTTAACATAATCATATCATCTCAATGGCTAGCTGGCATCACCTTTCAATCAAAAATGCCATGCATCATATTAATTGGCTGTGGCTCCCAGCAAAGGAGAAAGAGGAAGAAGGTAGGAAAGCGCTAATAGATGTGGAGAAAATAGAGTAGGAAATGGGAGAGGAGATATAAAGGATAGCACTTACGTGATGAAAGAAATCTAGAGAGTACTAGCCTTTTTTCTGGTATAATAACAAAATACCAGCGGCTAGATTCTTTATAAAGAAAAGATGCTTATTTAGATCACAGTTAGAGAGAATCAGGCTCATGACACTGACCTCAGTTTGCCTCTGGTGAGGACCTCAGGACAGAAGTCATCACGAAAAGAAAGGGTGCAAGCAAGAAGGAGAGACCATCTGATGAAACAGAGGCCTCACAGAACTATTTCTAAATCCTTTCAAGGGCACACCCTCAATGACCTAATGTCACCAGCTAGGCCCCACCTCTTAAAGGGGCTATCACCTCTCAACATTGCTGTACTAGGGACCCAACTTCCAATTCAAGAATCCTTGGGGAACACAAACCATATCCAAACCACAGCACAGAGTTCCATCTCCCAGGTACACTTACAACACTGCAGCCCATGAAACCTTGACTGGCTTTGTATTTTAGTGTTGTTATTCTTTATGTTAGGCTCAGTCTCAGATAACTAAGAGCTCTCCAGCTCACGTGGATAATAACTAAATAATAAACTCATCATAAAACAAAATTGCAATAAATTTAGAGTATTTACTAATTGATTGGCTTTTACTCACGAGTCTAGCCACAGGCAGCTTCAGAACCAGAAGTTCAAAGAATTTCAGTGGTACAACATGATTCAACCACATGAAGTATAGAGACAGCCACATTGGTTCCAGCTCTATGTTTTTCTTTGAATCAGCTGGTTGCCAGTGACTGACTGATGTTCAGCTGCTATGACCAAGAATCAGCCACTTATCACAAGAGCACACTTCTAAGTTACCCTTCCAGTTAGTCTATGTACCGAGCCAGGTTGCACTTGGCCACATAAGGACTTAAGTACTAAAGCATCCTCAGGGTTATGCTGAATTTAACAATCAAATAATAAACATTTCTGAGCTCTTCAGGATATTTGTGCCAGGGGCTTCTCTTGTTTTATATCATTTAATTCCCAAGACAATCTTGTTTTTATGTTTGGTATTACCTGTACTTACAAAGGATATTTGGCATAGAGATAGCATATGAGATTAGCTGTTTTATAAATAGCCCCTTCCCCAAAATCAACTTCAAAGGAGATGTTTGCTTCATCTTTTGAATATTCAATCAGAGTTCCTAACCTAATCATGTGTCTCAACCCAAAGTCATCAAGAAAATAAACAAAGAATATTGGTTTTAATTTCTATGAGATGGAGAAACTGGAAAGAGAAGTAGCCCTAAGGCTCATGAGCCAGGCAGAGTGATGGCAGGAGAAGGGATAGCATGGTCTCAGGACACTGAGAATCCCCCTCAACCTGCAGAATCCTGACTGAGGTGTATCTGGCAAGAAAACCCCAGAGTGGCCGAATCCTGAACCCTTTGATCAGGCTTTTCTGAAAACTGTCCCTCCCTCTGTCTGCCCGACATGTGGAAGATTGAAAAATCCTATTAAAAGCCTTTCGAAAAAGCTCCATGCCATTGAGCATCTGTTTCTGGTGTGTGAGAGATTACACACCAGTGATGTTGGCCAGGGGGACCCAGCCAGCTCCAGGCTCCAAGGGGAGACAAGACTTCAAAAGGGAGACGCTCAATTAAGGAAACAGCCTTTTCTGGTTGTGGCTCTGAATCTCATTTCCAGCCCAGGCTCCTCTGGTTGATGATAAGGAGCCCTGGATAAGAGCCTGCTTGTCGCCTGAATGGCTTTCTTCCTGAGGGAGGAGGGGGGAAAAATGAAAGAAAAAGATTAGCACAAGCATCAGCTGCTGATTTAGCTTCCCTTATGAAAAAATAAATAAATAAATAAATAAACAAACAACAAAGAGCCTTTTGCCATCTGAGGTGGTTCTGATTTCTCCTCTTGCACTGCCCCACTCAGGTTGTATTTTATTTGTTAAGGTGGACCCTCTTCATTGTGGGGCATTGTGTACTTTTCCTATAGAAGGCACTTAATGGATTAAATCTGCAGAGTCAATGGCAACCAGACATCTATTAGAGAGGTCTATTTACATGCAGTCGCTCCTACAGTTTTTCAAAAGCACAGAATCAAAAGGAAAGAAAAAAAAAATGCTGGAAAATACAATCATTGGAGCCCCATTTCCCTCCTGGCTCCACCTCCTTCCTCATCCTCCATCTGCTGAGGGGGAGGGGAGGCGCTGAGTCACCTGTGGAAGGATTTCCCCAGCCTCCCAGGACTGGGTGTGGCTTCCAGGGTGAAAAGGACAATCAGTGACAAGGAAGCACACTGGCTTCTGGCTCTTGCAGTGTGTTCCTTTAGCCAAGGGTCTTTCCCTTGTGGGATCACGGAAATAGCCTTGAACAATTTAACTTAGAAATCCTTTCTTAAATTTTTTAAATTAACTTTTTTTTTTTTTTTTGCGGTGGGAGGTACAGGAGATTGAACTCAGGGGCACTTGACCACTGAGTCATATCCCCAACCCTATTTGTATTTTATCTAGAGACAGAGTCTCACTGAGTTGCTTAGCACCTCGCTTTTGCTGAGACTGGCTTTGAACTCACTACCCTCCTGCCTCAGCCTCCCAAGCCACTGGGATTACAGGTGTTCACCAAAGTTCCCAGTTTAAAATTATTTTAAAAAAAGCAAGATAGCCCTAATTGAAACTTGAGATTTCAACTCTGCACTTCAAATTAATAGAGTCCTAGACCAGATAGTAACTGATAGAGTACTTCAGGAACTTGCATCTCCTACTCCAGGGAGGGTTTGCACCAGCTATCTTTCCATGGAAGGACTATGTTATTATTTGTAATGGTTTTAGAAACTACACATTAAAGACCCCATTTTTGTTTTTAGTGTGGTCCATGATCTTTGCTTGATCAGCACTATTGTTAACAGGGCACCTTTTACGCACTAGTGGAGAAAGCTAGTGGCGAATACCAGATTGATATCATTTCCTGGATACAGAACTAGGATATTTGCCTGATATATAGAAAGCACACAGGTGAGAGGAAATGTGGAATCAAGATTCTCATCTCAAATCACTTTTTAAAGGACAGTTCAAGTTATTATAGAATGTAAAATTTTTTTTGTTAAGTTTTGTTGTCAGCCTAAAGCAAAATGAAAATCAACTCAATAATATTTATTGACTATGCTAGATGTTTTTGGGAATGCTAAGATAAATTGAACATAAATAAATGTCAAATCCTATATTTAGGTTTAATCAATTGTGTAACTCAGAATACATGATTCACGGATGAATTAATTAGGCATTCATGTGAAAAAGCCTTGAACTAATACTGAAACAGGAAAATAGCTCACTAGGCTGCACCTTTGGAATACAACATGGAAGTAAAAGGAGGTCTTGCTTCAGAAACTCTGCTCTGAAAGCACCATATCTGGAGTATTACCTTCATTCTGGACATTATACTGGACAGTCCACTGTATCACATTTTTAAGTGGGCTTTGACAAAACAGAATCCATGTAAAACAAGGCACATGTGTGATTAAGGGTCTTGGAAAACATCCTATATGAGGTATAGTTGAGGAAACAGAAACTCTTTAACCTTCAGAATATCATACTCAGGAGAGACCTAGAATCCCAGAATCACACAGCTTTGTAGGAATCCCAACATAAACATAAACTGAGATATTTGGTAGATGTATGCATGTGAGAATTTTGTGTTTTCCTACATGGCTCACCTGGGTGAAGTCTTTTGCATTCACCTAATGTCTCTCACAGGTGAAACTGCTTGTAGCAAAAGTGAAATTTGTGCAATGCCCAAAGTATTCACTGATGTGTTCACCATGTTGAAACAAATTCACAATTGCAAACAAACTGTTGTGTCAGAACTGACTACATTGAGCTTGAGATGCCCTTTGTTGTGTAAGTGAATTTAGAGGCATTTTTCTAGAATACAAGGAAGAGAATCAAAGCTGGAGATACAAACCAAGAAGCCATCAGTTTATATACATATATTTAAATTCATGGAATCATTCCAGGATTGAGTATAAAGTATAGATACCTCAGACTATGCCGTCCCAACATGTAGGGGTCAGAGAGGTAAGAAGCCATTAACAAAGGAACCTAAGAAATATCAACCTTTGATATGACAGTAAAACTAAAGATCGTTCTAGAAACAAAGCAGGAGAAAGGCAGTAACAGCTTTGTTAAATGATGCTGATAAACAAGATGAGAACAGGAATTAATAGTCATGCAGAAGTCACTGGTCGCCTTGAAAATAAAAGTTTGGGTGGAATATAGGAGCAAAAGCTTAATTGCAGAAGGTTTAAGAAAGAAATTGGAGGCAACGAATACAGATAACTTCATCAAGAGGAGTGGAAACTTGGGAAATTGCTGTTATGAGGTATGGCATCAAAAGAGATTTTTTTCCTCAAGATGGGAAAAAGTCCAGTAGTCTTGAATGCTGATGGAAATGGTAAGGGTAAAGGGGAAAACTGATGATATCCCAGGGAAAGATAATGATGGAAGGCAAGCCATCTTTCTGTGTGTGAGAAAATAGATGGGATTCAGGGGCAAGTGGGCCCTTGGCTACAGACAGGGGTGTGAATGGTTGATTGATTCATAGTGACGGGGGGGGGGGGATAGAAAAGAGAGGCACAGGTATGCATAGGTAAGTACAAAGGGTACTCTTTTTTTTTTTTTAATCTTAACTCCTACCAGTTGAGTTATGCATTTACCAAGAATCAATTGCATTTGTTCCTAAACCTGTTTATAGTTTTTATATTTACAATAATTGTATGCCATTATGTGTGTTATATAAATTGATGATGTATGAGTGCATAAAGAGAGCTGTGCCTATAAAAACCAAGTCAAATACTTTGGAAAGGCTTGATAAAAGCAAAGTATTACACAGACTTAAGTTGCATTCAATTTAAGTATAGGCAAGAATACTTTAAAAGATTAAAAAAAAATCATGATAATTTAGATTTAAAAGCATCTGCAAATTCTCCCTCTGCTATAAAGAAACCAAACCGAGAAAATATAGATGATACACTATAAACACACTCAGAAGTCTAATCAGAGAGAACTTGGCCCTTCCTAAAAAGAACTTGGCCCTTCCTCTATATGCTAAAGTGCTTTTAGTTAAAATAAAAGGCTTAGGATGTACAATATGATTTTTATGATTTTATGCTTTAATTAACTTTTCAGTTTACCTACCAATTTCCAATCCTGATCCCATAGGATAAATATGATTCCACAGCTATGTTTAATAATCCTGTGTTTCAAATTCACTAGGAGGGAAAGGTGGACATTGGAAGGTTTATTAATTAAATGTCACATGAGGGTACATGTTGGATGGGAAGGAGAGACTTGGGTCAAGATGAGCCAGAAGTCCAGCTTACATGGGTAATGAGGGGGTCCTTGACATCCTTGTAGATCAAAACAGGAAAGAGAACAGTTTGAAGGAGTGTAGTTGGAGCAGGAGGACAAGTATTTCCAGCGATGGTAGGTAGTCACAGGAGGTGGAACAGGACAAAGAACAGTCCAGAGTTAGGATTCTTGAGTCAAGCAAACAGAAAGCAGCAGGGGAGGTGACCACTGATCCCAGGGGAGACACATTTTGCTGTCAGCTCCATTTTTGTGCTGCTAACAGGGCTTGGATAACTTTGGGCCTCAAGCTGCTATCCAGAGGCAGGATAAAAAGCCTCAAGGTAAATTTTGACCCAGTTCCAGGAAGAGTAGAGATGCTGAGGTTAATTCACATTGTGAACGATTTTGACATTAGTTTTTAGTGTGTGGGCTAGTCTTGTTGAACAAAATTATTTGAAGTAGGAAAGCAAAATATTCTCTATTTTCAAAAAATCATTCCAGGCATGATTCATGACAGAAATTTTTCTGTACTTAAAAACAAGCCCATATATATTAAATGCCAGCAGGCCTAGGAAAGAATTTTAATTTCTCTTCAAATACCACATCCCAAAAGCAAATATTGCATATCCACCTTGCACTTAATTGTTGTCTCCTAAATCAAATACTATCATAGGCTTTGGATCCTCATTGCTTTTTACTAAAAGTCAAAGGCCTACTTTGTGTATTTTGAGAATTTTTTTTTTTTATTTTTGAGAATTATACCCTAAAGCTTGATTGAGCACTTATACAACAAAAGTCCAACTTGAATGTTTTCTATATTCAAAATTAACTCTCCAGAGTTTTATGAGTTTTATTTGCTTAGACAATTTGACTACTACTTAGGTGTAATTATACTTGGCAATCAACCATTATTTTTCTGAAGACATCCACTTGCTATGTTTCAGAATTAAATAGAAACTGTGTAATCTGAATTTCTTCTATTTCAATAAGTAATTTAGCAATTGCATATGCTCCATTTACTTGAACAGATGCAACCTGCTGAAACTCTCATGTTATTAACACCTATTTAGCACCCTGAATGATATTTGTTTAAGGTTCTATGAAAATTTCTTCATCTGCAGAAGAAAGTGATTGTAACACATATACAGAAGATCTGGAGGTGTTATAGTCTAACTCTTTCCAATGTGTTTGAATTTGTATCTCAATGGAAAGTTGACCACGTAGTTCTGCAGAGAATGAACAAGTTCAACTCAAGGAAGCTTCTCAATGATCTTAAATTTTCAGTTAAACCTTTCCAAAGCAGTTACGTTGTGATCTCTCATTCATTTGTTGGTTTTCTTCCTTCAAATCAAACATATCTGAAGGTTTTATGTGGAAGATGTAAAGATGAGATAGAAAATGACTGCAAATTGGTGCGGCCAATTTGGAAAGCAGTATGGAGATTCCTGGGAAAGCTGGGAATGGAACCACCATTTGACCCAGCTATTGCCCTTCTCGGACTATTCCCGGAAGACCTTAAAAGAGCGCACTACAGGGATACTGCCACATCGATGTTCATAGCAGCACAATGCACAATAGCTAGACTGTGGAAACAACCCAGATAGATGCTCCTCAGTAGATGAATGGATAAAAAAAAATGTGGCATTTATACACAATGGAGTATTACGAAGCACTAAAAAATGACAAAAATCACGGAATTTGCAGGGAAATAGATGGCATTAGAGCAGATTATGCTAAGTGAAGCTAGCCAATCCCTAAAAGACAAATGCCAAATGTCTTCTTTGATATAATGAGAGTAACTAAGAACAGAGCCGGGAGGAAGAGCAGGAGGAAAAGATTAACATTAAACAGAGACATGAGGTGGGAGGGAAAGGCACAGAAAAGAAATTGCATGGAAATGGAAGGAGACCCTCATTGTTATACAAAATTACATATAAGAGGCTATGAGGGGAATGGGAAAAAAACAAGGAGAGAAATGAATTACAGTAGATGGGGTAGAGAGAGAAGATGGGAGGGGAGGGGAGGGGGGATAGTAGAGGATAGGAAAGGTAGCAGAATACAACAGTTACTAATATGGCATTATGTAAAAATGTGGATGTGTAACCGATGTGATTCTGCAATCTGTATTTGGGGTAAAAATGGGAGTTCATAACCCACTTGAATATAATGTATGAAATATGATATGTCAAGAGCTTTGTAATGTTTTGAACAACCAATAAAAAAAAAAGAAAATGCTCATGTGGAAACTGAGAACAAGAGTTCAATGACATTATTAACAAGTAGCAAAAAGGCGGGTCATTTCTAGTTGCTATTTGAGAGTTGTTGGACAACGAGTGTTGCAAATTTAAAGGAGGAAGGAGTCCTCATAAGTTAATGTGCATTACATCACCCAGAGAAAGTATGGAATTGAGCAGGGTCCTGGGGGCACACTAGAATCAAGAAGGTAAGGTGCATAGGATGAATGAAAGAAAGAGGAAGAACAAGAACAGGGATGGAAATGACCATGTTATTTGGGGAACATTGACTAGTCCAGTCTGTCTGAACACACAGAGCTTGAAAAAGGGAGTTGTTAGTGATTAATTTGTCCTGTGTTTGGTAGGTACTTAATATATTTTTGTTGAATTTAATTGGAGGCACATTGGAGGACAATCCCTAATGCCAGCTTTCAAGTAACAGAAAGTCTTGGAAGCCTCTTAACAAGGGCCTGGTGGGATGGAATTACACCAGAAATTCCTATTGTAGTTGAGGAATCATAACAAGGGCCTGAATTGTGCCAGTCAGTGCATTGGCCACAGATATTGATCTAGGACAGTAGAAATTTGTGTAAAATTTATCCAAGCAAAGTAAATCCCTAGATGCCTGGGAGAAAAATAGTCCTCCATTGTGATAGCTTACTGGGCCATGAAGTTTTAGGGTGAAGCTTCCAGGAAAACTCCCTAAAAGTCAAACTCAACAAGTATGTGTCATTTTTTTTCTCTTTCTGGAAAAATGGAAAGGCTGACTTGAGCCATGAAAGAAGGGCCAAGAGACTTACTAAGATCTTGGCCTCGATGACATTGATCTACCCAGTCAATGCCAGCAAGTATCTAGCCACTTTTTACTTACGACGTGCGAAACACTAATGCCTGTCTTGTTTTAATCCTGTTTTTTTGGATTTTCTGTTATGAACAGCCAACACAACTGGTGCTCACCTCTCTACCTTCATTTTTCAACCCCTTTCCCCAATCCTTTACCTTGTCTCCCTTGCACTTTCTGCTCCAGCAATAGCAAACTACCTTCCACTCAACAAGCCAAGTCTTCTCACCCATTGGCCTTTTGTAGACTCTTTACTTTCTCCCTCAAACTCTTCTCCCTATTAATTGCTATTCAGCCTTCAGGTGTCACCATAGGTGGCGCTTCTTTCCTGGAGAGGTCATTTTCCCTGACCCCCTCCCAAGAGCACTATTCCTCCTCCATCCGGATAGAAAGCCTTCCTATGTATTCCAAAGCACATATCACTCTCCTTTAGGAAAGGAATACATCAAACAGCTCTTCTGAGAATGCCAGGCCTTAAGTAAGCTCAGCATATGGAAAAAGAGCCGTGAGATAGCCAGGTATACGCGCCCAGGTTAGCTATCTAGCTTCACTTTCCCAGAGAGCTTCATGGCCTGACAATCTGCCTGACAGTCTGCCAGAGATCATCGGAAGTGTTGGATTCCATGGCTCCCAAGAGAAAATCTTTTATCTAATAGAGTTGAAAATGGAAAATGAAGCAACTTCATTCTCTTTTACTGCATTGATCTGATAGTCCATTCAAAACCTGGGCCAGACTTGGCCTGTCCTTTTTTTCTGGTAATTTAATTCCTATCTTTCTTTATCATGCTGTGATGTAAAAGAGCCAGCAGAATCTGCCCTCAGGCTTATACTGATTCCAACTTTTATAGCAGTTTATTTTTCATTAAAAAAAAAAAAAAACAGCAATTGTGGGTGGCTTTTTTTTTTTTTTTTTTTTTTTCTCTTTCTTCAAGAAAGTGGTCAACCCTCTTCTCATGATCCCCTGTCAATTTGTAGCAGGCTGAAACAGAAGGGGCGCAGAAGCAGGTCTGCTTTGTCTGGGAAAGTGTTTCTCCCCTCTCTATCTCCCTCCCCGGAATAGATTCCTGTCCTACATGTGGATAGAAAAAGAAGAGAGAGAAATCAGGTGAGGGTGAGAGATAGAGTTGAGGTCTGAGAGCCACCTGTACAAACTCTTTCCAGAAGCTCTGAGGGAAAGTGGCTGCATGGTGCATCTGGGGGAAGGAGTCACATGTTTCTGAGCTAGCATCCCTGTTCCCCAAGGATGTCACAGAAATAGTAGAAAGCCACCAGGCTTTCAGGAGATACACAGATGAGAACACAGGACCTCAACTATGGCAATGTTTGTGGACATGCAGAAGCTGTGCCCCTGCTCTCCCACCTTTCCTGAGGTTTTGGAACTTCAGAGTATTCAAATAGCCTGACACCTACTCTGGTAGGTACAGGGAGATGCCTAGGTTGCCAGGACGATTGCAAACAGCCTTGTTGGTAGTGACCTGCACCCCAAGTCTTGCACTTAGAGGAAGAGGCTTTGTGTAGTTTTCTTACCCAAGGCATGCTGTGATCCTACTACCTAGAAGAGATGCTTTTTGAAAATTATATGCTAGCAGAGGCCTGAAAGTTAATTACTCCCACCAACTCAGAGTCAGAAATTAATGGAATTTATAGGCAAGTTTTGTTTTTCCATCCAAAATTGTGTATGAGATCCAGATCTATTATATAATCTTTGTCAGATCTACATGATGAATTGTTGAGAAAATCAATGAGACAATACACATGAAGAAAGTGTTTGAAAACTTACAATATGCCATACATTTAAGTCATTATAAATAACTTTAAGCTTTGGGGCCAGAAAACTTCTTTTTGTGCATGATTCACATTACCAATATAAAATATGAAATTTCTCTTGGTTGCACTTTAACTGGGAATCAAGAAGAGATAAGACCACAAAATTACACATGCACTTTATTTATGCCATTACAATTGGCTTATGAGATTGCCATTCTAGACCCTTAGATCATGTATTTGTTCAGGAAAGACTATACATATTCCATGTACTATTAAATAAACATTAATGTTTGTGACATTAAAGTTTTTAAAAAAAATCATCTCTAACAAGTTGTTTTCAAAGGACTCAGAAAAGCCAGCTTTCACAATATCAAAATAATTTCCTCTGTTGGAACACTAGAACAAGTTTAAAATGATAATACTGTATGCTCTTAAAAACAAGCTACATTGTCACAATAAGTTGAACCATATCCATAGAACTGCATCTAGAGATTCTATTTTTGGAACTGAAACCAATAAAACTTCTATTTTGGCTTCATAAAGTTCTTTCTCTCTTTCCCGTTCCTGCCTCATTTTATTTTTAATGCTATAACCAAGTTACTTAATAAAATTTTCTGAGACATGTGATTTCATTTAGAAAAGAGTTCTGTAGTATCTTTTTTGGCATCAATGTCAAGTGAGCTCACTCTCCCCTTATTCTTTTGTTTAAAGATAATGCAAACTGGTAAGAGGAAACATTAGCGGGGGTGGGGGAAATTGTTGGATCCTTCAGGACAGCCTGTGACAGGAAGTCCCAATGGAGCAGCCCCCAGTTACAGGAAGTGAAGCGCCTCTCTTCCCAGAGCCTTCTGCAGCTGTGTGGATCCAGGGGGCCACATTCTTGGAACGACCTCCACTTAATTACTCTGACCAACAAGGCCCCACACTTTGTCCTCAATGTTGCAAGAGTATTTTCTGATTTTAAGTTTTGACCTCTCACCAATTAGAGGCCAGCAGTGGCTATGGGCTCCACCTCCTGAGGAATCTTGAAGTTTTCTCTCCTGGAGTAAACTGTCCCTTGAGACTGTTCCCAGGCACAGAGTGGGAGAGCTGGGTGAAACCAAACAGCCTCCAAGAAAGAATATCAAGCTGAAAGCCTGCCAAGTTTTGCACATTCTTGCCGTCCACCATGTTCCCTTAGTAAAACTTTAATATCTCAAGGGATTCCAACCAGGTTTGATAAAAATTTGTATTAATAATAAATACATGTTAACTGGTTAGAGTAAACAGAAGTTCTTGATCTAGAGTCTGGAGTTGTGAATATGTGTGTCTGTGTTTGTGTGCGTGTTATATAACATATATGCACATTTTATAACATGAGTTTTCTAAAACCCAGGGTAGAATTAAGTGTCCCAGAAAGATATGTGACTTTAAACTTTTGAATAGGAGACATACCCTTAAATAAAAAGAAACCTGCCAAGTTAAGAAAGAAGACCTTTTTTTTTTTTTTTTTTTTTTTTTTTCAGTGATGGGAATTGGATGATTTCAAAATGTTGCCTTAAATGTTGCCTTTGTTTCAAACATTACAGTACTCAACTACCAAACAAATTAGGGCCTTTGGGGAAAACATAAAAACTAATCATTTAAAGGCACATTAATTCTTCTAAGTCACTGGGTATCATTAAGTTATTGGCCCAAGACATCTTAAAGTGCTTTTGGGGATCTGAAAGAGTGCATGCTTTTCTCAAAGAATGATCAGATCACTGAATAATGGTTGGCCCCTCTGCCCTTCTCCTCAGGAAAATCAGTATTAAACTATTTTGAACTCATGTTTAATTCTGGAGCTTGGTTTTTTATCAATGCCAAGAACAAACTTTTGCTGAATTGCAACCGTGCATTTTTACAAGAGTTTAACAAAACTGACTCTTCATTCTAAAAGGTTTCTAGCATCAGATCAGTGCTTCTCAACCTTTTAATTTTTTTTCCATTATTGCTCCCATAAGAAGACCTTTTAGACTTTTTTCCCCCTAATTGCCACTACTCTTCGCCAGGAAATTAAGCACGAAGGAACTAAGGAATAAGATTTTATCAATTAGGGTCCAGCCACAGACCATTTAATTTTTAACTTACTGTCCTTGTTGGGAATACATGTATTAGACCAGGGTTTGCCAATCCTGGAACTGTTGATATCTAGGGCCAGATAAATTTTTATCACTGGGAGCTGACTCATACACATAGTGTGACGTTCGTGCCAAGCTGAATAGAGTACCCCTGGTCTCTACTCACTAGATCCCGGTAGCACTATCCCCAGCCAGCCGGGATGATCAAAAATATCTCCAGACATTGCCAGTCGTCTCCTGGGGTGCAAGCATTGCCCCCATCTGAGAACTACTGCAGCAGGAGAGGTACATCAAGGTGTAAGTAAGAATGGAATTTTTAATAAAATGCAGGAAAAACTATTTTTAAAACAGGAACTGAGGGGAAAGCCAGGGACAAGAAGGTGAAATGCAAAGACAATTGCAACAGTGAAGTGGGAAAGGCAGGGCTGTGTGGGGGCAGTGGTTGTGAAATCAAACCCACTGACTTGTCCTGGAAGCAGACCCAGTGATCTCACCTCCTTGCCAGTTCTGCCCACTCTACCCTCAGGGCTCCCAACATGTTGAGGGTCTGATGGCAGTTTGCTCATTTATGTTTTATTTATAAATCTGCACATTGGTTTTCTTGACTTTTAATCATTAGCTCTGCTTCTTTTAGTTGCAGATTCTTGGGGAAATACTGGCAGGGCTTGTCCTGGTTTGGGCTGAGTTGCTAGGCAACCAGACCCTGATATATAGCTGGAATTACTGAAGTGTTTGCCAACCCCTTTCATAATCAATAGCACTCATCTCCTCCTAATTGATTCTCAACAACTGAAGGATGATGTAGACCATTCTTTTATAAACAGCCACACACACAAACACACACAAACTACAATTGTGTTAGAATCTGTTTGAGATATATTTATAGGAATTTATTTTAAAAAGAACTTCTCCAGTTAAAATTAAAATATTGAGGGGCTGGTGTTATGGCTCAGTGGTAAAGTGTGAACACTAGCATGTGTGAGGCCCTGGGTTCGATCCTCAGCACTATGTAAAGATAAATAAGTAAAATAAAGGTATTGTGTCCATCTACAAAAAAAAATTTTTTTTTAAATAAAAAATTAAAATATTGATCTTTTAGGGACAGTTAGTGACATCCTAGAATCCTAATTTACATTCAGCAGTGAGCAAAGAGCTTGAGGTATAAGAACAGATACAAATCAAATACTGTACATTCACTTTATTACATCTTATCTCAAGGAATTGTGTTGATTTAAGCAACACAATTTGAAAATCAGCTATCCAGATGGTTTTGATATTAGGATACCCCTGTCCTGATGACAGGCCACTTAAGAACAGTCATTAATAGCTTAGCATCACCAACAACAGCTCAGTTTAGATTTGTAGGTTTAGATTTCATCCCCACCCATAATAGCTTGGGAAGACTGAAAAGATTTAGTAAAGTACAGCAGAAATGTGTAAGAAATAAGAGCCAAAAGAAATGGATTAAAGAATGCTAACTTGTTTTCATCAAAGGGAAAGAACAAGAGATGATTTAATTCAGAAAAAGGAGGAAGATAGCTAACTGTTTAATTTTAGACATCATGAATCCCATAAACATTAAAAATTTATAGCTAGAGTATAAAGCTACTGTTTAGCCCCAAATATTATTTGTTCTCTTTTCTTCCATGATAATGAAATTTTAAGCTGGGCCGATAGCCATAAAGAATAAACACTACATTTTCTAGCCACCTTGTATGAGTCTTTTACCTAAGTTCTGGTTATTGAGATAAAATTTTTGGAGTGGACTTTGAGACTTTTTTATTGAGGTCTATTAATTATACAGAACAGTGGGTTTCACTGTGGCCTATTCAAACCCACACATAACATGATTGGGTCAATTCTACTCCCTTTTTCTCTTCCCCTCCCTCTACACCAATGGTCTCTCTTTCACATTCATGACTTCTTTTTTGGTCCTTGACTTTGAGAACTTTTTTTCTCTGCTTCTTTTCTCCTTGCTGCTGGCTGGAGGATAGAATAGTAGCTGGACCAGGAGCAACTTTATTGGAATTTCAGGTGACATTGGGAATGAAGAATACTAAGAACAGAATCCCAAGATGAAAGGAGCTTTGCTCCCTACAGGCATAGCATGCCAACCCACTGCACCAACCTCCCTACCTACACATAAGATAAACAAAATTCTCACTTGTTTGAACATACATGATTTGGAATTTTTCTGTCATCTCAGCTTTATCTAGTCTTAAATAATAAGTCTGGATAATGGCCCTTATCATCTTCTCTAGACAAGGAAATTGAGGCTCAGAATTGTTTTTAAAAAACAAAACAAACAAAAAACAGAGTAGTTAACACAGGAAGATTTTTGGTTTTGTTTTGTTTTTGCCAAATGCCACAGCCCATGCACTTTGTAGTATAACTGTGTTTAAATTACCATATAAATTTAGAGCTGGACAGTAGAATGAAGCTTATTATAATTGTTGTCCATTTGGGGGACAAAAGGACTCACTGTAGGACTGTGGGAAACCTATCTTATTGCCTGATCTCTAATTAGGGGAAGTTAGTTCCATCATTGATCTGCCAAGCAAGAGGAATGACCCATATTTATTCAATCATCTTCACACAGATGTGTAACAAGCGTCTTCTAAATGCTAGGCCCTGTTCTCACACTGGGGAGAAAGCAATAGACAAAACACAAAAACTCTTGCCTTCATGCATTTATTTTTTTCCAGTGGAAATAGGTAGGCAATATATAAAATAATATTTAACTGATAATAGGTGATGGTAACTGTTATCAAGACAAACTAAAGCAAGAAAGGGAGATGGGGAGGGTGCCAGCAGTAATACCGAGAGAGAAGGAGGTTGTATTGTTTTTGCTTTAAAAAAAAAAATTTTGTGGCACTAGAAACTGAACTTAGGGCCCTGTGCTTGCCAGGCAAGTGCTCTACCACTGAGCAACATTCTCAACCCTGAATTTTATACCAAATATTAGGGGAAGGCCTCACTGTGAAAGTGATACTGGAGTCAAAAACCCAAAGCTGGTGAAGAAGAGAGCAAGTTGGAACCTGGACTCGTACCACATACAAAAATTAATTTGTAATTAATTATATATCTTATAAGATATCTTATAAGATAAGATATTGAATAAGAGTCCACGAGTTCATACTGATATAAATAATTACATAATTCATGAATAAATGACAGAGAAGAGAAAGCTCTTCTATGTAGAATACTGGCAACTAATACAGGTAGAAGGAATGGTGGAATTAGAAAGTCATCAATGGGAACTAAAATCATTGGTTGAAATTTAGTGAGGAAAAACGTATTTATATAGTTTTAAAACATCTCCCCACAAAGAATATACTAATTATAAGGGGAGAGAAATAATATTGAAAAATCACATAACTACTACTTTAATCAAGTGATCAAGGTTCAGTAGAAAATGTGTGTGCATGTATTTGAGTGTGTTTGTGTAAGTATTTGAGAGAAGAAAAAAATATGAGAGAGAATGATAAAGCAATTAGAGGAAAATGTAACACATTGATGCATCTGGGTAATGGGGATATTGGGGGTTCTTTGCATTATTATGGAAACTTTATATGTTTGAAGTTACATTGAAATATAAGAAAATGATGGCAGCTTGAACCACAGTGGTAGTGGTTTATGTCATAAGAAAAAGTCAGATTTCTGAATATATTTTGAGAGTAGAAACAAAAGAATTTGCTGATGGATTGGCAATGGCATGAGAAAGCAGACAGCCTACAAGAGGATCCAAGATTGAAGATCAAAGCAATTGGAAGGAAGAAGTAAGCATTTATTAAGATGGGAAAACTGTGGGTGGAGAAAGTCTGTGGAGGTGGACATCAGGAATTTTTTTTGGAACTTAAGAAGTTAGAAAAGTATATTAGCTATCCAAGCAGAGCTGTCCAGCAGGCCAAATATATATGTGGAGTTTAAGGAGGAGAAATCTGGACAGCAGATATAAACTTGGTAGTTACCAGTTTATTTAAAGCCATGATGAGGGGCTGGGGTTGTGGCTCTGTAGTAGAGCGCTTGCCTGGCATGTGTGAGGCACTGGATTCGAGCCCCAGCACCACATAAAAATAAACAAATAAAATAAAGGTATTGTGTCCATCTACAGCTAAAAAAAAATTTAAAAAGTAATAAAGCCATGATGATATAGGAAATCAATATAGAAGACTGACTTTTTGAGCATTCCTGATGAAGACCTTTCTCTCTAAATATATTAACAGCATGAAACCCTCTGTATAGATGTTTAGATGTCTTAGATGTATGCATATTCATGGAGCAATTCAATATTCCCAGTCCAATTTATTCACCTACATTTCAAAAGACCAACATTTATTGAATACCTTCTGTATACAAGGCACCATCTCCATGTACTATGGTGCAAGCATCCATATGTTCAAAAGATTCCACCTAGGTGATATAAAATAATAGGTACCATAAATAAACAATCCAGAGTCATGTATCATAGAAACCATTGCCCTGATACATTACAGATGTTTTAGGTAATATTAAGCAATGCCTTTGCAAGAGAAAACACATAACTTTATTTTCTCACCACTTCTGCAAGGCCAAGGGACAAAGCTTATCACAGTTTTGTTTACTTATTTTTTAAAAATAACCCTACTGCTCATGAAAGGTTACAATAAATTGGAGGAAATTTAACCCCAAGTCTCTGGAAGTGAATTTTCTGTTAAATCAACCCAGGGCCTCTGTGAAGCATTGCTTTCCCAAACTGAATAGTTATGGAAATATTTACTTGAGCTCGTGGTTGTTTTGTCTTCTTTATCTTTTCTTTTTAATTTTGTTGTAAGATAAAACACTAATACAGAAAACCACACAAAACAAATGTATAGCTTAGTGAATTATTATAAAGTCAAACCCTCCAGGGTCATTAACAGAACTTCAATCACCAGTCACCCCAAATGCCCCGAAACAATCCCAACCCTTCTCTTCCTCTTAAGGAACCGGACTTGTCTCTCTAGTCTCTGTATTTCCTGCAAGTTGGAAGCTACATCTAGAGATGAGGTCAGACTCTGGTTCCATCCCCTTATCAAATTTATAGGAGGTGTTTTTAAAGACAATAGAGGCACATAATATCTAGTTGTCTCTCTTTTTGTGATTTTAGAAACTTCTGATGCTTATGCCTATAGTCACTCATTGGATGTTGCAAAGTGGTGACACTCTATCATTTCTTTTTCATTTATTGCTTGGATTACTTTCATACAGACTTGTCTCCTTGTTCAATATTTGGTTATACAATGGAACAGTTCATATAACTAAGGGAGAATAAATGCTTGATTCTTTAGGATAATGATTTGGTTTTTCATCATCCTCCCAAATTAGTCATTACTGTTCATATTGTTATGAAACCATGGACTTAAACATATTTGATGAATTTTAATTCATTGCAATTATCCTACTAACTCAAAAATTTCCATCTTGGGCCAGGGAGCACCTCTTAAAGTTGATTCCTGAATCCTTTAGGCATAATTCTAGTAGTTGTTCACAGTGTCTTTGCCATCTATGTGACAGACATTCCAGGGTCTTGTTCATTGCCTGCCTTACGCCTGGCGTACTACAAGACCTGGTCCCTTGTGGTGATGAATGGGATCGCAAGACCACAATGTGGATGCTAGTAATGCTCATTGCTATTGTGTAGGTTATTTCTAGGTCTTTGCAGTAGATATGTCTTTAAATAAATAAGATAAAGTACCTCATGGGTTTGTATTAATTCCATTAAGTTTTGATTTTTGTCTTTTATTACTTCAGTGTCACCTTCTTCCATACAAAGAATCCAGATTCACAAGAACAGAGGGAAGGATAGAATTGAATATCTCATAATGATTTATTTATTCTGTTCCATATAATACACATAACAGAAGAACAATATTAAGACTAATTCTAATAGGATCAATGAAATTATTCCCCCTCTCCACTTTAAACAATTGCTCAGTAGTTATACTATCAGAGGGCACAGCCACAAGCATTCTTTCTTACTTCTAGGGAGCTGACATGCTTGATGCTTGCAACAATCATTATATCAGTCAATATCTGCATCATTACTTTTTCATATGAAGCTCATTTTACAGATTTCTCAGGAGGGGTTCATGAACACAATATTCCCTGGGTTCTCTCTGCCCATTTAACTCGAAGGTTATGCTGGATATAAAATCTTTGGTTTACACTTGTTTCCGTGGCAATCTTAAGTATGTTACTTACTCCACAGTTTTCTTTCAAAGAACATTAATATCAAAAATTATAATAATTTAATTTACCTAACCTTGTAGATCACACATTCCTCTCCTCTATATTTTCAAGGAATATCTTCTTTTTCTTTAAATTTGAATGAGTTTTCTAGATTACGTCTTGGATATATTCTAGAATATTGATACCCTAGATCAACATTCTCAGGATAGGTGTTCATTCAATATCTAAATTCAAATCTGTTTTTGTTTTTAATTTTAGGAAAGTTCTCATATTATGTTCTGTCTTATTTGACTATCTTGTCATGTTCTCTCAAGTCCCTTGTGTATTTATTTCCTTTCACTCCTTTATTTTAAAAATATTTTCTGTTTATTATTTTTTTAATTTTGAAATAATTTCAGGCTGTCAAATAAATTACAAAAACTAGTACAAAGAACACTTTTCTACTGTTCACCTCGTTTCCCCAAATGTTAACATATTACATCTTCATAGTACAATGATCAAAGTCAGGAAATTAACACTGTTATAACTTTATTATCTAGTCTCCAGAACCTTATTCAAATTCTGTCAATTGTTCCACTACAGTTCTTTTCCTCATCCAGGCTCCAGCCAATATCACACATTGCATTTATTCAGTGGCCGCTGTGGTCTCCTTTAGCTTGAACAGCTCTTCTGCCTTTCTTTATCATCTATATTTTTTAAAAGGGTTGATCAGTTGAAATGTACACTGTCCCTCAATTTGAGCTGATCTGATGTTTCCTCAGGATTAAATCTAAGGCAGGGCCTCTCAATTTCAGCTCTATTGATAATAATTCTTTGTGACAGGAGGATGTCCTCTGCATGTCATTGACTGCATGCCAACAGCATCCTTGGCATTTATGTACTCCAGTCTTGAGAATCAAGAATCTCTCCAGAAAGAGTATTTTTTTTTTAAAAAAAATGATGCTAGGAAAACTGTATATCCATATGTAGAAAAATGAAGCTTGATCCCTGTCTCTCATCCTGCACAAAAATCCATTCAAAATAGATCAAAGACCTAGGAATTAAGCAAGGAACACTGCAGTCACTAGAAGGTAACATAGAACCTACTCTCCAACATACTGGGTCAGATACTGACTTTAATAAGGCTCCTAATGCTGAAGAAACAAAACCAAGAATCAATAAGTGAGATGGCTTTAAGTTAAAATCTTGTGCACAACTTTTAAAGGAAACTATTAAGAGGATAAAGAAAGAGCCTGCAGAATGGGAAAAAATCTTTACCAGCTACTCTTCCAGCAAGTAACCAGAATATGTAGAGAACTCAAAACACTTAACAACAAAAACCTCATAAATAACCCAGTCAATAAATGGGCAAATGAACTAACACACATTTCTCAAAAGAAATGTAAGTGGCCAATAAATATGTGAAAAAAATATTCAACATCCTTAGCAATCATAGAAATGCAAATCAGAACTACACTGAGATTTCATCTCTCATTCCAGTTAGAATGGCAATTAAGAATATAAGTAATGATAAATATTGACAAGGATATGAGGGGAAAGGTACACTTACATATTGTTGCTGGGACAGTGAATTAGTACAACCACCTTGGAAAGCACTTTGCAGATTCCTCAGAAGATGAGGAATGAACCCAGCTATCCCACTCCTTGGTATTTATAAAAAACAAACCAACCAACAAACTCCTAAAATCAGCATTCTAGAGTGAAACTTGCATGCCAATGTTCACAGAAGCACTGTTCACAATAGGCAAGTTATAGCATCAGCACAGTGTCCCTCAATAGGTGAGTAAAGAAAATATATACACAACGGAGTTTTACTCAACCATAAAGAATAAAATTATGTCATTTACTGGTAAATGGATGGAACTGGAGAACATCATGCTGAGTAAGATAAGCAGATGCAGAAAGTCAAGGGTTGAATGTTCAATTCGCTTATATGTGGAGAGAAGGAATTTTTTAAATCTGGGGGCAGGTAAGTCTTATGAAAATAGAAAGGGGAACAGTGGAGTAGAGGAAGGTGAACACAGGGGATGGAGGAGGGATGGGAAAGGGGAGGAACACAGAAGGAAATTAACCAAATTATTTCATGTGCATATATGAGCTCATCACAATGAATTCTACTTTTACATATAAATATAATGCACCAATTACAAATAAATTTGAAAATATTAAAGCAAAAATAAAAAATGTCTCCAGAAGTATTTGGATGTTTCCTTGATATAGGAGGGAAATCAATCCAGTAAGAAGCACTGATTTAGGTTATCTATTTTTGGCAAAGATAATATAGAAGCAGTATGTGTGTCCTTCTGATAACACCATATCAGGAGGCATAATTAGTACTATTACTGGTAATGTTAACTGTAATTACTTGGTTAAGGTGATTCTGCCAGATTTCCTTATTGTAAATGTGATATTGCCCCTTTATTAATAACATGTGTCAAGTATAATTATACAAATATTCTGCTTCTCATTGTATATTCACCTACTAATTTTGGAATCCATTGATGATTTTTTCCTGAAGCAATTATTATTATAGTTTGCCAACATTTCCTCCTACATTTATTGTTTATACTTCTACTTTAAGAGTTTTCCTTTTTCCTCCATTTATTTCTTCATTCAATTAAATGTTTAGAGTAGTAAGAACTAATGCATTCTCTTTTTTTTTTAAATTTATTGCCATCATTATTTATTTTGTTACTCAAATGGTCCCAGGTATGTCCATTCTGAGATACTTGATATTAGCTGTTTTGTTGTTGTTAACTTTGCTACTTTTTTTGATATGTAAAGTGCAACCCAAGTAACAAGACAATTTCCAATCCTCTTGTTGAATTGTTGCCTCCAAATATCCTGTGTGAACATTCTGGAGCTATCCTGATGCCAGGCCTTTGGACCTGGACTTTAATTAATAGAGGATAGTGATTTCTATACTCTTATTAAGAAAAACAATAAAAAAAAGGCAAGAGTGAGTTAATGTCTTCGTATCAGAAAGTATCACTCTGAGAAAGGCTGAAATTTATAGATTGGAATAGCTTAGGTACCCATATTCTCACAGGGTCTTGAGCACAAAGAGGAGGTGTAATAATGTTCAGAGACCTGTGACCTCATGTAATACCTGGAGAAAATGTGTGGAGGGCTTACTTGGTGCAGGTGCTATGCCCAATACCATTCACCCCGTCTTCCAGGAAACCTGTGTGGTGGGTATTGTCAGTGCTCTCACTAAGCCCTGCTGCTTGTCCTTGAACCCTGCACTATAGCTCCCTGCTGCAAATAATTTCTAAATGACTTTGAGATTTTTATCTCTCTCCGAAGTCCAAAAATTCTTGGAACCAATCAGAAACAAAAAAGTTGATCTGAAAGCAGAGGAAGGACTGTTAGTGACTCAGCAGGGGGCAGGGACATGAGAGAGAGAGAGAGAGAGAGAGAGAGAGAGAGAGAGAGAGAGAGAGAGAGAGAAGTAAGGAGGGGATGGTAGTAGAAGAGTAAGTAATCATGATCTATGCACATATGAAAATACCATGTGAATCCTCTTAATTTGAACAGTTAATATGGGTTGATAATTATGATAATAACAAAGAATTGTCTTTTGTTTAGGGGTGGTCAGTCATTGGTCTATTAAGACCTTCAACTGGTTGGATGAGTCTTGCCCACATTCTGGAAGGCAGTGTGCTTTATTCAAAGTTTATTGATTTAAATATTAATCTCATTCAAAAATGTTCCCCATGGGAACATCCACAACAATGTTTGAGCAAATATCTGTGCACCATGGCCCAGCCAAGCTGACACATGAAATTCTCTATAACTTAGGTTTGTGTTACTTGCAGCCAAAAGCACTTTTGGTAAAAAGTGCTTTTAGAAATCTCTGAAAGTGTTAGGTGAGAGTTCATGGACACCAAGATGGTGGAGACAGGGTATTAGAAAGAAGCCGCTGGAAGACAAGACAAAGAGACAAGTTCTGTCTCTGTTTACAATAAGTTTCATTATCGTGACAACTCCTGCTACTGAGGACTTATCACCATGACAACTCCTGCCACAGGTTTGGTATTTTAGAATGACCAATGAGGGTAAAGTGGGCAGTATTCTAATTAGGTTTCTTAAAGTAATCATTGGGGAAAATTGGGTAAGGTCTTCAATCAGGTCCGTTTAGGGAACAGAATGCCTCACAACTCAGCATGTAAAACAAGAATTTCCAGATATCAGGGCTTGAGCTTCTCTCTCTCTCTATCTTTACCTCCATCTTTTTCTCACTGGGCCCACTCTGTGCTACCTTACCTTCAATCAATCTCTATTTTATCTGTTACTTCTGTGTGTCTTGCTCAATTCTTTGTTCAGTTCACCAAGGATGGAGATCCCAACTGGACATACTGACAATAACAAAAGTACCCAGATGTTCCAAACACTGATCATCCTAATCCTTCTCAATCACAACCACATAAAGCATTTCCCTGCTGTGTCTTCATGCTTCTTCTCCCACATTCCCAGCCCAGATCTATGCCTCTGAAAATCCTACCTCTGCTCTGTATATCAAAGTCCCCAGGAAACCCTCATAAAGGTTTTCAAAGTTTTGATAGGATATTTTTACCTCATTTTCATTCAAATGTTTGCTGTGGTTGGATGTATATCTAGTATGTAGCCACTAGCAATAGGTGGCATTGGGCTAATTTGAATTGAGAACGTGCTGTAAACTTAAAATACATAGAGAATTTTTAAACCTTTATGCCAGAAAAAGGAATGTAAAATATCTTTTTTTTTTAACACTGCTTTAATGTTGAAATAATTTTGGATACATGGGATCAAATGAAATTATTTACGCATATCATAATTGATCTTACTCGATTCTTTTTATTTTTCCAGTGTAGTTACTAGATCATTCAAAATTACATGTGTGAATTATGTTTGTAGATCACATTATTTCTAGTGGACTGGACTAGTACAAATGTAGAATTTTTAGAAAAATTCACTTTTCATAATTAACTTATTAATATATGTACATTTTATTAGCTGTTTAACTTTTTTTCAAAATTATAATTTGATTTATTTGTTTTTTAAAGAATTAGCTAGAGCACTGTTAGGAGTTCAGGGAAAAAAAAAATCAAAATGAAAAATCAAATGTGTACTGAAAGGGTTATAAGCACAGAGAATCAGCACTTACTTTTTGTCCAAAAGTTTAGCAATTTTCCCAGCTCACAGAATTGTGGGAACTCAGCTTTTCCAGGGAATAAATATGCTATTTTTAACATTTTTATTATACAATTTGTCACAAGCTGTCTCATGAGACTATCAACAATCAGTTTCAAACAGAATCCTACCACAAACACTTCCCCCCATGTGACTGGGAACATCTGGCGGGCTGGAGTCGTCCTCCACGTGGGGCGGTGCCCTGTGCTCCTAACAGGCTTGTCATACCCCGGACAGTGGGAGAGAGTGCGGTGAAAACCGTCCTGGGGAGGCCGGCCTCAGGCAGGACTGTGTCCAGCTTACATCCCGTTTCTGCGTGTGCTGCATTCCCTGGGTCTCACTGACTGATGATTTATGTGGCACGTGCCCCATTGCAGGTTAAAAAGAAAGCTTTGGTCCCCAGGAGAAACAGCCAGCACCTCCCAGCTGAACAGATCATAGTACCTGCCCTGAGCACCAAGCACAGAGTGGCAAGTTTGCATTCTTCAGAGCACAGGACCATCACATGATGAGGGAAAGCCCGTGGGCTTCCCCAGCCAGGGGCACCAAAGCCATGAGACTCTGAACCAGGGTGATCCAGTGGGATGTGAGAATCACCTGAAGGACCCAGGAGGGTCTCCTCCCCTTTCAGCAGTATCAGTCTTTCTGAAAAGTTGGAAATTGAGTATTAAAGGTCCACTGTTGTTGGCTACCGACGCAATCTTCATGGGAAATTCTTTCCTAAAGGGAAGAAATCTTGAGTGGAACAAAAACTATTTCTAAATTATATTAAGTCAGAGTCTCAAGGGCTGGGGTTGTAGCTCAGTGGCAGAGCACTTGTCTAGCACGTGGGAGGCACTGGGTTCCATCCTCAGCACCACATAAAAATAAATAAATAAAATAAAGGCATTGTGTCCACCTACAACTATAACACAAAAATAGATATTTTAAGAAAGAATTTCAAAAACAGTTTTCTTTAAATGAGGGACACACATAGAAAGGTCCAGTTCATAAATGAGGTGGAATCTTCAGAATAGCACTGTTTTCAAGGTAGTAAGTGCTGTTTGACACTGGCATACCCATTTTTAGTAAGTAGACACTGGGCTAATTTACACAGGCGTACTGTATGCACACCCCAGGATTCTTAGCAAAGATAACAAGACCCAAAAGAAAGCGTTTGCCTCAGCAGGAAACAAATTTTGTCTTTAAAAGGTTCTTTATCAAAATATTTGAAAATATTTAAGCGGAATTGATATGAATTAAAAAAATAAGGTTAAATGTCTTTGATTGAACATATGCTATTCTTCATTATATTAAAAATTAATGTGTTTGATAAGCATTAGTGTTGCTTTTCGACATACTCGTTGTACAAAAAGAAATGAAAAAAAAGATAGTGAAAGTTTCAATGCAAGTCTAATTTAGAGTCATTGCCTCTATAATGTTAATTTCAGTCTTTTAACAACAATGACAATATGACATGTAGCATATGTGCATATTTTGTACATAAGTAACAATTTTGATTTCTAGGCTTTCTGAGGGAGTATTATACACTTTTATGCTGTTATGACATAGTTTTCATAATATTCCTTTCTGTGACTATTTGATGGATGAATGAATAAATGAATGAATATACAAGTGATAAAAGAGAGAAGATAAAAGGAATTCTGCACAAGCAATAGAGTAGTTTTATGGGGAGGAAGTTCTCACAATATGCTTTTTTAGTGCCTAGTGAGAATCCACGTTACTTGTGGAAAAGGTTGCCTACTTTTTCTCGTTGGTAAATAATCTCCCCCCACCACTTGGGGGCAAGAGATGTTTGGTGAAGCCTGTGTAAGGCAGACAACACTGATATGTTGCAGAGTCATGATCAAGTTTGACCCTCCTGAAAGTGATGTTGCTGGGCAACTGAGTAGATAAAATATTTATATTTTAAAAAAATAATAATTAACACTCTGCAATGCATTAGGTTTTACCTGTGCTGAAATCCTCTCTAAGCACACAGACTGTATTTCAAGAGGTAATTTAGTTCATTGTTAGAGACTATGAACATCTTTTCCCATGAAACTTGTTCTAAAGGATGGGTGGGTTTCAAACTCATTCCCAAAGCCTATTCATGTTATACTATGGCTGACATGCCTCATGTTCACAATGACAAGTAGTTGGAAAGAATACTCTTATAAATGAGTCACACAGAGAGAAAAGTAATAAAGTATCTAAGAAATATTTCCATTTGTAAGCTGGCACTTTAGGAGAAGTTTTAACTAGAAAAAAATAAGGAGACAGAACCTGATGTATATTTTCAGGATTCTAGAGGTTAATTGGACTGATTCTTGATGATATCTATTTTCAATCGAAATGCTTTTAAAAATTTTAAGTAGAAATAATTGGATCTGTTCAGCAATTGTGATGTTAGCTCCAGACTAACATCAAGCCTAGGGGACTCAAGCCTAGGGACTTGCCAGTTTTATTTGTCATTATATCCCTGGCACCTAGAACAGCACCTGACATATAATAGGTGCTCAACAAATACTTACTGCTACATTATTCAATAATTCAGCAAATAATTGCTGAGTGCCTGCCACTATAGATAGGCTGGGAATAGAAAAAAAATAAGTTGAAAAAAAAAAAAAACAAAGACTTCGCTTTTATAGAGTTACTGTATTGCAGGGGAAACTCATAAAAGAATTTCACAAGTCAATATAAATAGTTATCTACATGCTCTAAAGGAAAGAGTTACTTCGCCATGATTAGTACAAATTTTTGGCTCAAAATGCAGTGAAGAAGAGATAAATTCTCCTGAGAAAACTGAGAGGCCAAGGGGCAATAGGGAAGGAAGATGTGTATGTGCACCCAGAAGGGAAGGAACTTTCCAGAGAGGCAGCAAACTGAGCTGAGGGAAAGACAGGTGAAGTACCAAGAAGAGTCTAGGGCAACCCCCCTGGTGCAGCGAGGGTGGAAGGAGTGAAGAGATGCCCTGGCAAGGCCTGCAGCATCAATGTCCAGAGTGGGAGAGGCTGGAGGGTGGGGGGAGGCAGAACACAGCTCCATTCAGATATATGGATATTTCGTGATCTAGAAATATCCCACATCGAGTCTTTTTGAAAAGCTAATTTTATGATTTAAACAAATAACTTTTAATTGTTTTTATAATTGAGTTCTAGAAGACTAATTGGAGGATAAGTGCAAGGATACAATTGAACACTATTGATTGCAGAGCATGTTAAGGTGTCCAACTCCAATAGCCCTCTTGCCTTTGTGGAATGGGCCTCCCCACTTATAATCTCTACTCTGGAGAAAGGAAAGTGGTCTCCCCACTTATAATCTCTACTCCAAAATCCTCATTAGCCCTGTTTTGCCCACTGCCCTGTTCATAGGCTTGACCACTTTGCTTTCTCCAGAATGATAGCATTGGTGCTCTCATTTCTCTCGTGGCCTTGCCATTCACCTGTCAGAGTGACCTAGAGCCTCCTGGGCTAACTCCACTCTATTTTGGGGAGAACAAGGGGGTATTTTTCTGATGGCAAGAAAGGAAGTTACATTTTCCCAATAGCAGGGAAGGAATTAATACTGACCTCTGGCATCTGGGCCTTTGCTTGGTTGAGGATGGCAGCTACAATCCAATCTGGTATCATGAAATTCCAGTTTCTTCTTTGGCTTTTTTAAAAAAATTGTAATTGATGTGTTATGATATTTAAAGTTCACGACATTGTTTGTAAGGAAGAAAGATGCAACAATACATATATTGCAAAATAGTTACAAAAATATCTCCAGTACTTCTTGGTTAGATGCATCACAGATGAGGAGATCTGCCCTTTAGCAAGATGAGGTTAAAGTTCAAGGAAATGAGCACATAGCTAGGATTTTTCTATATATATAGTGTGCATACGCATGTGTGCACACACACATTTGACATCCTCAGAGCTGAGGATTCTGGACACTATTTTGGAAAACAAGAGCCACAAAAGAGACCGAAGCATATCAGACCAAAGTGGGGAAAATACATTTATTTTTAAATGTCTATGGGATGGAAATCTTATGAATTGTACTGCTAAGTCAAGAAAAACCCAGTATCTAATATTTAAATGCAAACCAGGCTTTCCATGCTAAACAAGCACTAGAAATAGAAAGATTGAGAGTCTATGCAGTTAGCTTCTTCAGCATCTGAGTTCCCAGGCTTTGCAGGGAACAGTAGTAAACCATTCCCTTACAAATCTTAAATGAAGCATAAATAAAACTCTGTGGATGCAATTATTCTCTTTACTATCCAAAGTACCAGCTGTGTAAGTTCAAGAGCCATTTGGAGCTCAGGCAACAGCTTGCCCGTCTGTCTCTTCTCTGTTTAGCTGTCATTCCCACCAAGTGCTGAAGGACATGCCCAAGATGCTAAACCCACTGCTCTGACTCCAAACTCCAGTTATTGAAACAATGTTTTCTAGGCAGTAGCCATTTTTGGTTGGACACACCAAACCTGATCATATTACTCTGACTTCTTCCGTGTAACAGAATTATTTTATTAAAGTATCTAGAAAATAGGAGAAAGGCCATGAAAAATTAATAGCCTGCTTAACTCCTCCACCCCCACATGCTATATAGGATAGACTCATCAACAAGATCTATCCCATGGGATCATACAAACATAACTTAAGGCATGTTCTGAAAGTTTAGCATTTTTGTGAATTTTATTTGTCATCATTTTGCTTTGTCCTTCTCCAATAGCTTGTTTTTAATTTTTCTGTAACTGGAAGTGACTTTAAACTTGTCAGCTTCTCGAGAAACACAGAAGAATGCAAGGCTGGGACCTTGGTGAGCACCATGTTCAATTCTGGAGGCTGCAACTTCAGAGGCACACTGACTACCTTGAGGGTGGCAGCCTGGCCAGGGCAGGAATTCACACCACACATGGGTAAAGAAATGAAGGTATCAAACCCACCCTTTTCTGAAGGCGGACATAATCCTGTTGTAATGTTGAGGATAGGAGGCGACTCCAGAGTTCTTCAGAAGAGAACCAAGGTGCAAGTTACAGTTGTAGTTTTCATATATTAGTTCTTCAAATTTTCATTGGTAACACAATTCACTGTGTGCCATTTTAATCTCTAACAATTTAATTTTGAGTTACTAGTTTTTCATGAGAAACATGCCTGATCTCTGTCATATATCTGATCACTTCAGGGTTAGACATAATGCCAATAACTTGGGCTCCTACGTCGTACTTATTCTGAGATGGAGCAGGAGGCAGGCAAAAAGACACAAAAGGATTAAGAGTTTGAAACAAGTGAGAGGAACAACAGGGCAGAGTGAATGTCAGTTAAGGTTTGTCCTTGAAGAACAAACCACGTCTACCTGTGGGTGTGCTATGGAAAGTCTGAGGTGTGTGTGTTTACAATAAGGATTAGGATTTAATGGAAAGAACCTCCAATCTATTCTAAAATGCTCTCCTTAAAAGATGAAAGATATTGGGGCTATTAAGTTTGGACAAATCCAAACAAGTACCACCTCGTTGTTTTGCTCATGGGGGTAGCTGGCATTGACCTTTGCCAGCTTCATGATATTCAATCTGTTTCTCCTGACCTTCCTATTAAATGACTGATATGGGGACTGGGGTTGTAGCTTAGTGGTAGAGCGCTTGATGGCATGTGTGAGGCACTGGGTTCCATCCTCAACACCACATAAAAATAAATAAATAAAATAAAGGTATTGTGTCCATTTTTATAACTAAAACTAGTTTTTAAAAAATAAATGGTATGTGTGGCAAGGTGCCACAATTGTTCTAAAATAAAACAATATCATGAAATACCCAGTTTTCATACAGGCTTAAATACTATTTATTGCTTTGATACATGGGCACTACCAATTTAAAATAACAATTTTCCTCTAAGAGCTAAAATATCTAAATGCCATATGTCTTTTCAGGTAGCTGGAGGTATCTATTCTCTCTTCTTTGCTTTGGGAGAAATTAGAAGAGCACAGCCTCACCTTGTCTGAAAAATCCCTGAATCCAGGAAAGGGCCAAGTTCCAGCTTGGTTCACAAACCACTTTTCTACATGTGAGAAATTAAATAAGCAGGAGACCCTTAGCCCAAAGTTGTCTCCGTACAAAGGGAAACTTACAAGTATATTGTAAAGAGCAGAATCTCAGGCTATCACAGGCAGCTAACTCATCACATCATGCCCAAATACGGAAAATACCCAATGGTGCACTGTTCAGACAAGACAGAGGTTAGTGGAAGCCAATCCGATTTCTCTATTTGGCTTCTGTGCCAGCCGATAAAAAGTTTGCTGCTCGCAGTACTGGGTGGAGCTCTGAACCTCTTGTGGTTCTGAGTGCTTCCAATTCAACAATCTTTCTTTGCTTCAAGTATTCTGCCAAGTCTATTTGTTTAAAAATTTTAAAACATGCAATAGGTTTACTCTTCCTTAGACATACATTTGCTTTTCCACAAACAATGAGTCCTGTGGAACTCAGGTAATAATTCCATGAGGATGGAAGAGACTCAAATGTATTTTCTGAAATGGGTGTTTGTATTGCAGAATAATTTATATTTAGGAGATAATGATATAATTTTGTTTTGGATTGTGTAGCATCTTAATTGCTTAGAGATGATTTCTAAAGTACCAGAAAGAATGAAGGAAGACCAGGGGGAAATTGCTTTTTGTCAATGTTACTTTCTTCAGGACAGACTTCAAGAGTTTCTGAAACATTTGCTTGGGCTTAGAGAATTATGAACAACTTATCAGTTTGTGCCCACTTCCTGTCGGAGGGATGGTCGATAAGAACAGAAGATAAATCTTTTATAAACAGGGATTATAAAATATTGTCAGGGCAGGGAGAGTAAAGGGGAATGGAACAGTAATATTTTGGGAAAAGAAGACTTGTACATTCAATTGGATTACTTGGGTGAGCAAGAACATTGAAACCTTCATGTTTAAGGGAACTGGAATGCTCAGCAAGGGCAGAAAGTTAGATATGGAGAGGAAGTTATACTGCTGTCTGCTCAACATGTTGAACAATTACCATGTGCCAGGCAAATTACCAGATTTAGCTGTCTTTTCCTAATCTGCCTCAGGAAGCCTCTAAGAGTAAGAAAACCAGAAAACATGGATTGCACTGTAGTTCTGCTAGTAACCAAAAAATCTTGGACCAGATCATTGAACCTCTGTGGGTTGAACTTTTTTCTTATCTATTAAATGAAAGAATTGATGTGTATATATTTGCAATTTCCAGATTTTGGAGTTTTGCATAGGGTTCAGTTCATGAGTTAACATAGATAATCAAGAGACCAACAAATTTTTAATATTATTTCACTGGTATTCTGGAAACCCCATGTGCAAAGAAGAAATATTCTTTCTAAATAAGAAAGAATGTCCTTCACTAGGATAAGAGTGTCCTTCACTGGGACACCACTTATTTCCATATTCTAAATCAAGATGGCAACTCTAAGACTTGCAATGCACCTTTATCCATCAACTGTAGGATTTCTGCTGAGCCACTGACAGGCTTCTTTAGCTAATGACATTTTTGGCAAGAGTAGTTGAGGCAAAGTCTAAGAGCTCAAAATGGTTCATTCAGGTATCTGATTTCAGTTTAAAAGCATTTTATTTGCTCCATGAAAAGAAGAAATGACGATACAGTTATTGGAAAATATGTGAGTTGATCACATCAGGACAGGACATGATGGCAAAATCGTGAGAATTTAAACCTCTATAATTATCATAAAGCAGTTCTTATTACAAGAATGTAACATTCTTTGCATAAAATAAAATCCTGAAGTGGTTGTTACAGAGATGATGTGTTCAAAGATTGGTTTGCTCTCCCAGCCAAGTGGTCACCACATGACTAATGGTGACTTAGTAGCAATGAAGAATAAACAGAACAGACCTCTATCAGTTTTTCTGATTTGCCTCACATGCTTATCAGAAGTGGCATCCTTAGACAGGGACACGAATGATGTGCATCTTCATGTATACATATCAAACCACACTTCTGAAATAAATCCAAACTTTGCTGTGTCTAGTGTGGTTTGGGGACAATTCAAACACCACACATGGCATCTTCATCTGTAGTTTTTTTTCCTAGTGGAAAGAACAAATTGGTGGGTGGATTTCCTTCCCTTCTAATAATGTTTCAGCAGCAGCTCCAAAGTGCTTCATTTAATGTTACCAGATCTCATTCCTTTTTCAGATCCAAGTCCAACTTGTGCTAGGAAATAAAGACAGCTGCTACCAAACAGCCTCCAAGATGACTGGACAGACCAGATTCCAACTACTGCCATTTCCTGGATCTCTGTATTAATCTGTCCAAAACACCAAACAGTGAGAACTTTTGCCCATTGATAAAACTAGAGTATAGTGAAGGCGTTTTTAAGTGAAACAAACAGATCCCTATAAACATATTCTTTTTTTTTTTCCTGATGTTTATGATCTCCCAAATACTATAAAATGCTCAAGGAAGGAGTGAGCTTTCTCAGTGTCTCTGTAAATTGTTTGTAGTAGTATTGAACTTTTAATTTTGGACTTGGTTTTCAATAATGCAGGACTGGCCATTTGCATAGAAACTTTTGATTCTCCACCATCATGAAGGTAGTAGGTATTAATTTGAAACAAACAAACAAACAAACAAACAAAAACTAGTGCTGAACCTCATTTGTTAGATACAGTCCCATGCTCTGAGAGTTTCTGTTCTGAAAGTTGCTGTTTTCAAACTTCAAGAAATGCATTTTCAGGTCATTTTAGAGAGACTCCAGGAGAATGAGTTTTAATAATTGCTCTGCTTCAATATAACACCCTCTTTTTCTAGAAGTTAGGAGTTAAGAGACAACAGAACAACATTATTATCATATCCATTACATTTGTTAAAATAAACCAAGAAGGTAACATGCAGCTGAAGATAATTTTTAAGTTTCTAAAAAACAGAAGACAATACAACCTCTGTTTTCTTCTATGTCATACCTCTACAACTCAATTTGTCAATCTAAACAAATACTTCTCTCTCAGTATTTGTTTAGATTGACACAAACTTATACAAATTAAGTTAAATGTTTCATTTTGCTTTAGTCTATAGTTTATCTTCCAAAAAATAGAATATATATATATACCTTTAATACTATAAAAAAAAAGAAAAAAAACAGTGCATGTGCTTTTTTGATATTGCTCCTTTCTGTCAATTAAGTTCCCAACTTCAGCAAAGTTGAGGGTGCTTAAATAGGCAATTCTGAATTTATTTTGCTCAGAACTGCACACAGGAGAATGAACTGGGTGATTGATTACTGGGACATAATTTAGAAGAATCTTTTTTTTTTTTTTTTTTTTTAACTTAAATTAGTAGATTAGTAGAGAAGCCAAAAAAAGACCTGGATTCTACTTCTGGCACCACCTGGCTCCATTTATAAGCTATTATTACTGCACAAGAAAATCGACTGTAACAAAGAATTAAAAAACCCTTGAGATTTCATTATTCACTATCAAAGGAACCAAAACAGCAAGACTATAAACAAAAGAAAATGTTCACATGCTTTTATAAAAAACAGTAATTTTAGGAAGACCTTAGGGAAAATTTAAATGACAATGATTAGTAATATGGATAGAAATCAATGAGTCAATGGAAAATAAAAATATCACAAAGAATCAGAAGTTGTTAATTTCCTTCATGGAAACATCTAATATTTTCCCCAATATAATCCCATTAGAAACTCACATGCTCAGGTTCCTGTGGCTAAAGGAAAAGCCTTATTTGATGCTCATATTTTTAGAACTCTGATGAACCTATCACTACTCCACATACACATAACTGACACAATATTTAGTTTTATGTAATTAGTATACTTAATTAGTTTTAATGCTTCCTATCACAAGAGTTTAGGATGGCTAAATGAATTTAATTTTTAAAAGTACTGTGCCAACATACTGCAAAGCAATAATAATTAATGCAGTTTAGTGTTGACACAAAGGTCAAAGTAATAGAAGAGAGAATCTAGAAACACAGCAGAGGGGCAAGTCTGGCCTTTCACTACCAAGTGTGGGATCCACTGGATATCCACATGAAGGAAAAAAAAAAACAAATCTTGTCTTTCTACACCATTAAAAAAAGAAAAAAAAAATCAATTCCAGTTGGACTGAGGATCTAAATGTGAAAACTAAAACAGTAAGACTTCAGTAAGTAAATACAGGCAATTATCTTCATAAGCTTGGGAGAACAAATATTTCTTAAAGAGGAAACAAAACACAGTAAACATAAAAGAAATAACTGATAAACTGGACTACACTAAAATAGAATTTCTGTTTATCAAGACACTGGTAAGAAATAAAAAGATAACCAAGGACTGTGAGAAGACACACGCCATACACGTAAAACACAGAACTGCAGATCAAAAAGAAAGGGGACAACAGAAAAATTGGTAAAATACTAGAACAGGCACTTTATAAAAGATGATATCCAAATGGCTGATACTGAAAGATGATCAAGTACATTCATCAGCAGCAAAATGCAGATTAAAGCTAAGATCTACCAAAAGGCCCCAAATTGAAAAGACTGATAATACCAGGTCTGTCAATTATGTAGAGCAACTGTCAGTGGCATGTAAACTGGTAGTTGCTTTGGAAGTCAGGTAGATGGAATTGACTAGAGCTGAGCATACATTTATCCTACCATCCAGCACTTCTACTACTGGGATACATTCAGCCGAAATGTGCGTACATAGTCACCAGCTGATGTGTACAAGAATGTTTGCTGCAGCTCAATGTACAACAGCCAAATGGCCCATCAACAATAAAAATGGATCACAAAATTGTAGTCTATCCACATAATGAGTTACTATGCAGCCAGGAGAATAAAACACAAACAAACAAACAAACAAACAAAAAAAAAAACCATAGCTACGTGCAGCAAATGGATGAATCTCATACTTATGTTGACTGACAGAAGTCAGGCAGGAGACTACATGTATGACTCCTTTTAAAGTTGTATATAACTTTAAGTAATCTTTGTGGGAGATTATGACTGAGACAGAGAAAAGGATTTCTGAGTGCTGTGTTGGGAATGAGTGTTCTGGGTGGTAATAGTTATGGTAATAGTGGTTGAGTTCACTTTTTATGTGCACATCTCTGAAGTCTACATCATTTAAAAGTATATTTTAAAGTTAGGGATATAGCTCAATTGGTAGAGTGCTTGTCTTGCATGCACAAGGCCTTGGGTTCAATTCCCAGCATATCTCTCTCTCTCTCTCTCTCTCTCTCTCTCACACCACACACACACACACACACACACACCAAAAAAAAAAAAAAAATCACATAAATAAACAAAATGCTGTTCTGGGATAGCTATTTCTTAAAAAGTATATTTATTTTAAAGAGAAAGTGCCAGATTTGTTAACTGGTGAACAAGAAAAAATAAAAAATTGAGTCGAAAATGACTGAAACGCTGAGGTAAATAGTAGATCCTTGTTCTCTCAGTACTGCTAGGGTATAGGCTGCACATGGAATTAGATTCTGTTCCCTATTCCCTCCTTAAAACACTTAGAAGCTGAAACTGTTTTCCTTGGTTATGAAGTTAGACTTTTGTTGAATTTTATGGAACTAGGCGGAGGGGATCTGGCCACCATGCCAAGGGAAAAATTAATGAGGAAGATTGTGGCTTTGCTGAACTGTGATTAACTCCAGATTTTGAAAATGATCTTCAAACCAAAGAGAATGAGGCAAACTTTCCAAGATTTGGAAGAACCAGTTTCAAAAGCAATTTTCTCCTGTGTGGCTATTGACACGGAGCTGATGAGACCTGCAGCAAGGGCCAGCTCACGAAGGCTAAGCTTCCTAGGGTTTTGCTGGTGAGAACCTGAGAACCAGAGAGCATGACAGAATTATCAAAACGAGAGGCAAAGAGAGCTCTTCTAACGATGGCGAAGAAACCAACAGAAAATCTCCAAACGATGAAGGAAACTTAAAGTTATTTTTCTCACAGGAGCAAAGAGGAATAAGACCACTGCCCTTCCTTCTCTTCCCTCTCAGTTCTGTGTCAAATTGCTTTAGGGAATGAGTGCAGCAGTGTTCATGGAGAAACAATGTCCAGCTTAAAAATGAAGGCTCTTAACCTGATGCGTACTGGTCAAAACTTAATGGAAGATCAGAAGAGGCACATGATAGAATCTACTAAATCCCCCCCCCCCCCAGCAACACACATCTTTTTAAAGAGAGTATTTCTATTTGAAGATTTCATCAAGCCTAGAAAGTATCAACCTATTGTATGAAAACTAATAGATATGAAGCAAAAGTGCTTGTCTCTTATATTTGGCCTAAAAGAATTTTAAATCAGGCTCTGATTATCATAATAATGCATAATAATGCTCAATTACATGAACTCAAGTTCTCAGCATATTAATTGAGATGATATGATAATAAAACAGTTCGTTTTCTTAGACTTCAGCCAAACCCTTAATACTGAGGATATGCCTGTGATTCTCAGAACTCTTGGCCTGGCTTTTTGCCTTTAGAGACACTCCATTATCTCTGGGGGCGGTGAGCAAAGGTATTCAAAACTTGAGCTGAAGTCTCAACATCTGAGTTCTGGGTCCAAGTTATTATTCCAAGATTGTGAAATACAAAACTAACCAGTATGTGAGAGAGGAACTATTCCTACATTCCTCCCTTGTACCGTGGTTGCTGGGAATCAAAGTCAAGGGCAGTTCCACTAATCACTCTGTACTCCCTGGCAACTACCAGTCTGATTTTTGATACTCATTATCTATTTACGTTTTTCTCAGCACATCAACTCTTAAGTCATTCCAAGGGTTCTGGATCTGGGTAATTCCTAGTCACTCCCAGACTAATCCAGGAGTCTACATCCTAGGTAACCAGGTCTTATAACTACAGTTACTCTAAGAGGTCCCTCCCAGGGATGCATAACCTAAGCCATTCCTGGAACGAGACAGGCTATATGACCAGACCAAGATACACAAGAGTTCTGGAGTGTCATCAGTACCTTAACTCTATAGTATGACACTGAGAGAAATTCATAGATAAAGGGTTCTTAGTTGCTCATCTACTGATAGAGTGAGATCAGTAACCGCTAATTGGGCATGAGGCTGGGGTGAGCAGTATTGGCAAATGCAGCCAACAATGCCACAGGCAGCTGGAAAGAAGCTCTAGAACAGTGGTTCTTACACTTGGGCAGAATCAGAATCACCACAGGACTTTTAAGATTAGTGTAGACTAGACTTCTGTGTGTAGCTAAAAACGTAACTGTTTTTCCTACTGGTTCTCAAACCAGTGTGCATGTGTGCATCATCTGGAGATCCCCCAGCCCTCTTTGTTGGCAGTGCTGGTGAATGAATCCAGGGCCTCACACATGGGGCAAATCCTCTACACTGAGCTATATACTCCAGCCCTGGTGATCTTTAAAATGCCTATTTTCAGACCCTATTCTGGAGTTTCTGATTCACTGGTATAGGATATGGCCCAGGAACCAGCCTCGGATATTTGCTTTTTAAATATTCTTTCTTAAAACAGGCTTTCCCTATGGTTTTGATCCAAGCTGACATTCATTGAAACACTGCTCTATGGGGTCAGCCATGGTTGCTCTCCCCACAGTTCTAGTGTGGTCAAGTTACTCCTGCTCTCCTTTATGGGGAATGTGAGGGATTCCAAAAGGACAAGTGGTACAGTCAATTTTAACTTCAGGATTCAGAAACAAGGTTTCATATCTTACTTCTAAATTGAAAATCTCTAAATAATTGCTCTCAGCAATTACATTTTCCTTAATCGCTTGCTCCATGGAAAAGAAAGGAGGTCCTCACTATATGTATTCCAAGTATTAACAACTATAGGAAGGCACATTTGCAGCCTGGTACACAGAAAGCCTTCTGGATGAACTTCAGCCAACTTTTCCCACCAAGTAAAGGTGTAGCTCATGTAGAATGAGCTCCATGCTCCCAAATTATTGGATATTTCAGTGACAAAAATTATAAGTGACAAAAGTTATTAAAATAAAATTCTCACTTAAAATCTCTTTGTGGACATTTTTTTAAATCCTTGCATAACAATGCAGTTTAAGATTACATGATTTCTCCATTGAAAAAAATACTTTGGAAAATATGTGGTTGGTAACTACTTGTGGCTAACTCACAATGAATAATCTGCAAATAAGATATCTGGGAAAATTTAACAAAATTTAGACCCACAGAACATTAGTCTTTTCATGCTGACTTTCATTTGGAACTTTCATCCTGAAGCTCCCTTCAGGAAGCTACCAATGATGATGACTAGGGACCTGTGAACAGTTATAACACATCTATATCAGGGAGGACTGCCTTGGTAACCAGAGCGAGGGTCTCTTCATGATCCTCCACTGGGAGAGAAAAGCAAGGCAACACATAACAGCTTTTGTCTGCCAACACAGGGGAAGATAAGTCTATAGTCTTATTTCTTTGCAAGCATTTGCAAAAAGTAGTAAAAGCAACCGAAAACAAGTTTAACTTTTTGCGGGGTAGGACAGGAACTGAGCAGATGGGTGACTGACTGGATGGAGAATTTGTGTTTTACACCTTTTTGCACTAACTGGTATGTTGAACAATGTAAATGTGTTCCCTATTTAAAAAAAAAAAAAAATTAAAACTACTCTCGGTCCCAAATTTCTATTCCTCTATTACAGGATTGATCAATCTACCACTTTAGGTCCATAGTGGAAAAGAATGAAAACAATTTTATCCTCTACCTGCACCAATAAACACAAAGACTCCTGAGAATTTCTTTATGTGAGCAATTTTTTTTTTAAGTACAAAAATCAAAAGAAAATCCTTGGAAAATATTTTCAATGACTGTTTCTGGTTTATAAAAGATTAGTGAAATTCAATTAGCACAGAGAACACATAATGTTTGAATTGTAAAACCATTCTATGAGTCAATACATTTGACACACAACATACGAAAATAGTTTGAAATACAAAAATACAGTTGTGATCCAGCAAGTGGCACCAAATTAGAACAATTTTATTATTTAACATGATACCAAGATATGTACATTATCCTCCCAAATAAGAAACAATTTGGTTTCAAAGTTTAAAAATGTAGTTTCCAAAATGAATCCTTATTGCAAATTTGAAAGGAGAGGAAAAAAAAAAAGCCCCGCAATTTAACACCAACTTACTTTTGATCCTTGACTAGAATATGCACCCTGTGCCAACCACCTCTCTCATACAAAAATGTATACTATAAATAAAACTTTCAAAAAAGATCTCGGATGTTTATTGCACATCATACTGAACGTCTGCCACTCTGTAAAGAGGCTTTCAGCCTAACTTCATGTGTTAGCTGGGAAAATAGCTATTCAAATTCCAGTGAAAACAACACTGCAGATATTAACATACTAGGATCCTATATGATGTTCACCAGAAACAGAAACAGTCTTACCAGACTCCTTCTGTCACTTTTTCTAAAATAAGGACTTCTGTTTTCTACTGTTAAAAGTAATTACAGGAGATCCAAACAAATAAAATGTCCTGTTCAAATGTCAGTTTTCTTTTTTCAAATAGAAAAAGATGAAGAGGGATTTTACCCAGTCATATTTATATTTCTTCTAGGACCAGCCCTTTTTGAAGTGTGTATTGTTTGTGATCCTGTTACAGGGATCCTACTAATGCTGTCCATCATTAGCAGTTATTATTTTGGTCCCAGTCTTGTGAAACCTTCTCAGCTGTTGTTAAACCAGCACAAACCAGCCAGAATGCAAGAGCCTTAAAAGTAAAAAGACTCCTAATAAGTTTCTATACCATTTAGCACAGTGCCCAGCATAGAGTGGGCATTCAATAAATATTTGATAAATGAATGTACTATCTTTTAAGACCGTTTCCTACACTTACATGGGTTAATGATTTATGAATAATACGTTGATTTAGGGGTACACAAATCTAACATGGTAACTAAAGAGAAAACACATATGACATTAGAAACAGACACTGTTAGTTTCTACAATCCTGCCCCAGGACAGAATATGTAGTGAAGGGTTAAACTATTCCAATAATAAAAATTGATTAGTCAAATACTTTTATTTTGCCAAGGGACTCTAACGGTTAGCCTTTGGCAGTTCCCAAACATACAATGAACCCCAAACAAAACAAAACAAAATTGCACTATTACAAGGAGTCCATGAAAGTAGAGAGAGGAGGTGGCAGTTAGGGGACAGCAACTTCAAGGAGACGGTTGTTTTTTCGTTTGCATGTTGGGACACTCCCATTTTTCTGGCTGCCCTGAATGAACTTCACACATACTTTGTCCTGCCTGAATTGTACCAGGAACCTAGGAGAAAAGAATCAAACAAATTAAGGTATATACAAAACAGATGGTAATTAGAGTAACATTAGATTTTGTTTTTTAATGGGATATTGATCTTGACAAGTATTACCCCTTCTCATTAACACCTCTTAACCCAGAATTGTATTACTGTCTTTTACTTCCAGTAACCATTCAGCCCTAAGTAAGCGGGAGCTCATTAACTAAACATAGTCCAACAAGGCAAGAAGAGTTGAAAATAATTATTTCCATGTTTCAAAAAGACAGACCAACATGTTCTATCTCTGTCTTGCTTCTGGAAAAAATATAAACTGGGGAGGGGTCTGATTAAATTATCAACAAACTGAGAAATGAAATTGAGAATTTCAGAATAGAAAGGAACTTCGAGACCCTCTCCAAACACTGGGTGTGCATATATTTCCTGCACAATTTTTGTCATATTTGCACATGTATACTATGTTAATATTTATTTATAGCTAAAACTATTTCAAAGTAATAGTGACTATAGAATGATAAAGCTATGAGTTTGATCTGTCATTTAATAATCATTAAAATATTTGTATAAAAGCTGGGAATGGTGGCACATGCCTGTAATCCCAGTAATTCAGGAGGCTGAGGCAGGAGGATCACAAGTTCAAATACAGCCTCAACAACTTAGCAAGATCCTGTCCCAAAAAATGAAAAGGGCTGGGGATGAGGCTCAGTGGTTAAGTGCCCATGGGTTCAATCCCTGGTACTCCCAAACAAACAAACAAAAACCATATACACACACAAAAAAATTCAAATTTAAAATTTTAAAACATTAAAAATCCATTAGTGTACACCTAAAACTACCTCTTACCCCACCAGTGGTATATGTGATGCATTAAAAAAACCATATTCTAGTTCAAATCCTTTCTTCTACAGACCAGCCGGGGACAAGTGACTGTCTACAAGTTTGTTCTTTGCACCCAGCACTGTGAGGGACAGCCAGCTGTATAAAATGAGGGTCCTGCTCTCAGGGACCGCATCTCTTGGGAGGCATTAGAGTAGCACAGCTGGACCAGGTCTTCCCATCTCAAAACCAATGACTTTTCTCTCTACCACATCAATATCCCATAACAACGTTTTCTCTATTCTCAGGGAACCGTTTTTCTGGGTTGCTGGCACATTACTAAGTGAGTCACTAACAGGTATTTCGTAGATCACTCCTCATGGCCATCCACAGCAGTAGCAAGGGCCTGAACAATTTCATTTGGACATGTCAACTTAGTTTCGTGGCCTGAAGAGGTGTGTTTTGCAAACATCATTTCTGGAGTGAAATGACACGAAAGCTTCTAATTCATCAGTTGTTTTACAAGGATAGCATGCTGGCCTTTTAAATGGGTTGTTTCTTCTCAACTTGAAAGGACTGAAAGAAGAGCTGTAGTTCCATGTTTTCCTATCTGAGATATGTTTCTGGTCTGTATGCTTTCATGTGCCTCAAAGAAAAAAAAAATGTTCAAAAAATTCAATAAAAATTCATATGCTTCAAAAATCAAATATTTTACATTTTCATTTTCAATGATCACATGCAGTGTATTCAATGTGTAGGATCTTCTTTTCCTGTTGACTTTAACATACATTTAACGTCTCCATGTTCATAGCTCTTGACCAAGATTCATATTAGAAATATCAATAGCTCAAAAGTGTTGGGGACTATGTACCATACTGTTCCTGGCCACTTACTTGTGTTAACTCAGCTATAACACAATCTAAGGAGGCGATGACTATTATTCATCTCCATTTCAAAGAGGACAAAACTGAAAATCATGTTCCAGCAAACAGTTACATGGAATGCATTATTTTGCAGCATTAATGCCAGCTAGAATTTCAAAGTAAAAACGACCTAGACTAGTTGTTTGGATTTAATATATTAAATGATACATATATTTAAAATATTTGGTAGAACAAATTCACTATAGTTTTCACTATATTCAGGACTTCATTTTTAGAAATTCTGTACACCTGCAGGTTATCCTCAAAATGCAATGTTTACCAACTAAACCGTTTGTGAGTTTAAGAATTAGGAATCTGGGGCTGGGGTTGTGGCTTAGTGGTAGAGCACTTGCCCAGCATGTGTGAGGCACTGGGTTCGATCCTCAGCACCATATAAAAATAAATAAATAAAATAAAGGTATGTGTCCATCTACAACCAAAATAAAAAATTTTAAAAAATTGAAAAAAAAAAAGAATTAGGAATCATATAAGGCGGTTGAGTCTCTCAATGAATTCAATTCTCATTTCTACCTGGGCAAGTTAAAAACTGCACTAAGATTGGACTGCCTTCCTGAAAACCAATGTTCAGTTTATCCATAATGACTACAGAAACTGGGCTTGTTAGAATCACTACTTCTCCTTCCAAAAACGATGTGACGAGGAAGGGGTTAGTCACTGAACTGCAAGCTGTTTTTGCCACTGCTTCTCTGCAGCTGGTAAGGAAATGGAGTAGTCACTGTCAGCTGAAAACACAGACACAGGCATCCCTGACCAAGGAGCTCCCAGGGTTTTGAAAGAGCTGTATTGGAAACTTCTTCCATCAGCTGCTTTACTTTTATCAGAACACCCAACCACTGGGAACCAGAGGAGAGGAGTGAGAATGTTGTCACGTAACTGTGGTCTTCACGTGGCCACGCTATACCATCAGAATACCATACACCTCTCTGACAGGCAGAGTCCTGAATGCCCAGAAGTGAACTCATCCAGCAGCATTTCCTGAGTGGAGCGCCTCTGATCACAGCCCAGGAGATCCACCAGGGGGCTTCAGTGGGTGGCTGACTACATTTGGGAAACACAGTACATTCCATCTTCCAAAGCCCCTCCAGAGAGTCAAAGTGTGCAACTAGATTTCAGAGGTTCTGAGACGTCGTATGGTAAGACTGCTTTTCAATTTTCACCAGAGAACATTTCTTTCATAGCACATTTTCCTTAACATTCTTTACTAAGAGTAGTGTTCTTAGAATATCAATATAGGAAGTGCTTAAAAGTACCATCCTTTGAAGTCTGGATTAGTTGTGATTTCTTGCCTCGGTACAGATAACCCTATTAATGCCATGGGCAACTATGAGACTGCTTCATCCATGTATCGAGGGGGAATATATCAATCTTTGAAATAAATATGATCTCATGATGAGCAGGAAATGGCAGGAGCTACCAAGCCCAGAATTCCAAATTATGAAAAACCTCTACCAAAGGGAGTTAAAAGCTCAAATATGCCCTGACAGGTTAAAACTTTAATTAAATTGGAATTTAATCTGCCGTTATCTTTTTTCCCCTAATATTCTTTATTTTGTTTTTATAAGAAAGTAACAAGTTATGTAGTCCAAACATCCATTCTCAGTGTAAAGTACCCATAAAGCTCCATCTCCTAGCCCGTCAACATCCTAGTGTTCAGGGAGAACTGAGGATGAGCTGAAGATACCGGTAAATCCTAACATCACTGAGAGTGTGATTCACAAAGGGGCTGAGATAGGTATAAACTCATTTTAAACAAAAACAAAACAAAACAAAAACTTCTTTTAAAAAACTGCAAAACTCTTGATTTTTTTTTTTTTTTTTTTAAGTGCTGGGATTGAACCCAGGGCCTCACAAGTCTCAGGCAAGTACCCTGACATTGTGCTACATCCCCAGCATGAAAAACTTTGAATTATAAAATAAAATCTTCAGCAGGGCATAGTGGTGCATGCCTATATTCCAAAGGTGCAGGAGGCTGAGGCAGGAGGATCGTGAGTTCAAAGCCAGCCTCAGCAAAAGCGAGATGATAAGCAACTCAATGCAACCCTGTCTCTAAATAAGATACAAAATAGGGCTGGGGATGTGGCTCAGTGATTGAGTGTTGAGTGCTCCTGAGTTCAATCCCTGGTACTAAAAAAGAAAAGAAAATCTTCCTATGTTATCTGGTTATTTAATTTTTCTAACATATAAAAAGAAGTATATAAGTAGTTGGTGAATTATTATTGAAAAATAATCAGTTAAGTATTAATCAATTTAGTCACTCAAATTCATTGAAACACCTCACATGTGTATATTTAATAAATGGTGGGGGGCTGGGGATGTGGCATGCGTGCGGCCCGGGTTCAATCCTCAGCACCACATACAAACAAAGATGTTGTGTCTGTCGAAAACTAAAAAATAAAAAAGATATTAAAATTCTCTCTCTCTCTCTTCCTCTCTTAAAAAAATTGTTAAAAAAAAAAAATTTAAAATAAATAAATAAATAAATGGTGGGATGCCCCATCCTACATGCAAATAATTAGCCTTTACAATTTGAACATAAATGTGAAATGAAGAAAAAGCAAGTTTCAAATTTACACCAGTCTTTGCACTAATACACCCTTGTTAACATGGAAGGCCCTTACTCCAACTCTAGTTACCAATGTATAAAAAAAGAGTCATCTCAAATTTTAACCATTCAGAATCTCCCTGGCCACTTCTAAACCCTTCATCCCTCAATATCTACTTCTGCAACAAATGCCTAACGCCTCACCCAATCTGTTAATACACTTCGTTTTCCTTCAAATTACACTCAAAAGCTGGCTACCTCTCACCACCTCACTCTAGCTTGCACTAGACAGCTCAGAGTCCTGCTTCCATCCTTGCCTCTCAGTAGTTACTGTCCATATGCAACCAAAGCCATCTTTGAAAATAAATCAGATCCTGCCACACCTTTGATCAATACCTAAAAAGGTTTCTCATCATCATTAGTAAAGTCTCAACTTAGCTCAGATACCAAGCTCTACATGGGTAGGCTATGTTTTTCTCTTCAGGGTCTTCTACCGTCTGCTCTGCTACAGAGTTTGTTCCCATCTCAGGGCCTTTGTACCTGTTGCTGCTCTGCACTGTAAAGTCTCCCTTGAGATTGCTGCCTGGCTCGCTTCCTTACTGGAGTCACGGAATCAAAGAGGACTCCCTGACCTTCTTGTCAAGAAAAATATCCTCTGACTCTTGCTTTTTTTCCTCTACCACAAGCACCTATCACTAGCCCAAACCCTGCCACCTACTTATTATCTTATTTGGGTATCTTCTTCTTTCCCACTAGAATTTCAGGTACCTGAGATAGGGACTTGGACAGTACCATCCACTGCCTGTCCTTTAACCAGAACGAATACTAGACACATTCTGGGTACATAAGTAGCTGCTATATTAATGAATGAGATCAAAGAGCTGAACTAAAATTATAAAACTAAAATCAAAAAGGTGCATTAAACAATGTATGAACATACTCATCAGAAATTTCAATATTGAGCTTCTGTTTGGTTTGGCTGAGAGTTGTGCGATACAGCTTGGTGGCCATTTCAATCAGGTGGTCACTGCTGAAGAGAAAGTCTCCTTTACTAGCTGCTTCTGAGCCCTGAAAGGACAAGCCAAGAGTCAGAGATAATTAAAGGCAGCTGAGGAGGAAAATGTTTACAGGGTTGGCTGAAAACCTATTTACAGTCTCCTTAAAACTTCAGACACGGGAGTCCATTTCCCCAATGTAAACAGTAAGGACAAGAGCCGTACTTCTTCCAACTGACCAGGGCACTTGAGTAAGGTTATCCGACCCCTTTCTACCAAAGCTGGTTGACAGACCAGCAGGAGCATCCAAATCATGTGGGAGCTTGTTAGAGAAGCAGGATCTCAGCTCTGCTACAGCAGCTGCTGAATAAGAGTCCACAGCAAGATCCCTGGGTGGTGGGTCTGCACATTCAGGATCAAGGAGCATTGACCTAGCTTATGACTCAATCTGAAAAAGCTATTTAAAAAACTCCTCAGTGATTTGGTTGAAAAAAAAATAACAACAATAACACTTGCAACAAATATCCTACAGTAGCAGCTTTCAACCTAAGCTGCACAGGAGAATCATCTGGGGGAACTTTCCAAAAATAGGATGCTTATGTTTCATTCTGAGGGTATGGTCTGAAAGTCAGCATTTCTTAGAGTACCACTCTGCTTTAATGTGTACTTGAGGATGATAATCACTGTCCTGTGACTCAAAACACCCCCTTTATGTTAAAATGCATGGTGGGGAAAACAGAATAAGGTAAGCTTTTGGGTTTTTCTGTTAGGAGTCGGTCAGTGTCACAATATTACCTAGATGCATATCCCTAAATATGATTAACATTTGTTGACATTTGTGTATTTAGTAATATTATATATGAGAGGTACTGTGCTAAGCACTTTACATACAGTATCACTTAATCTTCATAGTAATGCAATGAAGTAGGGAAATTATTATCCCCATTTTAAAGATAAGAAAAATTGGGATGGCCCATGAAAGTTAAATGACATGACCACAGGCATCACAGTTAATGTAAACAAGTCTAGCTACTACACTTAACCATTCCATCCAAGCCAGGAGGTCCTGGTTAAGCATAAAGTATAAACATTAGAAAACCTTTAGGTCAAAATCATTAGGCAATGGTTTTAATGCAGTTTTGTCCTTTGATAAAAAAACAACAAATCAAAAATGAACAAGAAGACATATCTAAGTTGGTATGCAAAATAAAGAACAGGAAGAGACATAATTTAGAACATCAAGTGAGCAAATCAATAAAAGTGACTAACCTTATTCAATTATTGAAAAACCGAACATGAGATTTTATACAGGAGTTAACATAGCCAACATTTGTAAATCAGTAGGGAGGACATCAAGCAATAGTACTAGTCTGATGGGGAAAATTTTAAATCCATGGCTGAGAAATTGGACAGAGAGCACTCTCCTCAAGTCATTAGGTGAACTTTTACCTCCTTGAGGTGGACAGCGAAGAAGCCGTCATTCTGTGAGCTCATCGATACCTTGGTCACATCCACCAGGGGAACCTCTGACTTGATTTGTCCAGACTTTTGATCAGCGAGAAGGAGATTATTATTTGTTAAGAGGAAAATTCGGGATGTACTCTAAAACAAAACCAAAAGAGATGTAAAACCAGTGAACATAAACACCCCCAAATGGTCCATAAGTTCAAAGCATTAGTAATTTGCAGAAATGCACATTTTATTTCAGCATCTTTCAGGAAGCATATCTATGTAAACTGAGAATAGGTCAAAGGACATAAATAACATATTTAAATTCATAGAAATTTCAGACAGTAAGCAAAATTTTGCCTAAGCCTAAAGGTAAGGTGAAATCCCCTCAGGTTAACTACACTGAGAATATGAGATATAAATTTTTTTGGGAGGGGTACTGGGGATTGAGTACTCAGGGGCACTCAACCACATCCCCAGCCCTATTTTGTATTTTATTTAGAGATAGGATCTCACTGAGTTGCTTAGTGCCTGGTGGTTGCTGAGGCTGGCATTGAACTCACAATCCTCCTGTCTCAGCCTCCGGAGCTACTGGGATTACAAGCATGCACCACCGTGCCAGGCAAGATGTAAATTTTAACATTCAGAAAACTAAGGAAGACTGTCTTGGGGGCCACTCAAGTCTTCAAGGTTAGCATTTTTACCTTCCCATTAGCACGGTTAATTTTGTTCACAACTTCAGCAATGATGATCTTTTCTTCAATGGAATCTTTGAGTTTCTTGTACTTAGGGTTCTTGTTGATTTCCAGGTAAGCTCCTTGGAATGGTTGCCCAACACTAAGAAGAAACAATTCCTGCATGTTAGAAATGGTTTCAAATGGCAGTACTGTGGGCAAAAGGAAACAAGTCAGTTACTTCTAAGGAGTATCTGACAACTTCATGAAAAGTAATATCAATTTATTTTATATATTTCACTTGCACCTGTCCTAAATGTAAGTTGAAAATGAAAACTTAAAACCTGTTTCAAATATATTTTAGATGTGATCACGGCATTTGGTAGGTAGGATTTTGATAAAAATCTTATCCCATGGAACAATCAAGATAGAAATCAGTAACGACAAGGGCCAGACTCAAGTACATGGCCTTGTGTGAAGGAAAAGGCAATTTCTTCGAAGCTGTTAATATAAAGTTAACAGCTGCCCACAGAAGCTTTACTAATGCCTTTAAACAATATGTGGCACTGAAAAAAGAACTGAAATCATCCCTAGCACCGTCTCCAAAGAGAAATTTCATTTTCTCACAGAGAAGAAGAAAATCAATAAGGCTTCTGGGGAAGAATGGATTTGGTGTAATCACTACACAGCACTTAGTGCACACCATGTAGCTCTGGTTTTAAATAGGTAAGGTATGAAAGGAAGCCCAGCTGAGATGCCTAGGATGTGCCTCCAAGTGGTCAGAGTGGCCAAGACCCACATTCAGAATCAGAGCAGTTTTCTTTCCAACAAATTACTCTGGCAAAGGTATAACCCTGCATGTGTCACTAAGATGTCAATTTCCCTAAAGACTGGGGTGACTCTCTTAGGGCAGTTTCTTCAAAGACACCAAGGAAAAAACTGCAGCTTCCGGAGATCTACAAGCTTCATTTTGAGCTATTCAATTCTGGCAGCGTGCACACACAACTTTAAATGCTTGCATCGTGGGTGGAGGATCAGGGAAGAAAAATCCACGTAGGTGGCCAGTGCTTCACAGCTCCTGGGATATGAAAGGCCAACGCCCATAGGAGCTGCTGTTTCACAGAGAGGTGGGAGGGCTAATTATTCCACATCTCCCACTGCTTGTGGTGTGAGAGCACCACCACCATCCCTGAAAACTGACAAAACTACCCAAACCAAAGAACTTGGCTTGAAGTGAACTTTTTTTGGTGTGTTCCTATTCAAGCATGTTTTAAATAATGAAAAGTGCTAAGAGCCTGTTAGTTTGCCTCCTCAAAAATGTACTCTCAGGCCTCCAGTTTCTAAGAGTCATCTACAGGGAATGTTCATTAAGAAGGTGACTCTAAGTGTATAAAAGGAAAGCTGAATGGCATTAGTTGCCGGAGAAAGCATCCAGACAGTTTTCCTGTTGAAGCAGGCTTCACAGAGCAGGCACTTGGGACGACTCCGGATTCAGGCACTATGTTGGACGTAAGGGAGTAAGTACCAGTTGGAACAGCCACATCAGCTAACAAGGAAGCTGTGCAACTTAAAATATTTAAAGCCATGAGACTGGTAACTTGCATTCATTTAGTCCTTTAAAAAGAAGAGCTTTTGGGGCTGGGGCTGGGGCTCAGTGGTACAGTGCTTGCCTTGCATGTGCAAGGCACTGGGTTTGATCCTCAGCACCACATAAAAATAAATAAGATACTGTGTGTTCATCTATAACTATATATATATATATATATATATATATATATATATGAAGAGCTTTCAAATAGGCATGAAGATGGAGACAGTATATAAAATACATGTGAGTATTTAGAATAAAATTTTTTTTTATTTCTAAGTCAGTCTTTAGGAGAAGTTAACAAGTTGTTACTAAAACAAGTTAGAAGATTTTTGGCTTGAAATTATACAAGTACTTTTTTATAAGTGCCAGATGAAATTAGTAATTGTGGGGTGAAATGATGGGTGCAGGATATATACAAATAATCAGATAAGCAGTCTTCGCCAAGGACTTCACTTGCCAAACTTGCAATTGTGTTCCTTCTTTTTCTGAGTATGTGGTGTTGATAATAAAGCAGCTGAACTTGCTGCACAGGCTACTGAAGTCATGACTGATGAGTTAGCTGACCGAAGGACACCACAAACCCATGCTTATGCAACACCCAGAGACTAACACACTGTTTCACTTTTGTTGATCTTATGAATGAGTTTCTGACCTGGCTTGTTAGGGCAGGAAGATTGGGATGGTATTTATAACATATTGCAAAGAGAAATCTGAAAATAGGAATTTAAATGCAAGTTTATCTTAATAGCCTATATATTTTTATTTTATATGACTTCCAATTATTCAGTAAAGTATGCAGGCTAATGTCAACAGAGTAAAACCACCTGTAATCTCATTTCATCAAAGAATACTGTGGAAACTATCGCTTAAGTTTGTTTATGTGCACTCACATCCAGCTGATTAGAAAATTATACACAAAATTAATAATTGTTCATCTAGTACTGAAATCAAAACTTCACTAGGAAAAACCTTCATATGTATTGGAGAACAAGTTTTAAAATATTGATTTTTATGGGTAAAGCAAAACCAGAATACCTAGATGGGTATAAAGCCTTCTTATCCTTGAAGAGCTCACTGGCTTCTAGTTTCTCTTCATAAATAAGTTTCTGCTGGTCTGTGAATTGGTCCCTGTATTTTTTACACTGTGAGATACGAGGAGAAAAACAACAAAAAAGAAAACATCACTTATATAAATGAACTTTTACTTGCTCTTAAATATGCTAAGTTAATTTAATAGCAATAAGAATAAAAGTGAAAGTGAAAAAAACATTCATTTTAAGAGGCCAAAACATTTTTCCTTCCTGATTTTTAAGAAGCTGGTTTTGGAAAAGTACAAAAGCCATTATTTTTCTTGTAGAATGTGGAATGCTTCTTCAAAACTCACCAGGGCCCAACTGGCATGTGCCCTGTGAGGGGCAGACTCATCCTGCTGTGATGTCAGTCCCTAAGGATCCCAGTCCTGAGGCTCAGTTCTTTAACAGAGACACAAAGCAAAAAAAATCTGGACCTTACAACCCAGTGCACACATTTACACACACAGAGGATGACCAAAAAGCTTCACAAAACAATATTTAATTCTGCATGTTGTGTACTCTGCTATTTTCTTTTCTCTACTTATATTATTTAAAAACCCTAGTAGTAAGCTATTAAACCAATTTCAAGATCCACAAATATGCTACGATGTATAGTTTGAAAAACACCAGAACAAATCCTCCTACTTCCACTTTACAATGTGCATAGACACTTGAGAAGTCCCCCTTCATCCTGACCCTGGGGACACAATGAAAGGAGACTGGGATGGCCAGAGAAGCAGGGACAAACTTTTAAGATGACTGTTCCAAGACATTCAGTTGGAGGTGAGGGGTTGAATACCACCGCTGAAATAACTTCATGCAATAACATTAGCATTGCTTCCAATTCTTCCCACAGAAAGGCTCCCTTCAGGAGGAAACAGGCTTCTCAACCCCCATCTCCTGTTTCAGGCAGGTCAGATGGGGTTGGGAGGGAAGGGCAGACCCCTGCATTAGTAGCTCCCTGTTGTTCTTTCTGAAAATAATTTCTATGTTAGACTCAAACGGGGAGATGAACAACTGAGAAGTTGTTGAATCTCTGTTACAGAACAGAACTTAAAATTCAGTTCCATATGTTGAGCAAGTCCCACCTGTCAGGCTAATTAGCAATAATGTCACTCTATACACATGTGATTCTTTTACATAAAAGACAAGGCCTACACTGCTAGGCAGGAAAGCGCTGCCTGGAAAATATATCTACCCATGATTCCTTGACTAAATATAAACTCTTCCACCTAATGATTTTATTACATCTGATAATTGCATATATTTAGCATTCTCCATACCTGGTTAAACCAAGTTTCTGAAATAAAGTCAACATCTATAACAAGTACTCCACGCACCCCAACACCTAAATTGCACGCTGTGCTTTCCTATGAAATTAGAGTACTAAGATATAAGGCAATATAAAATAGATTTCAGCTTCTCTTTATTTTAGGTAGAGGACAACTTGTCTTTTAGGGACTTCAATGCCTTTTTCCAGTCAATCCAAGTGTTGTGTTCATAAGTGGATCGTATGTATTCAACAGATCTGATAAACTCATACAACGGTAGGATTTAACTATCTTGTTTGAAGACATTAAAATTTCACAGTTTCTATTTCCTGTAATATCTTTTCACAGAAAGAGAAAAACACAAACTGGACCACTTGAAAGCAACTGGAACCTGGAACAAAAAGTTGGTACAACCTTTTGCTCCTCTAACCATGGTCGAGAGGAGACCACACAGGCTTTGCCTCGGCTGCTGAGGGAGCCCACAGAAAGTCAAGTACAGCGAATGCAAAGTTCAAGAATACCAAAGTCCTCAAATAAGTCCCTCTGAGGCAAAGGAAGAATGTGTTAAAAATTTTATTTTAGGTGCTAGGGTTGTGGTTCAGTGGTAGAGTGCTCATCTAGTATGCATGAGGCACTGGGTTCGATCCTCAGCACCATATAAATATAAAATAAAGATATTATGTCCACCAAAAACTAAAAAATAAATATTAAAAAAATTGATTTAACGTAACAGCTGTCAAACACTCGAAACATATAATAAGTCTTTGAAGAAATGCAATTATGACATTTTTTACCCTCCACAAGTGGAAAATTCTTTTTAGTTCCTTGTGAGTAGAATCCAAGAATAGATAAGGTCTGGATGGCCAATTCTTGTCTATTGGTGATAAGGAAGGCATCTTATTTTTCATTTCCAAGAAGTATTTTTGTACCTGTGTTGGGTTTGAGAGAAGATACCAGATGAGGAAAATACATCAGAAAAGATACTATTTTACATGCTCTATGATCAAATAAACCTCAGTCTTCAGTAGAATTTATCAAGTTTTAGCTCACAGAACTTTGTAACTCCTCTGGGAAGTCTCTAGTCCATTCTTTCATATCAAGTAGAGAAATCTGAGCTCTACCATACGGTTAATAGAAAAGAAAACTAACTCAAACAGTCACACGAACACTAGTGTTAACATCAGCCAACACTATGGAGCTATACTGTCAAATAAATAGGTACTAGGTATGTGTGGCTATTTGTATTAAAATTTTTGGAAATTCAAAGAAAATAAGATAAAAATTGGGTTCCTAGTCATACTACCACATTTCAAATGCTGCATAACCTCATGTGGCAAGCAGATACTTTATGTATCTCAAAGTTATAGAACATGTTCATCACTGCAGAAAGTTACGGTGGACAGCACTGCTATAGAGAACACATGGTTCCCAACCTAGCAAAGGTTCAGCTTGTGTTTTCTTTTTCTTTTCTTTTCTTTTTTTTTTAACTTTACCAATGATGCAAAAGCAATGTAGATTCAGTAGCAACTATTCTTTGAATTCTGGTCTTTTTCTGGACTAGTGACGTGTCTCAAGGCTCTCGAGATGCTGGGCAACAGTAGTGAGCACAGCATCCAGTCAGCCGTGCAATCAGGAGGGTGCACAACTAAAACCCCAGAGTGGGGTGTGCTGCTAGGCTATGTTTGGTAGGTTTGGCAAACTCAGTGTATTATCTATATCATATTTTCAATATATGATGAATTAATGGGAGTCCTCCATCATTAAGTGGAGGAGCATCTGTATATAACGTGCCAGGCACTGTAAGAGTTTCATAGCATTATCCCATTTCAATCCTCATAACAGCTTGGAGGTTAGTGCTATTATTATACCCATTTTACAGATGACCAAACAAGGTTTGCAGAACCTAAATAACTTGCTAAATTTATAAATCTTAAGCAGCAATGAAGGCCCATCCCAGTGTTTGCACTCTTTTCCCCACTGCATTCACTTCTCTAGAAGCAAAGGGCAGGATCCAGCCTCACCCAGTCTTGCTTTCCTTTACCCCTAACTTGTTTGCCCTGCTGCAGCTCTTGCAGTTTAACAGAGAAAGAGTCTGACTTTCCTGATGAATCACTTTCCTCCAAGTTTTTTTTTCTGTCAAAGAAGATGACAATTTTATGAATCATGTATGGGCACCTACCATCTTTCTGACACGATTTTCCTGAATTTGGGATGTGGGGAATGATACAAAAGATTATTAACTCTGTTCAGTTATGATTTAAAATGGTTACCAAAAAAGAAACTGTCACTTAAAAAAATTCACAATTTACTGAGTTTATTGAGTTGGTATTAGCAAGTTCTTAATCCAATAAAGTTAATTAGCCATACACATAAAGTATCAACTTACAATTCTCTGAAGCGTAAACTCATAGATTTTCTTTCCAGCATTAGCTCTGAAGAACTTCCTGTATTCTCTACGCACCTTTAAGAAGATGAAGCAGATCTGTGGTTACAGCGCGGCCAGCATGTGATCACAATGATACACCTCTTTTTTTAAAAAAGACAACTTGTGAAACAAGCAATTTATAAGTGTCCTTTCTGGATTGAGTAAACTAATGAAAGCACACTCAGATGGTAGATCTTAAGTCAGAGAAAAAGAAATTGAGAGATGAAAAATGATAATATCAAAATGAATGGATGTTTTAAATACCATTAGTAGGTTTTTAAAATAGATGATTTGACAAGAAACATTTGTGCAAACTTGCCACAAATTAAAATACACTTCAGAAAATATTACATAAGATAATCTCCCTTCAGTTTTTTTTTTAAACAAATGGGGGGGGGAGAAATATCTGAGGAACTATATTGATATTTCCAAAAACCTTGCATATGAAGACAGAACTTCAGTGTTGTACACTGAAAACTGAATGTGGCTAAAAATAAGTATTTAAGAAGCTTTTAAACTACCATTATCCTCCGTTCAATTTACACTTAATGTTATCATAGCACTTAAAACATATATTATGGTTTTGATTCACTCTCCCTTGCTACATTGTTTTAATTTATTCTGTATACTGTCTAACGAAGAACAATAACTAAATGAGGAGTTTGTGAATGAATGATACAGCTAACTTTGAAGTTGAGAAATATTAAATTTATTATCATCCTAATATAAATGGGAGAGCCAGGATATAGCAAAATATTACTCTATTTGAATAATCTGGAATTAAGTAGCTTTTTCTTTTGTTGCCAATTTCTTAGGTTTAGATGCACATGTTCAAAATATTTCTAAATAAGAAAGCTACCAACCTACTAACCAGACTCAGTTTGTACATAAATATCTTACTAGTTAAGACTGTAGATTTCTTTTATAATTTTTTGGGGTTTAGCAACAGTGAGCCCCATTCCTACAAGTAAAGGACCTGGTGGGCCAGAGTGGTCACTGTTGAAGAGACAGGCATGTTCCAAACTGCCTGAGTCCTGCGGTCCCATGCCACCTTCCACCTGCTGCTTCTCTGTCACTAGGTTGGTCCCTCTGGGCATCTGAGCCCCAGACCCACTATACACAACTGAAGATTATTAAGGTTCAAAATTTATGTCATATGTCATAAAGGCAGTTCCTCCTTGTATTTATATTCCACTTATAATTTCCCTTTTAGCCATGGAATTGTTAGATTCACAAATATTTTGAATCTCCAACTTATGATGCTAGAAGGATATGAAGAAATTGAAAATTTCCTGAAATTATTAGTACAGGAAAGCACACAAATTAAGGTGGAACAAGTTGCATGTGAACATCTTTAAACAAGGGATTAGAAGTTCTGCTGTGGTTAGTTCTATCTAGTTGAAACTCATTATAATAACTGAGCTCACTGAAACATGCTTTTTGATATTCTACTGAATAGGTCATTTCTCCCCAAAACATAGACAATAAAAGGCTGGTGACAACATGCTGGTATATACAATGGAGACCTCTCGTGGGCACCAGGAGTCCTAAAAGGTTCGGGTCCAGTGTACTTTGTAATCATTTCCAAAAGAAAATCAAATCATTTCAAAGGGCAAAGCTATTGTTCATATCAATATAATCTGCTTTTAAGAAAAAAAAAAAGGTAAAATTAATCTCATTTTTGGACTCCAAAGAAGTTTAATCTTATTTTGTAATAATAATTAATAGTGGTAACACATTAAAATATTTTTGCCTTATTGGAAACTGGGGGAAAAGCTATTTAACTTCTGCTAAAATGACATTTAATATCTACAAACTGAATTTGTATAGTAGGTTGCTAAATGCACACCTTGAATGCAAAAACATTTTGAAATAATATGCAATTAAACCAAGAACTGAAGATAAACATATTTATTACTGATAGAAATTATCAGAGTAAGAATCCTGACTCAATATTGTTTACTTCCCTTCTTTTTATGAAAATTACAATGCAAATTAGAAGATGTGACTAAAATGGAAAAATGTTTAGTTTTGTTTGGTGACTAAAAAAGGCAGTTACCAAACTTTTTCAGAATTCTTCAAACAGAACATCTGTTAAATTCACATTTAAGTTACTTCTTAATTACTTCAAAAATTACTTCATGAGTAATCAGGATTAATAAGGACATTTCAAAGTTTATAGGCTGAACTTTCAGGGGAAAATGTAGAAAGTTCAAAGTTTTAGGAATATTTCTAAGCATTGTTCAGATTCAGAGTCAATGATTTCTCAGTTAATATTTAAATGTTTAGAATAAGATTCAGTGTTATCAGATATAAAGTAAAAATAATGGAGAGGAATACAGTATTAAAAAAAGGGGGGAGGGTCTAATTATCCCCAGTAGGCACTATAGATAGATGATTCTGGATGATTCCTTAAGGTGATTAGTAGTTGAATATTAAGTAGTTGAATATTAAGAAGGCCAAATCTTCACATTGTCTGAAAGTCATTTTGAAGGTTTTCAAAGCTCAGTCGTATTTACATATTTAATTATGTGTACGCTTGTCCTACTGCAGCAATAAGCGTCTCTCTGGAATAAACCCTGCCCTCATCACAAGGCATTTGAATTTAAAGTTCTTATTAACTGAAAGATCCACTGATCTCCGTCATCTCATTCATGAAAATCCATAAGTTTACTGACAAAACCCTTTCGTGCCTATGCTGAACAGTTAGAATGATGCTTGCTTTGAAGAACGCTGGACTCCAAGCAGCCATTAGAGGAGCAGAAGAGGCAGATGCAGGCAAAGGAAACCCGCCATGCCCAGGCTGGTGACTGTGGGTGGCTGGTCAGCTTTCAGCTCCACCATTGTGCTCTGTCTCATGATTGTAAAAAAAAAAATATATATATATATGCTCAAAAGATTAACACAAAATCAAACTCGGGTGACAAAGCGTCTTTCATAAAGTATGCCACATTGTGTACGACTTGACACCTATTAAATTAAAATCACAAAAATATTAGCATACATGTTTCTTCTCAAAAAGAAAAATCAGGCAAGATGACATTTTATAGACTGTGCAGACCATCAGCAAGCATTATCAGTAGTTCTTTCAGGGTTAGTAGGTGCTAGGCTTTACGGAGTTCACCCTGGGCAGAAAGAAGTGGTAGAGGAAGTACCTTCAGTCCAAGCCAGTAAGCCCAAATGACAGCAACCGCATGCTTACGCCTAGCCTCCTCCTTCAAGCGTTTCAATTCCCTTCGAGCCTAGAATGTTTTAGATAGTAAATAAAAGAGACAGCCCAATGCAGACAGCACAAATGACCAGAAAAAGATACCCCACCAAACAGAAAAGCCAATTTATGAATAGGATTCCAGAACGAAAGAGGAACAGAGCAAAACCACTTCGACCCAAGGGATTGGTGTCAAGCTGGCGAGGCTGTTGGTGATTCTGCTCCAGAGGAGGCAATTTGTATAGCACCCAAGGTCATCGTCCCTCACTCCCCTGCCCATTCTTCTCCTTTTTTTCCCCCTCCTGTTCTGGCTCTTTCTTTGTTTCTTTCTCTACTCTCTTATTCCTTATTGAAGCCTTAGAATGGTGAGTGACACAGTGACCACTAGATTTCCCTTTTGCTGAGAGTACATGGGGCCACAGAAGCTGTGAACCTCATTTCAATGAATGAAAAGGCAACTCTCATGAACAACCATTTGCAAAACAGAAAAGAATAAAGGTTGCTTCACTGAATTGCAAATTTTAAAAAAAGAGAAAGAAAATTTAAAAACTCAAAGAATTTTTTCCAGTTGAAAAATTAGAAGTAGTATGTATAAAAATTAAATGTTAGCTAAGGTCCCAAACAGGGAAATATATTGGAGATTAAAACAAGGCAAAAAGTGAAATAAATACCTTTCAGGTTTGAAAATTAATCTTAGGGAAAAATTAATGCATGCTATCTTAAATGGAAAAAATAGGCTTAATTTTTTAAGACATCATATAGCACATGACTGGGAAATTGGAGAAATCTCAGCAAAAAAACATCTAAAAGTCCTTCTGCCCCTGAGAGGACATTTCCCTTAGATGACGAAAGGAACTAGTTTGTTTTTCACAGATGTTTTAGGAAAAACACCAATGAACAATTTTGGTTAGTTTTTGGCAAACTGAGCTCTTTATGCAGGCAAAGGTTGACTTTTCTCATTTTTTCTCACAAGATGGGCTCCTAATGTTGACAAGGTAGACTTAAAAACAGAGGACTCTGTGGATATTTGTGTCTCTAACTGGAATACACATTTTTAGCAAAGATGACCTTTGGTTTTCTAAGTAACAAAAACATCTAAAAACCTTGTCCCTTGGGGTATGTGAAATGTTCACAGAGCCCACGACTCTGCCTGGGGATTAGAGAGAACATTTCAGGAGGCCTTTGTTTCTGAAAGCAAACAGCTGATGGTGAAATTCCTGGGATTCTTCGGTGGCAATTATAGCTAGCTTTGCATGAGCACAATTTTCTGTGAAATCAAAGATGATAACTCTTTTCACATGTGATATTTTGCTTCTAATAATCAATAGCTGCCACACAGAGCCAAAAAATCACAATTTCATTCATGGATTAATTTTTAAGGCATGCATTAAAGGCATTTTCATTGCCAACACATTGAGGACTAATTCAAGTCCAAATCTTAACATTCCCAACATGCCCCCTACCCCCACCCCCCAAAAAAACCCTCTATAAATGCTGCCAGCATACATCAGTGGAGGGGTGGGGGGTGAGAGGGAGAAACCAAGCATGCAGGTTACTTTAGAGTTTTTCAAAATTAGCAACTATATACTAATGCCTTATTAGTAAGCAATTAGTTGTTTTGGTCTACACATGCCTAAGCTTCCTATGCACACTACTGATACATCTCCAGGTTTATTAAATCTGGCTGCCAGGACATGCACCAGGCTGAGTCACTACTGATTATAATCATTCATCCCTCGTATGCTAGAGATAAAGATTGATTACTGCAGAATTCTAGAATGGAGTAATGGGACGCGAGCACCAAGTACCTTAGATCCAAGCCAGTAAGCCCAAATAACTGCAATAGCATGTTTATTCCTAGCCTCCTCCTTCAGCCGTCTCAGTTCCCTTCGCGCCTGTGATGCATTTGAAAAGGAGTTACAGAAAAGTTTAAGGCAGGAAAGGTTACTGCTGCTCCCCAATGGAGAAAGAAAAAGAGACACACACCAGTCACCACCAACGGTAAATGCAAAAGCATGTGCCACCACCCCACACCAAAATGTTGGCAAGAGTGAGAGGCAAACGCGTGCTCAGTAGCTTAAGCCAGTGAAACATGTTCTGCCCCTTGAAGCTGAGGGTCCATGGCTCTGTGCACGTCACTCCTGGCCCATCGCTTTCCTCTGGGCCTCTGGCCTACCTGGGTCCCATGCCAGTAGGCGGCAATGGTTGTGGCTGCCTCCTTACAGCGTTTCTGATGTTTCAGTTCCCGTAGGATTTTCCGAGACTAGGATACAGAATTACTCAAATAAGGGAATGTTAAAATAAAAAGAAAGAAATTCATAGTAACCAAGAGAAAATTCTGGAAGAGATGAAAGTCCTAACACCCATAACCCAGTGAAACATCAACATCTTAAAGAAAGGGAAGCCCAGAATAGTCTGAGACAGTCAAAAACGACAGCATTGAGCCTGACAGGGCAGTTCCACCCCCCACCCCCACCCCCACCACAGGATGAGAACAGCAGCCTCCTGGCCTGAGAGGCAACAGGAAAAATCTAACCACAGGGATGCAAGCTGACACATAGCAGAGGAGAGTTGAGTTCTCAGAATGTGGTCAGGGGAACTTTAGATATAGTACCTCTTTGATCATGACCTGTCTCGAATATAAGTGTAGCTATTCTTTTTATTTAAAAGACGTTTTTAAAATTTGCTAATAACATTGACCACACTGATCCCAAATTGGTGGCTTCTTTTCAGTAATGGCTGGGAACGGATTTTATGGAAGCCAGGGAAGTATCCGGATTGGAGGTGGACTCCAGGTCCTGCCTCTGAAGTTTCTAGCCTGCAGACTGAGTCCGAAGGTCCAGTAATGAGGTCAGGGAAGACCCAGCAGGCAGCACACTCTGTGTGCTCAGGTCTGCATTTTGACATTTTTCTGTGGAACAACCAGGGCCTCCGTGGTCAGTTTAGACAAAGGTCCACACAATGCTGCTGGACTCCTGGCCCAGGGTATACTCTCTGAAGAAGCCCTAAGCCTGGACACACCCAGAGCCTCAAAGTATCCTGTCTAGATCCAGACTACTCCATAAAATCTCGCAACAGCAAAGTGGTCAGCACAGACTCTGAGCAGGAAGTTCACAAACTTTTTCTGTACTGGGCAAGATGGTAAATATTTTTGGTTTTGTAGGTCAGATGACCTCTAACACAATCACCTGACTGCCGCTGTAGTGCTAAACAAAAGCAGTTGGATGGTCTGTGCAATGAATGAATGTGACTATGTCCCAACAAATCTTTATGGCATTCAAAGCTATATTTTATATTATATTTTACATGTCATGAAATTTTTCTTAACAGCAGTTTAAAATATGAAAGGCATTCTTGGCTTGCTAGTTGTATCAAAACAGGCCACAGGTTAGATATGGGGCATGAGAGACACAGTTCATTGAACCCTGAACTAAGCTATGGAGGAAGGACTGGAAGCAGGTTACCCAACAGAGACCACCCCTTGTCACCCTCTCTCCACTAGACATGGCTAGAGTGAAGGATCTTTTAGTCATGGCGGGGCAATCTGCAAGATGGTCATATGGAAATTGCTAGGCTGGGGGTGCTGAAATCACACAGGACTCACAAGCATGGAAGCAAAGGCTGTAAGACCTTTCTGGACCACAGCTTCCGTCAAAAACCTGGGGTAAGGGAATACTGAGATCATGTCCAGTATTGTTTCAAGAACTTCCTGCTTGGAGAACAAAGCTCTCAAAAAGAAAGCTGGTTAGAAGGAAGCAGCCAAGACATGGCCACCAGGGCCCCCACTTGGCCCATAATATTTATTCTTCCCATTGGATTGTTTACTGGGTAGGCAGGAGGCAGAGGAGTCCTCCCCTGCAGGGTAAGCCTAAATACATCATCCTGGGAAGAACCCAAAACCCCCAAATAAACAAAGCATACTTCTTTTAGACTCACCTTCCAACCCCGGATATATGACTGAATTACCAAGGCAGAGCTCTTTATCTGCTGATACCTCTTTTGTTGCTGTGGGATAAAAGAGGAAGATATTAGCAGCTGTATTTATATATATATATCTGTGATACGGACACTAGAAGGCTGAGAAAGGATATTCGCTCACTTAGTACAAAGGACCCTATATCATTCACACTTCTTCTGTAAGCAAACATGTCAAGAAACAAAATAATAAAGTCTAAAATTATTACAGTAAATTCAACGTACACATCAAGATAACAAGGAAATAACTTCCAAATGGCTTAGGAGCCACCCCTGTCAACACCTATTCTACACTGTTCTAAGGCTGAGCCTCAGATTCTGATGGACCCATCTGCTTTTGAGTGCTCTCTCTTCTTGGTGTCACTTGTCACATGCAACTTATTGGGCCCACCTTGAATCTCCCTAGTTTCCTTTTAGGTTTGGTGTTTTCACCCTGCTTCCAGACAGGAAATCGGGTAAAAATTTCTGTACACCAGTATCAACTGACTGAACATTTATATATGGAGCCCCCATTACAACAAAACCATGAAGTAAAGGTGAGCCTGATTTCATTCTTGCCTTCAAGGACTTGAAGAGGACACATGTCAACAGTGTAAAGGATAAACAATCTCTGGGAGAACAGACAGCTCAACAAGAGAGCTCAGAGCATCAGAGTTTCTACAAGTAGAGGAAGGTTAAACTGGAAGACCCAGTAAGATGCCATGCTTTGGCTCAGGGCTCAGAGACCTTGCTCACTTCTAGGGCTGATGCCTCAGAGTAGAAGGTCCTGGAACGCCCTCCCTAGAAAAGTGAGCTCTTACAGCATTTAGTTTGTAGTACATGCTGAGACATGGGCATCTCTGATGGAAATTTAGCAATGCTGTCATCTTTCACTCTGGAAGCACTAGTTGCTCAGCTTCTGTTTCCTGAAGTGAGAGATGCCTTCAGCATCCTAGACTCCATTTTGGAAGATTAGATGAAATGGGGAAGATGGGCAGCACAATACAGGGGAGCCAGCAGGGAAAGCCCAGAGAACCCTGGCACCTTGGATGAGCCACTCACCTTCTCTGGGCTTCAGTGCCTCAGTGGTCAAATGAGGAGCTAGGAAATATCTATGATTCCTCAAAAGTAATTTATTCCAAGTACACAGGGATAAATTAAATCTACAAGGTCTACCATCACTTCTGGCACCCATTTGGTACTTCTATATTTTCTTTTTCAATCCCTAGATTCTTGAGAGTTTCTTGAAATTATTGATAAATTCTTGAAATAACTATATCTCACTTTAAAGTTTTTCTCTATGAAATATCACAGAATATGGAATAATTTTAAAATGATCAGTAAATGAAGACAAGAGTTCAGAACATCTTGAGTTACTCAGTTGAAAGGAAATACTGAATTGATCACTGGCTTGAATAACACATAGTTAACTTCTTGAGGTACTTAGTTCAAAGTTGAAACAGAAAATAACTCTAGAGGAAAGTTAATCCTTTCTCTAAAAAATGGGGTATTGTGGGGCTGAAGTTATAGCTCAGCAGTAGAGTGCTTGCCTCACGCATGTGAGGTACTGGTTTGATTCTCAGCACCACATAAAAATAAATAAAATAAATAAAGATATTGTGTCCATCTTTAAAAAAAAAAAAAAAAAACCACGAGTATTAGGCTAGGTGTCATGAAGCATGCCTGTAATCCCAGCAGCTTGGGAGGCTGAGGCAGGAGGATCACAACTTCAAAGCTAGCCTCAGCAACTTCGCAAGGCCTTAAGCAACTTAGGGAGATCCTGTCTCAAAATAAAAAAAAAAAAAAAAAATGAAAAGAGCTGGGGATGTGGCTCCGTAGTTAAACACCCCTGGGTTCAATCCTCGGCACCACACCCAAAAAACTGGGCTGCTGACTGTTTCCATTATGCAAATTAATTCTGTTTATAATGCCTACCATTGTGAATTTAATGATTTATGGTAACTTTTTTCACCCAGTGATATTAAAGCTCTATACTGGAAGGAAGTTATAAATACTACTTGGTGTTTCTGGTTCTCTGTATTATCTAGCCACTCCCAAGAAGGTCCTCCTCCACCCTCCCATCTAGTTATATCCCATCTCCATTATTCTTGATCGTGGTTCTCCATTTCTGTCTCACAATGATCTACAATTGTCCTAATTATTTATTTTCTCAGATGCACCCTTACTAGGTGTAAACTTTAGCAAGTCAGTGATCAGGCTATTTTGTTTACCTTGCTATTTCCAGAGCCCAGTACATTTGGTGTTTCAAAAACTATAAAATTAAAGGTAGATGAATTCAGTATTCTCTTAAACTTGGGGTTTTTATGATGACTGCAAAATAAGGAATAGCAAAAAGGGCCCCTTGCAGAACAACTATTTGCTGGTCTTCCCTTTCTAAGCCAAACAGAAAACAGCATTGTGAATCTGTGGAAGAGTTAAGTAGTACAGTGTGCATAGAGAAGAATGCAGTGCCACCCAGCTAGGTGATAATTCTCAATGCCTTTGTAGAATGCATATGAATGAATCTGTCATTCACATAGCTAGACAGGTTCATACTTTAAAACTTGTACTGCTGTTTTTTTATTTGGTGGCCCTAGGGATTGAACCCAGGGCCTCATGCCTCTGAAGTAAGTGCTCCACTACTGAGCTACAGCCTCAACCCTTTTTTGTCACAAGCCATCCATGGGCTGTGTGTGTGAGCTATGTGCATCAAAGCTATATGAGGGGACAGATCTGGCGTTGCCTGCTGATTGGGCTGTGCGATGTAAGAGTGCCTTTCCTCTCACTCTGCCGGTGATCCCTCACAGCACCTGAAATAGGTATGACTTGCCAAGATGTCAATCAATCTGCTGACCACAAAACATCATAAAGTAAGACTCCACCTTGGAAACATTATCCCCTGACTTATGGTGAAGAACATTCCATCGAATCTCCTTTGTGAGTCCCCCCCTATAAAATAAAGAGATTCCGGATGTACACTCTCCCTTTCCAAGCACTGTCCAGTGTGGAAGCTGACCCTTAAGGTTGCAGAGCCATCCTACCCTCAACATGAAAACCACTTCTGTGGTGCATGATTTCTCGCCGTTTTCTTAGCTTAATGTTGAAGACAGCTCTTTTGAACCCAGCTCATCTCGTCAGGGTGGGCAGATGGCAAGACTTTTATTTTATCATTAGGCAGAGTCTCATTAAGTTACTCAGGCTGGCCTTGACCTTGACATTGTCTTGCTTCAGTCTCTCAAGTAGATGGGATTACAGGTGTGTGCCACTGTGCCCCCAGTTGGTTGTGTGTTTTAACAAGGGTAAGCAATTTTAAAGATACTTAAAGACCAAGCACATTTTCTTTGGTTTAATCATTTAAGTACCTCACTAATTTCCAAACCTTGGAAATAATACACTAAAATGTATTACACAAGAATAAGTAACCATAAAAAAGAGCCTTATAGCAAAATCTCTCTGTCACTGAAAAAAAAAAAAAAAAAAAGAATAAGCTGAGATTTGATTCCAAATTTAATCATTTTCCAACAAACTCTGTAGTAAAGAACAATAAAAAACACTTGGAAGAGGTGTTCTTCTCACTAAAATTCATCTTTCAAGAATGCAACTCAATTTTAATCTAGCCTACGGGTAACCTCAGGCTTCTTTCAAATCTGTGTTGTGCCTCCAACAAACATCTGTAAAAAAGTGAGAAAGAAAGTTCCAAAAAGGAATTCCATATTAATAAAGTAAACATACTTTATTATTGAATCTTTCCCCAGAGTTAATATGGTCAGATATATAAAGACTGAAGAAAAACCAGAACTCTACTAAAACACACCTTTGGCTTTCTGGAAATCAGGCCATCTTAATGCTGCTACAATAAATATAGAAGAGTCAGTCATTTTGAAAAACTGACCCAACCTGAGTGAAAAGGTTAATGACATTGTCTTACCCAATCTTAAGTCCAAACTAACAAGGTAAATTTCTTGCTATGTATAAGTTGGTATAGTCAAGCTTGGAAACATCCTTGGACTCAGCTCCCCATAATGCCATTTGCAGCCATATGTGGCCATGGAGAAGTTACTTCACACCTCAATGCTTTAGTTTTCTCAGGCCTAAAAAAGGCATCTTAAGAACATCCATCTTAAAAGGTTGTTGAGAGAATTAAATATGTAAAAACTACATACATAGTAAGAACATGACAACGGTTGGCAAATTAGCATCTCTATTTCAGATTACAATTGACTGAGACTCACCGCATATCTCCTGTACCAGGCGGCAATCACAATTTGACTTTTCTTCATTAGCAGGAAGTGTGTGCGGCATTTCCAGCCCCGATAAATCTTCTGAATGAGAGTGGCCAAGTCTTCCAGCCGCTGCTTCCTCAGATCTTCTAATTTGAATAACTAATGAAGAAATTATAGGTGGACTTATCAAAAATCCTCCAAAACCTCATGGCATACATGACAGCAATTCTCAGAAGGCAAAATGGCAAACTGAAATCAACTACATTAATTACACAGGATATGGATCATAGCTCACAAGAAAAATATTTGAGTGCATTCATGACAGATGCAGTTTGTATTCCAGTGATCAGCATTTATGACAAATCAGAGACAAGCTGAACTGAGTTTGTTTACCTTTACACTATGAGGACCCAAACTAGTTTAGATTGAACATCCACAATCCCAAATTTGAAATGGTTCCAAATCTGAAACCTTTTGAATATCAATGTTGATGCTCAAAAGTTCTGGATTTTGGAGCACTTCGGTTTCAGATATTCAGATTAGGAATTTTAGCCAGTAAAATCAATACAAATATTCAAGAAAAAACCCAAATCCAAGACCTGAACCCAGTCTTTTGGATAAGGGACACTCTATCTGTGGATAGGATGTGAATGGTGCCAAATTTTCTCTCCTCAACAATTTAAACACTTTAAGTTCTCCAAATTTCCAAATTATCAAATCAACTGTTACGCTAATTGAACATACTCCAATCCATTTATGAAAAAGCTCCCTTGGAGTTCTATAGGGTAGAATTTTAGAAATGTTCTTTTAAGTTTTAAAAATTTTCAATTTTGTCTTTGTATATCTCTAAAAATAGAGTTATAGTTTCTAGTAACAAAGACTGATTTTACTTCCATTTGATGTGAATCAGGAAGGTTTCATCTGGTTGGACAGTTTCTTTATGGTTTCTTAAGTGGGGCACAATCTTTTGGATTGAAGATTTGATGTGTCCTATGTAACACACACATTCTCCACTACCCTTACTTGCATAATTTCTTGGACATGCACAGATAAACATAGGAGTGAAGCACTCACGGTAGCATCTCAGGTAATGTCATGAAGTTAACTGTTCTTTAAAAACTTGCCTATGAGACTCTAAAGTTCAGAGCATAAAGGTTTGATTACATACTGTTCTTGGGTTTCGGATGAATATCTTTGATCTACCAAAGGAATATTCTTCTACAGGAATCTCTAACTCATTAAACAGAACCTCCACACCAGACCTAAGAAAAATAAACAAATTTTTTATTACAATAAATAGTTTTAGCTTATGCCATGATATCAGGTTTTCAGCTTTGTTTCTAAGTAATCATTCCACCTGAATGTTCAAGACTAAATTCCACAATTTAAACCAACTCTACTAAATACTAAAAAAGTAAATTTGTGTTCAAAACTATGTATTCTAAGAAAAAGTGGTATGAAAGCCAATTTCTTGATTTCATTCAGATAATACTTGTATCAAATAGATACACATTGTTGTATCAACCAGGGCCAAGAGGCTGTGCAAGAAACTCAGATCCATAGTAAGTCTACTCAATCGATTCCTTAGACATTTTAAACATTGTGGCTGTCACCAGAGGCCCAAGGGATAGTGCTCAGAGCCGGGCCAAGGATGCTAAAGAACACGAGCCTTACATGGTGGATCAAGGACTGGACCATGGTTTCAACTTCAGTTTTCAAAACTTACCTCACTCTCCCAACCTGTGTACTAGGTACCAGACAGGGAGCAAATACTTGCTCTCTATCTTGATATTTGTTTACCAAAGTACCCAAGAAATCAGCAGTGGGAACTGAAATATTACCCAGATCCTACATTATTTGGATACTGAATTAGGTATCAGAAACAACACCACGACTGGATTTTTTCTATTTTCTTATAACATAGGGTGTGTGTCTTAATTGCTCTTGATGTTCCTGTGAAAGGCCAGGTCCACAGAGAATGTGGAGACAACATCAGTTAGAGAAATAAAAACCCAAGTGCTGTCCTTTTCCATAAAGCAGGTATAAGGCCTCCTATAGTATTCAGGAAAAGGGACATTCTCTGATTGGTGACAGCAGAAAAAAGTCCACTGCAGAGGCGAGGCCTGATTTTTCTCCTGCAGTGCACAAGTTCTCTCTACATGTGGGCAGCTGTTGGGTGATGGAGATGCTCAGAGGGCTGGACTTGCAGTATCCAGAACCCTGTCTGGGATTGGAATGTGAGCAAAATTCATAACAGTCCAGCTGAAAGCCATACAATTCAAAGGACCAAGCCATGCTCTCTAATCCAGCTGGACTAGCAATAAAACGGAAGCTGAATTCTACTTCTCAACTGAGGCAGAAACGGGCAAAGAGTGGAAACTATACCCTACCCACCAATTCTCTCTGGATTAAATTCCACACGTGAAAAGCAAAAAAGATGAGAGTGCTGATCCTCAATGCCTCTAACTCTACCCTTTTATGATTTTGTACAAGCATACATGCCAAGTATAAATTGCCTCTTACAAATCAACCACAGGCATATTTTAAAAATTTATCAACATGTGAGTTCCGAATGTGGATTTGGAAGGTCCTGTTTTGACCTTAAAGAAAACTGAGACTCTATGAGAATTAGCCAAAATGGTATTCTAACACAATTCTGTTTTGCTTAATAGCATATGCAAAAAAAAAAAAAAATGTTATTTGTATTCTTTAAAGATTCATTATTCCATATGGTCAATGAACTTCTTACCTTGCTGGTCCTTTCCAATGAGGCCATGTTTGTTTACAAAGCATTTTGTATCTTTCCAGGCAAGGTTCATAGGCCTGCCTGAAGGCATAGCCTGCCCGCCTTACTCGGACATTCTCCAAAAGACCCAGGTATCTGATCTGATGACACACTAGACTCTCACTGAAGATGTGTGCTGCTTTTTTATCATTCGGCTTGATACACCTAAAAGATTACAAATATTTTAGGTTTTAAACTCTCCCTCTATGGTTACAACTCTACCATGCTTTACAAAATACTGTGTCTAATCATTTCCTAGCAAAACAACTCTTTGTTATTTGTGGGAATCCTGGTCATTTCTTTAGTAATTGTTTCCAGTCATTACATAATAAACTAAAAGTAAATAAAATACTACATATGTAGCAATTTTTAACAAAAGAACAAACCACTAGTATATATAATGTCATGGAAGAACACCAATCACATTTTGTTGAGTGAAAGAAGTCAACCAAGAGTAGGATCCCACTGTGTCAAGTTTAAGCAAAACTAAAGCAAGTCAGGACTGTTATATTTGGAAAGAGGTAGTGGTGGAGATCAAGGTTGAAAGAGGACAAGGGAGCCTTCTAGGATGACAAAAACATTTTAGTCTGGACTGGGTAACATACATGCATACATATGTAAAAATTCAACAACAGGCAAAATTAAGACTAACAAATATATATTGTACCTCAGTGAAAAGACAAAGCACGGCACTACCTCCATATATATGTATATTCATGACGGTGGTGATGGTACTAGTGATCGAACCCAGATCCTGGCACATGCTAGGAAAACACTCTACCACTGAGTTACATCCCCAAGCCTTTTTTATTTTGTTTGGAGACAGGCTAAATGGCCCAGCTGGCCTTGTACTTTCAAACCTTCTGCCTCAACCTTCTGAGCAGCTGGAATTGAAGGCAAGCACCACCATGCCTGGCTCTCTGCTCCTTTTCTACAGGGTATTTTGTTGCTTAGGTAAAGACTACATTCCTAGCCTCCTTTGCAAGTAGTTGTGGCCACGTAAACAAACTCTGACCACTAAGATCAGAGCAGAAGTAATGTTTGCCATTGTAATATCTGTCTGTGTCCTTAAAGGAAGGGACGTGATGTCCCCTTCTTCCAGTTAAGCTGGACTACAGCTTACCACTGGATGTGAAAATTGATATTATGAACAGCCATCTTTGGTTATGGGAATGAAGAATATACCTGGAAATGGCAGAGCCACAAAAGAGAAGGAGCTATCCTTTTAGCCGTGGTGTTCTTGCACTTAATAGTTACACACACACACACACACACACACACACACACACACACCCAACATAAATGCCAGTATTGTTTAAGCCATTATTAGTTTTGGATCATATTGCAGCAATCTCTCTGTCCTAATACAATGGTTAAAAATTCACAATTATGGTTGTCTAACTAGTTTTGTCTCAGTGTTTTATGCTTTCACCATCTATAAACAAAATGCCCACTCTTTGGCTTAAATGCCCACTCTTTGGACAAACAGATCAATGGGTCAGCTTAGTAAGTTCAGACCTATACCCCTACCCATACATTCAACTAATTATCAACAAAGTCACCAAGACAACTGGATGAAAAGAGGAATTTTCTCCCTATCAATGTATGGTGTCAAAACAACAGGCTATTTATATGGCAAAAAGCAGTAAACCTAAATATGAAATCTGAAACTATGAAGATTCTAGAAGAAAACATGTTATCTTCAAAACCTCAGGATTTATTAAGATTAAATTATTATTAAATTATTATTTATTAAATCTTAATATTAGAAAAATCACTAAAGGAGAGAAATAAAGAAACTTTCTGAAACGGTGGAAATGTTTATGCCTTGACCTGGGTGGTGGTTACCAACTTATATGTAGAAAGTTAAAAAAATAATTGAACTGTTCACCTAGGATCTGTACATATCACTCAATGTCAACAACACCTCAATAAATCAGAGTTTTTTTTTTTAAAAAAAATCTACTCAATGGACAGTAACAAAAGCAACTGATCACAAAAAATTTCCTGGTTGTTTTTTGGAAACTAGATTTTTCTCCCAATTTATGCTTTAAGTTGATGACAATCAAACCAGACTGGTTTTTGCCTATGTATGTTTCTTCTGGTATAAATATCAGGTAAAAAAGTCAAACACAAAACTCTTTATTACTCTAATTTCCTCATAAGTGAATTTTCAAACTGGGTGTGGGTAGGCTCAGGTCTGGCCCACCACAGAGCATCCTTCCTATCTTCTAGTTCACACACATGGTAAACTCTCATTCTAGTTGGTCTTTCCTGAATCTTGAGGTGAGTATCTAAGATGTCCCAGAGTTAGGGAAAAAAGAAACCAGAGGCTTTAAAGGATTCTTTTATATTGATTTGAAAAACTTCAGGCTATTTTAGAAGTCACTGGCTCTCCTGATCCACAACTCTCCTTGGAAACAAAGTGTGCGACTTCCTAACACAAACCAGAGTCGCAACCCCAGCACCTCCTGCCTCTTGCCCTCAGTAACATGCCTTAAGTCTATCAAAGGGATCCAAAATAACAGCAACAAAAGAGCTTTCTGTAAACTCTGATCAGGAAAACATTTTATATTTTATTCCTTAATTTGTCATTTAAAAAGACTAAACATATAGAAAGTTGAGAACCCCTATGTGCCAACCACTTAGTATCATGAAATATCTTTCATCCCCACATAAGTTTTTCCTCTTCCTGATATTTGGGGAAAGAAAGGTAGTGGAGCATTATGCAAGTCCACCCCAGACATCATATTATTAGACCTGAACTGTGTTAGTTGTCCTGTGCTTGGGCTACTCTCAAATTGAAGCAAAACAGGAAAAAGATATTTCTTGAGATTATTCTCACATTTGTATTGTCAAAGCATTTGGCTGTGCCAGAAATACCTGATATAGTTTGGGTTCTTGGTCTGTAGGTTTTTCATCAGCGTGGCCACGGATGCCTTGAACTGTGACCCTGCTGTTGGCGGCCTTTTCAGGTTGATCTTGGCAGGGTTCCCTTCAGGGAACAAAGACTTGATGAGGGCATGGCCGGCCTTCCACATGGCTTGGGACAGGTCTCGATAGAGAAGGTCATTGTTTTTGTCAACAAATCCCTCCACCTGGTACAGCACCTACGAGCAGCACATGGGACTCAACAGTGGGCATGATGCACACAGTAACAGCAAGCAGCTAATCGACATGGCAGCTACTTCCTTCCCCTCCAAAAGCCCCGTTCATCAGGCACACTGATGCCAAACTTGCCTCCAAGTTTAAATTCTGTTTCGTACCAGAAGAGATCAAAATGAATTCTATTACCTTTCAAGATTTAAAAGAATTAACTCTACAAGTGTCATTATAACATTTTCAAAGGAGTTTAGATTTTTTGAGCCGTTTTAACATAAATCTCAGGTTTACTTTTATTTTTTTGGTTCACATGTGTCAATTCTAGTCTGTTTAAAAGTAAGGAAAACAGAAATAATGGTATCATTTTCAGAGATATCCTTGAGCAGCAGAAAACTAGTCAGGAATGTACCTTTTAATAACATAGATTAATGGAAAAAATTAAGTACCAAAGTTGAAATGAAATAGTTCAAATACCACATTATCTGAATTTGACTAAACACATAATTAAGGTTTTTCTTTTAAAGTATGTGATCTTAATTATAATAAAGAAGGTATTAGCTCCAATCAATCTTTTTAAAATACCTTAATTTATCTATCTATCTATCTATTTATTTATGGTGCTGAGGATCGAACCCAGTGCCTCACATGTGCAAGGCAAGCACTCTACTGCTGAGCCCCAGCCCCAGCCCCAACCTTTTATATTCTATAATCAATAATCTAATTTTTAGGATTCTAAAAATTAACCTACTATCAGAATTGTTTTTAACATTATCTTTATAGATTTGATGACATAAAATTAATTTCCTCAATATTAACCAATTCATTATTTTTGCTAAGTGGCTTGTGCTTTCAAAACCTACTCTAACTCTTCAGTGATTTCCAATTTTTATTAATTAATCTCCTTTATTAGTACTGTTAGGTTTTTTTGTTTTGTTTTTAGGAGAGCTTAGCATTTGAAAATAATGAAGTCGATTTTAAAAATATGTTTGGACTGTTCATTAAGTCCACTGAATTTGCTTTCAGTTCTCTGTATTAACAGGATTTTGTTCTGCATGGACCAGATCCGATTTCTATTGAACAGTGATGATCGGATTGGGGGAGGATTTATCCTCTGAAGTGAACAGTGTCCGGAATACCTGTCTCTGTGGTGCACTCTCCCTTGGGAATGCACTGCAGGCCTGGCGGGTCCTCCCAGCCCCCATACCTTGCCAGCATAATGCTGGATTCTGAAGCAGCTGTGCGGTAGAGATGTGTCATTGAGGAACCGGGAGCACTTGCTCATCCTGCTCTCAAAGTGCTGATGGGTGGCGCACACTTGGTTCAGCTTTTCTAAGAAGGTCTCATCAGTGACCGTGCCGGGCCTCAGGCACTCTTCATCCAGCATGGCCAGGATTCCATTTGTGTTCTGGGAGAAAGGAAATAAAAATGTTTCCTTCCTTCCTCATGGTATTGTTTTAATAATTAGTCCTGATTATACTTTCAAACACAATCAACTTAGTCACAAGAAAATTCTGTTTAGTTATAACAAAAAAAGCGGAGAATCAAAACAACTAACAAAAACCAGGGAAGTCAGCTCTTTCCCAGTGTCCCAGGTGTGTGGGGGTGCAAATGTCTGTATTAGTGTCTCCCTTCCCCCAACAGAACAGATCCTGGGAGTCAACTCTGCCACATTTAGCAGAATTGAAATTCATTAGACCTCCAAGATTCAAAAACAAGTCAGAAAGTCAAAAACAACGTGACGATGCAGTCTCCATAACACATCATAAATCACAAAGCAGCCTCCTAAGGCCATTATCAGATTCACACCTTAAGAACTTTAAATTGATTTCATGTTTCCAAACTGTTCATGAATTCAAAATAAAATGCTGTGATCTGGAATTCTGCTTTTAACGATCACTGGGATCAAACTGTTTTCAAGACTGTCTTTTAGAATAAAATTCTTACTCCATATAAAATATCTAAATGGATATTAAATATGTGTGACAACTTACTTGCTGTGTATTCAGAACCTATGATCATGTTTACTTCAAGAAAAGACAGTGCTAAACTGAATCAGGAATCAGCGAATCTTCTATTTTGCCAAATAGAAGAAGTTGTTCCTTGCATTGCCTCTACAGGGCCCATAAGTCTTAATTCCAAAAACAATCCATTCCACTGACCATCAACCCCACCCACTTCCACCAAGGCAAAAGCTCCCATTCCTCTTCTTTTTTCCTCACAAGGCCATGACATCCTGTGACCAGCATGTATTCATTCCAGACAAAACCCAGGGGAAGTGTGGACTCTTAGGAATCAAGTTTTGTTCATAACATCCCCCGAATAAACATTATTGTTTAATGGCTCTGGAAGGAAGTGCTTCCCTTATGTACCCAGACTCTTAAATGAACATGAGTTTTTCCAATCATATATTCAAGGGGATTTGGTGCTGAGATGATCTAAGTTAAGCATATTACCTTTCTTTCCCCCTTCCTACAGGGAAATAATCAGTGCACTGTGTATGGGGAAAAAAAAAAGTTACTCAGGAATTTTGAAAGTTATCAAGTTCTCACAGCAAATTACATTGGTCACAAAATCTACCAGGAAAAATTTAAGGAAATCTACTGATTTTCTAGATTTTAGGCTATAGCTTTAAATACTTTATGTGAACTACTGGTGTTCTCATTCTAACACTGGCCAGATTTTTAAAAGAAATTTTTTTTTTAGTTGTACATGGACACAATATCTTTATTTTGTTTATTTGTTTTCATATGGTGCTAAGGATCGAACCCAGTGCCTCACATGTGAGAGGCAAGCGCTTTGCCACGGAGCCACAACCCCAGCTTACTGGCTAGATTTTTAAAAATAAAATTTAAATTTCATTGAAAAGTAGTCATTATTTTAATTACCTTAATCTAAGATGCAGCTTTCAAGAATATCTTGAATATCACTGGAAATATCACTGGCTAATTATGTAATTTCCAAAAGGACTCACTGACTAGAAACGGTTTGCTGTTCTTTCAGAGCCTATGATGGCATTCCTGAAACACAGCATTCACCTGTCCTGACAGCTACGAAGACTACAGGACAAGTGCACACATTTTTTCAAATCACTTTTTCAAGATCCAGGGTATTAGTAATCCTAAGTATAAAACAAAAGAGTTTCCTGTTTTCACACACAAATAGGTCTTCCTAAAATTAATCCATTTATAATAAACCATAGAATATGATTTAAAAACAAATATAAATACTTTAGGTTCAGAAAGTTTTCTAAAAATTATCCAATAGTTTTTCACATTTGGAGCCTTTTCACATTTGCACATGAAAAATCCCAGGAACCTCAGCCACCTGCAGTCACATCTGCATTACCCTCTTGCATACATTCCCTGAACCTGAGCCACTTCTGGGGTCCCACTTAATTCAGCTCCAGAGGCTGTCCCTTTGCCTCCTTTATCTTAACTGGAACAGTATAATAAGGTCACTAGAGCCAGGTGCGATGGTGCATGCCTGTAATCCCAGCAGCTCAGGAGGCTGAGGCAGAAAGTTCATGAGTTCAAAGCCAGCCTCAGCAAAAGCAAGGTGCTAAGCAACTCAGTGAGACCCTGTTTCTAAATAAAATACAAAACAGGGCTGGGAATGGGGCTCAGTGGTTGAGTGCCCCTGAGTTCAATCCCTGCTACCTGCCCCCCTCCCCCCAAAAAAAGAGATCATTAGAGTTTTAGAAATGAAGTAGACTGCTCTGAACCTTCTCTGATACTACTCACGTTCCCAAGAACCATGGATTAGATTTGGTTTCCAACCACACAAGAAAGGATGGTGCACGTAAAGGTCTGACCTCTGAAGTTCATGAAAGGATTTTGATACAGCAACAGGATCAGCATGGGGGATTCTGGCTAAGAACCAAAATGTCCAGCTGCCCATTTATGTGTTTATGAACTGAGAGTGATCTCCGAGGACTACAGTAAAGCCTCCAGAACACAGTAGCTCCTTCAAGAAAAGTGTAAAGTAGTAAAAACATGGATGCTTAACATCAAAGGCAGCAAGGTCATTTTTATGTCATGAATTATATTACTATAAATTTCTTTAGAAAAGTACTCACATTTTCTATTAGGTCACAAATGATAGCATTATTGAAGTAGTCAATGTGAGTCCATTCTATGTCCTAAAAGACAAAATAGAACAAAATCAAATCTGAATGATGATGCCACAAAACCACCATCTAAAAGAAAACTTCATCCATCTAACCAAATTTCTCTTTCTCTCTGAATTCATTTTCTTTATAGAATTGATGCTGCAAGTGTCATCTTCTGGTTCTCTTTTAAAACTTACTTAACGCAGCAGTCCACCACCAATATCATCTGATTGCAGCAGACACCCTTGACCTGTTCCGAGCCCGCCTCCCATTCCACTCTCCCATCTGTGGCCATTTCCCATGCACTTCACTGGCTCTGGGCCATATTTACTCGACAGGCTGCTGGGTCAATATTACTTTGTGTATATTTACAATGTTTATAAGGAAATAAGACAGAACTTGATCCCAGGAATCCACGGCCTAGATTTTTCTGATCTTTATTTGTCATCACAAATAAAAATTAATTTTAGAGTCAATTTAAGCTGTAGGGCAGTTAACCATTTCTAGTGTACAAAAAACCCAGTGCTAAGACAAAGTATTTTCAACATATGGAAAGACATAAAAATCTAAGCATTGGCTCTACCACAAGGTACAAAGCCAAGTCAGCAAGGCCAAGTGCAATCTGTGTCTGCTTACACTTCATCCTTAAGTGTAAACATTTATTTTTCTTCTAAAGGATAGAAATGTAATTGATAAAGCCAGCAGGGGTCTTCCTATGCACTCCAAGAAGTGTTTCAGACAATCTGTACAAACTGTTTTTAAGATACACATCAAAGTCTGGGTATTCGCTTTACGATGAGAAGACAGAAAGAGCACAATTCTTGCTTTTAAGATATTTACATTACCCAACAGTGCCAGACAAGTCTGAAACATTTCTAAAGTATAATGATCACTCTCAAAGTTGAAACATTGCTGATTTGTTGTAAGAGTAAATAGACAGTTTTACTAAGGCACAGGATTAATAATCACATTAGAAAAATCTATAATGAGATTAAAAAATAAGGATTTAGTGTCCTTGATGGCTTAAAATAACACTATAGAAAATGAAGAAAAATAGGTGACTTTAGTAATGATATTGCTAAAATGCTATTAAAGCAAATAAAAGGAAATAAAATAAGTAAAAACATAAATACAATAAAATAATTCTTTCCTTTCATGTTTTGAAAGAAATAAATGCATATTTGGGGGAAAAGGCTATTTATAATATTAAAGAATGAAAACCAAATGTGTGTTACAGCATTAAAGATGAAAATATTTTGCTGATCCACAACACCACCACCAACAACAAAAAGACAAAGGGGTTTTGCAAACGTTACCTCTGGTTATTGTTAAATTACATTAAATGAGACAACCCACATGTAGCACTTAATCCATTACCTGGTATATAGTAACCACTTGACAAATGTTACTTATTTTCATTATAAATTTTGAAAATCAATGCTATTCAAGATTAAACAAAGTCTCAAACTATTTTCAAAACTACTGAAGAGTGATACTGACTTTTTCTGGTATACAGTTCTCAAAGTTTTGGCAAATGCATATTATCATGTGACCACCACAATAAGTCCCTCAAATACCCTCACACAGTCCCTTTGCAGTCATAACCCCTCACAACTTTGATCCCCTCACAGCAACCAACTCTGTGGTCTTCTACAAGCCAATGGTTTATTAATATCATTACTAAAATCACCTATTTTTCTTCATTTTCTATAGTGTTATTTTATGGCACAGCAACAGTACACTGTATGAGGTACCACAACAGTTTGTTCATTCATCTGTGACTATTTTCTTAATATACTATTATTTCACATCATTACACTGGAATCCAATGAGATTAGAGTCCATCAGCTGATACTTATTGATCATCTACTCTGTGCCAGCATTGTGCTGGATACCAGCTGCACAGTACCTAAGAAAATTCGCATGGATGTCATGCCAAACAGATTTTTAGAAGATACAATATGATTAAACTTAGATAAACCTGATTCTGTAGTCAAGTTTAAACAGCTATCTGAATACAAAATTTTTAAAGAAGCATTACAATACAATTTTAAAGAAGCATTTCTACATTACCTCCCGTATGTACTCCTCCTGCTCTTCTTTAAGAGTAAGCTCAATGAAGATTTGCTGTAGCTTTTCATTACAATAATTAATAATGAATTGCTCAAAACTGTTGTCCTGTATGGAGAAAATAAAGAAGACTTATAAACCATGCCACTGGCTCTCGTAACAATGACACGCAGACGTCTCAATCCATGAGAAATGCCACACATTGTCTTTCAGACGTAACCATGGTCCAGCACAAAGCTCCTCTGCAGGCACGTGGGCAATGGCTCACAAGTAAGTGAATGAATGAATATACACAAATGATGCAGCATTGGAAGGATGAAGCTTTTTAGTTGACAGAGAAGCACTCATGGTTAAAAAAAAAAAAAAATCCCTTTGACAATCAGTAAAGATAGCGAGCGTCACAATCTGCCACCAACTTTTCAATCTTCCATTCTCAGGTGAGCCTTCCGAGAGCAATAGAATCCTCCTGAGTTGACCTGTCAGTCCCATCCTGGCACCCAATTCAGGTTCAGATATTCCTCAGGCACCATGTTGCATGAATATGTGTGTATACATGTGGACATGTGTATTGACCTGTTTCACAGTCATGTCCCCATGAACTTCACACTCCTTGAGGGCATAGGCTGACCATGCTCTCTTGTCCACTGTATTCCCAGGCCTGTCCTGTGCCTCCCAGGATTCATCATGGAATAGATGAGTGAGTGAATGAATGAAGCGCCTACCAAATAGAGACCAAGGGAATTAAGACATTGAAATGGTCTCCCTAGCAAGAAACAACCTCTCTCTTCTTAGAAGGTCGACACTTCATCACTTTTGAGTCTCAGCATTTTCTCCTTCAGGCTAGAGTTCTCTACTATGGATTCTCCAGTAGAAACCTCTAAACTACTTAGAACAATTGTCAGGGCTTAATATATGGCTGCACGTATTGAAGGCACAAAACACACCATCTGTTGAAGGAGTACACTTCACCTAGATCCACACTTTCCAGGAAGCAGTGGATCCGACAACAGAGCTTCTCATTCCTGCCCCTTCTTCTCACAAGGAACAGAAGACACCACCCCATGCAAACCTGGCCACCGAGGCAGCCAGTCCTGGTGTAAAGAACAAAGAGGTCCACGTACAATGGTGGTAGCAAAGCTTACTGCTCATTGTGACTCTGCAGAGCAAGGGGCCTTCACACCCCTCCATGAATGACTAAAGCAGTGAGTTATGGAGTATTTTGAAAGCCCATCTTTTAAATTCAATTTTGTTTGTACCTCTTACAAATTTTAAGATGATAATTTTATGATGTAGCATGTGACCACATTCTTTCCTGGAAGTCAGCTAAGGACTTCTAGTCACCAGTGATGACCGGATATGAGGAAATGCTTGACTCCAAACCATAAATGACACATGTAAAAGCACTATCACTGACTAATCTTCTTAATGCTAAATTTAATTGTTTGTTTTTTCAAAATCCTGAAGGTTCTTGCTAAAGGACAAACATCTGCTTTTCAATATTCATTTTCACGTAAAGTTTTTAAAGCCTCAGAGCTAATGATTTTGAGACTGAAATCAGTCTAGTCCGAATGTCTTTTTATTATCTTAACCAGCATAATGCCATTTTACATTAGAAAATTAAGCATTCTTGGTTTGGTAAAATATGTCTTGATATAATGCTACTATCACAAATGAAAAACACAATTTTAATGGCTAATACAAGCAGATCTTTGGTTTGTTTTAAAAAATAAATGCATGGAGCAAATCCTTTTTGTTACTTGCAGGTCTGCGCTTAAAGAGCTATTTCAGCACAATTATGCTAAATTTTCAAATGGCAAATAATGAGGAGAAGGAAGGAGAAAGCGACTGGTGTCCTTAGACACATTATGTGGCTATGAACAGCTAGCAATACACTTCTAAAATAGGATCATGAAGTACACACAAGAAGATTAGGGATCAGAGGCAAAGCTTCACAGTTAATAACACAGCTTAAGAATTAAGTTAGAGCTAAATTAAATTTGCTATCAATCTTTAAAAACTCTTGTACAAATTCTGTATTTTATAACCACACAATTAATCAACAACCACTTACTGCAAAACTCACACAGCTAAGAGGCTATTAACACGGGAGCATGCGACAGACTGGCACAGCACACGGTTCATACTTACTGCATTCTGGTGCAGAGGGACAGATCACACAAAATGCAGTCAGTTCTTAATTAGCAATGGACTTCTAAAAGTAAGCACTTACTGAGAGTTATTCATTGCTGCAAAGGACTGCTTTTATCACTCAGACTATTATTTTTGATGGGGTGTAGAACTTTTTAGATCAAGACTCATGTCCAAACAATCCAAAAGTCAGGGCAACCATACCTACATATGGTGTCTCAGGGATGTATAGCTAGGGGAGAGCTATTCAGGATAAAAAGTTGGACTAAAATACTGATAAATCATATAAACTGCCTGAAGCCCTAAAGCATCAGAATAGAATGCTTCTAATTCTAAATGATAAGGAAAAAGAAACATGCATGATTTGTAACCAAGTCCTACATCTCTCTAAAGAAAGAGTCAGGGGTAGAAACAGCTGCCAAATCACTGATTACTAAAGAGATTCAGCAAGAGGCAGGAGTACCCTCACTTCCAGTATCCCTGAGACCCATTCCTGTAAATACCTTGGTAGGCCTTCCTTTCAAAAGCAAATAAGATGGTAAGGAGAAAGTATTCTCCTGGAGATGACCCAAGAACAAACACTTGACTTTCCTACCGTATTCTGTTGCTAAAACTCAAACAGCAAAAAATTCCCCAAAGAGGCTACGACGACCACCAATGTAGAGGTTAACATACTTCCTCTAGGAATCAGCATCTACTATGAACACAATTCCAAACTCCCAAATGGTCAGGGCAATAATTGCTGCCAAAACTAAAGGCTAAAGACCCATTTCTTGTGAATATAAGTTCCAACTGTTGGCACTGTCCAAATTTGGGGGGAAATGGGACTTTCACATAATTTAAAATTAATTTGAAGCGAAGCGGGATGGTGCATGCCTATAATCCCAGTGGATCAGGAGACTGAGGCAGGAGAACTGAAAATTCAAAGCCAGCCTCAGCAATATCCAGGCACTAAGCAGCTCATTAAGACCCTGTTTCTAAATCAAATAAAAAAAAAATAGGGCTGGGAATGTGGCTCAGTGATCCAGGGCCCATGAGTTCAATCCCCAGTAGCCCTCAAAATAAAAATAACTAAAAAAAAAAAAATAGCTTGCAAGAATTTAAAAAACAAGCAATAATCGGCCAAAAAAAAAAAAAAAAAAAAATCAGCCTGGTAACCATTCAAAAAACTCCAATTTGTACAAGCCCAACACATCTTTCCATTTATACAGGTGTATAAATTATAAATGATACATTTATAAATTAACATGACCTTTTCAACATGAGTTACCCTTCCCCCTTTATAAAATGGCTACACTGAGTCTAGAAATCATCACATGAATATGAAGGCCCTGAAGCAGCTGTACATTTGAATGCTTTTTTTGGTTTGTCAAGAACTGTATGAGTAGCCAGCACCTCTCCCATATGCAAGTCTCATGAATCAAAGTCTCCAAAGGAGGAAGTGGGCAGGAGCTGACCCTCGATAATGACTCATCTCTAGTCTCCTGTTTTCTACCCATGCTCCATGCATGGAATTTCTCTACTACCTTACCCACATTTATCCACAAAGACTGAGAGAGAACACTAAAACTTTTAGAAGAGGCATATGCAAACAAGTACATAGTAGGAATTTTATTTTATGATCCTTTGAGTGAAACTCAGAATAAAGCCCACCCTTGACACAGAGCTTCAGAGAACACAGGGAACCCCAAGCTGCCAGGTTTCTATGCTTTTTCATGTTGTATTTACCCTGCAGACAGGGAGAGAGAGAGCACTTTCTATATTTGGAAGTATATAATATACCAAGATTTGAAACTCTAGGGTTTCTGTTTCAAAAATTCTAGACTAAAAGCCCATCCTTTTAACATCAAAGAAACAGAAAATCATACTCCCAGCTGAGTTCATGACTAGTTTATACTCCTAAGTATCAATCATGAACTTCCACGTGAAATGATTTCAAAAAAATTATCAAAAATACTGGCCTATTTGCACATTCTCCTTGGCAACAGAACAGGCTCGGGATATCTTATATTCTTTAAGGTGGATATGTTTTAAAAGCTTGGAACAATAAATATTAAAAGGAAGAGATGAATATAGGAGGCAGCTTTGTCCCATTTGTGTTTGAAATGGTCACTGAGGAAGAATTTGGCAGGTGAATATCATGTGTTGGAAACAGTGAGCAGTTCAAACTCAAAAGACTGTGACTTATTTAAGCAAAAACTACTGTGAATTAAAAACTTAACTGATGTTTCTTATAATTCAGCATTTCCATTTTAGGTCAAATCTTGGATATAACATGTCAGATGCAGTTCTACAGTTAACTATCATGAAATGTCTTGCATAGTAAATCAAACAGTTCATTAATATATGAAATTATAGGATTTTGAGTGCAATGTCAAATTTAGAGAAACTGGGTTATAATAATGCTATTAAATGTGCTGTTGGTCCTAGCAAAAATTCACTTGATGTAAAGTCTTTGGCAGTCCCCAATTATATCACTGATTTTAAACAACAAGCACTTAACTACGATCCTTTTTTTTTTTTTTTTTTTTGGTAGTTGTAGATGGACAGAATGCCTTTATTTTATTTGTGTATGGTGCTAAGGATCAAACCCAGTGCCTCACACATGCTAGAAAAGCACTCTGCCACTGAGCTACGGCCTCAGCTCAATTATAATCCATTTTTAAGAAACAGGTACCAAGGCAAAAACTGCTTTTTTAAGAAAGTAAACTTAAAATATATCCTCAAAATTTAAAAGAAAAACATTTAACTTTAAATATTGTCTTTTAGTTGTTCATAAATTTGAATGAGTGGCTGAAGTTTTAAAAAACTTGCCTTTAAATATGTGACATTTTTCTTCCATACTCAAATATGGTAAATTAGCAAGAAAAACAATACTATCATGACTTCTTAAATATTTTTAAATAGACTTTAACTGAAAAAGTCAGAGCAAGAGTAACTATATGTATACAAAATAAAACACACACACCTCTCCATAATGTTTCCACTTTCATTTTCAAATCTACTTTAAACTCTGTCTCCTTCTTCAGCTATAAGCTTTCTGGCACATGAAGGATAAAAATGAAGGTAAAAAACTAGAACAGAAGGTATTAACTATAACCAGAACTGAAACAACTTAGAAAACAAGTTCTATAACATGCAACAGACATATTAAGCTACTGTCTCTTACCCAAGTTTTAGGTTGTTTTATTTGAACTATCATTATATTGAGCCTATTATAATCTTATTATACACGAGTACTTTTAATTATACACGAGGTGCATTAGGGCAACATGGTAAGAAGTACAAAATTAAAAATAACTAGCACTCTGTCTGGATGAAACCAGCTCAACTGTAAGAAAAATGAAATAATCAGTTATTGCTATCTGCTTTGGTTCATGGAACACTAATGATTAATTTGACTTTCTAGTGAACTACTTGCCAATTTGATACCTATTAGGTTAACTACTCAGAAAAAGAGCCAAATCAATTCAAAATTCTCAACTTACTTTTGAACATAATATCATCTTTTAAAGAATAATATTCATTCTTTTATGGAGATACAATAAATATTTCTCAGAAATCAAAGACCAGTTTTAAGAATGTGTGGGGTATTTGGATTATAATTTCTACCTTTGGAAAGCTGGATCAATGTTCTACCAGGATTGACAGCTAGGTTCTTTTCTTCTATGAAAGGTAGTTCATGTTACCCTATTTTCAGTACCAACGTTCCATAATCTGTTTTCTAAACTGACATCAGATCACATGCAGCTAGCAAGGCAGAGCTTATTCACCCAGCTGGTACCGGAATGCCGGGCAGTCAAATCCATGTGTCATCATCCCATGGTTTAATGCATCAGTTTTCCCCTTCCCTCTAGAGAGGGACCAAAGGGACTAAAAGGTTTCCCCCAGCTCAGCTGAAAAAGGTTTCCATGGGAACTGTCAGTGAGGTCACTGAGGCAGAATCAGACACGTTAAAAACTGTTCTGGACTCTTACTGTCCAAATTTCAAAGTGATGCCCAGGGCATTCTAAAAGGTAGAGCTCCTAATTTCTATTGTTGTTTACTGCTGAAGAACTAAGGCAGGTTTTGATTTATACTTTATCAGTTTATTTTCACCCAGGTAAAAAATATAGAATTGTTCTTTTGTGCACTGGCATATATTCTGAATAATTCTCCTGTATTCTGACCCCTTATTCTTCAGCTTGTGGTACTTATTTAAGTCCTTAATTAGCTGGGCTTACTAGAGTTCAATATTATACATTTCCTTACATTCCCACATCTTCAAATATTGCTGAGAATTCAGGAAAAGTGTAGGCTGCAAAATGGGACATGTCTGTGAATAATTTGTTTAAAAAAAAAACAACTGCAATTCAGTATCAAAAAGCAGACAAAAGTATCTAAAAGTACCCCCACCAAATTTCTATTATGAATTTCCCCCAATAAATTTTATTTATAAAAATAAAACATTAACAAGTTGTTTATTAAAAAATCAAGATTGATGATTAATCTGAGAAGGTTTAGACAGAAAAATGGAGAGAATAATTAATCAGAAAAAAATGGAGAGAATACTTAATTATTGAAAAAAAATAAATCTTAATTCTCTCAAGGAACTGGGAGGGGGGAATGGAAAAAAATAAATCATTTTCCGCATGAAAAAGAAAACTTAATAGTTAATGATCTTATGGCAACCAGAAGATTTGCTACTGACATAATTGACAGGTTTTCCTACCAGCTGAAAGTTTAATTTAAAAACAGTAAAAATGGGGCTTGGGTTGTGGCTCAGTGGCAGAGCTTTTGCTTTGCACATGTGAGGCACTGGGTTTGATGCTGAGCACCACATAAAAACAAATAAACAAAATAAAGATATTACGTCCATTCACAACTAAAAATACATATATATTAAAGAAAAAAAAAGAACAGTAAAAATATACAAGCAGAAATTTGATTTCGATATTGACAGACAAGGGGTGAGACCTAATGTCTTTCATCAGGGCATTGTGCACAGAGGCCACACAACTTGTACATCACAGGTGTTTGGAACTTACAGTTTTCTCTGGAGATTACTCTCTACCAAAGCAATTTATCTCAACCGGGACTGCACAGTACAATCACCCAGGAGCTTTAAAAATACTGCTGCCATGGCCCCACCCCTAGAGATTCTGATATCATTGCTCTGGGTACAGTGTGGACATCTGAATTTTCAAAAGTCTCCCAGGTGATTCCAATATGCAGCTGAGTTTGAGAACTCCTAAAGTATTCCTTCTAAGGAATGAAAGAAGAGAATTATAAATATACTGCACTCATTTTCCTTAACTGAAGTCCCTGGTGGTACTGAAAAAAGTGATGATGAACCATCATTTGCAGAAGGAAGGCAAGTTCATCAAGACACTGAGAGAGACTTGAATTAACCATAAGTGAAAAATATTTCTGGATTGCTGAAAGGTATTCCACCCAGTGTCAAGTTCAAGGATATTTTACCCAGGAACACACAATTTCTGTTCTGATTAGGTTCAAAAGCAAACTCACTTTCAAAAGAGTAACCCAGTGTCTTGATTAGATCTCCCTATCCAATAGGACTTGCCTTCAGGGAGCAACAGGCCTTCGGTCTTAAGGCCAAGACAGGAAGCTCCAAGAAGGCCAGGACATCTCTGTCTTGTTTATCATTTGGTATCTGGCCAAGAAGGCACTAAACAAAACCTTGAGAAGTGATCCCAGTTGCTCATGATGTCTAACTCATTCTCCTTTGAGTGCTATTAGGTGTCTTTTCCCATGAGATGCTAGGACACACTGAAGACAAAACGAAGTGATATCCCATCATAACCCTATTATGTATTTTTAAGTTTCCATGTATGATGTTCGGACATTAAGCACCTGCTCACGGGGTTAAGATCAATAAATCTTTTTATTTTCCTGACAAAATTAAAATCGGTATCTTTGATTTTACAAACAGTATTGACTATATGTTTTTCTACTTTCTAGTAAAATCTCTGTCTACCATCTGTGCTGCTCATGAGACCATTTAAATTTAGATCAGCTCTGTACCAGGTAAGCACTCTTTTTCCCTGCCAGCTATGAGGAATGACTTTGACGTCCTGCCAATTAAGTGACAGTAACCTGAGGTCTTGCTAGCAAGAAATTAATTTGGGCAGAGGGATTTCTGAGTATACACAAGCAATTCTTCTAACTTATAAACCTCAAATTCTTCCCTTTTACCAAGGGACTGGCAGCCTTTCTTTGCAGATTCTGATAAAGGGGCCCCAGTACAAGCAGACATTGTACTGAAGAGCTGTGTTCTGGGAACTCTACAGGGGGCAGCCGCCAACACACACTTCATCTGGGACAGCGCCCAACCTTGGCCAGGAGCTGGGGGTGATGGGGAGGGTAGAGCAACAGAGGAATCACAGACTTATCACAACACTTTTTTCCCCCACTTATTTCCAGATAGTGAGGAACCTGTGAGTTAGGGAATAAAGGTGAGGAAATGGCCCTGATCTCAATCCTAGTAGGAAAGAAAATAATAAATAAAAATATTAGGTCTCGGGTGTAGTTCCTGTGTCTGCTGCCTAGTAGCCATGTTCCTGTAGGGGAGTCACTTGGCCATCAGGGTCTTCTGTTCTCATCTGTAAAATGGGGAGAGTAGCAGCTGCTACTTCATGAGTTTGTTCTGAAAACTCAATCGGACAATTCACACAGCATTTCCAAAACGCTGGTGCACAATCAGCCCTTAGTAAGTATTTATGCCCAATTGTTAAGCATGGAACATGACTTAGGGAGCAGGTACTATTATCAACATGAATGTTACCAGAAAAAAGAATTTGCTAGGAAGGCCTGGGTTAGCTTAAAGGAATTCAGAAATAATTACTTGTAGCGGAGAGAAATGAGAGAGGAGGAGCCAGATCTTCCTGTCATTTCCTTGACTCAAAATAAACATACTCCTAAAAGTGACAGTGTTTTAATAGGTCCATAATGTGTTTCTCAATGTCAAAGTCAGCAAAAAGAAAATTTAAGCATTTAATGTTTAAATATTTAATTTGTAGCAAGCATGGAGTTTTTTTTAATTAATTCTGAACTTGTGCAGAAATTATTTTGACTTCTATAGAATTCCTTATTGCAAGACCACCAGATCATTCAGCCAGATGAGACTTGAATGACACTCTAGGAATCATCCGATCCAGACTTTCCTCTGAATCTGAGCTGAAGTGACCAGCCCTAGTCAGGCCAAGACAACACCCAGTTTTCCCATTCCTGGCTTTTTCATTACAACAACCTGCATTGCTTTCTAAACAACCTATAAATGAATGAATAGCCCCAGGTGTAATGGTCATGCCACTTATTAGAAGTCTCAAAGTAAGAATTTTAAATCTGCAACTTGAAAAGTCAAGTACTAATGAGAAATTCTGTTTAAATAGCAATGTCTCCAAATAATAACTCCAGCACTTATACACATACCACCAAATTTTGTGCCATTTGCAAAGTTATAGTTACTTATCATAAATGCTGTCTATAAAATATAATTTGCAACTGATCCACTTTAATAAAAATATTACTAGGAGTTTTTAAAACCTTACCTCAAAAATTTCAAAGCCATAAATGTCCAAAACCCCCATGACCTTCTTTCTCACTTTTGTTTGTGCCTTTAAAAAAAATTTCAAATTAAAGAGTTAATTTAGGCATAATAACACTATAAATGACATATATGACATGCTAATTGTTTTTCTTAACTAGAAAATTTAGTTTTTTTTTTTTTAAACAGAGGATTTAGGAATGAAAATTTTAATAACAGGTGACAATTTTAAAAAGGCATTAGAGGTATTAATAAAGGAAGGGAAGAAGAAAGGAGGAAAAGAAAGAATGAAAGGAAGAAAAAGTGAAAGAAGAAAGGAGGAAAAGAAAGAACATAAAGAAGAGAAGGAGAAACAAGTAGAAAGAGAATGAGAGAAAGAGAAACAGAAAGGACAAAAATCTTACAAAAGGTATGGTCTTTCAAAATCACCTAGTCCAATACCCTTGTTTAAAAGAACAATATATCAATTCCCAGAAAGGCAAAGTGACCTTTTAAGCCAAGTCTATTCAGCTGGCTAGCAAATGAGCCAGGACTGGGACCTAGAATTCTGACTTTGAGTAACTCTTCAAAGACCACTGGCCTACTTACCAGTGAGATAAAACACATATGGCAAGACAAAATAAACAAAATCCCTAGCAAATTTTAATCTTATGCAGGTAAAGTCCTTTTAAGGAATAATTGTTTTAAGTAGCAATCAATTATCTTGATTATAAAACTAAACTTTCTCCAACTTAATGTTTACCTTGTGAACAGCATTTATTACAACTGATTTCTTTGCTTATAAAGATTGAATACCTTAATGCTTTCGTTGATTCGATTTACCAACCATGAAAACAATCTGCTGTAGAGGTTTTTAGCCAGTGCATCTCGGGCATAATAAGCCTATTAAAAAAAAAGAAGAAGAGCTTAATACCCACAATTACCATAATGCTTAATTTCCACAAAGTAATGAAAATATTTTTAAAATATTTAAAGCCCTCTTATTTCAAATTTCTTTTAGAACTGGTTTTTATTTTACTCTGGATGGGAAGTCAAGCTGTTAAGAGAATCAGGCAAACTGTTTATACACAGTTACTTTCCCTTTTTGCATCCCAGGAAACTAAGTCTAAATATTGCAAGTTTTTGCCATAAAGATATTCATCTCAATTTAGAAAACAGAGAAAAACCAGAGGCAATTTAGAAGTCCAACAATAAAGACATAATAAAATAAATCATGATGTTATACAATCATCATAGAAAAATGTTTATGAAATTGAGTAATGAAATGGAAATGTTTCATTGTGCAAAAATGAAACATTTGCATATGTAATACAACAACTTTTTTAAAAATCCTACACATAGGAAAGGAAAATGAAAGCACATTCAAATGGCTTAAAGTGATGGAAATCTGTAAATTTTCCTGTGCTTAGTCTTTTGAATGTTTTCTAAATATTCTACACAGTCCATTTGTATAAATTGGTATGATGAAGATAAAAACCTTACAAGCTTATTTAAAGATATTCAGGGCTATTTGACAAAGAAGGAATAAAGACACAAAATGTCTTTGTTTTTTTTTATTTGTTTTTGTTTTTGCAGTACTGGAGATGGAACCTAGGGCCTTGTGCATGCTAGGCAAGTGCTCTACCACTGAGCCACAGCCCAGCCCTACATGTATGTCTTAGAATCCAAACGCTGGAAGGGGTTAGTGCAGGTGCCCAGGGTGGACCGTACCAGTGGTGGGGTTAACACTTGTTCTCTTGGGGTGGTTGGGGCTGGCCCCTTGAGAGGAAAGCTGGAGGTTCTGCTGCTGATTTTAACACACTGGCCATGAGTGAAGTCTGCTACTTGTAAGTAGAGAGTTGGGTTTTGCCATTAAATGAAACTGGTACATTTGTAATTTTACAGAGAGCATAGCTTGTCAGATTGTGTGGGAATTCTTGTTTCACACTTCTAGCTAAATGAAGCATAATAACATTAATAACATACTCACTTCTCTGGGATCACAGATGAAAAGAACTGCACTCTTTCCCTTCACTGGACACTTTGTTGTCAATCCCAAACCTCCCTCCCCATCTCTCAGCTGCTCTAATCAAGAGTAGAAAATATATCTGGAAACTGGCCAAAAAAAAAAAGCAAAAAGAAAAGCAAGGGAGTGTTGGAAGAGAGGGGGCAAGGGTATGATTCAATAGTAGAAGATGCATGTAAAATGCTAAGACAGAGAAATGTAATTTGGATATAAATCCTTTCTTCAATACCCTTTCTCCTAGTTTTCACTTATTAAATAGGTAATTCAAGTGTTTACTACAGAGCTTGGCACAGAGTCTACAATGGATTTTCATTATGATTTTTGAAGTATCCATTTCTCCTACTACAGTCTCATGAGCCTCTATCATTTCTTAATCCTTTCCCTTCTTGTAAATTTAAGTTATCTCAAAACACCACACAATCCCAAAACACTACGTATTTGTAAATAAACCCTTTTTCATCTTAATGTCATCCAGCTTTTTTTAGTGGTATGCTATCTGCTTCCTACAAAGCATCGTTTCAATGTGCAACAGAACAACAGTGACAGCTTATTCTGGGAAACTGCTGTATGGTGTTTAAGGTGTATTCACAGCCAGTATTGATCTTCTTTGCTTCTTTCAAACAAATGTCCATTGAAGGGACCTCAACTCAAATGCTCTTAGGGACTTGGGATAAGAATGAACAGGAAGCAGTGAGGAGACACATTCTAGGTCAAAGGCATTCAAACTCAACACTGAAAAAGAAAATAATCAAAACAAAAGCAAAACTACCTTTTAGTCAAATAAGACATGCCTACTGAGCTATCTCTGGCCCCAGGGGCTATCAATTTGCTATCCCTCACTTCTGAGTCCAATTCATGCCACCTGATCCCCACAATAACATCCTATAAAGCAGAAAGGGCAGGGATGTTTATTCTAAGGAAAGTAGAAATGAGGGGAAAGGATCTACAAGGAATCTACAAGGAATGTAGAAATGAGGGGAAATAGCAAGCACACTGATTCACCCTCAGATTCTGAGCACACTGCACAAAGACTAAGCATTTCTGTGGCTGCATGAAACTCACAGAGGAAAACCGCAGGTGGCATCTGCTTGGGAGATGGTGGGAGATGGTGGCCTTGGATGGAATGAGCAAGGTGGAGACCCAGAGATACACAGACATGGAAACCACTCTCCAGAAGCTTGCAGTAGAGCGTGGGAGATCAAATGGACACAAACAAAACAATCACTGGGCCAGGACCCAATTGTAGAGAAAAAGAGTTCAGAGAAGGGGAATTTGGGGGCCTAAGTGATTAAGACAGGCTTCCTGGGTGGGTGCAAGTGGGTGGCTATTCAGACAGGCAGAAGGAATGAGCAGTGACATGGGGGTGATGGACAAGCAGGTAAATAAGTACAGCACCTAGAGAACTAGAAAGCAATAAACTGACTTTACTTAATTTTAAAAAGTTATTAAAATAAAAAAAGGTTGGGGATGTTGCTCAATGATTAAGGTCGTGTAGGGTCTGGATTATGTACACAGGGCCCTGGAGGCCAAGGAGAGAGCTATGTTGTAAAAACTAAATGAAAAACTGTCTTGGGTATCCTCTATTTCAATATTAGTCATCCTATCTGGGAACAGATCTGAATGCCCCAGGGGAAAATGAGGCGCAGGGCAATAACTATGACTCTGAGGTCCAAGCACTGAAACTGTAAGCTAATAAGACCAATCACCCTCGTAGAAATCCAACTCTGCCAGGCAGTAAGATGGGTAGAAGCACACACTCAGACCACCACATCAAAAACCACACTCAGCTAAGGTGCTGAAAAACTGAGGATCTCAAGCCAAATTCTTTCATCCTCAGGTTAAAAATTTGTGGAAAAAGTTCTACCAGTGATAATAAGATAACTCAGATAAGCTTATCGAAAAGAGGCGCCTGTGTTGGGTTTCCACAGAGGATGAATAAAAAGCAAAACACAATAAAAACAGATCCAAAAAGACACAGGTTCTCAAAGAGGCTCCTTAAACAACACAGGCTTTCTCATGGCATCACTGTGTACTTATCGACCTCAACTCTGGCCACTAAAACATCCACACAGAGTGGCTCTCAAAATGTGATCCTGAACCAGCAGCAGTAGCAGTGGTGGTAACTGTACCTAGAAGAAATGCGGATCCTTCCCAGTGGATCAGGAGGCTGAGGCAGGAGGACCGCAAGTTCAAAGCCAGTCTTGGCAACTTAGTGAGATCCTGTCTCAAAATTTTAAAAAATTATTAAAAAAAAAAAAAAAGGTTGGGGATGTTGCTCAGTGGTTAAGCACCCCTGGGTTCAATCCTTGTTACCAAAAAAAAAGTAAATTCTTTGGTCCTAACCCAGGCCCACAGAATCAAACACTCAAGGGGTGTTTAGCAGCCACCCAGGTGATTTTGATGCATGCCTAAATCTAAGAACCTCTGCTGGAGATGGTCCACTCTGACCCCAAATTTAACCTTCCCAGCCACACTGCTCTGAATCTTCTTCCTGAATCTAAAGCTCCAGCCAAACTTGACTGATCCTGTTCCTGATATGTGCTCCAAAGCTGGCTTTTCTCAATGCTTTCTTTTTGAAATGCCCTTTCACCCATTCTTTATACATCTAAATCCTTCAATCTCTCCATGAAGCCTTCCCTGATCCCTTACTTCCCTACCAAGGGCCCAAGTGGGTGGGTGTGCTGTTCAGGCTCTCAACATCTTCTCCATGAAGTCAGTCTCCCCCATTTGACTTTGAAAAGTAGGGCTGGAGTAGACAGACATGACAGCAGCTGCAGCAATTTAGAAAGACAGACAGACTACAGGACAACCAGGGAAGGACTGCTACAAACCAAATCTCCATGTACATAAAATGATAGTATTTTCCACAATCCAAGTAACTCATGTAAAATAAGATCTCAGTATTGAAGGAAAGCAAAGGGTGGCAGGCATTCTTGGGTTAGCAAGAAAGTCTAACTCTAATTAGAACAAGAGAGAGGCTGAACTCTACCCTACTGTCTTACAAATGCTTAAAGCTAGTTACAAGGAGATCAGACAAAAAAAATAGTTGAATAAACAAAGTAGGCCTGAGTGGGAAAAGTCCTGAATTACTCATTTAATTCTAGACCAGACCAGTATTGACTGGTAGGAAAATTTCTAAGCCACAGCACTAACAGTTTTACATTGTAAGGGGCTCCAGATGCTGCCTGGTTCTGCCTACACATCCATCCATGCAAACAGATGTCCATTTAACTTCAATTCAACAGGAAAGAAGGTTGCAGCTCAGATTTGTGTCGTAGGAACACTTCACTCTACCTCAAAGTGGTACAGTAAGAAAGGCCAGGAGTTCAATTTGGCCATCTGACCACAGAACTGGCATCTCACATGATCTTCTCCAAATCAGTAAATGGCAACTACTGAATCTCCCTTGATTCTTGTTATTATTCATCAAGGCATGAGCAAGCCCTGCTGTCTCCACCTTCAAACCAGACCCACAAGAGGATCACGTCTCACTGACTCAGCTACTGCAATCACATAGTCCAAGCCACCATCATCTGGGTTAGGGAGTTCTGCTGCTTGTTCCCCTCTCTCCCCTCCACAATCAGCCAGAATGACCCAGTGAAACAAAGGGCAAATCCTGTCACTCTTATGCTCAAAACATTCCCACCTCCCCCTGCCAGAATTTTAAGCTCTCTGAGGGCAGGGATCTTTATCTATTTAATTTATCACTATCCCTCGTGCTTAGAATGCCTGGAACATAGTATGACAGTTACAAGCCTGCAAAGTAAAGTTTCATATAGAAACACCATCAACTTTGAAAACACCTTCTGTCCATTATGATTTACCCACCTGAGCCACATTCAGTGTGGTTGAAACTTTCTCCTGCTTGGCTTCAACTGTTCGGAAACTGAATGCTCGTTCCAGAACAGACTGATCAATGCCAGTCAACTCGCAAATTTCTTTTAACTCTGTTAGGGAGCAGGGGAAAATAAACACAAAAAGTGACTACATGTATACTTGAGGCTTAGGCTGTTCCTTTTAAATTACACTCAAACTCAACAATCTAAACTGTATAAATTAAAAGACTTAAAACTTAACTACAGGGCTGGGGATATAGCTCAGTTGGTAGAGTGCCTACCTCGCATGCACAAGGTCCTGGGCTCAGTCCCCAGCACTACACATATACACAAAAACTTAACTGCAATTATATTTCTGTTGAGTTTCACTAGAAAGCTTTTTCAAACCAATGCAAAACAAAAATTTTACTTTCTAGATTTAAAACTGGGCAGAAAGTCAACACAAGTTTCCTAAACAAGGTGATTCTCCTCTGACTTACCATTTTTATCTTTGATTTTGCTCTCATCTAAACCATTCACTCGTGATTCAGGCTTGAACTCGATGTTCCCTAGTTTCAACACTGCTGCCACCACTTCCAAGACAGACTCAGCTTCATGATCCATAAAACCCACAATCTGCATGGCATTCTGGGAAGAGGAAAAAAAGCACCTAGTTTATTTCTGTAGTTCTTTATTGTTGTTGTTTATAATGAATCCTATTACAGATTTATTTCTGGGGAAAAATCCCAAATCTTCAGACAAGGCTGTTACCTTTCTCAGTGGCACCCTGTGATTCAAGGGGTACCTTTCATGCTATGGCAGGTGGGGGAAGGGAGGATGCAGACAGCAAAACAGAAGAAGCTGCCAGAATCTTGAGTCCCTGTCCCCACTTCAACTGCTGCAACTTGATTTCTACATCTGTCTATTTTACCTGGGGTTCTGCTACTATAACAAAACCAAACAAGAAGCTCCTACAACCTTCAACAAAGAAAACCCCTCATTTATTTTACATGTGAGAAAAACTGTGGTTTGCAAAGGTAGGTGCCTCATCCAAGACAGGATGGGTACAGGAATACTCATTCATCCCTAAATTTATATGGAGTGCCAACTATGTGCCAGGCAGAGTGATTTCAGAACTAGCCTTGGACTGAAGTTTTGAACAAAAATCATGTCCAGGAGACAAATGACTACTGTTTCCATGTAAGAATGTTTGCACGGTTTTAAAAAATGGTACACTCTGAGATTTGTTTCCTTTTTAAGAACAGCTGACATCATTATGATGATGATGATGATGATAATGATGATGATGATGATGATGATGATGATGATGATGAGTACAACTAGGCTATATGGCAGCGGGAGTAATATACATTTTTATGTTATGAAAATTTCAAACACACACAAAAGTAGAGAGAACAGAGAAAGAATCCCCATGTCCTTTTCATTCATCCACAAGGATTAGTTGATGCCAATCCTGTTTAATCTACAACGTGACCTACTCCCTGTCCTCCCTACAACCCCAGCTGTCTCGTTTGGAAGCAAATCTCGGTTACCACGTCAGATCATAATAGGAGTAATTTTGACAATATGTGCCAAATAAAGACAGAAAATAAGAGTACTATGTAAAATAATTTCTTTTCTAATGAATGTGGAATGCTAATCATTTCTAAAACTGAGCAAAATGAAGATTTTCTGTCTCAAAACCAGTACTGATTTAATAGTATCCAAGGGCAGTTTTCACACTTGGAAATTAACTTTGGCTATAAAACTCTGCCTATAAAAACATTTGGAATTTAACTATAATATTACAAGACTCAAGTTCCAGGATAACATACGCAAGCTCCTTTTGGTAAATGGTAAAATAGCTTGCTAAGGTGAAGTTTGGCCTATATAATCTGGTATGATTCCTGAGTATTGAAAACCCAAACTAATAAAAATATAACACATTCTTGTATATTCTAAAACCTTAGGGAGCATGAGTCACACTTAAAAGAAAACTCAGGATTGTCACCGGTTCAGATGGAGCAATCAAGCACTAGCCATTTTTAAATATAATAAAATCATTCCGTCTTACCCTAACAGTTCTGAAATTGGCTGCATCATCCACTCCATTAACTTTGGCAGAGTCCAGACTCAGGTAGTTGTATCTGCTGAAATCCCGCTCAAGCTTAAGTTTATCTATTGAGTCACACATACAAATCAGTAAGTTGCTTGAACAAATCTAACTGGCGTCAGTATTTCATTTTTAACCCTTCAGAGAAGATGACTTTCATATTATGCACTAAATCAACAGAACAAAAGTTAATACCCAATACCAATAACGGCATTTCTGTAAAACCTCCTTTATCACTATTGCACATATTCAAACTCTGCCTTTTTACACTGATTCTTATTGGGTAAGTCCCTTTCTATATCTTTATAACATAAAATGTCTTCAACGTACTACTCCATGATAACATATGATGCCCATCTAGGAATTCATTCACCACTGCATATTTGGGTTGTTTCTAGTTAATAAATAAATAAATAGGATGGGAGGGAAAGGGAGGGAGGAGGGCAATAGCAAGGATAGGGGAAGGAGATGATCATCATTATAAAAAATTCATGTATGAATATGTGAATTTGGTGTCAACATACCTTATATACAAACAGAGATTTGATAAATTGTGGTATAAAGGTATATTAAGAATTGTAATGCAAAAAAAAAAAGAGAAGAGAGCTCATTTATAGTGGTATAATTTGGCAAGAACATATTTTATAATCAGAGTTATGAAAAATTGTGCTGTGAATGGATAATTATGAATGTAATGCATTCCACTATTGTCATGTATGTAAGAAATTAAATAATAATAATAATAATACTATAGGGCAGTGATAAACATTCTTCATGTACATTGCTTTTTGGATTCATTTAAATTATTATGGTGGGATATATTCCAGAAAGTGGTGTGACTAGGGAATAAGTCCTAATCATTTTGACTCTTATTTGGCTAAATAAATCAGTGATAATGGATCCAAGTCCATCAGTAACACACTCTGTTGGTTTTATCTTTTTTACTAACTTTAGAACTTCAGTGCTATTACCAGGTACATTTATTGATTATTAGTGAGGAGGATTTTTCTCTCCAGGTGTGGTTGGCTTCTCATAGCTCTTCTTGTTCGAACTACTTGTTCAATATTTTTATCACTTAGCTATTGGCTGCTGGATACTGTCCTTGTGGGACTCACATTCATTTTCTAAAATATCCGAGGGTCAGGTTGTATCAACTGCCCACAATTTTTAAATTCTCACTGAGAAATTTGCTTTTATATAATTGTTTTCATTTACTGTTCTCCCCAGGTGAAATTTTACATTCTTCTCTTTTATTTTTTATAGTTGTGGTTAGCCCCTCTCCTTGACATCAGGCTTTTATAAGCCATCTGAGACGTATGGGTGAGTCCCTGGTGAGGTATGGGATATGAGACAAATGCAGAGCACAAGCAGGCACACCATGTTCTCCACTTCCACCAGAGTCATGGAAAAACTTCAAGAAGGAAGGAGAGAAGCATATGAAACGCATTTTAAGGAGGATGCTTTGGAAAACATCTAAACTGTATCTAAACTGTAAGAATATGTATAATCAGCTGTAACACTAAAAATTATAAAACAATAGACACAGAGACTTACGAAGGAGCTCTTCGGAGGCACCAGAGAGCAGCTGATAGAACACATGGAAGTTTCTTTCACCTCTTGGCTGCTTAACGACACGAGATTTCTCTAAAAGATCTAAAAAGTAAAGAATTAACTCATGTTTATAAAATTCATTTTGCTTTTAAATCCACCGTACTTCTTTTCTCCCTTTCACTTTCTTCTTAATCTCCTATTTTCTATCAATGAAACAAAATAGTAAAAAGAAATTATGTTTTCAATTCTACGTTTAGAAAGTTGCACAGTTCTACCCAAAATCACCAAATTAAACACACTAGGTTCTTTTTAAACAGTGAATATTCAAAGTAAGTTAAATTCAACAAGCTACTGAGATACTAAAATTTTCTTTTTTAATGATACTTAATTCTTCAAAGTGTAACACATGCAGCTATTCAATTGAGTCCACTTAATTATAATGATAAAAATAAATTTTAACATCTCATTGTGCTAAGAGCTTCACAGACTTTATCTCATTGAATTCTCCTAATTTTATAGCTGATGGCCCAAATTTAAGTAACTCATTTGATAACTGGTAGAAACCAAGACTTGAAATGAGGCCACTGGACCCTAGAGCAGCCTGTACCACATATCCACATTGCCTGCTACCTGTGAGAAGTAAACTAGATTTTCCTGGATATCTTGAAATCTTGGAATTTGGTGTTGGTGATATGTTTTTATTAATTACAATTTTTTTTAATTTCACAAATTTAAGGTCTTATCAAATTTTCAGACTTTATAGTAAAAAAAAAGAAACCAGAAAGAAAATGAGTTGTCCAATAGTATATTGCAGATGGTACAGCATTAGAGGATATTCCAGCCCAGAACCTTGCTTAACCCTTGCCAGTAATACAAAAGAGGTCTGGACTCTAGGAAAGGCCAATTTTAGCAATAAAATATCAAATCGGTAATTTCATTACTGAACACTAATTTTGGAGAACAGGCATTTGATTCCCCATCAGTTTGAAATCTAACACAATATAAAAGGAGGGGGTATACAGGTGAGAATGATGTACAATCTCTCTGGGGATGATGGCTGAAGATGTTTATTCATATTTCTGGAATCCACACCAATATTTGAGGAAGGAGCCTAGGTCAAGTTAGTGGAGTCGATGAAAGAGAAGTTCTGGGTATTCCAAATCTGTTAGGTTGTTTGTCAGAATAAAGAGATGGGGGCTGGGGATATAGCTCAGCTGGTAGAGTGCTCACCTAGTATGCACAAGGCCCTGGGTTCAATCCCCAGCACCACAAAAAAAAAAAAAAAAAAGAGATGGGTGGTAAGGAAACATAAAATCAAGCCAACTGGAAAAAAAAAAAAAAAACCAAAAATATATAAACACAAAAATTATTAGGAACAAGATGCTGTGAAATTTTTATTTTCATCTCTACCTCTCACATGACATGGAAAACTGCCCACACGCTCAAATCATAGATGGAAAACAATGAAGTCTTCGTATTTAGAAAAAAGAAGGAAAATAGAAACGTAAAGTTGCACGTAGGATAAAACTTAAGGGGGAAAAAAAGAACTGTATATTGATCATCTCCAGAGATATGAAAGTTTCAATTACTAAGTAAACACTGATATGAAGAACAGAAGATGGACTCAGTAAGTTAAAGCACAGTGCATGCTTATCCTAAGTGTTCAAGCTTCTACTAGGTCCTAAGAGTAGGAAAGTTTTAGAAGGAGAGTTTTACAGAACTAATCCTTATAGGAAATTCCCCAAATCTAGAAGAAAGTAACTCAACTACATGAAAAATATAAACGAATACTACAGTTGAGTCCATCCATTCATGCACATATTCCTTCAAGTGCTCACCCACTACGTGCCAGGAATGATGTGGGAATGGGCCTAGCACTGACTGCTAATGTGAAGCCTTTCTTTCTCTTCTCCTATAGGAGTCACATATGTTCCCAGTTCATGCCACCCAACCAACAGCAGTGGCTCTTTTCAAAGTGAGATGACAGGGTGCTTATGAGTAAGGAGAAGGTGAAGTGGGGGAGATAGACAGACCAGGAAGCCCTGGCTCTTCCCACAGCCCTAAGAACTGTGCTGCCACTCACAAGCACTGCGCATCTTGCAAGCCTGCTGCTCTTCCACCCAACAGTGACACCTTCATTATGACAACCAGCAATACCTATACAGCCACATTCCAAAAGCAAATGATATTCCCAGACATAAAATAATGCCTTCAAAAAGCAGCTACAACATGCTACAGCCTAACACGCACCATTTTTGAGCAGATGATAATGGACAATGGGAGGAACAAAGTGGGAGTAGCTATAAGACTCAGCAGAGAACAACCCTGAGTTAAAGAACAACATTACCTTGTGCATGCTGTGAAAAGGAATGTTGGTCAAATGCACTTCTTGACCCACACACGCTGATTGTAATCAGTGATGACTACCATATCCAAATATGAGGCATAATACTGTGTCTAAAAGGAAAGGTACAAAGGGGAAGCAGACTGACCTTCCACTACACACTCCTCGCTTTCCATCTGTTACCACATTCAGCCCGGAACACCTCTGAGGTTGATTTTATAATTCCTATTTTACCGATGAGAAAATGAGGCTCACATCACTCTTGGTAAGTGACAGAGCCAGAACTCAAAAGCTTTGAGTGACTAGGGTATCAAACTTATGCTCTATGATTTTCCAGCAAAAAAAGAATGCAAAATCCTTAAACCCTTGAAAATGCTGTACTTTATATGAAATACATGACTTCATTAAGCAACTTCATCACAAAATGAGGAATCTTTATTACAAAGCTGTTGAAGGTTTTACCACTTAGAATGCTTACACTATTACCCCAGAGCCTCCTATTTCAGTTTCTTTATGACTTTTCTCCTAAGTCACAAGCTTCCAGGTAGAAAAGTAATTAGGGATAATGTTTGCCCCCAAATAATTTACTGGTGCTTAAAACCATTCCCTATTGGTGTTTTTCTCTGCTAAATGTGCATGCACAAACATAACCTAACAGCATGAAGCCATATTAAATAATTACTCAAAGCAGAGAATATAAACTCAATTCACCATAGGGACATATCACCTGACCACTTTAATTTACTTAAATGTGCCCCTGAATTAAGTGAAAGCAGAACACTGGCACAGCCTTCTCTTTCTGCCTTAGGTACTTCTGCCACTGCTGATGGAGCCTCTGCTAACGAGATTTAATAAAGAAGGATGATTACTAGATGCCAGATATTTAGTACAGGAGAGAGTTCGAGAGTCTCCAGATAGCTCAATGCAGCTGTATCCACCCCAAGATAAAAGCTTATACTAAGTTTAATATAAATTCACATTTTAAAGGAAGAAATAAACTTCAAGGCTTTCTAAAGGAAACATTAAACAAGCAGGGAACAAGAAACAATGAAATCAGAAATTGCCCCTCTACCCCACCAGGCCTGCTGTTGCCACCCAACTGTTGGCACACATGTCATATTGCAGGGCTTTCTTAACTAACTAATTTCGAACTAATCCACGACATGTACATGTGCATGTGCATGTCACAGGACAACCTCCCCAAGGCATAACTTGAAAAAAAGAAAACGTCCATGAATGCACCAGCTGGCAAATGAAAAAGACCTTTAATTGAGGAAGGAATAAAAATAAAAAGGTTGGGAAGAAAAAAAAAATCTCATTACTTTGGTAAAGGAAGGATTAGATAGTTGATAAGAATTTATTTTATGCATCATCTCCTCTCCTAGAAAAATAAATAGTGCTGAGTTCCTGATGAAGGCTTAAGAAAGAATCAACTTTGGCTCAGTTTTTCAAGTGAGGTCAGAATGATAAGGAAAACCCCACTGAGAGTCTATGACTCATAATGCTGGCCCCCAGGGTGCACATCTTCTCCAATAGCTCCAAGGCCAATATTTGAAAAAAGCACCACAGGGGCATTTAGGTTCTTCCAATGGATTTATGCCTCTTCATTAATGCAAACGAATACATTAAACAATAGCATGTGCCCATAATGTAAGTAGCTATAATTTTCCTACTTTTTTTTTTCATCAGATAATAAACCCCATCCCTGCCCAAAAGTGCTAAATAACCAGTGAGTTACTGGGTGTGAGAAATCTTGATTATGAACTGATGTTTACTTACCAATTGCAGCTGTATTCTAAAATCAACTCTATGTTTTTTGGAAGTAGACAATATAAATCCTCAAGAATGACAACTGGGAAGGTTCACTAGTGACAAATTTTAAATATTAAAAAGACTGGGCAAAGTCTTTTTAGGAATCATTCACTATGTATGTTTATTACAGTTCTTAAAAAAAAAAACACAGAAAACAGGATGTGATAACCAACTTCAGGCCTCTTGAACAGCAGGTCTCAGGTGGCTCTCTACCTGTTTGAAGGACAGGTCTTTGAGAGATCTAAACATCTGGCTTGCTGTGACATCACAACCCTTCCTCATCTTCCATTGCACTTTACAGCACTTGGGTTTTAAGGAATCAGTCCAAAGTTCTTACTCAAAAGTCAGTTTTCTGAAACTATAAAAATCAACACTGAAGGTAGCTGTTACATGAAAAGTTCTAACAGGATTCCCAGAGTTAGCCTGGGATTTAAAGCAGTAAGAAAACTTGGTTTACTATCTACCTAATAAACTACTATTTATTAATAGGATATGGCTGCATTCACTGTATATATGGGTTTTCACAAGAATGTTTTCTGATGCGAATTTAAGGTCTACCTGAGAATTTATTCATGCATGTATCTAAATCTAAAATTCTAGACCCAATTCTGAACTAAAACTAATAAAATATCTAGAACTTAATGTTATTATGCATACTATTTTAATAAACACAGATTCACTCCTTAGTACAAGGTTCAGAAACATTTGAACACCCGGTCTCTTCTTTATTTACATATAGTCTTATTTCATGATAACCATGGACTTTTTTGTGGTAAATTGATTTTTGTTAAAAAAATGCAAAAATCAAGACAAAAGCATCTACTTTTATCTAAAGACATGCATGCCTGAATAACAGAATTATTCTCTCAGAATGTCAATTTTATTACTAAAGACACTTCACAATTTATTTGTTTTCTTAAGGAGTTTTAAAAATCAAAATGCTAAAGGGGAAGAAAACAGTTTGATATTTAAACTAGGTAATGTATTGTCTTAGTTTTTTGATGATGTGTGACCAAAAAGAAGACAGATTAAAAATAGATACCATCTACTGGTTAAGTATTTGCTAGTTACTAAGAACTGACTCACGTACTGGCAGTCTCCAATTCGACCTCAATGCTTACAGTCTCAGGAAACAAAGCAGGTTACAATTTCCTTGAGGAGGTGTTGTAACAGGCAGTTTCACTTCTAATCAATGATTTGCCAACAATGAAATCAAAGATATGATATAAAAGAAAGGAACAAAGTGATAAATCTCAACTTAAAAGAAAATTATGTCCTATCCTATACCCTACAAAATGGCATGATTGTGCTCCATACATAAACAACATGCACTTAAAAATATGAGACAACTGTATCATAAGTTCAAAAGAAACATAAAAGGAAAGGAAATTCAGAGTAATTTGCTCCATCCTTCACCTCCCCTGGGAAGGGAGTGGTCACCTCCTTCTGCTGTAGTTTCCCTGGGAAGAATTTTCCTTAGGTCACTCCCCAGCCTCTCAACCCTTCCTCTCTCCTATTCAGGCAATGAGGTTTGGAGAAAGGTCTAGGCATGTACACATGCTCAGCTTTCTGGGGTCCTCATGCTGCCCACACAACCAGTTCCACTCCTCAGTGCTGATAAGTGGGGTGATGTACATAGGAGAGGGCTGGCAGTGCTTAGTGCTATGGAGGACCACCTGACTGCCAAGCTGCCAGAGGACTACTGCACACCTATGGACTTAGGTGATACACCAAAAGTCACTTTCTTCAATTTTGACTTCAACAGTAGTAACAAAGCCACTTCCTCTACAATTTGATTCCATGCCTATTTTTCATGTATTTCCAAACAGGGTGAAGGAAAGGATATTATTATTAGTTAGTATTAGTTAGTTTGGGCTGCATAACAAACCACCCCAAAACTCAGTACTTTAAAACAATTCTGTTTATTAGCTCAGAACTTTGGGAGTCAGTTGGGCAGTTCTGGTCTGAGTCAGCTTGGTTGATCTCTGCTAGGCTTGGTCAAGGGCTGGCCAACTGGCTGGCAGCCAACCTAAGATGTCCTCGCTCACATCTGACAGTTCATTCCATGTGCAGAATCATTCAGCAGACCATTCAGGTTCATTCACAAGAGCAGCAAGGAAGGACAAACTCCAATGGGTAAGCAACGTTCAAATCTCTGGTTGTGCTATATTTGCTAACTATTCCACTGAGTAAAACAAATCTCATGGCCATGGCTGAGTCAGTGAGAAAGAGAATCACCGAAGGGTGTAGACATGGGGTGAGAAATTATTGTGGCCGTTTTGAAAAATCAGCAATCAATTTGTAGCTATTTAAAATAAAACGGTCATAAATTCTTTGACACTTTCCTCTTGAGAAATAGGATTATGAGCCCTACCAGTGAAAGTGGGTGAGTCTGTACCCACTTTGACTTACAGTACATAGCAGAAGGGACAAGCCACATAGTCATAAGCTACTTCAGGCTTCCTTCTGATTTTTTTCAGAGCACTTGCTGTCAGGGTGTTCCCTTCCAGAACACACTGTGAAGCCACATGGAGGCAGTTCCTGTCTACAGCCCCGACAGACCCTGGCCTTATAATCCTACCAGCTGGCCTGACACCTGAGTGACAAAAGCTCTAGAGAATTCCAATCTCCAGTCTTGCAAGTTGCCCCCAACCATTTGTGTTCCCAGCCGAAGCCCCATACATGGTGAGGACAAGCCTTTGCTGCCACCCGAGTTCTCAACCCACAGAACCCCAGACCACTGAAAAGGGCTGCTATTTTATTCTTTGCTACTGAGTTTGGGGAGTTTGTTGGGCAACAAGAATAAGCAGAATACACACTAGTCTCAGCTTCTGCCTCCCTTCACCATTCACAGGAGCATATACTTTTTCAAGCTGAACAAAACACAGTAAAGAATGACATTTCACTATCAATAATTTTGTTTGCTAAAATTTTTTAAAATGAGTAGCGTAGATTATTCAAATAAAACCATCCAATAAAAGCAGAGGCTTTATTTCTTAACAAATTTCTCAACTTACATAATTACTTATGTGATTATTAATTAATTCATTCATCAAGTATATATTAGATGTATATTTTGGTTGCTGGCAATTCAGCAATATATCAGACTAGGCCTCTGACCTGATAAGCATATATTTGATGAAGGGCTTAGTTATTTAATAGTGAAAAATACCAAAACTTATTCTGTCTTCCTATATGGTAGGTGAGGACAAGCCAACCCTGCTGTGAAGCTAACAGATGCTAGTAAAAAAATCGATGCCTCATACAAACCCAGTTCAGAACTATTACTATTCCCATTTCAAAGATGAAGTGGAGGCACAGAGAATTAGGTAACTTCCTGTCTTTTTGTGTAGATACTGGAAACCACATGATTAAGCCCAAAAGAGTTACACAAGCAGGCTCAGGAATGCCCTAAATAATAAAGTAGGACAATATAGGGGCTTTCTGTATTTAACCAATTCCATGTCCATATGGACAGCCATATTCCTTGTCCTTCATTTACACTAGTATGCACACTTAACATCATAATGTATTTCCCTAGTGTATATCTGTTATTTTTCTTTAAGCAAATAAAAAAAATCTCTGGATATTTGCTCCAGGCACAATGTTGCCTGGAGATGACTTATAATCCCAATGACTTGGGAGAATGAGGCAGGAGGACTGCAATTTCAAAGTCAGCCTCAGCAATTTAGCAAGGCCCTAAGCAATTTAGCAAGACCCTGTCTCAAGATAAAAAATAAAAAGATGTGGCTCAGTGGTTAAGCACCCATGGTTTAATTGTCAGTACCAAAACAAACAAACAAAATAAATAAATAATAAGAGAGACTGCCACCAAGAGCCACAGATATAAGAAGCTGCCTGTGACTATCGATAAAAGCAACAGGTTTCCAAAAGCTTCTAATTTATAACACTAAACACAAAATCCCAACATATAAATGTATAAATATTATAAGACCAATAGGCCTAAACAAACTAAGAGAAGTGTTATTTCAGATCCACTGAACATCCTGATGCACTTCCATATTTTCTTTTCTATTGAAGCAAATGTTTGCCGTCTTCTATTTTTTCCTTAACAAGTCTTTTTTTAATTGGAACACTGTAATTATTCTTAATAGTGGGATTCATTATGCCATATTTGTATATGCACACACATAATTTGATCGATATCGCCTTCTATTTTAGTAACTTCTCTTTCCTACTCACACTAACTTCAGGGTTATGCAAATTTTGAAAGAATTTCAGACTTAAATTTGTTATCACACCTCTTTTAGAAAGAAAGATGAGTTACTGGGCTTTCTTTTCCACTTTTTGGGCATACAACTAGTTGGAGGGATCCTATAACTTTTTCAGGGTAATATTTTTAGTTAATAATAATCTGCTTTTACCAGGTGGCTGCTGGAAAAGTAGACAACAGATACTTAGTACAAAACAGAAAATCTAGTTTTCTTTTACATGTTACAAAAAGCTAGAAGCTTTTGGCAGCTTGGAGAGAACACAAGTGGGTTTACCCATTGCAATCCACCCCTTAAGCCAGTAGGCAGCAACTCCCAGTGGCCGGCTATGAGTCAGTCCTCCATCTACACAGGAAGCAAAGTCCTGCCTCACCACTAATGTGCACCTTCCCTCTCCAGAGCAAAGGACACTCCTGAACACCAGGGTGTTCCCACTACCACAGACTTCAATATAATTTCACTGTGGGAACAAACAGTAACAAACACCATATGAAACCCATTCATGAAGATATATTAATCTTAATTGGAAAATAACTGAAAGTTTAATATTTATTTTCCATGGATACTGTAAGAATGAGGGGGCAGGAAGACATTTCTGTTTAAAATTTACACTTTTATAAATTTATAACTGAAGTTACTTTCTCATACTTAAAATAATAAGAGTAATTTCTAATTATTTTCCTAGAATTCTCAAGGGCTATAAGGGTTAAATCATTCCAGAATGTTCAGTTACAAATTCTATAATTAAAAAAGACACCAAACTTACACTCATTTTAAAAAGAGTATTATTGATTTAATAAATAGTTTATTTGCCTTATAAAAATAAAGCACTAAAGAGTCACCTTTCAGAACAAAAACTGATCATTCCTGAAAATGGTGGTCTTTGAACCAAGGCATCTTTCTCTAGATAGCTCTCATCAGCTGACATACATCATGAAAGGAATGTGCCTAACAAGTTTGTCAGGCACTACAATCATTTGCTTTTGGTTACCTCATGAGTACTTTTATTTCCATATTTGGCATATAAAGTCATCTAACCTAAGCAGCACTAACCTAACTAGGGTTTCTAAGTTATCCATCTCTTCTTCCACCAGACCAGGGCTCATTTTACCTGTTTCATATTTGGGGTTCAGCAAAACATTTCACTTGAAGAAGAAATATCATCTATTGAACACACTCAGGATACTTGTGGGGTTTTTTGTCACTTTTCAGCACCCTTGGGTAATATGGCAGCCAGGGACAATGGACGATTCAGTAGTGTGACCCTCAAAACATGCAGAAGGCTTCCAAAGGATAACTAGACGAGGTGCACAAAGCCCTATTTGGTATATTAAAATTTCCAAACAAATCAGATAACAGGGCAGCACCATGGGTACCTCAACCCCCAAAAGCTGACAGCCACTTACAGACACTAACTATGCCATGTGGCACTCTTGTGCCTACTTCAGAAAACTCTAGACCAGACCTCACCTGATTATGTTCACTTTTTACCTTCACTTTAACAGAGAACACTTCACTTCTACAGTCACAAAGCATGTCTAAAGGAGGCTAATAAATCCATGTTTTATCTAACAGACATATCACATTTTAACCATTTAAATATTATTGGAAGAGAAACAAAACTTCTCAAAATAACATTTGCAGTACAGGTCCACTCCTTTTGTTTGATAAATGTTTCCAAAAATTGTTAATTTTAAACTAACTCTCTGTATTTTGTTTTTAATCATAAGCATTTTGTTAAACAAAATAACCCTTAGAGCCAGGTGTGATATTGCACACCTATGATCCCAGTGGCTCAGGAGGCTGAGGCAGGAGGATGGCAAATTTAAAGCCAGCCTTGGCAACTTAGTGAGGACTGAAGCAACTTAGCAAGACCCTGTGTCAAAATTAAAAAAGGGCTGGGGATGGGGTTATGCCCCTTGGTTTCAATCCTGGTTACCAAAAATAAAAAAATATATAAAACCCTTAGATCTTTTCCATACAGAATTGGCTTAAAGACTTATGGAATATAAAAAACAGCTGGACAAAAACTTATTTCTTTAGCAGATTTCTAAAAATATCTTCAAAGATTATTAAGTGATCTTTAAAAAGACTTACAAATTATATTATGAAGCCATGTGAAATGCAAAGGCTAAAAGTCTAAATATAAGAAAAGGAAACATATCCTTATACCCATCTCTTAAAGGTCAAGTATTTAAAATACTCTATTATATGTTTTACTATACTGAACTTCTCTACAAAGATTTAAGTAAAATACTTACAGTTACTTATCACTCCTCCCAGTGGATCACCCTTAAAGTCAAATTCAATATCCATATATTTGCCCTGTTGAAGAAAAGAAAGGCTTGGTGAGTTTTCAAGTCCACCTCAAAACAATTCGTTAGTGTACTTCTTAGAGAACATCAAATAACTTCTTATGTTTATGCACTTGTTTAAATGTAATTAAGAAAATCAGTTTATATAACCATGATGTAAAACAATATGTTCCATAAATAATTCATACTAAATACCCCATTAGCTCAAAGCTAATCTATTCTGGTGCTAATTTAAGAACAGATCTTCTTGGCCATTGTGTGACTTTGCCACTTCAGATATGTGTTTCAAACTCCTGAGGGATGCATGTACTCAATTTAAGAATAAAAATCAGGGCTGGGGATGTGGCTCAAGCGGTAGCGCACTCGCCTGGCATGCGTGCGGCCCAGGTTCGATCCTCAGCACCACATACAAACAAAGATGTTGTGTCCACCGAAAACTAAAAAATAAATATTAAAATTCTCTCTCTCAAAAAAAAAAAATTGTTTAAAAAAAAAAGAATAAAAATCAGGGAAAACAAAGTAGTCCTTACATACGCACTGATTGGGAAGATAAATTACTTTTCAAGGCAAAAAAGGGTCAAATCACGGCTATAAACTCCAAAAATATTGGACAGTGGGTAAATAAACCATTCTGTTTTTATAACTATTCAGATCAAATACACAATTATGTGGTGTGACTAGCTCAGAATCAAAGACTAATAATCATTATTACTTTTTTTGGCTTTTGACCTAGATTATACAGCAGTATATAACCCAGGTTCATATTTCACTATACAGATGGTATCTTGAGACACACATGGAGTTCAATATTGTGATTTATAAAGAAATGGTCTATAATTGCCTAAAGAGTAACAAGAACAAAAGAATAACCTCAACAGCTGTTTCTTGTTTAGAAAAGGATGTGTTGATCTGGTATGTCAAATCCTGGATTTTGTTTCAAGTCCTACACTAGTAATAGATAGATTGGTTTATAAATAATTCTCCTTAAGTATTCCTCTAACTCTTTCTAATTTTCAAAACGATGGGGAGGGAGAAGAAACACGACCACATGGAACTCGGTCAACAATGCGCTCTGCGACTCTCTACTAGCTAAAGCATGCTCTCTCACCATCTCCTTTGCATTGTCATCTACCCTTTAAATCTTCTACTTATGCATTAAGCAACTGTCTATTGAGTACTTCCTCAATGCCAAAGTAGGAATACAGGAAAGCAAAGCAGTCTCTGCTCTCAGGGAACATATACGCTCTGGAGGGGACTTGACAAGGGAAACAGTTTGTTCTGGTGTAGGATACACCCTACAACGGGTCATGCTGCTAAGCATGGAAAGCAGGACAAAATAATATCAGGAGTTTTTCCCAAGTGAAATGCAAAGTCTCCGGAGATGTGAGTAGGAGAACAGGGATAGTGAGTGGGGAATCGGGTGTGGAGAGGAAAGTTGGAGCGCACTGTGAAATTGACATGTCCTCCTGACAGCAAGCCACGTCACTGAAAGATCTTAAATAAGGAGGCATTTAACACACCTGCCTGTTTACAAGATCACTTGGCTAGTGGGGGTATGGACTAGAAAGGAGCAAGACTAGATAAATCTGATGGCAGTCAGCTGCAGTGGTAAGGGAGGAAATGCTGGAGGCTTCAAGCAGGAGCAGCAAAAGAGAAAAAAGAGTTGAAAGCTACCCAAAGAATCACAATGACAGGCCTGGGTTGAAGAAGGAGATAAGCGAGGATATAAAACATCCAGGGATGTGGTCTAGGCAACTGAGTGGACACCAAGACCCTCTATGGTGGGGACACAGCAGCTACTAAAGAGAGGAGATTATAATCCTGTCGAGGAGGTTAGCAGTCGACCCTACAGGAGAGAACAGAAGTGGTCCTTGAGCACAGGTGGCAACAGATCTAGAGCTCAGGTGGAGGGATTAGTGTAAGACATGCATGTGCAGGGACGCACATACAGGGGAGGCACAGGATGCAGAATTAATTCAGTTAGTGGGCCTGAATGATGGCAGTGACCATATGGAGGATCATGCTTTTTAAAAATTTTTTATCATAATTTGTTATGTATGACAGCAGAATGCATTATAATTCATATTATCATGCTTTTTTTTAAAAGAAGGTATGAGACTAGGATGGGAGATTTGAAAAGAAGAAACACTGTAGAGAAAGGAAAAGGAAGCCAACCATGGAAAAAGAGCTGGACAGTAGCGAGAATTATGCTGATGGTGGAATGGCACTCTTCTTGTGCAGCCACATCCTGATTCTCTGCCAGAAGCTTGGTTCTGATAATGCCGCTAGTCTACTAGCAATAACCAGCAACTTCCAATCACCTGCAATTAAAGTGTGAGACTCTAAGACTGACACTTGAAGCCCTCCAGCTGAGGCCTTGACCCATCTTTCCTGTCCTGTGTCCTGAGGCTCGTTTCACGCACCCTCTGGTCCAGCAGCCAGGAACTCTGGTACATGCAGGTCCATGTGGCCCTTCTCTTCAGGCTTCCTCAGGCTGGAAGTCCAGCCCCCCCTGTCCTCCACTCGACTGTGACACACTTAAATCTTTGGGGCCTCTCAGGACTGTCCCCTGCCCCAGATTCCTCCAGTTTCTCTCTCCTGGTTGTCTGTATAGTCTCACCTGTACCTTTCATGGGGAACTTGCTCTTTGATGTGTTGTGTTATAATTATTTTTAGACATGTCTAGTTTGTCTAGTCCATAAGCTTCTTTAAAAACTGGTGCATAAGAAGGTACTTGTTCCCATGGCCCCTATCATTGTTGTGATGACATCAATGAGGAATACATTGACTCCAGAGATGAAAATAAAAAGTCTTCAGAAAATAAAAACCAGCTGAAGTCATAGAGTCTAGGAAAGGTGTCACAGAAGTGACATTTGATGTATGATACTCCCAGTGATGTGAAGGTCGAGGGACAGAGCACAGCATACAGAAGGAAGCACAACTGCAAAGGTCTGAGGCTAGGAGGTGCTCGGTGTGCCTGAGGGTCACACAGGCCCATGTGGCTAAGGCAGTGTGAAAGAGGGCAAGGAGCAGAGATGAGGTCCCAGAAGGGCAGGCCTCAGCTCAGACGGGGGACCCAGGAGGCCCGAAGCAGCACATGCTGTAATCTAGGAGCAAGAGGGCACCATGGAGCCCTTCAGTAAGGCAGCAGGGGAACTTCAGTCTGTGGACATGATTCCAGCTGCTGCTGAGGAAAGACTGCAGGCTGCAAGGTGAAGTGCAGGGAGGCTGATGATTAGTTAAAACAGTTTCAAACAAATAAATCATTTTCATAAAAAAAAAAAAAAATTATTGCATTGGAGTTTGAGTAATGGAATTTCTGCAACACTAGCGTTTCTTTCCAGTGCTCCCAGCATCTAGCTCAGCACTTTGCACATGGTGGATGCTCAATGCACTGCCCACTCCCAGGAAGACTTGGTCAAGCAAGAAAAAGACTTTCAAAATATTTTTTTTTCAAAACCAGTTGATTCTCTTTCTTAAATGAAGTTTGATATGTCAAACCAGATCTGCTGGGATGGAGAGGAGGACACCAGGGGGCCCTCCTTGGGTACACTGGTCTCCAATGTCAGTTATGATGAGCATGTAATTAACTGCAACACAGCAGACTCTTCCCAATTGTTCAGAGAAGAGATTGAGGAATTCATTCTAGGTTAACTAAACCCAGCTGAAGGAACTGCAAGTTCCCTGGAGAATACATAAACCACTATTAGGTTCAGCAGTGACTTTAAGTACTGTAGCATCCTACTACAAAAATTATAACATATATTTGGGCGTATTACTAGTCTAGTCACAGACCACAAAGCAGAGAAATTACTAAAAACTGGGCATGAAATGACTTAGCCTATAATCAAGCGTTAATCTCACATCCTAATACCCGTGTTATAATAGGATTTCTCTGAAGCTACTTAATAAGCTAAATCTCCTGCCAAACCTTTCGCTAGATTTCAAATATTACTAAATGGTAATGACCTTTTAAGCAATATGGTTTTATGCATTTATACTGCCTAAATACTAAATATTTTTGTAAATATTTAAAAGTGTGTGTGCACATAATTGGTAAACCAAATAAAATTTCTAGCATATAAGAAGCCTGATGGTTGGAATTGCTTCTATCTGCCCATACTTCACTTCTAATTCTATTTATGCAATGAGATTAGCCGTGTTTCCACAACAGGAGAAGGCATGGCTCAAATCAGTTATAACAACTTAACAGACTAATCTGATGGAAAAAATTCACAGCCTTGGAATTAGAAATTTATTTAGCCTCTCACTTTCTAAACTCTCAAAATTGCCTCACCTGAGGTCATTCTCTTCCTGAAGCACTAGACAACCCTAATAAGAAAAAAGCCAAAAGGGATCTAAAAAGAAGGGGGAGAAAGATCAGGAAGAGCCTCTGGTAGAGAGACATAAAAGATCATCAAAAATGGTCCCCAGTGGCACAAGTAATGTATATGAGAAAACAGTTCAGAAAGCAAATGATCTTTTGTCATAAAAATGTATAAACTTGGTGAAACTACAGGGAAAAAAGAGCTGTTTTGAAACAGCACTATCACATGTACCCTAAACCCCAGCTGTCTCCAGGCAGTGTTGGTGTCTCTGTGAAAACCAGGGGCATGAAGGAGCCTGGCACAGCTGGAGAGGCCCAAATGCCCAATGTAGAGGGCACATGCTGGAGTATGAGAGGATACCAGGCTGGAAAGGTGACATGGACAAGGTGTCTATTAGTGGAAATAGCATCTACTAGCTCAACCAAGCTCAAGACATCAATCAGCTTCAGCTCCCCCTGCCAACCCATACACCCTTGTATTTCTCATCAACCTTATTGATTTTACCTCTATCAAGATTTAGAATATATTTTGGGCCCATTAAATAAGGAATAAGGGTGACAAACTGCACAAACTTGAGAGTTTTTCTTTCTACATAATTGCTGATTCTTAATTATGATTAATAATAATGCCAAAATTCAGATAAGTAAAAAGTCTTCTTAAATAGTCTCATTTAAATTACTCATGGAATTTTATAGTAGAAGATGACAAGAAAATATAATTTTTTAAAAAACAGCTTATCACTCCAAGAATTATTAAAAAAAAAAATCTCAGAAAGCAAAAATCGTCCTTATAGAATTTTCGGTGTCTCAATAGGAATGGTGCTCTTCGTATTTAAAAAAATGTGTGTATTAAGAAATATTAAACATCTCCTGGTTGTTTAAACATACATGAGCTAAATATTAGTGTTAACACTTAAGCTTATACAAATACTTACAAATCTAGAGGAGTTGTCATTCCTTACAGTTTTGGCATTTCCAAAAGCTAGTAAGAACAAAACAGATGCATGGTTAAAGTTCACAGAAAAAAAAAAATTTTTTTTCAAGCAGAAGATACAGCGAATATAATTGCTGGCAAATACAACTTGTACCAATGACATTTCTGTACAAACTTTCCATAAAAATATGCTTAACTAAAGTTTTTAATAAGTTGCTAAAACTTCCATGTCTTATTATAAATTCATAGAAAAACAGCAAGTTACTCCTCTGATTCATGGAATTTTTGTGAGCATTACCATAAACTTAATCTTACCTAATTCAACACCTTTTAAATCTTTTCAAACAGAAGTCAAGTGAGTTGCCAGCAAGTGGCTTTTATTCTTCTACTATTATAACAGGCTATTTCAGAATTACTCTGTATTATCAAAAGTTTGATGGAACTGGATTAGGTTTCCAGATCAGAGAAGAAAGCATGTGGCACTTCAATTAATTTTAAAACAAAACTACTTATTTAAATATGATCAGTTATATAACTCTGAAATACCAAGATTTGGGGATGACAGTCATTTCCAATAGCCTGAAAATGCTACACAGCTTCAGTAGTTTATGTCCATCAGACCTAAGTAAAACTTGTCAGAAAATAAAGAAAACAAAACTGATCTATAATGCAAAATAGGAGCCTGTTTCATTCTTAGTTGCTTCGAGGAGACAAATCTCCCATGGGAATCCCTTTTACATGAGGGTCCACAAGAATCATGTGGCTGACCCTCACCAGGCACAGAATGCCCCTGTTTAACTAAGCCTGGGCACTAGAGAGTGGCAAATTAATCTAAGAAAATGATAGCAGAGAAAGAGGCAGTATAAGCTTAAGACATATCTATCAGGATAGGGGACCCCCATTTGAATCTTTGAAAGCCCAGCAGTGCATCTCAAACTTCAATACGCAACCCAGTTGCCTAAGGATCTTGTTGAAGTGTAAATTGGTCTAGTGAGCCCGAGAGAAATAGGAGACTATGGATTCTACCAAGTCCTCCATCCACGCAGACTATTGTTGGGATCCAGAGGTAGCTAGCAAAGAGGAAAGCATAATAAAATGGCCAACAGAAATGATTTTTGGAACAAGAGGCTGGACATCAAATATCTGGAGCCCTCCAGAACTTATTCAAGATAAGCAAGGAGAAGAGAATTGGAACAATCATTGCTCAAATGAGCCCTGAGGCTAAAAACTGGTTCTTGTTTTCAAAATAGTCATTTATAAAGAAGTGAGGGAGCACATTTATTAGAAGGTAACTCTGAATATTCAGCACCTAAATGTGATGTGCTCTAATTCACACACTAGGTGGCTGTTTTGTTTTGTTTTGTTTTGTTTTATTGAAATAATTAATAATAGTTGGCTTGAGATCAGTTAAGACAAAATTTGCAATATCAACACAGAAAATATTTTTTGTTTTAAGGATGCTGCCTGAACCCAGGATGGCTCAGTTAGTCCCTAACACCAAATTCTCTCTTCAACAGAAAGAAAACGAGATGCTGTGTTGAGCAAGGAAACCTGTACACTGGAAATACTCAACAAGGGGAATTTTCTAGGGAGGTTCCCATGCTTATCCCTTGTTCACACAGGCCAAAGCTTTTACAAGTGTGATCTTGATAATGGCAAATGTCAACCAAGTTATCATGAAAACTCGACATTCTCATGCTTTCTTTGCTAGGCCTTTGTGGTGGGTGCCAAGTTAACTAACTTAAAAGCCCCAAAGTCCAGCACAGGACGCTGTCACATAAAGGACAGTTTATTGAAGCTTGAAGGTCAGGGCCAAGTGAAGGAATTGCTTTAAAAAAAAAAAAACTTGATTTAGGGCACCCTTTGCAAGCCACAAGTCATCTTTTCATCAAACAATTCTAAGTTGCACATTACTAAACACAATCCTAACACTGAAGTCCTTTATTGTGAGCCACAGAATCCAAAACAAGTGTTCCATTATAAAACACTCGAGACACATTCCTCGTTTGTTTTTTTTAAGTTCATTGTTCTAAATGTTCATTTACAGTAGCAGCTCCAGTTCAAAAGTAAAGCATTCCCATAAAAGATAATTCAGGCCCACAGTGGACATTTCTCCCATTTCCTGCACTGCAGCCTAGATTGAAATACCACTGAATAAAGAGCCAGATTCTAGTCACAGATGCAAGCTATAACATTCCTTAGCAATGCTCCTTTAGATCACAGCATTCTTAAAATAAGCATCTACAGAATAATAGCATATGAGGAACTCATTAACTTAAAAGCAAAAACGAATAAACAAAAGTCAAATATTACAATAATAAAATGAAGAGATACCACTTTCTATAGCTTCTTTCTTGGTTAAGTACTGAAGGGGAGGAGTGGTCAAAAACAAAGGAATAGATGATTTGGTCTCTGCTTCTCTCATATCCTACCATCCAGGGATAGGGATGCCAAGATGTCTCCTTGTAATAAAATGGAGAATGTGAAGCACAGAAGTGTTTCTTGGAGTCAAAGGGAATGCTCAGGGTTCAGGAGCATCTCCAAAAGGGAAGGAGGAGCTGGGGCTGAGAATAAACACAATAGGGCAGGGCTGCCTTCCACACTAGGGGGGTGCCCACCTAGCCAGAGCAGTTGTGCCATAATCTGTGTTAAATCTTGTCCTTCCTGACTTGGAACAAAGAAACCGAACTATTTCTCTAGCCCAGAGATTTTAATGAGTTGTAGTTCTGACTTCCCAGGCAGTGTCTGAAGACATTCTTGATTCTAACACCAGGGGTAGGAGTACAAATGGCATCCAGTGAGCAGAAGCCAGAGATGCTGGCCACAGGACAACCCTCTATAGCAAAGATGTGTCTAATCCAATAGTGCTAAGGTGGTGAACCCTACTCCACCCCCAGTAAATGTGTTGCATGACAGTAATAGCATGCTTATAATATGAAGTGCATTGAATGGCTTCCCATCAACAGGGAAAGGCTTTGATTTACTGTGGGAAAGAATGGTTTATGCTGATGGCACATGCCATCCTTTATGGAATTAATGGAATTTGTCTCTGGCTTCATTTTCAGATGGTGTCTTATAGACTAAAATGTTTGTGTTCCAAAATCATATGTTGAAGTGCTAATAACCCTTGATGTGATGATATTGGGAAGTAAGGTTTGATGCTGTTTTAAGTGTGTGACTCCCATGAGGGATCAGTGCCCTTAATAAAAAAAAGAGATTTCTATTGTAATATTGTGTGCATGTATGAACATGTAACAACAAATCCTACCACTATGAGAAACTATAATGCACCAATTAAAAAAACTGGGGGGAAAAGAGATACCACAAAGATCACTCTTGCTCTCTCTCCTGATGTACACAAGGAAAAGATCATACGTACATACAGCAATGTGACAGCCACCTACAAGCCAAGAGAAGTCACCTCAGGATGAAACCTACCTTGCCAGCCCCTTGTTGTTCATTTCCAATCTCCAAAAATGTGAGAAAATAAATTTCTGTTGTTTAAACTGTCCAGTCTGTGGTACTTTGTTATTGAAGCCTGAGTTAATACAGGGAGCCAACCTGAAAATCTGTGAGCTCTACAGTCAGGTATAGGCTTTTTATGGCCCTGAAAAAACTGGTCCTTAAATGTTTCTCTGATAGAGCTCATGTTTCCTTAACAACAGAAATAACCAGGCATAGGTATTCTCTTGAAAAATAAAAGAGTGTTACACCATCAATTGCAAATATCAGTTGACTCTTTTAAGCAAAATTTAAGTCATTCAAATAAAAATCAAAAGGGGGAAAAGGATTACAAGTGGGAGTGTTCCTTTTCCACGAGTCAACCACTTCCTCCTTCAAGTTCTTAGAGCCAAGAGTTCCTAGGATGCTTACTTGCTCAACAAGTCTTGGCTTGAATCTCGTTCCTCCTTTTCCCCTCCCAGAATGCCAGATACCTGAAGTGCCCTCAACCTGAATCTACGTTCAAGTGACACTGACCTAATGCACACAGAAAAACCTACCTTCCAGGACCGGGTTGGACTGTAAAAGTTGCTCTTTGACTTGATTAACTTCTGCTCCTTTTCCACAAACAGCGGCCACATAGGACATGACAAGCTTGCTGGCCTCTGTGGATGAAAACAAGCCATATTAATTCATTAAGCAGAAACCTTAAAACCTCTTTGGGGCCATGAAATTTGGGAAAGAAGACTCACTAATGGTATTTTCAAATGCTTTACTCGTGGGGTTAAATGATGCTTCAGCAACATTTTTCTATGTGTGTGCTTTCTATTCAATGACATGTCACTGATTCAGGTATAACAGAACTTAGTACTTGAAGGTTACTGCTCAGATATTAGAAAGATCACTTAGAATGATGGCCAACAAAATCTCAGGAGAATTATATTCTCACAGCAATCAAGTACACACAATTATTGTATTTTTTTTTTACAGATGATTCAAGCCCAAAATATCCTGGTAACCTAAGCATCTTCACCAAATGTATTTTTAGAGTTTAAAAGAACTGATCTTCCTCAAAATATTTTCTAAATCAAATTGGTTTGCTCACAATGAAAACCAATTGATAATTCTTCAATTCAATTAAAAAGCTAAGCAGTTAATGTGGGGACTCGCTCGATCCCTTGAGGATATGGTCATTTTTCATAGACTTTAGCAGTATCCCTGAAAGGTAAACTGGTAAGAGCAGCAGGTCACATGGGGCAGACAAAAAATTCTTAGCTCAAATTGGTAAGGTGAAAAAAAACTTGGTTTTGATGGTTCTATCCTTCCTCTGATCTCTCTTAGCACCTGCCTCCTAGAATGCGACCCTTTTAACAATGAATTAATTCCAAGGAAGGTTAATGGGTGTTCAAAGATAAAGAAGCCCAAAGTCAAATGAACTTGAGGCCACAGTGAGATGCAGTGAAACAAATGCCCTTATCATCAAGCTTCTGAGAGCCTTTTATATGAGCGTGTGCATTGAGGAACTCTGAAAGAGATCTAGAATGCTTCCTTTCCACCAGTTATTTTCCATGGAATTTGTTTGCCTCCTGTTGAGCTGTCCAGTTCTGCCCTTCATAATCAGCATCTGGGAAATGGTCAACTATTAAGTGTTGGCAAAATAAAACATATACCCTGCTCTGGGCAGTTGAGGTAAGGACACTCATCTCCCCAGGTCTTGTTTTGTCCAAGTCTTTGTTCTAGTGCCACTGTGCGTGGGCATGAGGTCTCCAGGTGTGAGCGAGGTGCCTCTGCCTCAGGGTGTAAGGGCAATCTCAACACTGCTACTTCTTCAGAGGAGGACTGCAGATGGATTCCAGTTCTACCTCCCACCACTGAGGAATAGTAAATGAACAACTTTGGTGCATTCCTCAACATGTACTTCAGGGCCTTTAAGCAACCTAAAACATCAATGATAACATATGGAGCATCAAGAATCCATGCACCAAGAATTGAGTTCTAAGAATTGAGTCCTAAGAAGACTATTTTTGGAGCTGGAGCTGTAGTATGGTAAAGGAGAAATAAACATTCATGGAGCTCTGAGAAGTATGGTCGGAGGTTGGGTACTTCTTCAATGACTGCAGTTTCCCACCAATTTACTTTCCAAGTAATGAAAATGGGTCCAAATATATTCCATGGTGCTCTGTGATGGTCGACTGCTGTGATCTCCCTGCAGTCTTTTTCTCTTTGTGATGTTCTTACTTTACAGGACACTGTCCACATAACACATTCTGCATTGTTGAAAGTTCCTGACTTCCATTTTCCATTGTTCTCAGGGTTTTACTATATAAAAGCTGGTAAACCATGTGTACCCAGTCCTGTCTCTCAGTTCAGACTGACCTGACCTCACTTACAGTCTATGTTCCATTACACTGCACTCAAGTCTTTAGTGCTCATTTCCTCCATCCATCCATGCAGGGTCAAATTCTGCTTCTGGTCACATCAGGACACCTTCTTTCTAGGCCTGATGTCTTTCCAGTTGAGGTGAAGCTGCATGCCCAGAAAGTTCCTGGCATTCTGTGCTATCTGGTTCTCAGCTCTGCACTCCTTTCTAGAAATCACAAGTGCATTCCCACTCCAGGGTCTAGTCTCCAATTCACCTCCAGGCTTTCTTTCTCACTATTCAATCTTCTCAGCAGTATTCTGTGCTCCCCAACCCCACCTATACTCTCACATACACTCTGGATATTCTTTCTTGACATAAATTTCTGGTCTGTATTTAAAACTAGAAGACTGAAAACATGCATAGGTAAAATAAACAGTGGCGCCCGCGCACACGCGCGCACACACACACACACACACACACACACACACACGCTTTAAATAAAGTAGGTTTTCTCTTAGGTAAATTGACAAGGTATATAATAAGTCCAGGCCAGACTATTTGTTTATGCCGGTAACTATGGACCTTTCTATAGACAAACTTCAAATTCATGACCACATTGAGTTCTCCGCAAATCCTGTTCTGGTCCATGATAGACTGAGGGGAAAACTGCCTTATGGGAAGTGGTGGGTGGCAAGCAAGAATGAGAACATTTTGATGATTGCTAAAATTGATTTGGTTTCTCAGAGACCTCATAATAAGCTGAAAAAAAAAATTGGGATCAAGTTTTCTAAGGGTCAAATCTGTTTGAAAATGGCACTGGGAGCAGATCTCTTGGGACTGAATTGGGATTGGGCTTATATTATCTAGCTGGTAAAACTGTTTATAAGCCAACAATACCTACTCATTTAAATTAAAATTAGAAGTTACTTTTATGAACTCTATTTAAGCAAATTCAAATATTTTTAAATATAATTCAAGGACATAGTTCAATGACATATATCCAATGACACATGTTTTAACAGCCAATATCCAAGTTGATAAAAATCTAAGTTCAGATTCTTAACTATCTTCAGGAATTATATTACTAGGCTTGTTTTAATAATTTTTGGAAGCTGGGGTTAAGAGTAATTTTCTTTCCAAAGAAAGTTGGAAAGAAGAGACAAGTTCTACAAGAGATGACTTTCCTAACATAATACTTGATCTTTAACTCAAGCAGTTCATGAGATAGTTACTACTTTAGAAAAATAAGTAAGGATGAGCTAACTACAAGGTCCAACACAGTTGAGTGGACTGTTTCCATAACACTTCACCATGCTGGAAACAGAAAACAATGGCTATTCTCATGAGGCTTTCCATTTCATTTCCTTTTGGCTCTTTAGTGCTAAAGTTCAAATAAATTTGAATCTGTATTCAAATATTTGTATGTTTATACAAACTTTTATCTAATAACTTCTATAAATGAAAAATATTATATATCTCAAGAGAATCAAGAACTGAATATCATCATCCATATTTCCAAGTCCAGTTTTTGAATAATGTTGACTTAATACTGGCATTTAAAATTGACAAAATGTATCAGGACTGCGCAGAATCAATTCCTGGTTCATGATTTTCTCTAACTCACAGATACTTTACATATGCATATGTATGTGTACATACATGTTTAACTGTCACTTGAATGTTAAAATTTGTTAGCAGCTGAACAAACAAAATGTAAAGTATTGAGTCAAAATCTCTTCACCAGAAAACGGTGCAACATTTAGGACTGAACAGATATTTTGCACTAACGGACAAATGACCTGTAACAAAATAGTTCTGGATCACAATATCTATATCAGAATTAATTTCTACAAAAAAATGGAAAGGGGTTATTTACAGATGACAATTTATAATTCTGGGAATTCTGTAAGAGTAAGAATAAATAACTTAAGTCTTTATTATTTAACTCTTCACATTGTGTTTTAAATAATAAATATTATGTTATTATGTAAGTATCACTATCAGAATTATATGTACTCAAAATTATTTTATAAAGAAAGAAAGCATTGACAAATAGCAGTATGCACAGGAGAAAGGAAAACATTTCAAAGAAAGACATTTGTAATCATGTAGATAAAAGCATGGGAATCCCACTCCCAAGACATTAAAACCTATGCATGTTAATTAAGCAGGCTCCATGTGGATTCAATCACTGAATGTATGGGGGTGGTAATAACAATAAATAAGCAAACCTTAACTTAAAAAAAAAGGGCTTCTAATATATTTATTCAGGAGTTATAGGTATCTATGGATGTATTCATAGATAAATGCAATGTCATGTATGTCACATGTTATACAGCTTACAGGAAGAGCCACACATTTATACACACATTCACAGATACATTTATCTACTTCTCTATCTCTCTAACACCTCGGTTAAGACACTCAAGTTTTTTCAGGGACTGAGCTTACAAAAATCCAGTGATTCATAGACCTAAAGAGTAAGACTGCTTAAACCAAAAGGACCTGTTTGCGTACAATGAAGCAGTCTCTCTGCTGCTTAGCAGAATACCCTTATTAGCAGTCCTGAGTCTGCAGGGCTGCAATATAACCCAGCTGCAGCATGTCCAAATTCATCAGTCAGGCAACCATAAACTGTTCCAAACAGAAATCAAAAATCATGGGTTGTGCAGTAAGAAATGCAGCCTTCCCTACAAGAGGAGTCCTGGCTGGTGACTTTTTCATTGAAATAAAACCAAATATCTGTCATCCATTTTTGAAAGAGGGCCACAAAACCTGTGATAAATTCTTACAAACATGGATCAAGAGGGACCTTCCTCAAATAGGGAACATACAAAACAATAGCTCACTCCACTCAGCCTTGAGTTTGATGAGCCACTCTGCTTCAAGGTGGACCCAGTCAGTGGCATAGGACACCCAGGGATGTTAAGGCTACAGCAGATCAATGATACCTGTCACTAATGTAGGAGAACTTCTGTGGACATGAAGTAGGACGAGGTCATTCGGGGTTTAGAACCTAAGGTCTTAATGAGCAAGGCAGGCTACATAACTCTTCTAGCAGATGGTTGATGAGTTCCTCGAAACTGATGTAACCGTAAGGTTAGAAACCAAATGATTTATAATGTTTTCTTCTTTCGGGATCATCTTCTCAGGCACCAAGATTTATTCTGATATCCTTGGAAAAATGTAGCTCTGATGGTTCCCTCATGTTCCTTCCTGCCCCGACCAATGCCTGAATGGCTCTCCACAAATTATCTGTATTCACAGTAGTGAATTTTGAGCTCACTGCCTAGAAATACTTGGGCACTTTTATGAGGCATGATGAATTTTTTATTTAGCACAGCAGTGATGAATTAAATAGCACCCCAAAGGGCTCAAAAGAGTTCATGCCTCTCCCTAAATGCCCATGTTATATAACCTCGCACGCAGCTTAAGACTATCTCTAATGTTTAAGACCAATAACATCACCGTCTGCCAGGGGTGGGGATGGCCTACTTAAATTAATTACTTCTTATAAAATAAGCCCTCTGACACTATTTGGTGATTATCTATATAAACTATTAAGTACAGATTCTAAATAAAAGAGATATTCCACATAGAGTACACAGAACATTACAAGTTCTCAGTAAATATCAGCTCTCTTCGTGTTTCATTTACTAACACAGAACTTTAATAACTATGCATACTCAAAACTAAAACTGTCAAACCCGTAAATAAGGTGATGTGACATTTCAAAAATGTTCTAGCATCCCTCTTCCCTCAGAGCTGAGTTAAAGATCCCCCTCTACAAACTCCTCCTCTTCTGTGCAGCAATCTCTACATTACTGTCCATCATTTCATTTTCCCACAAGCAATCTTCATGAAGCAGAGAATTTTAACAACACATAAATCCTTTACAGCCCAGGGACTAAAATTTAAAATCATAATCAAATTTGAATTTTTCTACCACTGGTTTGGAAAAGAAGTCAGCAAACCTTAGGTGTCTCTTTGGAGACCGAGTAATAGTGGATGCTTTTGAGATCTATAATCAGAAAGAAAAGCTCCTGAGTGTAGCCAGGTGGTTCACAAAAGCAGCAGTTCTCTGGAGCAGCATCCCCTCACAGCACAAGATTTAGTGATAAAGGACAGCTGAAGCATTCAAGACTAGAGCTCATCATGAGATTCAAGAGGCACAATAATAGCTCAAACACCAGACAAATGCTTCAAGTGACTCTAAGCAATGTTACCTTAGGGTATGGTCCAAAGGCCAGCACTGCTCAAAGATAGCCAGTCCATGGACTGTCACTAATCTACAGGTAAAAACAGGCTTTTAAAAATTGTTGTAGCAATTTGACAATTATTTTTGTCTGCTAAAACTTAAGTAAATATTAGTGCTTATGTATTCTACCTGTTCTTGTTATTTAACTTTACTATCATTGGCCAGCAACAGATGAGGGTATGGCCCTGCTCTGGGGGTCTGTGGGGCCCTCCTCCAGCTCTGGCCTGGAGCAGTACCTATCTTGTGTGCTGCACATGGAACAGTATCCCTGGAGGCAGCTCTCTACTCTCCAACTTATGCTTAAGAGCAAAGGGATCCCAGGAGGGGCTAACTCCAGGGGAGATGATGGGGGAAAGGATTCCAAGGTGTTATCAGGGCACAGAAACAACAGGACAAGTTATTGAGCAGAAAAATAATAAAAGAGAAACCTACACAAAAAGGATGACAAACTCCATGCCACTGAGTTCTACCCAGAAGAATGAGGTGTTTTGCTGTCTGAGTTGTGCTTTTCCCCTTATCAGCATGACCACCAACCCTCTGGAATAGCATCAGCCACCTCCGTTCAGTTTTTAAATAAGATACATGAGCCCAGAAGGAGACAGAATCTGGCTCTAGAAGCAAGTGGTATAGTTAACTCTGAAGAAGGAGGATGTCATACCCTGACAGTGCTAATTAGTGGATGTGCTGCCTTCTTGGAACATATGCTCCAGAGGACATGAAAAATTGGCCAGGACCAATCAAACAAGTGACCGCAACCCACTTGTAATGACTCACTTAGGAACAAATTGATATAATGAGAATGCCCTTTTAAAAAATTATATATATATATATATATATATATATATATATATATATATGGATATACACATAATTAGTCATAAAAAAGACTGGGTTAAACAACTAAAGAATTTAAGAGGCTTTGGAATACTTTCATGTCTTCTTCCATAATAAAAAGGAAGTTATGAGAAGGGAACAGGTGGGCTTGTAGATAGACTCAACAGGATGAAAGATGGGGTGTAGTTAGAACACCATGATAAATGCCTTCTGGTAAGGGGCAGAATCTTACCTTACCTTGCCACCATTTTCTTTTCTTTAATTTTCAAAATTAGAGCTACATATTGCCAATTATACTTTTTTTTTGGGTACTGAGTATTGAACCCAGACAGTGCGTTACCATTGAGACACATCCCTAAGTCCCCTGACCCTCATTTTTTTTTTTTTTTTTTTGAAGCTGAGAAATACAGCAACTTTTATTTTTACTTTGAGACAGGGTCTCACCAAATTGTATAGAACTTCACTAAATTGCTGAGGCTGGTCTTGAACTTGTGGTCCTTGTTCCTCCTGCCTCAGCTTCTCATGTCACTGGGATTATGTGCGTGCACCACCACACTCAGCCCAATAAAACAATTCTTAAAGTGTGATCTGAGAAGATCTTACTTTTGTAATGGTCCAAAGGCAAGAAAGCATAACATAAACACATTCACGCTTTAAATAGTTTTGTGTGGTCTGCCACCATTTCCCTCAGTCAACCTGGACACAAACTCACAGCTCTGTTGCTTCTAAGAATCAAATTCATTTCACAGGAAAGAACTGGTCAGGGAAAAGGAAAAAGTAAAAGAATTCACCCAAAGTGGCCATGTCCTGTTAAATTTCCTACAACACAAAAGAGATCTAAACAGCCAAAGATTGTAAAAAGTGACTGGGGGGGGGGGGGTGGTTGGTGGGGAAGAGCCAAAAGACAGAGAACCATCATCACCCACTGTTGTGAGTGGTTCTCAAGAGAGTTATGGCAGGTAGCTTGGACTGGTCTCCATGTGGACACAAAGAATAGGATAATATAGTCTAGCAAGAGAGCTAGCTTAGATGTAGAACTGTCAGGATTGGAAAGTGGATTTTGTCGAGTGAAATACAGGAAAGGAAGAAATTGAGATGACCTACATTTCTAGTTTGATAATTAGATGGAATGGTGGTCACGTTTACTGAAATCACAAAGTTTGGTTACAGGAGGGTATAGACAGAAGTCAAGAGTTCCATTTCGCACATGCTTAGACTAAGACGTAACTACTCCAGCAGAGATGTCAGGAAGACACTGGGTATACTAACTGGGTGATCTGTTAAGAAGCACTGGCTGGAAACATAAATGTAGACAATATGAGCATGATCAGGGAATAGTCAAGACTACCTAAAGAGACACAACAGAAAGAGGAAGAAAGATTCCCAGAACTAAGCAAGACAATCAATTAACTGCTGCCAGGAGAGATCTATATGGTAAATGAGACTGGGCAAAATCTAGGATCATTCTTTGGCCTGATGTTTTTCACTGTTTTTTTTTTTTTTTTCCCTAGTCTTTTAAATATAGACATAAGGCTGGCTCCTTGGATTGGGGGTGATATCCATTCCATCATTTATATGTAGAGAGAGACAAAACAAAATCTCTCCTTTAAAAAACACTGGTGGTTAGTGGAAGGAGACTTACCAACACAGGTAATGGTTGTAAGGCACTCAAAAAGAACATGTTCTGTTCAGGTCCTTTGCCCATTTGTTGATTGGGTTATTTGTTTTCTTATTGTTTAATTTTTTTGAGTTCTTTGTATACTCTGGATATTAGGGTTCTATCTGAAGTGTGAGGAGTAAAAATTTGTTCCCAGGATATAGGCTCCCTACTTACCTCTCTTATTGTTTCTCTTGCTGAGAAAAAACTTTTTTAGTTTGAGTAAGTCCCATTTGTTGATTCTTGTTTTTAACTCTTGTGCTATGGGTGTCCTATTAAGGAATTTGGAGCCCGACCCCACAATATGTAGATTAGAGCCAACTTTTTTTTCTATCAGACACAGAGTCTCAGTTTTGATATCAAGCTCCTTGATCCATTTTGAGTTAACTTTTGTGCATGGTGAGAGAAAGGGATTCAGATTCATTTTATTGCATATGGATTTCCAGTTTTCCCAGCCCCATTAGTTGAAGATGCTATCCTTCCTCCATTGCATGTTTTTAGCACCTTTGTCAAATATAAGATAGTTGTAATTTTGTGGATTGGTCTCTGTGTCCTCTATTCTGTACCACTGGTCCACCCGCCTGTTTTGGTACCAGTACCATGCTGTTTTGTTACTATTGCTCTGTAGTATAGTTTGAAGTCTGGTATCACTATACCGCCTGTTTCATTCTTCCTGCTTAGAATTGCTTTTGCTATTCTGGGTCTTTTATTTTTCCAGATGAATTTCATGATTGCTTTATCTATTTCTATAAGAAATGCCTTTGGGATTTTGATTGGCATTGCATTAAACCTATAGAGAACTTTTGGTAATATCGCCATTTTGATGATGTTAGTCCTGCCTAATCCATGAACAGGGTATATTTTTCCATCTTCTAAGATCTTCTTCTATTTCTCTCTTTAGGTTTCTGTAGTTTTAATTGTATAAATCTTTCACCTCTTTTGTTAGGTTGATTCCCAAGTATTTTAAATTTTTTGAGGATATTGTGAATGGGGTAGTTGTCCTGAGGACATATAATCAATCAACAAGTACATGAAAAAATGCTCACCATCTCTTGCAGAGAAATGCAAATTAAAACCACCCTAAGATATCATCTCACTCCAGTAAGATTGGCAGCCATTATGAAGTCAAACAATAACAAGTGCTGGTGCAGATGTGGGGAAAAGGGTACACTTGTACATTGCTGGTGGGACTGCAAATTGGTGCAGCCAATTTGGAAAGCAGTATGGAGATACCTGGGAAAGCTGGGAATGGAACCACCATTTGACCCAGCTATCCCTCTTCTTGGTCTATTCCCCATAGGGATACAGCTACATCGATGTTCACAGCAGCACAATTCACAATAGCTAGACTGTGGAACCAACCTAGATGTCCTTCAATAGACAAATGGATAAAAAGAAAAAGTGGCATTTATACACAATGGAGTATTACTCAGCACTAAAAAAATGACAAAATCATGGCATTTGCAGGGAAATGGATGGCTTTAGAGCAGATTATGCTAAGTGAAGCCAGCCAATCCCTAAAAAAACAAATGCCAAATGTCTTCTTTGATATAAGGAGGGCGACTAATAACAGAACAGGGAGGAAGAGCATGAGAAGAAGATCACCATTAAATAGGGATGAGAGTGGGGAGGGAAAGGGAGAGAGAAGGGAAATTGGAAATGGAAAAGGAAGGAGACCCTCATTGTTATACAAAATTACATATAAGAGGAAGTGAGGGGAAAGGGAAAAAAAAACAAGAGAGGGAAATGAATTACAGTAGATGGGGTAGACAGAGAAGATGGGAGGGGAGGGGAAGGGGGGATAGTAGAGGATAGGAAAGGCAGCAGAACACAACAGACACTAGTATGGCAATATGTAAATCAGTGGATGTGTAACTGATGTGATTCTGCAATCTGTATACGGGGTAAAAATGGGAGTTCATAACCCACTTGAATCAAATGTATGAAATATGATATGTCAAGAACTATGTAATGTTTTGAACAACCAATAATAAAAATAAATAAATAAGTAAGTAAATAAAAAGTTAAAAAAAAAAGAACATGTTCAAGACATGAAGACATGAAGAACAGGAAAGGAGAGGAAATGCAAATGAATGTGCCAAAAGTATGCTCTGTGTATCTATAAATATACCACAGTAAATTCCATGTACACTTACAAAACACTGATTTATAGATAGATAGATAGATAGACAGACAGAAGGAAGAGAGAGCAGTAGAGCAGAGGAAGATGAATAGGGAAAGTAGGAGAGAATAGAAAGAGGGGGCATCAGGGACTGAAATTGAGTAAGTTAAATTCCATGCATGGATGATTAGGTCAAAATGAACCCAACTATTGTGTATAACTATAATGCACTAATAAAAGTGTTTAAAAAAGAAAAAAATAAAGTGGATAAGAGCAGGGACTCTAGAACCATACTGCCACCACTCAAACCCCATCCCAGCCACTTACTGTATAAGTGTAGGCAAATTTCTTAACCTTTCCAAGTCTTAATTTTCCCATCATAAAATGGGGATGACAAAATACTAACCTCCTACATGTAATAGGCTAAAAGAGCACAATGCCCAGCACACAGTGCCACCACAACTGAAAATAATCCTAAACTTTTGTTTACTTCCTTCTGCCACTTGAAGCAGCACACTGACAGATTAGATGTTTCCAGAACAAAATGGCCATGACAATGAGGGATTTGAGAATAAGATCCAATTCTCCTTTAACATTAGCTCTCATAAGCACACTGCACTTATGTATGCACGTACATGTACAAATTGCATTCAGATTATACCTTTATAATCTGAATGCAATTTGTACATGTACGTGCATACATACATATGTGTATGTACAGTACAGAGCTCTTGTTTCTCTCCACTACTAGACTGCAAACTTGGTAAGGGCCAGGAAGGTGTCTGCTCGACAATGTATCACTAGTACTTAGCAGAGCACCTTTCAACAACTAGGTAATCAGTAATTTTTTTTCCTGATGAATAAATAAATGAATGTACATCACATGAGAAATTTTTGAAGAAAAAGAACTTTTAGCCCAAGGAAAATATGATGGTTGACTTAAAATGAGTGTCTAAAGAAGAAAAATCAGAATAACTTGGGAAGGTTCCAAAAGGCTGAGTTAAGACCCCTGGATAGAGGCAGAATTCAATTCAACTCTGAGAGAGGAAGAACTTTTAGATGAACCCATCTGACAAATTCAATGAGCCACCTTACAAAGTGGTAAGACCTCCATTGCTACAAAAGGAAGAGTCTGGCTGTCCCATGTGGAAGGTCTTATGTGAGATCCGTTCCAATTTCAAGATGCTATGCTTTCTATTACTAAGAATTTTACATGTCAGTCCCTTTCCCTCCATTCTGTACATCCAAAGCCTAGGATGTGCACAACCCTGCTAAGAAACAGGGCACCATGTCTCCAAGCTCTCAAGAAAGAGAACTGGACACCTGCCTAACCACTCTTCTTTAGGTACACAGCGGCAGGAAGCGGGTACTCCTAGAGGAAGTGGAGGAAGGAGTCCATGTAGAAGGAAAAGCCATGTCAAAACAGAGGGTGAGGCTTTCAAGGCCCAAATCTAAGAGCTTTTGAATGGATTCATCAGGTGACTGTCCAGCTAGGGCGGGTTTTCTTCTCTTGATCCATGGGCATTCCAAATATTTAAATCTGATAACTAAACAAACATGCAAAGCACAAACACTTAAAATACCAACATTTACATATAAAAGAAATAACCAATTAGGAGATTCTTTTTTATACAATAAAAAACATTTTTCAGATAAACTTATGAAAATACTTGCACCCTCAGCCTCCTCTCCACTGCCTCATCAGTTCCATCAACAGCAATTTTAACATTTCCAAGTTCAGAGTCAGAGAGGACAGCCCTTTTGAATCTTTCCAGGTGGCTGAAGATCCTATGGAAAATCAATCTTCACACTCAAAGCCACAAATCAGATGAAAGCACAAGCAAGAAGCACAACCCCTTCCTTTGGGGGCTTGTTTATTGGAGAGGTTGCCAGATATCTAAAATATAAATGTGTGTGTGTGTGTGTCTGTTCTCCAGGGCTCAGCAGGAGACTTGAGTGAAATTATGCATTTTCCTGGTGCTTTCCCTCACTTATTAACAGAGATAAGGTGAGGTGTGGCCTTTCCAAACCAGAATAATTTGTTATTCCTTGGGGAAGTATATCAACTCTGTAAGATCACACAGGCTGTGGAGTCTTGGAGAAAAGGTGAGGCCTTAACATACCCAGAGACCATGTTAGCAAGGATCAGAATCCAGCAACAGATCCCCACATGGTTTGGAACCCCAACTGTTATCTGGCTTCTTCAGGTGACAGATGCAGTCAAGTCTTCTCTTGAAACTCAGCCTACTCTCACCAGCAACCTCCTGCAAAAGCAAGGCTCCTGGGGCCAGGAAGGTCTTGCTGAGGAGGCCCTACATGCCCTCTCCACTGTAGTTACTGAGCACAGTGTTGACCTTCCACTGAGAAGGTCAGGTTGTTTGGTGGTGGCCTCACCTGTTTTTCCTGCTCCACTCTCCCCTGTAATGAGAATGCATTGATCTTTATCTTGATCTCGGAGGGATCTGTATGCTTCATCTGACAGGGCGAAGCTGCAGGGAAAATGGAAAAAAGTCCTTAGAATTCAGCTCATTAGAACACTTTATCAGATGTAACTCTGGATTCTTTAAAGGGCCACTCCAACATGCTTTAGAGAGTAAGCCAAGACATCACATTTTATTTCCTCCAAATTCTTGAAACAAGTCAGGAAATGCATTCTTTGTGGCCCATGTTACCCTTTCCCATGCATTCTCTGTTAAACCAAAATGGCACTGATTTACTGGACCCTATAGGTGGGTTTTATTTACCCTCCATGCTATACTGATGAATCTTTTTATTAAAGTCTAGGTAATTCAGAGAACCAAGGAGAAAACATTATGCCCCATGTCTACAACTGAATAATGTTGAGAACTTTCCAGGCAACACACTAGAGTTTCAATATAGTGAGGAAACGACCAATATATGGGAATGGAAAGATAATGGGAGGAGGGGGGAAAAGGACAGTCAGGGTAGGTAATGAATGACGGGGTCAGGAAGATGGATTGGGCTGATTCAAAAGGAAATAAAATGCTAATACCTCCAGAGCACTTCCCCCTCCTCCAACCTGTTGCCAAGGTTACCCATCTCCAGAGAATTGTTCCTCCCTACAAGGAGTCCTTAATGAGTGGCCCCTGGGTGGCTCCCTTCCTGCCTGTACCCCCCCCCCCAGCAGTTTCATTCCCACCCTTGGATCACTCCATCTTTTGGTCATGTAGGAAGGATGAGAGGAGGGGGCATGAGAACAAAGGAAATCTAAAACCTATAAAAGGGGCAAGACACCCCCACTCCCTCAGGCGCCAACTTTAGACCTTCTCTGTTCCATCCTTTAAATAAAACTTTTTGCTCTTGCCCTTTGTGTTTCTCAGGTGTTCAATCTTCAACACAGGAGGAACAGGACTTGGAACATAGTATCATCTCTGTGGCATTTCCGTCACGAAGCTACTACATTTACAATAAATGCAATCTCTTGAGACCCATCAGGCACTATTGGATTTGTTGTGGTTCTTGTCCAGTCCTAGGCTCCTCAGTTCCTCACTCTGATTACCAATGACAAAGGGCACCTCACCAAGGAAGAAGGCCAGTCCTCTTGCTGACCTCTCCTTCTTCGAAATGTACTAATAAGTTTTGATCCCCCTAGCTATTTGAAAAATACTTCTAACAATATGGATAATGTATTTACAATAGATCTTCCTTTAATTCATTTGTTCACAAGCACTTACTGAGAGTCTACTATGCATCAAGAACAAGCCGAAAATGTGGTGATTAATCAGCATTCAGCCTCTTTTATGAGTTCTCAGTCAAAAGCACATGAGTAATTAATAGGAAATATCTAGCCAAGACTTTGAGCCCAATAAAGACAAGCAAAGCAGTGTAAAACGAGGCAAGGACCTCAGGGGGTAGAACCTGGAGGAAAAAGAACCTTCAAGAGGTAGAAAAAAGGTGGTCCTACAGAATTAATCGGCAATGCCCGGCATGGTGGTGCACTGCCATAACATCAGCAACTTGGAAGCTAAGGCAGGAGGATCGCAAGCTTGAGTGCAGCCCCAGCAATTTAGCAAGACCCTCAAAAACTTAACAAGACCCTGTCTCAAAAAATAAAAAAGGACTGAGGATGTAGCTCATTGGAAAAGCTCCCCTGGGTTCAATTCCCAGTAGCAAAAGAAAAGCATTAGCTGGGCACAAACAAAGGTCTAAAATATGATGATAAGATGGAGACAGGTCAGGGAGAGCATTTATGAGCAGTTCCATTGTGCTGGAAGGCAGAACATAAGGTAGAGGGATGAGAGATGAGCTGTCGAGATAGACAGGCAGATTCCAAATTAAGAACAATAGAGTCACATGGAGCCACACTGCAGGACTGTAAACAGGAGAGTAGCTAGATTAGAAAGTCATTAGAACTAAGAACAGCAACATTTACCATGTATTAGAATTGTCCCCAAGTCCTTTATGCTTAATCGCTTTAAATCTCACAAAAGTAGCACAAAGCAAGAACATAATTTGCCAGGGTCACACTGGCAGTATGACACAGTGGAGCCAGAACTGATCCCGGCTCTTCTTCACTGGCATTCAGCACCTCTGCATTTGGGCTAACTCGCAGGAAGACAGGGGAGCCTGAGAGGGAGGGAGACTGGTGAAGAACCAGGATGCAGGGAGAGGTCATATCTGGCCATCTAGACCACACAGGGCTTTCCCCACCACTTTTCTTCTGAAGGTGTGTGGACGCATTATATCTAGTAAATACCTCCCATGTGCCAGAAGCTGAGGGAGGGGGAGATATCCTTATGTTCATAATGGAATTTAATATTCAACAAAGCTCTTCAAAGTAAATGTCAGGCATCTCAAGGAAAAATCATCCTGACAGGTAACCGGAGAAGCCCATGATCCCTTTCTCAGGAGGGTACTTGCTAACTTGAACCCAGAAATACTAGGAACTACATTCTTCCCCGTCGCACGTGTTCTCTTACAATGATTTGTTAGCATACCTTATCCTCCAGCTGGATTTCGGTAAGAGCCTAAAAGACAGTTACCCTGAGCCTTGTTTTGTAACCTTCACATCAATGAGCCTATGTCCCTGCACATGTAATAAATAGATTCTAAACATATTTTTTAATGTTGTTTTTAAGCAACAGGTTACTCTAGCTTGCTCATTTGAACAGTGTACCCCTGACTCCTTCAGGATCTCAAAGCCTTTCAAACCATTCTCTATAAAACCACAGCCATGCTTGAGACCCAAGGCAGCTCAGCGTTCTCAGTCTTCTCTAGCATTCTCTGATTCCCAGGGCAGAAGCAAGCACCCACCTTGTGAACCACCACACAAGGAGGATGGTAGGGAAGCAGAAGATGAGGCAGAAAACATCTCAGATGTGACTCTTGGGTCCCAGATCTGTACCTCCCCACCTATGTGACCTCCAGCAAATCACTTACCCTGGCAGAACTTGTTTCTTATCAGCCACTTTAGCAGAATAAACAGAAGTATATGGAGGTGCTTTAAAAAGTACAAAGCCCAGAATGAATGTCAGAACACCTCTGTGTATCATAATTAGTTACAGAACCATGCTTCTATCCCCTACCAGAAAGAGAAGCTTCTAGTGGATTAGGGGCTTTCTATCAAGGTTCCATTCACAGCACTATTAGCCTAAACCATAATCAATACCAAGAAACAAATGAATGAATGGGTGGATTTTCTCCAAGCAGGGGCAAAGCCAGCACTGGAGTGAGCTCTGTGAAGAACAGTAAACACTGAAGATTCAGTTCTCCTATGGGCTTCGTGCAGGCAAGGAAAGCTTTGCTTACATATCTTAATTAGCCTTCCTCTCCTCCCACTCCTCCAACTTGCAAACAATAATTCAGAGATGCCACTTCCATTATCATCTTTGTTAAGCCATGCAGGAAAGCACACTTTGGCAAATGCAAGTAAAGTTTTCCAATCATACATATTTATGGAATATATGTATGGATCATACACCATGGACTGTTTAATTCAGGCCTTTGAATTAAAGTCCTCCTAGGACTGCAGTTTATCTTTGTACACCATTACTAGATCCACAGTAATGGAAAATGACTTCAAAACTGAGTAACCACATAACACACACAAGAGATCATCAAATGACCCTCCATGGATCTACTGCAAGCTAAAACACCTAAGCTGAACTAGCTTATTTTTTGTTTGTCCAAAAAAGATGTAGTCACCCACAGGGAATTGGTTCAAGCACCTTCCCCTACCCATCTACTCCACTCCTCCTGGATAACAAAAACTGCAAATGATCAAGTCCTTTATATAAATTGGTATAGTATTTGCATACAACATAAGCTTATCCTACTAAATAGTTTAAAGCATCTCTAGACAACTTATAATACCTAACAATGTAAATGCTATGCTAACGGTTGTTGATACTTTATTGCTTAGGGAATAATGGCAAGAAAGTGCATACATGTTCAGTACAGATGCCATTTTCTTCCCTAATATTTTTGACCTCAAGATTGGCTGAATCAGGGCTAGGATTGTGGCTCAGTGGTAGAGCACTTGCCTAGCACGGGCGGGAGCCAGGTTCGATCCTCAGCACCACATAAAAATAAAGGCATTGTGTTGCGTCCATCTACATCTAAAAAATAAATTTTTTTTTTTTTTTTTTTTTTAAAAGATGCTCACCTTTGAAAAAAAAAAAAAGGTTGGATGAATCCATGGACCCAGAGGGTGAACTCTATCCATGTATCCCTGTCCATAAAGACAGGGCTGATTCATCTAATGGAGAGTATAATCTTAACTTAATAAGACAAAGGCTAAAAGAGGTACTTATTCGTTCAAGGCTTTCAATAGCCAATGACTTTGAACTGACATGACACTTTACCAATGAAAATATTTCAGCCTGAAAAAGTTTGTTTGTACTACTGACACACTCATCTCAAGTACAGTATAAATGTGTCATCACACTTACTGCCTACAAACACAGATTTTTCTTTTTTTTAAGACCAGGTAGAGGGCCCTGAAGAGAACACAAGCCCCGTTCGTCTTCCTCTCTGGCAACGTTAGCACATACCCATCCCCAAGGCCAACATTTATAACTGTAAACTGAAACCACATGCCAGTCCTCCAAACCTCTCTATAATTAAGGAACCTAAATAAATCTTAAGAGAAGTTTTTAGTTAAAACCAGTTGTGACCCATATGCTTCTCATTATTTTGTGACCATGTCAGCATTGTTATTTACCACACACAGAAATGAATGGTGAATTATAATACAATGACGATAACGTAAGGGGGGTGAGCATGGTTTCTGACCCACCACATCAAGAACGTGGTTTTACCAGCTTCTTCTGTCCTCTCCTTGAGCTCCAAGAACAATAGGGGCAGGCCCGACATTTCCACACAGCTCCCCTTTGCTTCCAGAGCAGCTACCCAGCTGTTCATGGAGAGTCAAGAATCCCAGCACCAAGTATGTTCACTGCAAGTTTCCCAACAGCTGTATCTATCACTGAGGTTGGGGGTTCATCTGTTATTTTCCATCAGGGTGGAATGCTGGGTTGCACGTTCAACACAGCCCAGCTGCTGCTTACTTCCTCTTCCATCTTATTTCGGTTCAGAGTGTTAATCACAGTGGTTCTGCGTTCGTGGTCATCAGGGGCAATGGCAGGGCTTCTTTTCCAAAACTCCATGCTCCCCACCCTGCCATTTCCTTTCTCAGTTTGTTCACCCCAAGCGTAAGAACCAAAAGACGTCCGTGAAACCCAACACACTGCCACCACTACCTCAGTCCTCTGCTCTCCCAAGCCTTGCCCCACGTTTCAGGTTCTCCAGCCTTTCCCTGGTGAGTCACTTGAGAATGCATTCTTCAAAGCATGCCTCCTCCATTCTTAGGACTTTTACTTAGTTCACAGTACATGTACCAGAACAAAATTTGTCTCAGGGAACCCCTGAACGTCAATAACTGTCTCTACCTTTGCATTTCAAGGATTTTTCTTCAAAATGGCGCTCTGTTGCATTCAATCCTGAATCCTGGTGCATTTTCGAATCACACCAGGGAAACTCCTCTCCTGAATTCAATCCTCTTGATTGAACTGAAATAGCTCAGTCTCAAAATCTGAACCTACAACTGAGATCTATAAATCTCAACTATTTCTTTCCCTTTCTAGCTCTGGATCAGCCCCAAACACTAAGTGTTTCTAAACTAAGCAACCCAAAAATTGTTTTGTTTTTTTTTTTAATGGCTAATCTCCATGTGTTCCATAACTCTAACCTCATATTAAAATGAATCAAGGGCTTAGGGAGTCCACAAGAAGGAAACAGACGAGATGGAAAAGAAGAAACCTGGAGGAATTTTTAAATTTTGTTTTTTAAGGCAAGTCACCACGTTGGCCTTGCTGGTCAAATATTTTGCCGAATTCTTTATATCTACAATGGTCTCAAACTGGTTATTCAGAAATGGTTGCTTAACCTGGAAAATATCACCTTGTTAAATCAGTGTTCTTCCTCCAGACACGCATCCTATCATATCTTAAAGGAAAACTTCAGGGAAAGTAAGTTTTTGACATTATTTTTTTTACCCTGGAAAGCATAACTGTGCTCTTGTCCCATGCCAGTAAAAACATAATAAATTAACTTATTTACATAATACAGGTATTTCCTCAAAGCCATAACACTTATAAGCATTCCTAACTATCCAAGCTTAAGAGCATGAGAAGACAGAGAACAAAAGGAAGCTCTTTTCAAAATAAACAGGCAAAACATACACTATAACGTTAAAAGGAAAGACTGTGAAAACATTCTTGAGACTGGGAATAAATGAATGGTATATGGACCTATAATCAGCTGGAATAATTTCTACATTTTATATAAAATGGTACAATATTTATGGTATATAGAACAACCACAAAGTAGCAGCACAAAGTTATACAGCCAAATAGTGGGGGAAAAAATACATGAAATTGTGAAATAAAAAATAATAATAAGCCAAAAGAGGGCAGGAAAAAAGGAGGAAATCAGAAAATAATTAAATGGTAAACTAAGTCAATCACATGAATTAAATGTGATTAAACATTAAATGTTAATGGACAAAATATTCCCAACTAAAAGGCATGGCATATTGTAATGGGTATTAAAAATAAGATTCAAGCCAGGCGCGGTGGTGCACGCCTATATCCCAGTGGCTCAGGAAGTGGAGGCAGGAGAATTTCAAGTTCAAAGCCAGTCTTAGCAATAGTGAAGTGCTAAGCAACTCAGTGAGACCCTGTCTCCAAATAAAATACAAAGTGAAGCTGGGGATGTGGCTCAGTGGTTGAGTGCCCCTGAGTTCAATCCCTAGTACCTCCCCCGGCCCCCCAAAAAGATTAAATTGTGTGCTACCTATAAAAGCTACACTTAAAACGTACCATGCAAAACATTGATGGGTCAGAGAACACTTTACTTCTCTTTTATACATCTAAACTAAAAACAAATTCCTACTTGCCATTCCAAAATAAGAAAGAAGTTATACCATGATATATGACAGCAAGTACAGGTAAGATTTGTCTTTAAAATTATCTATCACTTTATAGGAATATTTTATGAACATTTAGTTTCTAAGTTCATAAACACTCTTATATCCTAAACAGAAATAGCCCTATTGCTTTCTTTCGGCTACAGAACAGGAAATGGCCTGTTTCTATTGGCTACACATAGAAAAAGTTTCACTGAGATGAATCATTTTAAGATGACATCTGTTCTGTAATGACAATAGTAAAGCATCAAATAAAAGTTTAAAAGTCAGGCTTTGAAACAGGACATGATAAACAGGCACAAAATGTTTCTTAATTCTTTACAACCTTACTGGTTTTCAAAAAATAGACTTTCCCTGCCACAGATCTGATTCACAGACGGCCTGGGTCAACTTCATGCATATCAGGTCTCTCACTATTTTTTATTGGATCACTCAAAAATGTATTTTAATCTTGACAATCAAATGTAACCACTAAGAGGACAAAAATCGCAGCGAATGTTCTATGTATATAAAAAGCATTGTAAAAAACCAGGCATAGAGGCACATGCCTGTAATCCCAGTGGCTCAGGAGGCTGAGGCAGGAGAATTAAGAGTTCAAAGCCAGCCTAAGCAACAACAAGGAGCTAAGCAACTCAGTGAGACCCTGTTTCTAAATAAAATACAAAAAAGGGTTAGGGCTGGGGCTCAGTGATTGAGTATCCCTGAATTTAATCCCTGGTATCAAAAAAAAAAAATTGTAAAACATATGTGTTATAATGTTTCAAGGAAAAATAGTAATCCTACATAATTGGACAAGAAATTCTTTTACGTCAGCATTAGATTAAATAAGAAAAGATCTTTATTTTCAAAAGTTCACAAGATAGTTGCAGAAAACAATTTAAACCTTAAGGTTATAATCTTCTCATGATGAAGCAGCTAGGGACATATCCAAATTCTTTAAGCCCCACAGGCTGGACCACATAATGAAGACCCCCTCGTTTGCCCAGACCCAACAGACTGGCTGAAAATCACCCAACAGAATAAACACCTTTCCTTCTGCAGGACTGACATGGAGGTGGATGGGGCTGAGGGTGGACTGCAAAGGCCAGGTATTGGAGACAGGGGTTAGGAAGCAGATAAGAGGTTTAGGGAGACTAAATTTTCCCAGGAAGGAAAAAACTGGGTTTAAGATATGAAAGCAATAAGGAGGAAACATCTGTCTTCAGGCCCTGGAAGCTGCTCTTTGGAATCCACTAATAATCCCTATGCTGCTGAGGACTTCCTGCTGAAAACTTCAACTGCTTCAGAGAAAACAGTACCTAGAAATGCCCTTAAACTGGAACAAACCAGCACAGGGGCAAAGCCTTCATGCTAGCAGGATCCTGCTGGGGCTTGGCAAGAGGTCCAAAGCAAAGACCAACTCCCGGTCTTTATCAGTCCTTGTCACTACAGGACCTATCCTGTCTTTATCAGTCCTTGTCACTACAGAACCTATCTCAGGAATGCTTCTATCTCCCAGACAATCCCTTAACTAAGGTGGAAGGGTGTGGAGGCAGGGCAGCCCTCTCATTCAGAAAGGCAGGGTTCCCAAGGGTGTTCAGCAACATCTATGAGGGAAGAGGCAGGACTCACCTTGCAGGGCTCTAAGGATCATGATGGAGACCATCTGCCTCTAGAAGCTTATGATCTCAAGGAAAGACACTCAAGTCCCCCAAGAAAGGGAGGTGGGAGAAGGTAATAAATACATCAGCAAACTTCTAAAGACATTCAGAAAAGGGCGGGGCGGGGGGGGGGATGATTTCTACTGAGAAAAATACATCACAGAAAATTGCAAAATCTTAACCGCAAAAGCATATGTGAGGATGGAGGCTGGGAGGAAGCAGTGAGGAAATTAGGTTATTTCCCCTGTACAAAAATTAACCAACACCTGATCTTGGAAAAGAACAAAGAGACAATTGGGGCTTTTAATTCAAACTCAGTAAGGACTCAAGGTATTTTTAGTATCTCTTCCAACAAAAGAATTCTAACAATCATCTTTTATTACCCGACTCTCATTAAAGTAATTGCAGAGTCTACAAGAAGCTTTTCTAGTTCAAAGTAAATGCAACACAAATATTTCAAACTTCTTTTTTTCACAATGTCTCATTTCAATTAATTTTAGAATCAATTTTTATGACTTTATTACAAGCACCTAAAATCCGAGAAATACTTATCCCAGGAGAAGTTACTCTAAAACACTTTTGAATCACCTGTAGGACTGTGCTGAACATAAAGATTTACTCATAAAAGTGAAAAGAACGATTTCAAGTTCTTAGAGTGCTAATATTTTTCACTGATGTTCCCTACAGCGCCACTTGGGAAGCCTCTTTCTGTGTTGATTATAGAAAAATTCTGAGATGCCCGAAGGGCCAGGATAGAGGGGAAGAGAGATAAGGGAAATAAATCAGTTAATGACTGAGATTCAAACCAACAAAAAACTATTCCACATTCCTCAACAAATGTTGAAGCCTTTGCTCAAATCCCAGGTGGACTGAACCACCAGGCACCAGTACATCCTGCTTACAACCCCAACCAGTCTGGAAGCAATGAGCACCTCTCCTAATGGACTGTTCTTCTACCAACATTCCCCGATTTGCATCCCTCCACCCCTCTTATCTACAGCCAGTGTAGACTCAATGCAAACAATTTATGCTTTCCTTCCCTGAATTCTCATTATAAAAATGTTCTTGGCTTCCGGGTCCAGCAGACACCTCCAACCCTACAGCCTTGCTGTTAGTAGCTCTGGAAACTTGTCTCAGGGTGGGTCTTTTTCTGGCTAGCATCTGTAATGGTTCAATAAACTCCTGAATTTCAGAGATCCTTTGACCTCAAGAATTTTGTTTAACAGTGTCTCTTTTTAAAAATATTTTTTTAGTTGTCAATGGATCTTTATTTTATTTATTTTTATGTAGTAGCTGAGAATTGAACCCAAGCCACAATCCCAGCCCCTTAACAATGTCTTTTGCTCTAACTCTGAAATACACATTCTAACATACTTCACATCCACAGCTGAAATAGTTAGATTTTACAGTAAAACCAACCTTTCAAGTTTACAATATTCACATGAAAACTGCTGTACATCATCTAACTGATAGTCTGGGGCACCTGCCAGGTATACAGGATACAATGATGCAGGCATCACAGCTTCATCTCGGTAGGACAGGACACAGGAGGGCCATCCACAACGGAAAACACTGTGCTAGAGACCTGGTGTGCTGCCAGGTACTACAGAGGTGCAGAGAGAGAGATCTGGTCAAGTTATCACAGAGGCATGGGGTAGAAATGGCATTTAAACTCAAAACCCAAGGACTTACGTTTTGGTTAAAAAACAAACAATACACAAAGGAAAGGGAGTGTAGTAGTGAAAGGTTATCAACTTAAAGCTTTGTTTTAAAGCCTCAAGGGACTGTCCAAGGGATGGGTATAAAGTTCCCTGTACAGTACCTGAAATGCAGCAGGGACTCAATAAAAGAGCTAAACTTGTGCGTTTATATTATAAAATCAAGGTCACAAAGCTATTAACATTTGGTAGAACCAGATCAGCAGCCATTTCACAGAGTGGCTACAAAATTCAATTACATAAACAAATATAAATGAGATGCCTGAATAAACAGATGCATGTAATGTACATATATAAATACACAGACCACTGTGTCTACACCACAGTGTCTGGGTTTGCATACATTTTTGCAGAGAACGGAAAATGAATTGGAAAAATAATAAGAACAATGCTGAGTCTTCCTGGTTAACAGCTAAATTCATATCGAAATACTGTAAAGGAGGAAACATTCTGGAAATATTTATCAGGCAAAGGAATACAAAGGATATCACCTCTATAGACTCCAGTGGCAGTTTGAACTCATTATTGTGATCCAACTAGGTGTTAATTTAATTATGTGAGGACAAGTCATTTGATCTCTGTGGCTAACTGAAAATAACAAACTTACTCAAAAGCATGAAAGAAAAACTGGCTGAGGAAAAAAAAAAAAACTTTTTTTTTCCCCATAAAAATTTTGTTTTTCTTCTTTCTTCCAGGCCATCTCATACCTTTCAAATCCACCCCTTCCCCCATCATCAGCTCTGACGTTGACTTAGCTGAGTCCCTCAATTCTGGCCTTCAGTAATCTCTTATTGGGGTTTTCTATTCCCAAGCAAGACATCCTACACAAGCCAACTTGAAGCAACGCTTTCAAAATACACAGGCATTGCCACAGCTCTTCCTCCATTCCCAATTTTGTCCCCATTGTGGCCAGATTTAACTTCTGGCTTTTAGGTACTTCTGCAATAAAATTTGTTAGAGCTCAAAGCAAGGTTGAATCAGTTTTGTCCCCCCAAAGCTACAGTTCTAAGGAGCACTCTGATGTTATGTGGAAAGTATTTGTTTTGCTTAGGCACAGCAAGAAGTGTTAGCAGCACGTCTGAGGCTTTTCTAGGCAGTCTGGACTGGACTGCAGGGATCCTAAGGTGGCCCAGTGGCTCCCTTCCCCCACACCCATGTTTTACTATACACCTATTGAAATAAGGCTTGCAAATTCACGACATACACACAAAAAAGTAGAAATTCTTCCTCTAAGTTTACAAATAGGAAACAAGTAAGTTTAATTATGACAGAGCCAAATCCATGTCTGTCTTTTAAAGACAAAATCAATTACTTGAGGGGAAAAAAATCAGAGGATTGGGATTCAGACCCTCAAGAAAGAAGTCCCCTCAGAGAACCTACAGGCTCCTGGCCTAGAGTGACTGATAGCTTTCTTCAAGAGGACCAAGTGTGGTCAACGTAGGACCATGGAACGGCTTCTCCTTATGCAAGAGAAAAACCCTCCTATTGCAAGGGGATCTCACTTCCATTCCCTCCCTTACCCCAGTGTCCTAGTCCCCACACTAGGGAAGGGGCTTCAACGCTAAGGTAAGGGAAGGTCAAGATGCCAGCTCTGTTCTGAACATTATTTGGTTACTAGTTACTATTTTTTAGGTTGTTGTTTTTTTTTTTTTTTGAGCTAAAATGGCTTCAAATTGGCCACCTAGAAATTATTAAACCAAATGCATTATATGCAACTCAGTCTGTAGGCCCCCTTCCTTGCCCTCCTTCCCCTCCTTACTGGAGTTACCCTGGAATACCCTAGAAGGTTGTTCCTTCCTCCAAGTTTCCCTGGTTCTCCAGCCCTCCCTGGCAGAGCCTGGCTGAGACTGGAAACAGGGGATGGGTAAACAGAGACACTTTAAGCTACACTGCTGCTTGGGCAAGACTGAAGGCCTATACACAGAAACTGCTATGAATACAAAGGGTTTCAAATAACTCTAGCATGGGTCCTTTACATAGCAAGTGCAGCTCCAAAAGGAATCCAAATTTGGAGTAGTCTAATCATCCACTTGAAGGTTTTTTAAGTCATATAAATATGCCTGCAAAGTAACCAAAGAAAATGAATGAGTAGAAATACCATATATAGGGTATATATATATTTGAAAGACAGAAGCACTTGAATCTAGAAGTAGGTAGTGACATTTATCACTATACATCGGTAGGGGAAAGGCATTTGATAAAAGACCGTGGCCACAAAGACAACCAAATTTTTGAGCAACAACTTACCCACTTAAACTAAGAATTTTAGAATAAAGAAAAGCCTGAAAGCCAGCAACAGTCCTCCCAGTGTAGGGGAGAGAGACATGTTGGATAAGCAACCTTACACCCAGAGGCTCTCTGGAGACGAAGCTATGCACAGAATCTGTCCATGTTTTCAACACAGGATATAAAGCTCAATGCAAGTTTACATCTTCAATAAGAAAGCTGCCTTTCGGTATATCCAGACCAATTTCTGGTCACCTAAGAAGGTCAAAACCAGGCAAGCTGCCCTTAGACAGAAGCCTATCTTAAGAAGGTTCATTTCCCAACCTGTGTGTAAAGTTTACAAAGAAGCAGAGCCCTTGCCAGAACCAGCCAACCATCTTTCCAGGTTCATCTCTGGTGAACTTCTTGCCTGTCACCTCATTCTAGGAGTCCCTGGCCTGTACCCTTGATCTAATAAGTGTGACAGACTTAAGTGTGAGCAAACGAGTTACAATGCTCCATCCGAGTGTCTAGCACGATGCCTGACACGTGGTATATGCTCAGAATATATTGCTAAAATGAATCCTAACATTGTCCTCCCTCATTTCAAGCAAGTAAAAAAAAAAAAAAATCAATCAAATTAATTTATGACATTTTCAAAGTCTATGTTTGCTTACCAATTTTGGTGATTTTACAAATAACCAAATAAAGGAGAAATCCAAAGAAACATTATTTAAGTGTACATATGTAGGTACACATTCATTTGTTTAAAAAGAAAGACCTCTCCGGGTTTAAAATACTCAAAAGAAGAAAGTTTTAAAAGAAGTGGCTTCGATTTTAAACTCTTTAGCTAAATTCTTTATTTAGGTAAATTTCTTAGGATTCGGCAATTTTCCCTAATGCTAGCGTACAAAAAATTCTATTTGAAGACAGAGGCCAAGAGTCACATAAAACCCACTTTTTATTTTTTTTTTTATATTTTTATTAGCTATTGATGGACCTTCATTTGTTTATATGTGGTGCTGAGGATTGAACCCAGTGCCTCACATGTGCTAGGCAAGCGCTCTACCACTGAGCCACAACTCCAGCCCAAAACCCACTTTTTAAAGGTGGTCAAAGTATAGATACATTTATACCAGTGAAGTTTTAGGATCCTGCTGATTCTTGAACTAGGGAACAAAGGCAATTAGAGTCACCTTCAGATCTGGCAAATGAGAGTAATCTTGTTGTTACCCTTCCTATAGTTCCCAGCTGACATGCCCTCTCCAAAAAAACAATCACTTCTCCAGGTTCCCCTTGAGCAAATGATCACTTTTATCCTAATTTTCTTCTTGAGTTCTGTAGCCAGTATTTATTGAGTGCCTATAATCTACTAGCAACTGTGCCCAGTATGTCAGGGGACATGCAAATGAAAATAAGGCTCGGGTTCAAGGGCCTCTCTTATCAGTCCTCAAGAGTACCCATCATAGTCCACTTCCACCTATTCTCAGCAATAGACCTTCTCTATTAAAGAAGGGTTAGAGTTTCTGTATTGATGTTCTGAAGAGGTATTTTTTGCACCAAGAAAATTAATGAGACTTACAGAGTGGGGTACTCAAAATTTATGGATAGAGAATGGATTTTCAAAAACTCCAATACGGGGCTGGGGATGTGGCTCAAGCAGTAGCACGCTCGCGTGGCACTGGTGCGGCCCAGGTTCGATCCTCAGCACCGCATACAAAACAAAGATGTTGTGTCCGCCAATAACTAAAAAATAAATATTAAAATTCTCTCTCTCTCTCCCCCTCACTCTCTCTTTAAAACAAACAAACAAACAAAAACAAAAAAACAAAAAAAACTCCAATACATTAAATCTTTATATCCTGAGTCCCTAAGAGGTGGCCTAGAAAAGCTGCAGTGACAACCCTCTGTTCCTTACTCCTAGGTCTTCCTAGATCTGATATGCTGTTGAATCCAACCAACTTAGTGGTATGTCCCAGCAAGTACCAGAAGACCCTCACTAGAGTTTTCTATATGCCAATAATAGGCTTAGTAATAAAGGAGAAAATCTGCAGAGATTTACAGGGGGTGGGGAGACGGACCCTATCTTTGGAGGTTTCAGAACTGAATACTTACTAAAGAGAGAATTCCCTTCAATTTTCATGAACAGTTAACTAGGGAATTTAACTCCTAAAATGACTCTGTCAATGGTTCCTACCTTGTGGCTTAATAATAAAAAAAGAAACACACAATTGCTCTCTTTAATTATGTATACGTCAAATACCTACTGATTGAGAAAACAATCTCTGCCAAAGCTCCCCAGCCCAAAGAGGGGCAACCAGGATTATGCCTAGTTAGCTGCTGGATCACCACCATCAACAGTTCCAGTCTAGAGAAATTTGTATTTGTCATATGCCTTACGACCCACAGACATAAGAGGCCATCAATTTCAAAAAAGCCTTTGCAGCTTCCAAAACTGACACAGCCTATTACTCGTTGTATTTTACATCTGAGCCAAGTGTGGTGGTGGCACATCTGTAGTCCCAGGTACTCAGGATGATTGGGGCAGAAGAATCCCTTGGGCCCAGGAGTTTGAGGACAGCCTGGCTAAGCCCCATCTCGAAAATAAATAAACAAACAAACAAACAAATAAAATTAAGGATCTTTTATTAGTAATAGAGTACGGATACTATAGGCCCTTACCACAGAATATAACTTCCAATGATCTGAAGACCCCTTTTAATCTAAGCCCAATTATAAGAAAGGGAAATGAACTCCCATTTTTACCCCAAATACAGATAACCCACTTGAATCTAATGTATGAAATATGATATGTCAAGAGCTTTGCTAAAAAAAAAAAAAAAAAAAGAATTTATTTATCCTAAAAAAAAAAAAAAAAAAAACATAAAAAAACCCTCACAGAATTAGGAGGCACCTGAAGGAAAAACTATAATCTTCTTATCCTTGTTTTCTTCAATCAAGTCAAGACATCGATAAGCCAGGCAATTGTACCAGTGAGTCTCATTCTTGGATGCACCCTGGAATCAGCTTGGCTTCATGCCTTTCCTCCTTTCCCACAGCTTCTGAGGGAATTCTGCAGTGGTTCTAGTACTTTGGTGTTATGTCCTCTGTTTCACTTTGACCTACGAAGCTGCTATATAAAATGCAGTATTCCCTGCAGGGAAGTTTTGGGAGATGTTGTTCATGATGGTATCTGTCATATTCTAAGTCCCATAAGAGAGCTCTCTTTAAAACTTAACCAGCAAGGAAAACTGTGCTTCTCTTGAGCAAGCAGTGTGCTTTGATCTCATATGCAAAAATAACTTTATAACTGATCATATTTCCCTTTTTACTTTGCCTACCAGGAAATGAAAAGTTCAAGTTCAAAAACAAGAGAGGAAGGGCATCACAGTCTTAATTTTCACGTGGGTATCATCTATTTTTTAGGGTCCCTTTACTCTGGCTTTTCAAAGTTATTAATTCTTATTATATCAACTATAAAATGGTAAGTTACCTCCAGTTGATTATGAATGTTAAGGGACAGAATAATTAGTCAAGACAAATAATGCAATTGGTATGACTAAAATCCATGTTTGGGGGAGGAAGGGGAGATGGTAGAGGATGGACATACAAGCCCCTTATAAGCATAGCAAAGACAATTTCCCAGAAAATTTTCATTGATTTACTTACAAGTGTAACATTCAAAACTATTAACAAACCTAGGAAAATCTTCAGTGTGCAAACAGACATGCACAGGATTACTAGAATAAAAAGACTATAGTTTAAAAATTATAGCACCAAGTCAAAGGTAGCATCCAAAACTTATTTCCCTGACTCATTTATGGAAACAGGGAGCCTTAATGCATGGCTATTGGATGGACTCAGTATCTACTTAAATTATCTGTATAGTCCTAATTCTATGCTTTATCCCCTAACCCACTGATTAACTACGTAAAACCTCCCCACCTCTCCTGCAAATATCCAATATCCTTCACATGTATTTATTCATGTTTGTTTGTTTATTTTGAGACAAGGTCTCACTATGTTGCCAGGCTAGTCTCAAAGTCCTGGCCTCAAGTGATCTCTTGGTCACCTAAGTGCTGGGATTATAGGTCCCATGCCTAGCTTTTTTTTTTTTTCTCCTTTATTGGAAAAAAAAAGATCAAATTTTTCTAAAAATTTTTACTTCTTCACCTTCCCCCTCTAACTACATCCATATTTGGAAAAGAAAATTTAATTAAAGTTGGCCTTAAACACAACTCTTAAACTCCTGAACGTAGAGGAAATTGACTTTTATTCACCACCCATCTGGGAAGAGCTAGATCCAAAAAAATTAACATTGCACTGGCTTAAGTTTCAAAGCTGGTTAGAATCATTTTGCCAAAATCCCCAACAGATGAATATGTGATCAATACGGAAGAGATCAGTATCTAGTTTTCTAAAATCCTAATATATATACTAGTTCCAAGAAAATAAATAACAGGGGAACTGAACCAAAGATAGATCTTTTGTAAAAACTATCAAGCATTTAGACACATCTTCAAATATCACATAATTCTAAGTAGTTCCATAAATAATAGCAACTAAATATGATACTATTAAAAGCTTTTACTAATAACAAACCAATAAGTTAGCAGTGTCTGTGCTGAGCAGTAATTAGAAAAGGAATAACAGTAGAAACGTTAGAAATGGATGAACAGTTTTACTTCTATAGAAATGCATTCAAATGAGATTAAAATGGAAATATAGAAATATATTGTGATTACATATTGTAAGAAAAAAAAATATCTGAAATAACTTAAGAGGACTATCTTTTAAAGTTATACTGCTAAACTCATGTTTAAGTTCATGCATAAGCTTGCTTTACATAGTAGCCATGAGTTGAATTATCCAATGGTAACCACACTACTGAAATTATCAAGGAGACAGGAGATGATGTAATATACCTACCAAGTTCCACTCCAATTCCCCCTACCGGGGCACAAGGCAAGACACACTTCCCAGCTTCCTTCACAGTTGGGCTGGGCCCCTGTGACTATGCAATGGCCAGTGAACATGGCCTGACTAAGCTCTCTCTTCACCTTCCACCATGATCTTGAAAGCCATGTGCCCAGATGATGAGACAAGATAAAGCCATTGTGCCCAGATGACGAGACAAGATAAAATAACCTGGATATCTGAGATGCCACATGGAGGAGAGTCTGAGGAAAGCCGAGTGACTCCCTTAGAATGTGCCATTAGCAAGAAACAACCTTTGCCATGGTAAGACTTGCTCGTTACCCAACCAGAGCCCTACCTTATTCTAATACATTTACTACATATTTGCTTATTAGATCACAAACACTAATTAGCAGTCACCAAAGAATAGCTGAACACTAAAAATAAATATTTCCTGAGGACCTACTGTATACTTAACACTAGGCCTGTAAAATGAGGTATAGGTATGACACAGAATGCCCAAGATGAGTCCCTGGATCATGAATATAAAATACTAGAATTTCTGTTCACATTTCTTTATTCATCATTTTTTTAAAAAATGTTTCATTTCCTGTTCTTATTTATTTTATAATGTACCCAATACATTAAAATAGTGCTACCCAAAGTCAGCTACAGATAAGCAAACATATTGAGTAGATTTCAAGACAACCAATCTTAAGGCAACAAATAAGCATAATGCTACGTCCTTGCTTAAAGATATTTACTCCTATGGAAACCCAATACTTAAACAGGTAACAATAAAATATGAGAGAGTATATAATAAGCTACCATATGACAGGATACAATCCATGGGATGAACAAAATGTGACAGGACCAACAAGTAGTCTTGGTACAACATGAAAGATGAGCAAGGTTTAGGCACATGGGGAAGAGGGGAGTGAGTGTCAACAGAAACGGGGAGGGGGGGTTGAAAGAAACAGCAGGTAAGAAGAGGCCAAGTCAAGTAAAACTTACAAGTGAAAGCTGGCTATAAACTTCCAAACTCAACTTCTCTATTTTCACAGCTAGAATTTTTACTTAGGACTGATTTTAATTTAAAAGGTTATTCAAGATCAATGCCATCTATAAGAAAAGGTAAAGTCCTTAGATACAGAGCACAGCAAAGATTTTCAAGTCTTAAAATTCATTCATGTTCCCTAAACTATGCCTGCAAGACCAGGCAGCATTGGCCATCACATGACACCACTATAGTGAAAGTCATGCCACGAAAAGGAAGCAAATGTTCAAAGCATTATATGCCATTTTCTATTTGTTTTAAGAAGAATGCCCAGCAAATACCCATAAACGTTTCCACACTTCCTCCTTCCTTGTAGTTGGGTTCCAGGTAATGAGCAACCAGAGCCATGACTCAGCCACATCATGTAATCATATTTAGTAACACGTGTCCATTTTATAATTTATCTTTAACATCTTCTACTGCAATTTTTGTTAACATATCTCTGTAAACCTTAGATGACACTTCCATTTTGAATGTTGGTTTCTATCCAAAGTACTACTTCTATGAGCAAACTATGCATAAGCCTCTACTACTAATAATAGCCAAGTCAATTATAAATACACATAGAAGCAGCAGCAACATTTTGTGGCCAAATGCGAGGTAGAGTATATGAGTAAGCGAATATGTCTCTTGAAAGCAACCGAAGCAATGGCTTAGAAACTAACAGAGCAATTCCTAAGGAAACATTCAAGAGTCTTTGTCAACCCATGTTTCATAAAAATATGGAAGAAGGAAGTGGGAATGGACCCCTCCAATCTTAAGTCTTATGCACTTCCCAAAGAAATTCATCATGCAAATCATCCAGATCTTCCCTGTATCCAGATGTTTTCCAACTTTTTAATGTTGAGAAAGACTGAAGGGGGAAGAATAGTAGAATACGTACTAATTTATTACTTTATTGCTAAATTTCTGTGAAATTGGGCTAAGCCACCTATAAGGCTTGGGATATTCCTATTGTAATGTAGGATATTCTATTCAGATCTCAAGTTGACCACCCATGCATCAAGATGTTGAACCTTATTATTCAAAGGGGAGGGTTCCACACGGAAAAGAATAGACATACTTTGTGTAAGTTGATAAAGGTTGAAATGTTTGTATGAAATGTTCCCCCTCCTGAATAACATTATGATTCATCACTAATAGCAACTGGAGGTTTTGTTATAAAACATAGATGAATTAACATCTGTTTATACTTATAAGTTATTCCAACATTCAATCATTCATCACTCATTCATTAAAACATTGAATTTACACACATGGACATTTAGGTATTTTTAACAAGTCTGAAGAATTTTTCCAGTTGGTGACTGAAATGCAAGATGGTAATTTTTCCAGACACATAAGCTTGTAATTTTAAGTAATAGCTTTATCCAAACTCCCCTCCCATTACTTTGGAATAACGTTCCTAATCCTTCAATCCTCCTGATGACTCAAGCAGACTGGTATTTGGAAGTTTTAATAAAATTAGAAATTACTTCTACATGTAGCTATCATTTCAATTCAATTACCTTTTCCCTTTTCTAACACCTTGGTCTATTGTGCCATAGCCAAAACTTGTCTTTTCATGTACATTCCATATAGCTAGTTATTACACTACAATGGCCACCTGTTTCAGAAACTCCTTCTTCAAGACTCACCGCAGGTGGCACCTTCAGAATCTCTAAACCCCCCAATTTTTCTGTGCTTCCAACTTATTTCTTGCCTTTGCAAGCACCATCGGACCTCTGTGTCATCAGGTTCCCCATCTGTGGATTCAATGGAACTGCAGATTGAAATTACTAGAAAATAAAATTGTACTGAACATGTACAAACTATTTTTCTTATCACTATTCCCTAAGTGATATAGTATATCACAAAAATTTACATGGCATTTGTATTGGTATTATAAATAAGAGATGATCCAAAGAAAACTGGAGGATTGTGTGGCTTATATGCAAATGCTACACCCTTTAATATAAGGAACAGGTGGATTTGGGTATCCTGAGAGGGTCCTGGAACCAATTTCCCATGGATGAACCCAGGGATGACTGCATGCTGTTACATTAAAATGATAGGCTTGCGCTGGGGTTGTGGCTCAGTGGTAGAGGGTTTGCCTAGCATGTGTGAAGCTCTGGGTTTGATTCTCAGCACCACATATAAATAAATAAAGTCTACTGACAACTAAAAAGAAATATTTTTAAAAAATGACAGTCTTGTTTAGCCATACCCCACCCCCACAAAAGCTCCTTAAAGGGAGAGGCCATGTCTTCTACACAGTTTCAAATCAACAGCCCCCAAATTCATTCATTTGTGCAGCCAAAGACTTTATGGAGTGGTTGCATCATGCCAGGCATGTTGTAGATCTATGGACATGTGAAACAAAGCCCTGTCCTCACGGAGATAACACTCAAGGCAGGAGGTAAACAGAAACAAATGACCACACAGTGCAATGCCAGGTCATGACAAAGGCTGTGAAGAAAAGTAGTCTAGGAGTAATGAGTGACTGGGGTAGGGACTGCTACCTTAGGTAGTGTTTTCAGAGGTTTCCCTGACAACTGAGACATCTCCTGACTGAGGCAGGAAACCATGCCAGCCCTGGGGGGAGGGGTGGCGCCAGGAGCATATGACACATCCTAGTAGCAGCAAGGAAACCAGTGTGGCTGGAGCAAGGTGCCAGGAAGTAAGAAATGCAGGCAGAGAGGGGACCACAGTCCAGATCAAGTGGAGCTTGGCAGACCACACAGAAGCCACTACAGGTTTCTGAGCAGCAAAGGAAAGCAATCTGGCAGGCACCTCTGAAAAAGATGGCTCTAGACAACTGTACCAACTCTGTCAAAGAAAAGATGACCGGGAGGTGAGAGGGATGAGGAGGAGACATCAGTAGAGCAGAAGCAAAGAGGCCAGGTAGGAGGCAAAGGACAACCACTGTGGCAGTGGAGGTAGCAAGGGAAGGTCAGGCCGGGATCATACCTGATGCTGGAATGGGTGTGGGGTGGGAGAAGGGGAAGAAAAGGTTTATAGAGTGAGTAACCCAAGGGTGGTGCTGCCACTCCCAAGGCCAGGAAAAGAGAAGGAGCAGGGAGATCCTGAGTCTGGCCTGAAGCATGCTGAAGTGTGTGTGCCATGTCATGTGATATCCAGGGAGATGTCAAAAATGTGGCTGAGTCTCCTGCAGCTCCAGCTGGAGACCACCAGCACACCAAGGGCATTCAACGCTCACAAGGCTCACGGAAGAGGTGCCTACAGAGGAGAAAAGGAAAAGACAGAGCCAAGCCCTGGAATGTGTCAACTCAAGCATAAGAGGCACCTCCTGTGCAGGGTGAAGAGGAGGCAGCCCTCAGGGTGGGGAAACAGAACAGTATGGAGGCCACAAAGCCAAGGAGCTGGTCACGGTGTCAAACATCACTGATAATTAAAGGAAGAGGAGGATTCAAAATTGACCAGTGGGCAACAAGGATGATCTTGAAAAGAACTGTTTTAGTGAAATGGGAAAATGATTGCTTGATAACAGTGACTTTACTGTTATCAAAGGAGATAAATTGGGAAAAATAAGTGCACCCAACTTTATCACAGTTTTTTAATACAGGTAAACACACAAGCAGGGTGATAGCTGGGAAACTGGATTCAAGAGAAATAATGTAATGTGTATGTTGGTGGGAGTGGGAGAGGCAGAAAAAAAAGTTGATAATGTAGTAGAGAGGGGAGAGCAGGCCTTGAGGAGTAGGGGTGGAGTGGGTGGGGTCCCTGCACACACGCAGGAGCTGGCTGAGATGGGAGCTGCACAGCCTAGTCTTCATAACATTCAAAATGTTTACTGAGTTGTTGAATCACCTCTAGATATGTTTGGGAAAAGGTGGCCCAGTAATTTGGGTTTCTAAGATACCATATAGACAGTTCAATATGACCCTAGCTTCAAATGAAGCTAACATTCAGGCATTCAGGTCAAGCTTTCTAAGACGACTCATGAAAAACATATGCACAGTGTGAGTATACTATGTACACAACGAGAGATATGAAAAATTGAGCTCTATATATGTAATAAGAATTGTAATGCATTCTGCTATTATATATAAATTTTAAAAAAAGAAAAAAAAATGCATGCACATGTATGAACCTTGTTTCAGATTCCCAGCACAGAGCCCTTAAAGCCTTTGGAATTTCCTGAGTAATAGGAGTGTCTTTATTATTCATGAAAAGGCCCGTTTCACCCATACCTGAGGTTAGGCTAACAAGGTGACTCATCATGAAGCCTCTAGGTATCTTCAGGATGGAGGTGTTCACCAGAAAGCCTAAGCCTATGACTAGAAGGTGAACACGTTCACTTACCAGAAGGGAGTCCTGGTGGATGAACACACTGATGCGCTAGGGGGGTGGCACACCTAGAGGGTGTGCAAGCTTTATACCCACCCCACCCCCAGATGTGGCCTACGCCTCTCTTTCATGTGACTGTTCCTGCCTTGTGTCCTTTAGATGTTAAGTGTTCTGTGAGTTATTCTAACCAATTCTCAAAACTGAAACCCTTGAATTTATGGTTGTCGGAATGGAAATGTGAGTAGCCAGGGCACTCCATCTGTGGCCAGCATCTGAAGTGGGAGGGAGCCTCTGACCCGTGAAGCCTGTGTTAACACCGCATAGTTAGTGTTGCAGGTGGTGACCAGTTAGACATCCACTTAGTGTTGGAGAAGTTGTTAGTGTTAACAAAAACCATACACTTGGTGTCAGAAATGATATTAGAAAACACACATCTATGGCAAAAGGGCAAAAGGGAAATCCAAGGAAACTGATGACAGCAGTCAATGTCTCGATGCTGAAATTTAAATTGAAAGGAATGAGAAAACAGAACTTAAAAACCCGTGCTTCCCTAAAAATAAATACAGGTATAACCAATAACTCTTAAATGCAGAAAACGGGGTGGGGGGCAGTACCTAGTGGGTCTGATTTGCTTCCCAAGCCATAAACACCTTAAGAGGAAGTTTTGATCAAAGCAATACAGCCCATGAGCTCAGAGCCAGGGGCAGCTGAGCATGAGTTAATAATTACCTTAAAAATAAAACAACTATATGGTGAACTCATACACCAAAAAGGGAATCAAATTTTAACTGAAACCCTTCAGAAGCACACATGGAAAACTGTAAACAGCAAGTGCCTGAGCACAAGCAGAAGGGGTCCAACCTAGGGAATGTAAGCCTACCGTCTTCCTCAGTCCAACCAAACCACCCTCACCACAGTGGTAACTGAACAGGGAGATGCAGGCAAGAAGCCCCCTACTCCAAGACCATACCACACCCTTCCAGGTACCCACTGTGTTACAGAACACTTAGAGTTTTCCTTGGAAATATCTCCCATCCCAGATAAGCTTTCTGTCCTTGTCCCTTCTGCTCATAAGTCCCTCTTGCCCTGTGTCCTCAGCGAACAGTCCAAATTCCAAGGCTGACCTTATAGCTCCTTCTGCCTGCTTAGTACAAATTCTGAGCACACAAGCTCTTCCTGCCCAGGCCTGGCCTTCCTCTTCTATCTCGCCTCCCACTCCCTAGCATGCACCCTGTGTTCCACCCAGGGAACCACACAAATTTAGATCTCCGATAGGCCCTGCTGTTCTGTCTCCCTACACCTTCACATCTACCATACCCTCTGCCTAAAACATTTTCTCCCAGCTCATCACATGGCTCACCCGCTTACTCCTCAAGGAAGACACTGAACTACACAGTCTCAATAAGGCATTGCCTGGCTACCCTAATCAAATAGTACAGCATACCGCCCTCATGCCCCTTCCCTTCGCTTCTCCATAAGCACTTGGCACTACCTAAAATATCATTTATTCCATTTACTTCTCTTGCATGTTGTTGTCTCTCTCTGTGCTATAATGTAAGCCAGTGGAGCCAAGATTTCCTCCCATTTTATCCCCAGTAGCTACGCTAGTGTCTGGCATACAGTAGGCATTCAAATAATGTATGCTGAAGGCTGGGTCAACATTCTTCCCTCTGACTGGGAAAATCTTTCCTGGGCTTGGAATCCTATTCCTCATCCATGCAATAAATTCATCCTTCAAAGACTGTCCATCAATCCACTGTCCTGCTTCCTCACACCTTCTCCACAGGGGGCTGTACCATTTACTGCCCACACTCACTCCATGGTACAATTAGCAATCACACTGGCATGACCGGAAAAACCAGAACATGTCCCTGCCTTTTTTTTTGGGGGGGGGGGCGCATTTCTCTCCCTTCTTAAGTTATTTATGTAGTGGTCTGGCTCCTATACCAGGCTGTGCATCCATAAAGACAAATTCATATCCTCAGTACCTCACACATGTGTGGAAGCTTAAACATGTTTATCAAAATGAATAATTACTTCCTCTTGGGGATTTCAGATCCCAAAGATAAGCGAGCTGGGAGGAAGCAGACCCTGGACCATGGGGGAAGCATCACGTACGTGATGGCCTGGTACGTGGAGCCCTGTTCCCTTTACAGGAGTTTCTGCCCCTGTGACAGACCCAGGTCCACCCTTATTTCCCCAGCCTCCTGAGTATGGGCCCCATACTCACTTTGGGGTTCTGTTTATCATCCCTGCATTATGCCAGGCTCTTTCCAAACTGCTACATGTTCCCTTTACCCTATGACCTGGTCCTACTGCCACACAAAGCAGGGCGATAGGGGTGGGGGGCAGCATCTTCCCCATCCTCCCTAAGCACGCCCTTTCTCCTGCAGGGCTCCCCAAGTGTATTCCAACTGTAGTTCTATTTTTCAGGGATTAAATATTAGTCTAACCCTTTTCAGGGCTGTGGCCTCCATGCCACTCCTCTGCCTGAAATGAATCTTTTCCAGAATATTATAGGATTTCTCAGGGCCTGTCAAAGACCAGGAGTAACATTCTGGCAGGAAATGGCCTATTTTGCTCAGACCCAAACTTTGCCCTAAAGATCGTATCATTGCAGTTATCATGTATGCTGATGAGAACATGAGCTTTGCTTACAAATAGCCTTTTCAAAATAAATTTTCTCAAGTCTGAGATATGCATTTGGTGAGAATGGATATTACGTCTCATGAGGAGCCTAGAATTTAGAATTCTGAGACTTCCTAGACACACCAGAAACACAAGGAACACATGTATTATTACATTACAGAGATTTTCATGATAAAAAACATTAGGCTGGGGCAGGGGTTGTAGTTCAGTGGCAGAGTGCTTGCCTAGTATGTGTAAGGCACTGGGTTTGATCCTTAGCATCACTTTAAAAATAAACAAATAAAACAAAGACATTCTGTCCCTCTACAATTAAAACCAAAGATTAGAAAAAAAAAAAAAATAGGCTGGCACTACACCAACCTTCCTTCTTAGGTTGAAGAAGCTTCATAATCTGAAAGTGAAATCAGCAGAGGTCTCTTTCTGCCAAGAGACTATATTCTAAAAGAAGCTACTCTGAAATAACCCCAATGAAGCAATATTCTCCCGGGAATAAATGTTTAGGAGTCAAAAGCGGTAAATTCAATTCATGGAGCATTTATAGAAGCTGAGTATGTGCTAGGCCCAGGGATATTTTCCATCAAGAATCATGAGTCAGGAAGCTTTCAAGTGAGCAGTTGAACTCCCTCACCACACGGACACTGCACTGCTGAAATGAAACCCATCTCTCGAGTCAAGAAGTTTTATAATCCATAGATTAGAATCCAGAATCAATCCAATATCCCCAAAGACAAAACACCTGCCTTCTGCTTATTTGAACCCATGAGGATTATATATGGGAAAGGACCACGTTGTTTCCAAGATGCGTTATTACACAAGATGTTAATGTTAGGTGTCTTAGTTGGGGAATAGGTCAGAGTTCTGATTCCCTCCTGCAGAGGTGACTCATGCAGGTTAGAGACAAGGGATGATTTGCAGCCCACAACCCATCCTCTACTGACTTGGATTACTTCAGAGACTATGGCTCCAAAGGGTGTTTTATAAGAATACCACTGAAAATCACTTTTTCTTTCACCAAAGTCTCCCTTCCCCTGGTCTTCCTTTTTTCCCTGATAGTGTGAACAATCTTGGCCTCTGAACACTTCAATCAGAGTATTATCTCCCTAATGAAGATGAGAATTTTGCTTGCTCACTGCTGTATTCCAGGGCCCAACAGGGTTCCTAGCACATGGTAAGCTCTCAGTCAATATTGGCTCTGTAAATGAATGACTTTTCCAAGGCAGTAAGTAGAAAGCATGCTAGAGGAGAAAACATAAAACACTTCTCTGCACATGGTGTTTTGGGAGATACTAGATCAACTGAAGACTCAACTATTCCAAAAGTAAAATGAGAAATAGTATAACAGCCTCTGGAACATCACATCAACACACATAACGCACCTTTCAGACAGTACTTTCACACAGGCTACTCAAGCAACCTCTACAAAAATGCACTAATTGTCACTAGAGTTCCTAAAGAATCACAGTTTTATTCACAGACTGTCTTATTCTCTAACTGTGTTGTAGAGAAAAATATTGGTTGTATAACAATGCCTAGTCTTCAGCCCTGGACCCTTAACCTAAGCTTTCTGTACACCCAACCATAGCACTCATACATTTTGAGATATAATCAGAAAAGTTCTTTACGACATTCATCTGGTTCTCCTTGAATGCAGGACTCAACACACAAGCATTCTAGCAATGTCACTCTACAAGCTATGGCATGTGGTCCTGCAAAACCAGTGTCTACAAATTTAAAGGTTAAAATTTCCAGAAACAGAGGCCTCATGTCTGGACAACTGACATTAGCAACATCCAAAATCCTCCCACTAATTATTTTCCCATTTTTATGTAAGAGTAACCAAAATTTTTTCAACACTTTAAGTCATTTTTCAAAGTTTTCAAAATTTATTGGTGGAGTTTTTCATTTACAAAAATGGAAAGACTGCTTGCTTCAAACAGTGCTTGAAACCCCTAATATAACATGACTGCCACATTATAGTCTAATTTAAGACAGAGTCAAGCTCCCTCCTGCACTGTGACTGCCAAGTAGGATTGGTAGCAGGTGCCATGATATATTCTTCCTTCTAGTAGCAAGTTCCTCCAACAAGTACGCAGACAACATGAACAAACTGAAACTGCAAAATATACTTAAAGAACAACATAAAAATAATATCTTAACTCATTTTTTAACAAAAATTCATTATATTATCTTTTTTTAAACTCCTCAACATCCTAACAAGATGGTTTTACTGAACTGTCAAATATGAGATAATACAGGCCACATGGAATGAAAAATTATTCAAAATCCCTTTTGTTATACAGTTCCTGAGCTCTTAAAAAAAAAAAAAAAAAAAAAGGAGTGGGCTGAGGCTACAGCCATCTAAGGCAGTTCTGATTGAACCCATTTACTAAGTTGTCTGAAATATACAAAGTCCTTCCTGGGATAGATTTTTCTTTTTGATCCTTATTTTTAAAGAATTTAAAAATCATACTGGAGGGACATTCCTTACCCAATTAGAAAACACACTGTAGATTCTGCCATATTTCCCTGAGGACCCCACCCAGTGATATCATGCTCAAAAGGTGCAGGTCTACCTACAAGAAGACAGGAATCTAGAGAAAGGAAGGGAGCCCCACAAAGAGCTGGATATCTGGGGGACCAAATATCTCACAAATGACAACAGAAATGTTTGTGAAAGAAATTTAAGAAACCATTCTCTCTTTATATCACCCATTTGTATATTTCTACTATCTGAAAGGCATGTAAACATTTTTTTAATTATCTGAAACTTGAAGAAAGATAAATGTGGGATACCTTCAAATACATGAATTATAAGGAAACTACATGCTTCTACAGACTAACAGTGAACAACATCTCAAATCAAATTCCAAATGAAACCTGGAATAACTGGCAAAGTTTTCAAAGTCTGAGCATCTGGTAAGCTGTTTTCTATTCAAATTAAAATCAAATTCTTGAAATGATTACAGTTAAGATGTGTTAAAAGTCTTTTGTCACCTTATCCCCTTATATCAAAAAACTCCTGATAATGCCAGACTGTGTGTTATTAGGGAACCAAGATAGCACTGACCCTGTTTCTCCTGTTTCAATATACCATCAAAGATGGATATTCACAAATAATAATGTAGGAAGATACATTAACAGAAGTAGACAATGTCCCACCAAAGAGGAGCAAGTGGTGAGAAAGAGCTTGTAAAAATACTGGAATATTATTGAGATATTATTATTATTATTATTATTATTATTATTACTGAGATAACATGAGAATACTCTCATAGCTTATTATTACAACTAATACAATTATCGTTGTTAACAGCCGCAGCTATCCCTTACTTCAGGATTATGGCAGATTCCATAACAAGCACTTCACATACACTGATAATTTCACAATCTAAGTATCAAAGAGATATTTATCTCTCACAAAAATCCTATGAGTTAATAATTATCTTCCCATTGACAGAGTGTATCACTTAACTTCTCTAAATTAAAGCCCCTTCAAGAAATTTGCTGAAGATTACAAAACTCATAAATGGGAGACAGCGCTCCCATTTACACTCCAAATCCTATTCCACAGAGTCTTACTGACCTCTTCCCAAATTCCAGTGCTACCAACACCCTGTGAGCAAATGCTGACTCCACAGGTGAGGCTGACATCAGTCAGATAATCCCTCCAGCAAATGCTACACTCTGACAGATCTGCATCAGCAGGGCAGAGGTGAGGGAAGGTTCTTCCCTGAGCAGGTCTGAAGCCATCTGAGCTCTGATGCAAGAGCAGCAGTTGCTTTGGAGCAGAAGACAGGAAAAGCCTTCCAGACAGGAGACCCAGAAGGCAGAGATGCTGTGGTGAGGGGGCATGTGTGAGGCTGAGCACTGGAAGAGTGAAGGAAGATGGAGACCAGAGTGACATGAAGCTGACAAATTTAGATGCATTAGGTGCAATTTTACCTTGCTCACAATGTACAATGTGCTGCAGGCCATGGTACAGAGTTTATCTTTGTCCTCAATACAATGAGAATTCATTTTATTTTACTGCTGGTGACAGTTTTCTTTGGAAGGTGTACCAGGGTAGCCCTGCCACTTTGCCTCTTAGAGGAATCTTTCAAGGCAGAAATAAAAAGGAGTTCCAAAGCATGAACTACTTTTTTTCTAGACTAGACATCTATTACACATCTAAACATCCCTAAACTGGAGATTTGAGCTGCAAATGAAGTATGGTTTGTGGATTAGACTCTGAGAGTAAACTGAGGCATAGTCAGTTTCCTTGGAGGAAATGGGGTGCAGAAGCATAGGCAACCCAAGCATAGAGGAATGTAAGCACACCGCACAAGGCCCTGCCGTGAAAATCTCAAGAGCCCACTTTCAGATTCACACCCAAGCTCCACTACCATCTGCTGTGTGGCTTTAGATAAATTACTTGGTCTTTCGGTAACAATTTCTCCATTTGTAATAGCATCTACCTCACAGGGATTATTTTCACAGTGAAATAAGTTAAATACGTGGAGGATAGTAGGGTAGTAGCTTTACATAGCAAATACTCAATAAATGCCACAATTACTACTATTATTCATTATTATTATAAAGGATTATGATATGCAGTAAGCAGTTAAATAAGGGGGAAAAAACTATAAATATACATCTGAAACAACATGCAGCATGTTCTCAAATTTGAACTGCATAAGAATTACCCAGAAAGCTTTTGGAAAATGTAGGTTCCTCACTTGTCAGAGTTAAGGCCCAGGAAACTGTAGTTTCCATAGTCCCTGGGGGATTCTGACATTGTTACTCCAACCAACATACTCTAAGAAACATGGCCTCAACATGGGAAATTTAAAATAAGTGTTCAGACATCAAATAAGATGTTTCATTTCAAGATTCTAACAATAGGGATGACTTTATAAAGCTAATTTTCAGATTTTTTTTTTTTTTAAGGCACGATGGGACTTGGAAAATCTACTTATAGAAAAAATCTGAATAATCAGAATCCATTTGATCTGTAAAACATATAGCACTCAGTTTTTAATAACCATTTTTACATATTACTTAAATCTTTACTTCCAAATCTAAATATCTCTCAGTGCTAAATTATTAACAGAAAATAAAAGAAACATCTACACAGTAGGGTGTGTGTGTGTGTGTGTGTGTGTGTGTGTGTGTGTATTGCTTAATCATGAGACCTTGTTTTTTTATCAAAAGTAACAAAGTCAATTTTAATCACACAGGAAAAGGAAAACTCTTTCTGCTAAGATACAACTAAGATTTTCTGCAGGTTTTCATGTTCATCCATGTTCATCTCAGCCTCAGCACAACTGACACTGTGAATAGATAATTCTGTATTATGGGGGCTGCAGTGTGCCCTGCAGGATGTTCAGCATCCCTAACCTCCATCCATGAGCAGCACCTTCCATCCTCAGTGTGAAAAGCAAAAATGTCTCCAGACATTGTCAAGTAGCCCCAGGACCAAAATCAGCCCTGCTTAAAAACTACTGCTTTCACTATAAAGGCTCTGAAGGATGTCAGTTTAACCATTTTCAAATGCCACTCCAGGTTCTCAAGGATCAATCACTCCTTTCCCCAGTCAAGACACCTTCCCAACATTTCCTCTTCAACATTTACACACACATGCATTTATACATATTTCACGACAACATTGAGTTGTTTTCAACATACCGTCTATTTTCAGGGAGAAAGGAAGATGCCATTGCTAAAGGTAATAATGGTGATAATAACACCCTTGGAGACACTTGACCCTTCTCAAGGCAGTTTGGAATACACTAGTCCCAGCCCAGTATTCAGCAGCAGGTCCCAAATATTTTAAATCCACATTGAACAGTTTATCACAGAAAAAGTGTTGTCTTCCAACACACCTCTGCAAGTCACCCTGGGTCACTTGAAGCAACTCATTACAGCAAGAACATGAATTCTTTACAACACCTGCAGAGGAGGGGGTAGGAAATGTTTCTGCCCAAGTAACAGCAAGAAGCCTGAGGCTCTCCATTCATTCCACAACTTGGCCCAACTTGGCATCTTGCCCTTTCGTGTTCTTTCCACTCAATTGTGGATATGAGACCACAAATAGTGAACAGATTCCTCTTGGAAATCAGTAAGTGTACATTACTTTAGAAATAAAAGAAGATTAAGATATTGTTTGTGATGATTTTTGAGGATTCCCCTTCTAACTCTCTGTGAGACATTTTTATTTGGGAAATCAAAAGTTCTAGGATCTAAAAATTCACTTCTGCCACTGAATCCACCAAGTCTAAGAATACTTCCCTTAGGGTTATTTTTCAGTCATTCAAACTAGAAGAAAAAATTTGAGTGCTAAAAACTGACAGAATCATTTCAACATCTCTTAAGCAAGTCAATGAAGAACTCACTTTGAAAGAACAGACAAAAGGAATCTACTGGCTTTATGAAGGAACTGTGTATACCCTCAAACCACCTCTTCAGAAAACTCACACAGGTGACTAACTCAGAGAAGAAAAGCCAGTGGCCTATCCCATGAAGCTGGTGAACAACATCCTTGAAGTTCATTACCATCTGAAGATACTGTTTGGCCCTTTTACCCAAACATCATCACACAACCCAACACTGGGGATCTGCCTTGACCCAAAAAAAAAAAAAAAAAAAAAAAAGATTTAAAAACTGCTGCTTGGTTCTCTTAATAAACAATGCACATTCCAGTTTTATTTGCAAAACTAATTACCAGCAGCTGCTGCTACTTACACAGAATTTTTAACAGAAAATATTTTACATACTCAAGTATTCTGCCTTTTTTAAAAAATTTAAAATAAGGCATAACTACTAACTTCTACATTCCTTTAACTGGTCTAAAAAGAAAAAAATGATGAAATCATTTCCCTGAGACTCAAAGGAGACAGCTGCACACATCTGTCAACTACACATCTTGATATTAAAAGAGAAATTTAGTGCTTTAACACCATACTTACATGTGCGGGCTCAGTTCATAAAAATTTCTATTTCTGTAATCTTCCACTTTCTCTGGAGAATAAATGGGCAAGGACCGGTAGGGGTTAACAGATATAACCACACTTCCAATATATGTCTGTAAAAGAATAAAATATTTGGATAAGTACACAGATGCATTCTAACATTTTAAAGTTTATTTTTATTTGATTCCATCCTTTTATAACCAATATTCTACTGTTTCATCATTGATTTTTGTTTTGAGTTTTGGGTTTGTTTTGGGGTTTTTTTGGTTGGGTTTTTGTTGTTGTTGTTGTTGTTGTTGTTTTGGTACCAGGAATTGAACTCAGGGGTACTCAACCACTGAGCCACATCCCTAGCCCTATTTTTTTGTATTTTATTTAGAGACAGGGTCTCATTGAGTTGCTCAGCTCTTCGTCATTGCTGAAGCTGGCTTTGAATTTGCAATCCTTCTACCTCAGCCTCCCGAGCTGCTGGGATTATAGGTGTGCACCACCATGCTCAGCTCACATTTCGAGAATACTCTTGAATCTCTGAAGATGGATGGCCAGTAATGTTTGTCCATTTTGCATTATTTATGGAAAGGATAGACTTTTAGGTTTAAAAATATCTTTCAAAATAAATCTCTAGGTTAATTTATGATTCTGGATAAGTGCTCTCCAAAGCCCTTGCCATGCCTGCCAAAATTTTCATCACCAACAATTGCTAACTATAAGCAAGAACCACGCCTTGACAGTGGGGAGCTGGTGTTTCCCCTCTTCTTCATCCTCCTGTTTCAAGCACTGGTGACCCAGGTTTCCCCTCCTCCCAATCTGCTTCCACAGCCATACCTAACCAACAGGGTCCTCCCTTCCACACTGCCCTGTAAGCTTGTCAGTCTCTACAGTGGGCTCAGACAACAAACAATTCAGTATTAGAGTCACAGTCCTCCCTGGGAGATGTGAACAACATAATTTCATATTATACCTAATGTACTGCAATACCGGAATTTAAGCCTAGAATTTAAATGTACTTTTCAAAGGAAAGTAGGTTTAATGTCAAATTTACATGCAATGTGAAATTTAAATATTCTTTCTGAGAGATCAGTGCAGTATTTTAACAGACACAAGCAAACCAGAACACTATTTATCTTCCTTTCTCCTTCAAACTTAAATTCCTGGCAATGCAAGGTAGAATTCAGTCTAGTTCATTCTGTACAAGGCCTAGCAGAATGTCACAAGCGAGCCACCTACCAGGAAGCTCATCCTGGCAGCTCCGCTTTCCTTTGTTTCAACATCATAAAGATAGTAAGAGGGGAAAAGATGCAATAAACGATATGCTTGATGAAGTTTTTGAAAAGGAAAAGAAAGGAGGGTGGGGGGCTCAACTCCAACTTCCCCAACTCGCAGAGCAGGTTTACCAACAAGTCTTTCCACTATTGCCACCACTGGGATTCTAGGAAATGGAAATTAAACAAAATAGAAAACAAAGAAACTGTAGAAAAGTTCTGCTGAATTTTTGGAGCCTGGGTCACAATGATTTTTTGTTAGAGTCCCCCCAACCTGAAGAACACAACATGCTTCCATCCCATGAGAACATATTCTTGGCAAGAACAGACAAAACTGCTGTTGTAAGGCAAAGTTTGCTCCCATGCAATGTTTTGCATTTACTTATGACATTCTGTCATTAGGAACCATGAAAACAGAGGATGACCCCAAGTTTCCTAATCGATTGCATTTAATGAGACATTTCTGAAAAGTGAATGGTCCCCTCATATTCCAACCCTCCTGGACAGGTAGATGGGAAATGCTTAAGACACAGTAACCATCTTAATAGCTTCTAAAACATCAGATTCAGTTACACTGGTAGATAGTAAAGGAACATTAACTATTCCTTTAATATCTATTGACTAAAAGATGAGCCTTTTTTTAAAAAAAAATTTTTTTAGTTGTAGATGGACATAATACCTTTATTTTATTTATTTATTTATTTTTATGTGGTGCTGAGAATTGAACCCAGTGCCTCATGGGTGCTAGGCAAGCACTCTACCACTGAGGTACACTCCCAGCCTCAAGACAAGACTTTTTAGGTTAAAAAAAGTACTTGAATCCTTCCCCGCCCCCCCTTTTTTTGTTGTTAAAAAAAAAGTAATTTTTTTGATCACAGTCATTTTTAAAATCTATCGATTTTATGTTAGCAGAGAAACCTATTACTGACTTGCTATTTAAAACCAAACCTCACAATGGCTAAATTCTTAATAAAAATCTGCCTCTGTGGCATTCTTGCATACAGAACAAACTCTGCCTCAAAAGCAAACTCAAAAGCCATGTGATAAGGCCCAGGTTTCTTTCTGTTATTTGTGACTTTTATACATACTAAATTATGTACTTCTCCCCACAGCTGTTCCCCTACCACCTAGAATAGGATTTGGTCCATTGATGATGTCTAATAACTACTGGTTAACTGAATGACTGATTTGCACCAGCACAGTCATTATTAAGAAAGTCAGTGGTTCAAGGCACTGACTCTCATGTAATTATTCTTATGTTGGAATATCAAATCAAATTCACTGTATACGGCACCCAGTATTTTATTAAGCCTGTATGTCCTGCGTTGCCCTTCAACAAATCCTTAAACTATATCCTTTCCTCTGGGGTTTCCTTTCCTACTGTGGTAGACTATTTGCAAAAATGTCCAGAAAAATGCCTTCCATCCCTATATGCAAGCTCCCTACAAATCATGACTTTGTCACTCTTTCTATTAAGTTGTAGAGTTTATTTGCTCACCCTTTGAATCTGGATTTGTCCATGTGACTTGACTTGATCAAACAAACATTAAACCAATGAGACCCAAGCAGAGGCTTGAAGCACAACTGTGTCGTTGAGTATGCCCCTGCCCCTTGGTTTTGATAATCTTGGCTAAAGGCCAATGATGTGAATGAGCTTGAGCTTTCCTGCCAGAAGTCAGGTGGAGAGCCAAGGTACCCTGCCCTCAGCCGGCCAGCTCATAGACATATTAGTGAGGCCCTCCTAAACCACCTTGCCCCAGTGGGGCTACCAGATACCAAAAGTCAATAAGGTGATCCCAGGAGAGACGAGCAGAAGTCATAAAAGCTGAACTCAGTTTACCCAGAGAATTACGAGCAAATAATTAGTTGTTGTTTAAAGCCATTAATTTCTGAGACTTATTTGTTACATAGTAACAAAAACTGATAAGACCTGCATGGCTCAACAAACCAAAAAAAGGGCCAAGCAGGACAAGCCTTATCAATCCAAATAAGCAAACGTTAAAAGAAACTGCACTCTGTCTCCATTCCACTCCCTGTGTATGGTCCAGGTATGTAACTTCTAGCTTGAACTCCCAGGACACCTGTTCTTCCTCTTTATGGGTTTCTTCTTTGAGAGTTCCATTTGCATGAGCTAAAATTTAAATATTCCCATGTGTGTCCGTAGAATAATTCAAACGTTCAGTCACAGCCGTCCTTCCTCTAAGACACAGAAAGACATTTCTGAGAGTGATGGGCTGGGTGGGGGTTAAAGTCCACTGCAGTTTTAGGCAGCCACATTGAAGGAACTGTAGTACCAGATCAAATCTTTACAGGGATCAGAATAATAGTGAGTGACAGTTCATTTCTATATCAATAAACATCTGGACTTATAAATGATATCACTGGTATTTTCTCACTGCACCATGCTCTAAAAAGGACAGTAAACAGATTCCTGGTTAAGTACCCAGCCTGTCACCTCCATTGCTCCTGAACCTCAGCACCAGTAGCCCTCAGGAGTGACCATACCCCAAAACATGACCATGACCATGCCACTGCCCTGTGGGACCAGCCTCTAACATCTAGGATCAGGGGAGGGGAAAAAGGGAAGGTGAGAGAAAGAAGAAAAGGAAAAGTCCTATCTCTCCATAAAAGGCACGTTCAATAGCAGGTTGTCTTTCACTTCTCAAGGGCAGAAGTTAAATCCAGAATGTACAAACATTTCTAAGTCAAAACCAGCTCCATCTTCATATTTCAAGGATCTCTAGCCCTCAGACAGCCTCTGAATAACCAAACAATACTTGAGTTTTCCCACTGTGATTAGACAAGTGACGTCTTTCCTGGAGGACCTTCAACCCAGCAACTCTCCCTCTACAGAGCACAATTCAGAACCCAAAAGAAAGACCCGGAGCACTCAAAACTTGTAACCTAAAGGCCTGCGTGGAATTCTGTAAGAGAGTTCTTCCAAACTCAGTCTGCAAAAGCTCTGTATCAAGGGGCTCAGGAAGGCCTGTGTATTTTATAAGGAGTTCCCAGATAAACCAATGCATCACCAGGATTGAAAACCAATGCTCTCACCTTTAGTGCTCCCAGGACCAGCTTTTACTGGTCTTTCAACTGCAACAACCATGACTGTGCCTCTCTTGAGCCATCTCCTATCTCACCTTCCCCTTTAAATATCCTCCGATAATTAACTCTGAAAACATTTTGAAAAGAAAAGAAAAACCCTTCTAGTCCTACTTCAATTTCAGCCACATTTCTAATTGGTATATGGTATCTCAGCACACGACAGGAAAAGAGTAGTTCATGTATAGATTGGGAGACCAAAGTGTACCACCCTGTAGCAGTGTATTTCAAATGTTTGATGATGACTCATTGAAAGACACAACATTTGGGAGCTGGGATTGTGGCTCAGTGATAGAGTACTCACCTAGCACATGTGAGGCACAGATTCAATCCTCAACACCACATAAAAATAAATAAATAAAAATAATAGAAGATGGAGTTAAAAAAAATTTTTCCTTACAACCAGGTATGTGTGTATGTATCTAATTACACAGACACACACATCTCTATATGAGATTAAAAACTTCACAAAACCCAAATACCCTTAATATATGCAATGCATTGACTTTTTTTGTTTAATAGTATTCATTACAACACTTTTTTTAAAACTGCTGGTCCTAACCCACTAAATGGTTTCCATGAGCCACTAATGGAATGAAACTTGCAGTTTAAAAAATAGTGCTGCAAGAATATTCCCCTTAACCTTTCTTTTAGTTACTGATTCCCTTGAAATACCAACAAAAGCCATGAATCTTCTCTTTAAAAAAAAAAAAAAAAAAAAGCACACTCATATATCCTGCATGTCAAGTTCGCACACAGTTGATAAACAGGTTAAGAATTCCCACTTCAAGGGAAGAAACAAAAGTCACTGATAGAAAAGGGAGAGATGTCAAAAAAGAAATGATCATGATAATTCTAAAACCATAAAATGTTCACAGTAAGTAAGACCCAAATGCCAGGCTCTGCCAGCCCTGAGAGTGTGTTATCACACTGAATCAGAACAGTATTCAGATTCAACAGCCAAAAGGAAAGAAAGTAGCCTGGTTTTGACTACAAGGATACATATATTTTGGAATGACATCTAACCAAAAACTTAAAAAGTGAAGCGCAGCTTTAATATTTTGAGTCTCAATAACATGGAACAGTTCTCCACAAGGCCACATAAATAAAATATCAGTACACACAGAGAAGTCAGAGTGGTGTCACATCTTTTAAACCACAGTTCTTCCCAGCAAGGATTAAAATCTTCAGAAATTCTACTGCCTCAAAGTGGACATTTCAATTGCCCATAAGAATTTTAAAATAAAATTATTACTAAACCATAAAATACAAAGGAAGAAATCAACCATAACCTGTGTGCACCATGACAAGAAGTCTGATGCTTTTTCAAAGATGAAATTTTTCCAAAACAATTTTTTTAAGGCCCTGCTTTGCTGGGGCTTTAACTAGGCATCCCATCTGCGTATCTACTCAGTTTTCTTATTTTCTTCAGAATGAATTTTAACTATTTGTTCACATGTATCTGGAGTTCCTTAAAACTCATCTCTAGGGACTGGGGTTATGGCTCAGTGGCAGAGCACTTGCCTAGCACGTGTGAGGCACTGGATTCAATCCTCAGCACCACATAAAAATAAATAAATAAAATAAAGGTATTTTAAAAAATTCATCTCTACACCTACACCTATTAAAGTGCTGGCAAATAATCTACAGTTACGCACCTTTTAACTAAATTATTCCTAAACCCACACAATATAGTTATGAACTTTCTCTTAATCTTAATGTCCTTAACAATGTAGCATCAAGGACACATTAACTAGCAGAAGTGTACTCAGTCAAGGAGCCAATTATCAGTTCCTTTTCATCAGAGCATGCAATCCAGGCTGGTGGTTAGGCTTGGAAGGCTCTGGCAAAAAGTGGTCCAAAAGGAGCCCCTAGTCCCAGAAAACCTGGGCTATACAAAGCATCTTTGTTATGGTTTGGATACAACATGTCTCCCAAAAGCTCATGTGTGAGATAATTCAAGAACACTCAGAGGGGAACAGATTAGACTGAGGAACAACTTGGATCCACTCATATGGATTAACGTGGTGGTAACCGTAAGCAGGTAGAGTGTGGCTGGAGGAGGTAGGTCACAGGGGTGGCATGCCTATGAGTATATATTTTCTCTCTGGTGAAGGGAGCTCTGTCTTTCTGCTTCCTGACTGTCATATCCTGAATTGCTTTCCTTTGCCATGCCCTTCTGCAGTGATGTTCTGCCTCACCTTGGGCCCAGAGCAAAAGAGTCAGCCATCGATGCACTGAGACCTCTGAAACCACAAGCCCCGAATAAACTTTTCCTTCTCTAAATTGCTTTTATCAGGTCTTTCGGTCATAGTAACTAAAAAGCTGACTTAGCCTTCAACCTTCGTATACTGAAGTGCTACTCTGATGTCCAGAAACCAGACCTCCTGAGGGATGATGAAATTCTCAGACCTCCAGGAAGGGATAAAAAGAAAAAAGGAAACAATCTTCTATTGCAGAGGAAACTTTTCATCAACAGAAAAGATTCCATCATAATCATCCCTTAACATCAGAGAAGGAAATCAGGAAAGAGGCAACAAAACAGGCAATTTACCTACATACCTTACGTAATTAGGTCATGTAATCTAAAATGAATGAAAGAAATATTAAAGAAGGTATGGGAGTCCCCTAAATCATGCTACTTTCACCTCTGTAATAGTAACAGCTCAAATGCAGGATGTCTCAGATCTTAGGAAAAAATTACTCATCACATAGCTGCACAATCAAACTGATCCCTAGACTGAGTTTGGGCTACAACCATTTAACAAGCAAGCAACAAACTTATTAACAGCTCATTTTATGAAAACATCATGTTAGACATAATGAGAAATAAAAAGAATGTCCCGTGGTCTGTGCACCTGAGGGGTTCAACATACCTTAACCGATGAGTCTTTTAGACAGAAAAACAAAGTCTAAAAATTAACTACTCTAGCCACTGCAGCAGATGAAAAAGGAATTAAGTGATTCTTGCTAAATGAGTCATAAGTCTTCTTATCTTACTGTCTAAATGAATGCTCTGGGTTTAAATGAAGGGCAGGCCTCTATGAACTGCAGGAGCCCCTGCGGGCTCTAGGGAAGGCAGGGAACCCAAGTAGATCTTGAAACCTATCAGCAAGGTACAAGAAAAATGGGGCTCCAGAGTGAGTATGAGCTCAGCTCTAACATGATACAGATAACACAAGGTTTCCCCAAAGAGTGGCACATGAGATTTTAGGTTTAAGGTGACAGTTGAAACAACCTCCTTTTTCTTTTATTTTCTTTTTTTTTTTTTCTTCTTAAATTTTGCTAACATCTGTTTCAAATTTATTTTTTAAGGTATGGACTGCCAGGGACTCAAACAGATAGGTGCACACCCGTGATCACATCAGCATCATTCACAACAGGCACGAGTGACCCAAATGCTCATCAACAGAAGAACGGAAAAACAGAATGTGGATGATACATACAATGGACCATTATTCAGTCTTAAAAAGGAAGGAAATTCTGACACCTACTACAAATGGGTGAAAACATGGACAGGGGCACAAAGGCCAACCCAAGTACATCACAGGGACAGGAAATCGAACAGCTTCAGCCATCCTGTGAGTAATTAAGACTGGGATCAGATCACCAGCACTTTAAAGAAAATAAAAAAACAAATAATTTTTTTTAAAAAGACTGGGGCCAGACTGTAGCAAGTCTAATTTCAAGGGGAGAAGTTTAAGAGCAGTTTTGAAATGAAAAATCAGTGTATGCTGAGGGGTCAGATGGTGACACTGGCTGAATTTGAACCAGACCACCCTGACTTAAGTATTTGAATTTCTAACTCAGATTCTATGGCACACCCTATTAGTTATGCTTCTCATCTATCTGGAATAGTGTATAAACTATGGCTCCATATTATCCAGCAAGCTTTTTGGTTTTGTGTGAAGCTGGACCCATAATTTAACTTCTCCACACCCCTATGTCTTTCCTCATCTGTTCAGAAATAATGCCATTAATTCCTCCCTCATCCAACTCTGAGGGCGGAAAGAGACTGTGTCGAAGCACTAAACACCACGCATTCTCTAATCACAGCCTATTACAATTACATAAATTCAGGTTGGCTTTCCTGGAATCTATTGGCCACAGCGAAACAGTCAAGTCAGGAACTTGAATACCTATACAAAAAAAATGTTAATATGTCTACTAAACTCATAAATAAGTCTAACCTACAATGCCAAAGTCTCAAAGACTCTTATAAAACAGTGTTGGTGTATAGGAAACTGATGGTCAGATGAGCCCATGAGCTATGTCTTAATGAAACTAATATCAAAATTCTAGAATACCAAGAAAATACCGATGCGAGACAAGCTGGTAGGAATCCTGGACAATGGCAACAAACTAGCTTCTTCATGGTGAGGAATCTGCCCTTTTCCGGGGACTCGGTTCCTGGGAATTTGATCACAAGACATGAAAATCAAATTTGGGGGTATAGCTCAGTTGGTAGAGTGCTTCCCCCACAATCACAAGGCCCTGGGTTCAATAATCCCCAGCACCACCAAAAAAAAAAAAAAACAACCTTATATACTGCAGTATATCTGTAAGACTTCCTAAATTCCCTTGAAGAGGGCATTTGTCTTTTGGTTTGAGATATAGTATGATCTACCAAAGCACTTTGGTTGTTTTTACACAGTTCAAAATTGTCCAAAATGTCCTTAGAAGTATAAGGTCAATAACAGATTTAAGTATCTTTCTGAGACTTATAATTTAAAAAAAAAAATGTAATTTAGTGTGAACACTGACTTCTCTGGCCTCAGAAGCACATTTTGAGATATAAATAGCCCACTTGTACAGGGGAAGAAACCGGAGGTACTGGAATGAAATGAATCACCCTTACAATGAGCAGAGTTTCATCCAAAGCTCTACTTCAAAGTTTGTGATGCCAGGAAACAGAACTGTGAAAGAAACAGGTCTTTCGCCTGCTGGGCACAGAGATGCACACCCAGGAACCCTTGAAACCTATCGGCAAGGTACAAGAAAAGTGGGGCTCAAGAGTGAGTATGAGCTCAGCTCTAACACCAATGTGCCTTGTCCCCTGTGTGTGCTCCTGCTGCTTTCGCCAGCTGGTCCTCTCACCTACTCCACAGCCAGTCTAATTCGAAGAGTCTAACTTACAGTCTGCTGGTGCATGGCCCATCATGGCTCTCCTGATGTCATCACCACTGCCAGCATCTTGCTTCTGTTGACATTTTATTTTTTCAGTATTGCTCTGGAGAAAGAATCCATCCCTGTTCATCTTTTTATCCAGGCTGTGCCTTCAATCACGGACCTCAGATCAGAAACCCGTGAATAGACCAAGAGGTCTTGCAAACCGTGGCTGCAAAAGACATCACCAGGCACTGTGGTCTAGTCTAAGATAGGCCTGCACTACCATCATATTATAATCTTTTCTTCCTGGGCTTCCAGTCATTTCAGACTATAAATTAAAGGACTATATATGAACTTGATGCCACACTGAAATGTCAGCTAAAAATATTTCCCCAGGCAGTCTTTATTTTAGAGCAGGATAATATAACACTGCTATATCTTTACTGAGACAAACTCTGTAATGAGACAAATATTTTCCATACATATACCCTTCTCCAGACATAATACAGCTCTTTACGAAAGTACTGAGTGATCCTGGTTTTAGATATATTACTTGCTACCAGTCTGAAAAATGTGGTTAACTGAGAGCAGCAATACAATAAAAATGAAACCTGAATAATGAATTACAGAAAAGAAGGGAGAGTAGGAGGCCCAGAGGGAAAGGAAGAAAGAGAAAGGCTCTTGCTATGGTTTACTAGTGGTGTGGTTGTCCCCTGGTGCTGGAAGCCTGGTCTAGGGTGTGGCAGTGCTGAGATGGTAGAAATTAAGAGATGGGCCCAGAAGGAAGTACTCAGGTCATTGGGGGCATCACCCTTAGAGGAAATGTAGGTTAGCTCCTTTTGCGAGAGGGCTGTTATAAAATGAGTGACTCTGGCCCATGAATCACTGTTTTCCTGTCTCACCATAGGATTTCTTCTGTGTACATTCATGATGTCCCCTTCTGTTTCTCTGCCATACTGCGATATAGTCAGGAGACCCTCACCAAGACACCAGCAGCATGCTGTTTGGACCCTCCAGCCACCAGGATCATGAGCCAAATAAAAATCTCTTTACTCACTTTAGAAATACCCAGCCTCAGGTACTGTTAGCAACAGAAAATGGGCTAAGACAAATCTAACAAAAGAAAATCTCCATGTCTAAAACCTTAGAGAAAACCCATTGTGGTTTTCCAAGCTTTTTAGACAGTCATGGCACCTATAACATACACCACTCCTACTATGTGTCAGGCCTTGGACTAAGACGCCCCTTCATCTCCACGACTCCACAGGTCAGCATCACAACACCTATTTTACAGATGAGAGAACTTCAGCAACTTACAGGGGTCCCAGTGGCTGGGAGTGGCCAACATGCAAACCTAACTCTCTCAGCCCAAAGCCTAGGCCTCTCCCAAGATGCCACATGATGGCTCACCCTCCACCTTCTTCAAAGCAGAGTTTGATGGACAAAATATCTTCTCTTTAAAAGTCAAGATTACCATCAGGCTTGGTGGCACACGCCTGTGATCATAGTGATTCGGGAGGCTGAGGCAGGAGGATCATGAGTTCAAAGCCAGCCTCAGCAATGGCGAGGCACTAAGCAACTCAGTGAGATCTTTAAATAAAATACAAAATAGAGCTGGGGATTTGGCTCAGTGGTCCAGGGCCCCTGAGTTCAAACAACGGTACCCAAAAGCAAAAAAAAAGTACAGATAGCTGAAACAGATGCATACATATGTATGGAGGGACAGTTAAACCAGCCACAAAACTGGCTGCATGCTCTTTGGATGAATGGCTACCTCTTCCTCCTCTACCTTGCGCGCTCATTGAGGTAAAGGACCATGCACCCATCATCACAGTGACTGGGATAAAAATATTCTTCTCCCAAGATCTTCTCCCACCTTACCAAAGGGCTGGGGGTGGGGGATGATCCTTCTGGTTGCTAACACTTTCTTTTGACTTTATAAGCCAGCATCATGTAATGATCATCTGTAACTTGAGAACCAAACGTACTTGTTCCATGTCACTACACTGTTGAGGGCAAACTCAACACAAGGCAAGAATCCTGAATGTCACCTCCAATATTCATCCAGGTCATTTAGAGGCTGCCTTGTTCCAAAGCTAATACATTGTTCAATATAATACCCAATTATTTAGACAACTGAAAAGATTTTCATATTAGTGATATCCAGTCAACAGGACTATCATCAAAAACACGAACTCTGCAGTCAAACTTCCTGGGTATAAATCCTAGCTCCACCTCCTACTTACTGTGTAACCTTGGGGCAAGTTTCTTAACCTCTCTGAGCCTCAGTTTTCTCATATATAAAATTAAGATAATTTTTAAAACTATAGCACTCTATGAGAAATAAATTAACTAAAACATGTAAAGGGCTCAAAAGAGCATCTGGTACCAGCAAAGGCATATTAAATGTTTACCGTTATCCTTTATCATTTTACCAATGAGAAACCAGTTTCCAAGGAGTTTAGAGACATTCCCCAGGTCTCAGAGATAACAGATGGCAGCACCAGAACTGGAGCTGCTCCTCCCCACTATTTCCAACAATAGACACTTCTATAGCTGATGTGAGGGCTCTATTTCCTCCAGATTGAACTTCAGGACTGGCTTCAACCAGAATATTTCAATTAACGTAAATATTACACAAATATTTCAAGTACTCTATAGGGCTTGCAAGATGAAAGAACTAAGGTTGGTAAATAACCGATAAATACATATCAACTTAAATTCTAAGAGGAAGAAAATTTCCAGGCACCAAAGGTTTATGAGAAAGCCTGCCTGAATTGAAACTGAGAAGTTATTATCAAAAATGACTGTTATTATAAAGTGTCCAGGAGATGGATTGTGCAAAGAAATTAGACACAATATTTCTCTTTGAATTCCTAATTTACTGTTTTCTACCAGCTCTATCTAGCCTTGTAATGTTGTGTCTCCATCCCAAACACCAAAGCCATATTCATGAAAAAACACACGGTTTGTTCTCCTGTGTGCTTGGGCCTACCTCTTCAAGGAGCGGAGTGCTGCTGGTGGCATTGGGATCCCACACAGTCACACCTAGGAACTTCATGACAAGGAGCCCTACAGATCTCCTTTCTTCCCTGCTGGGTCTAGGTAGGAATGGAGGTAGCATTAAAGGCTGCCCTTATTTCACTCAAGCCTTGGTGGATCTAGATTCTCTGCAGAAAAAAAAAAAAAAAAAAACCTCCTCCTACTTCCAACTGTAAAACAGGAAAATTAGCCTTTAACCAAACAAATATAATGTGGAAGATCACACCCATACTCTATGCACCACTGTTACTTCTGGGAATGGAACAAGAGTACTATTGGAAGAAAATTCATTTTCATGCAATGTATGCCTGCAACATTTGAAATTTTTTTTTCAAAAGGCTTTGTTACTTTTCTATTTTTTCTCCCCAAAAGACTTCTTAAGAGCTGGGGCTGGGGCTCAGCGGTAGTGCACTTGTCTGGCATGTGTAAGGCACTGGGTTCAATCCTCAGCACCGTGTAGAAATAAATAAAGGTCTTCAACAACTAAAAAAAATATTTTTTAAAAAAGACTTCTTAAAAGGAAATTTTAAAATGAAAAAAAATTGGAGAACATTTTGGGTAGCTGGAATAACACTCAGTAAGACTTTGAACTCCAGTTCTGATCTCTACCAGCAACCTCATGAGCTTAGAAAAGGTCTGAATCTCAGATGGAACTGGAACCCCAGCCAACACCTTCATGAGTCTGATAAGACGTCGTACAGAGAAGCGAGTAAACTAAGTCACTAAAATTTGTGGCAATTTGTTTTGCATGGGAAAAATAAGCCATTTATACCAAACATAAATATTTAAATATTCCCAGGAATATGGATGTTAAACTGATACAGATTACCATGTATATAAATGAAAGGTACTTTTGAAATTTCAAATAAATATATAAATGCTAACCATAGTATAAAGTATATAAAGTACTTATATTTGAGTATCTTTCATAAATGTGCCTGGTCCTAGTCTCAGGGGGATTCTAATTCTAGCACTAACTTCTTAAAAACTAAGACAACTTTTACCAGACTTTCAAAGCAGACACTCTCACAAGGACAAATGGTTTGACACAAGCTCCTAAAATTGGGCTAATTCAGACTACATATCTGATGATCCCCAACCTGACAATTCAGACAGAAAACAAACTAAATTTATTGGTGGGCACCAAAAATACTTCTTGTCAAAGAGCAGACACCTTGGTTCTTCAGTTTCCAAATTTGCCCTGGGCCTTGTTCTTCCTAAATTGCAGCCTTCCTATTCCTGAACAGAACCACTGTCCTGACCAGTCACCCTAAAAACAGCCGGTGTCTGGCTGGATCTCAGCTCCACCACCTCCCACAACACAATACAAGTCCACACGAAATCCTGCCACCACTGCAATCCAGCTTGTGCACAGGGGTGGGGAGGCCGGAAGAAGGTCTGACAAAGGACAGAAAGCATACAGAAAAGCAGCGCTCAGGAATGTCAGGACTGGCGTTTCCCAGCCATTGACCCCACACAGAGCCTGCCAGACCAAAAGGCACGTCCTGCAGCTGGCCCAGCTTGAGCCACTCTCTGCCAAGAGGGAAGAACAAAAGCAAACAGCCTCTGACCCTGGGTATCACCCATCTGCCCAACCCTTCCCTTCACCTCAGCTCACCTGATCCTCCTGCACCCCAACTGAACAGCCCACAGGTCTTATTGCAAAGATCTTCTGGAACTGCCCAGATCTGGAAACTCTTATGGGGTCACAAATGGCTATGAACCAATTTATTTAAATAAGCACGTGAACCCACCTCAAAGCAAAGAGCAGATATTCCAGGAGCATGCATTTTACTCAAAGAAGGGTTGTGAGGTGTATAAGAGATTAAAATAAACCCATATGCCTTACAGAACAGAAGAAAACTCTGAATTACTTCTGGCAGCAAAGATGTCAGCAAAACTTGCCTAGAGCAGACAGACTTCAACTATGCTCCAGATTCCCTGAAAGACCTATTTACCTCTGCCATTAGAAGTTCACCAGTGGAAATGTCTGGGAAGTGTGCCTCAGGGTGCACTTGCAGCCTAGGAGTCATGTGATGATTGCTCCCCGGTGGGGCACATCCTTTAGCATGGCAGCATCATCAATGAAGTTACTGTAAACCAGGAGTTTGCAGTAAGCCTCCTCTTCAGCATCCACTGCCCTTCTCCTCCTAGCATGTTGATAGATAACTCACACAGCCCGTGTTCTTTGGAAAAGCTGACCCAAACCCAATCCTGGAGTTAGATGACATTTTGTTAAGCCACTTGGCTCATTCCTGTCATCTGGCCATGCTCACTGGATTCAGGAGAGTATGTGACTCAAGTGGGCTAATCAGAGTGAACCCCAGCACTCTGGCGTGGACTGCTACAATGGAAGCATCCACTTCCCTCTAGATAGCAGCATGCAAATGCAGAGCATGGACTGCTGCAGCTGCTTTGCCTTGAAGAAGCATTCTGAGGCATGAATGAAGCAACAACCATGGAGGCAAAGCATCTGGGAAGCAAGAAGTAAAGTCCTTGGTGATATCAGTGAACCACAAAGTCAAAGCAATTCTGAAAGCAGAGCTACTTCTGGACTTCCAGGAATACAAGTGAACACATGTCCTTTTATTATTTAGACCAGATTGGGCTGGGTGACCGCTACAGCGACAAGGAACACATTCTAACACAATCCAACATTCTGACAAGTTCCAAAAAGTCTCATCCTACCCAAAGCTTCAAGTTTAGTGTACTCACAAGAAAGCTGACCTTGCACTGAGCTGAAGACAGATCCAAAGGACCACTGGGGACTGAGAATGTGCTGGAAAGTTGATAACACACATCTAGGGCAAAGCAATTGCTCCTGAGAGCTCTGTGAAAGTGAGGACTAGTTCTTACTTCTTGATATGTAGAGGGAGGAAGGAGGATGAGACAGATGGCAGGATGAAAGAACAGGGTTCCCTGACCTAGGGCTGGTTCACATGGGAGACCACTGGAGACTTCTGAGGTTTAGGCCATACCCAGAGGTTAAAAGTCAAACATCCTTCCGTTCACAGCCCCCTTATCAACCATGGTTCTGAACATGACAATTCGATATGTTGCATGAGGGTTCCTCCTAGAAAGTCACCCAAAGTATAAAACAAAGCTATAAAGCTATAAAAGGGATTTTTTTTTCCTAACTGTAACTTCACTTTCTGAGAATGAATTAAAAAACAAAGTTAGTACAAGGCAATAAGATGCTGCGTGTCATGTTAACTCAGCCTTGAGTATCAAGCTAAACAATTCTATAGCAATCCATGAACAAAAGCAAAGCAGGAATATCATCAGAATGAGAACCAGAAATAGATTTTCTAAGGGTGGGTTATATGACATGTGAGGCACTGGGAAGCAGGTAATCAAGTTTATCATGCAGGGTTTTTTTTATTACAAAAGCTATATTAAGTGCTATAACACAGAGGTCTAAAAGAATAATCCTATCTGTTGCCATAGCCCTATCAACCCTATCATGTACCCAAAGTTAACAAGCCTTTCTCTGAATACATACAAACATAGGTACAGTTATAAATCTCCACTTAAAAAATAGGAATACACTACATACATTATAATCAGCCTTTTTTTAATACTTAAAAATAGAAACTGTCTCACCCTCCAACATGTTACATATTTAAAGTTACAAAATGAAAGCACACATCTCATGGAAATGGTAACCTGTGAGCATCGTGGAAAACATTAACTGGTATCAATACCTAGAAACAGAAGTCAGTTCTCTGCTTTTGTTTTAACCAGAAAGAGCATTCCAAGAATAGTTTAGAAAATAAAATTATATACGGCTGAAACCCAGACATTTCGTCTGCTAAAGACTCATGAATGTTAACACTTGGTATTTTGTTAAAAAGGAGACTGTTTTATTTTTTAGTGGCCTCAACAAACCAGGTATTCAAGTGCACGAAAAGTTCTCCTCTCCATCCTATTTTCAATTCATCAAAAAGTGAACTGTGATTCTTAGAGCCAAAAAGAAAAATGATAAGTAACGTTAGTTACAATCTAATCGATTCCTCCTATCGCCATCTCAGATACCAGTGTTTAAAGGCTGTCTTTTATGTGCTATCAGACCACACTTTCAATGAAAGCTGCAGAACCATCAGGCTTTCCCACCTGAAAGCAGGACTGCTGCACTGGGAGGGAAAAATGACACCCAGCCTCACTGCCAAACCCAACAATGCCTCTGCCCTGCTCACAGCACCCTTTTATACCTTTTCCATATGAATTAGCATTTTAAACAACCTCTAAACTGTAACTACACCTCAGTTCAGTATCCAGTTATCAAATTAATAGTCCAAAAGTAGGATACACACACACACACACACACACACACACACACACACACACACACACGCCTCAGGTTACCATCAACCTTCCCCCACCACCAACAATACCTCAAGATGGTTGAAAAGTTCGATTTCCAGATGATGACTCATTATCATGAAGAAATTAATTATCCAAACTTATCCTGGAAACATGCTGGGTACTGTGGTCTGAATGTCTGTGTTCCTCCAAAAGTTGTATGTGAAAACCTAATCACCACTGTGATGGCTTTAGGAGGTACTGTCTTTGGGACGTGATCAGGCCATAGGTGGAGCCCATTTGAAGGAGGTTAGTCATAAAAGAGGCTTCCACCATGAGAGGGCACAGGGAGCAGGAACCACCTATGAACCAAGAGGCAGGTCCTCACCAGACACTGAATCTACCAGCCCCTTCACCTCAGAGTCCCCAGAATTGGGAAAAATAATTTTCTGTTATTTATAAACTATCAATTTACATTATTTTGTTACAGCAATCTAAACAGACTAACACAGGTGTCTAAAGAGAAAGGAAAGCTGTTATGTGACAGAAAGCCATATAACATAATTTTCGCATGATTTTTAAAATATATTAGCTTCCACAAAAGCTATAGTTGTTCTTATTTATATCTCCGTTTGTTTATTTACTTATTTATGTTTCTTCCCCAAATTGATTTAAAAAAAAAAAAAATGAAGCATGTCTCAATAATCCAGTTCTTGTCCATGTACAGATACACATTTTTTTAAAAAGAAAAAAAAAGAACTCAGAAGCAAGGCAAAATCTATTAAAGCCATTTCCAGCCAATCTTTCCCATTTCCTTCTCAGCTACTGGTTTGGGGGACTGAAGCCCCATCTTCTTGGTTAACAATATAAGCTTTTACCTCCACAGATACAAGTGCTGTGCTTTATGCAAACTCCTGAAAAGCTTCAGATAAATCTATTTTTAAATGTTTTAAATGTATTTACAGAACTTTCTAAAGTAATACCGTGAAATCCTTTATAAAGAATTTTTACAAGAATTTTCTACTGTTGTCTATATTTATATGACTGCATTGTGTATATGGCATTGTACTATTCCCAAGCACATATTTGTATCTGGTAATTTGCTCCTGTCCCTACCAAAGACAAATGTCAAGACGATTCATATCAAGACAGCTCATTGCCTTGCATTTTAATGAGCAGCTTCTCAATGCTTAAACTTTACTAATATTAGGAAGGCATGCAAGATGTCTATGGATTTCAGAACCCCATCTACACAGATGTTCTTCAGTGGGCGGGAGCTAAAATATTCCACTTGCTTTAGAATTTCCCCAAGACCCTGCACAATACACTGTATACAGCTGACATTCTTTAAACATCATTAGGAAAGATTTTTGACTCTAATCAATATTACTCATGTGCCAAATCAGCAAACACTCAAAACTCTCTCTGAGGGTATAAACAAATACTTCTGGACTCTAAGGAACAAAGAGAGAAGAAAAGTCTGAAACAGGAAAGCCAGCTCTCTTCTTCAACACACAGAGTCTAAACACCATAGGTGAACTGCATGTGTACTCACATATATTTCATTATGATCAAAACGCTTCTTGAGGTTGTTGATGAAGGTCTCCTCATTGAGAGGTTCTAAAAGAACCATATCTCCAACTCCAATCATATTGTCTAGAAGTGACGTCTTCACCTCCATTTTGGCCATGGTCTTCCACTGTAGGAGAGAGGGAAAGGAGTCACTTTAATTGAGCAAAATTATTTCAGATGGGTTCTTGGCACCAATGGAGAAATGACCCTGACATGACTCATGTCATAACCTCTCTTTCCCGAAGACCTACGTCAGAGGCCTCTGACATGTTGCTATTGCGCCATTTGCCAACCTGCTGCCAAAAGTGAACCTCCTGCCCAGTCCATTCTCCCAGGCAAAGTCCATCCATAGAAAGAGCTACTGGGAAGCCATGGTCTCCATTTTCTTCTTTAGGCCATTCTCCTTCCCATGACAGATTGCCAAACTCCAACCACAGAGTCCAATCCACCCCTCCCAGCCCTTGCACACCAAAGTCAGACTTGAACCCATAAGTCCTCCAAGATGATATCCTCCACATTCCAGGATGAAATTCAGAATGCATTTTCCCAAGAAATACTATTTGAAAAATAATTGGGCACTTGCCAGATAGTGGACACTATACCAAAGAACTTCACACATATTAATTAATTCAATCCTCAAAATAACGCTACAAGGTAAGTATTGTTATCTCCATTATAGGGTAAGAAAATCAAAGCTCAGAGAGATTAAGAAACCTGCCATGATTACTTAGAAGTGGTTTGTCTGTGGCATGCAAGCACTCTGCCACCACTTACAACACTGAACCTTCAGGAGATCTCGTTCCAGGCACCCAAAACTGATATTCAGAAAAGAACACAACTCATAAGTGAGGTTCCCCATAGAAGATAACCTGTCAAGAGTGAATCCATGTTCTTAATTATCATACCACCATAGCAGCAAAAAGACTAGGCCATAAACACAACAGTTTCCCTCTGGTTCAGTGGGAAAGTCCACCAGGAGAAACACAGGCAAGCTACAGAGGCAGCATGTACAGTCCCCCAACAGAGGAGTCCTTTAGGGTCCCAATCTGATCACTGTCAAGTGTGCTAAAGTTCTTTTCAAATATCTGAACATAGCAAAGTATGTGGAGAAAGAGAGAGAGACAGAGATAGTGTGTGTGTGTGTGTGTGTGTGTATGTATGTGTTTATGCCCATGTTTGTTAATTTCGCCAAAATGTAAAACTAAGAGTCATCTCCTGTAAATTTTTCCAATGCAGAAGTGAAATTTATCCTACTACTGAATAATACTTCTAATAAATACTTACATATATGAATACGTGCCCATCACAAATGGGTGGAAAGAACATTTGATTCTTCCACTAAGGAATTACCCAGATGCTACATTACATAAAAGTCAAGCTGCTTGCTTAAAACTTAGCAATTTAAATAAATTGCTCTCTTGCTCTGGTCTCAAATATTCAGTAGGTCTCTTAGAAGCTGCAGAAACTGCACTTAGTTGAATGTTTTAAAGTAAACTGGGAAGGGCTGATAACTAACTCATTATTATTAATTACAAACAATGTAAATGAATCCACAAATGTATCTTTTATTTATGACCCCATTAAAAATTTTGTTTTTTTTTTCTTTTTGCTCTTGAAAGCCAAAAAAGAGACTAAAATGAAACCAGGGGGTTCTCTAATAAATAAGAATTACTACATAAGAAGTATTTAATACAAAGAAAACTAGAGTAACCTTCTTTAACTTTTTAAATTCATGCCAACCACACCTGGAATAAACAGTCCCAGATATCACTGGCCACAAAGGCAGCCCAAAGAAGGTTTCATGTATTTTGAAGTAGGCTGGGCTCTGTTTTGGAATAAAATAGGTGAGGGTGGGAGTCTTCTGCCATTTTCTGGGGATGGAGCAGACGCCAAGTAGACAGTGAGGCTGACGCCAACGTCCACAGAAAGTCGTGCACAAGAAGAGACTGTGAGTGCCCAACCTCTGTCACAATAGATTAACATTTAAATCAGATCTCAAGTTCTCTGTCTCTCGTGTAATGCCAAAAGCACTCTAGTTGCAATGCATTACATATAATTTGGCAGATGAGGGAAGAAGGCTTAGGGATTAAGGGGGAAGTCAACCTGAGAAGGGTTTCAAAAATAACTACCTCAAACCAGCAATTTGAATTAAAAAAAGTGGTTGAATGGGAACTCTCTGTCCGCCTGGGGTGGATTTCTGCACATAGTCTATTTATGGAAATAGCTGCAGAAAGACAACACCACTTTGCTGCAGGTATAATAATTAACCAACCAGTCTATCTCTGTAACTAAACCTGCTTCACCATCTTTACAAATGTAAGTTTCAAGGAAGTTTGTACAGGTTGTTATTTTAAACTCCTATCCCAACTGTACAGTCCAAAGGTGGGGGAGGGGGTTTAGAGTAACAGAAATGCTGAGTAACAGGCAATTGATAAAAAGTGTAAAATTAAAAACACAATTTTTACAAACCAAAACAGGACAACAGAACAAGGCTAGCTGATAAAGACACTGCCCAGATTCATTTAGTCATTCTTTCATCTTATCAGCATGCAGATACTTTGAAGGAGAATATAGCCACAACTTCCTTCATTTCCAAGGTAAAAACAGAACATACTGAGTAAACAGCACGAGGGTACTGGCATATCATCCTAGAAATGAACTGGTTTCCCATGTTGTTACAACCATCTCCAAGCTAGGTTCAGTTCACCTTGACAAATTAGTTGGTTTGTTGGCTCCACCAAAAGAAAGTGGTGGAGCCAACAAACCTTCAACAGAGCTATGCAAGCCTATCATGGGAACAAATTTCAGAACCACTTGTTAACTCAACATTTCCATAAACCATCAGAAGAATCCACATGGAGTTATAGAGAGAATTAAATGGGAATGTACATAGAACGCTGGGGATTCCTTTTGTTTGCAACATATATAGATGCAGATAAATAACAGAGAGATGGATAGACAGATCTTCTTCCTTCTCAAGAGCCCCCACGGGGATCCATGCTGTCCTGGAGAAGCCAATTCTAAGCCATGCACCAGGAATTAGCATGTGATCTACACTAAGTCAATCAGCATTCCCAGCCCTCTTCCAGTCACTTTAATGGATTCAGGGTAGGGTATATGACTGAGCCTGAGGCTCTGGCTTGGACAAGGGGGTTTACTCTAACTCTGGATGATGTGACTTGCAGATATGACACTTGGAACTGCTGCAGCCATCTCTGCTTTCATAAAAGGCCAATTCCAGGAAAAAGACAACACACAGAGGAGGGCAGGACAGGAAAATTACTGAGAATTATTAGTGATGGAGAACCAATGACATCACAAACCTCTGGATCAAACTGCTCTTGAATCTTATTGTTCCCCTAAGGTTTTAGTGATGTAAACCAATCAGTTCTCTTTATGGTTGATTGAGTTGGATTTTCTATTATTTGCAACAGAAAGCAACTTACCTAATAATAAAAGAAACTGTTAGCAGGAAGAAGAATGTTAAAAGTAATACTAAAAAGCAGGAACCAGCTGGGTAAAGGCACAAGGTGGAGGGCAAGGAGTCTTCTCTTGAACTGGAAAAATGATCACCATTGATAATGAACAAACAGCTACTGAAGACTTGGACCTTGTGCCTGCAACACTGAAGAATGTGAGGAAAATTCAGGATGCCAGAATATGCATTAGTGAAACTGGCCTGTGCGAAAGGTCAGAGGAAAACATGGTACAGCTCAGAGATGCCAATGGGCCTGGAGTGATCTATACTAAGCCAACTGTTTAGCCTCTACAGCCTAAGAAAGGGGTAAGTGCTCCTACCCTGAAGATGTGTAATCTGAGAGGTACTACCAAGCTCCACTGCTGCCCTTGCTTCTTACTGGCTCCACGTGGATTCTGTTAAGCAAGAGCTGTAGCACTCTGCAGAGAACCTGGGCCAGGAGACAACTTCTCAGGCCAGATCCTAACTTCAATACCTTGGGTCCTGCCATTATCACCAACTTTGGTGACAAGTCAACAACAGCAAATAACCCTTAAAAACCAACTGCATTTTTAAGGAAGCTAAGGTGCCAAGCAAGTCAGGCTGATAATCACTGTCTGATCTTTCAGGCAATCAACCCCTACGTCCGTCACCTTACAACACTCACCTTACAACAACACAAAGGAAATGCTAAAGCACACCAATCCCTAAACAAAGTCCTCTTCCCCATGCTCATCTCAGATGTGGCCATGGAAAACAAATGAACCAAGAAGATCTTCTTGGAGGGCAGCATTTCTGAAGAGGGGTGACGATTATTTCAGCTACACAGGGGAAGCTGCATTATGTTGGTTGGCACATTTTATTTTCCAAAACAAAAGTATGGTAAGCAAAGTCCATGTGATTACTGGACAGCCACAGAGGACGGCCATAAAAGACATTCTCTCTCTCTCTCTCTCTCTCTCTCTCCCCCCTTCCCAACCCCTCCCCCCCCCCCAAGGGGAGTATACAGTCCAAATTCCTGTTTGCACCAGATCTCTCATCTAGGGAGTCCTTGGGTACCTACAATCTTGTTAGTAGTGGTGCCCAATTTCCATTACAGACTCCAAAGGAGACAGATTTGCTCTCTCTACAGCAAGAAAGGCAGAAGGTGAGAATTTGGCTTGGGTGCAGGAAATGAGATCTTCCTGGGAGGTGATGACAACAGGTGGTGGTGGCTGGAGGTTACACCCCTCACTCAGCAGCAGCAACAGCAGCATGAAGACTAGCCCCCTGGCCTTTCCTCGCCTCCTGTCTGCCTCCCAATTCCTGGTAATCCAAACTCTCTGCAATTCAGTATATCTCTATATCTTTCCTACCTTGCCAGCAACAAAGATCCCTAACTGACATGAAACTAAACACTGTGCCCAACATCGAGTAGTATACTGTTATTAGATCTTCACTATTATATAAAAAATAACCTTTATCCCCTCTCTTGGTGAAAGCAATCTACAAAACACAATGGCTGGTGGAGCCTCTAAGAATCCACAGGGGCAGCCTGGAGGCAGAGACCCCCATCTCAGGGTACTGATTTTAGGCCAGCCATCAGCCCACCAACTGGTACCAGTTGATTCCATAGCTATGTAGGCTCTCTCTAGCTATTGATGTACCCAAGAAAAACAAAATATGTGATTGCAATTGTTCCTTTCCCCACCTACTCTCAGCTCAAGAACTTCCAAAATCACTGCCTCTATTTCAATGTACAGCAGTTCATTTACTGGAATCTTTTTTAAAGGGTTTTTTTTTTTTTAATTGTTGTAGACCTTTATATTATTTATGTATTTATATGTGGTGCTGAGAATTGAACCCAGTGCCTCACACATGCCAGGAAAGTGCAATACTGCTGAGCCATAGCCCCAGAACCCATTTACTGGAATCTTTGCAGTACAAAAATATCGTTTAAAATACTGAATGCATCATTTGAAAATTTCCTCAGAATCCAAAAGAGAATGCAGCATAAACATCCTATAGTATCTTAAAATGACCATCTGTAACCTAACATTTAAATATAACTACCCTATCCAGTCACTAACCTTAAATTACAAACTACCATGTCAACGTCATCTGTGCTTAGGAATGTCAAGATCAACTCTCCAACCTGTGAGCCCCACACACTGAGGTGGCCAGGCAAAAGAGTTCTTCCCTGTAAATGTAGGATCACACCACTTGCAATATCAAAACAACAGTGCTGAAAAGCTATTCCCAATTAATAATGTCATAGGAATAACAAACAAGAAATGAAGAATAAGTCGATATAAAGCACATCTTAGCTGGCAGTCCCTCAATGAATTCAAAGTTCTCAGAGTAACTCAGATAAGAACAAATGCATATTTGAAGTTGAAACACGTATTGCAGAATTCGAAAGTACATAAACAAAGTCAGAACTGAGCTTACAATTAACAATTAAGCCATTAACATGATTTTAAATCTGAAGCAATTTTTCAAGCAAAGTCAAAAAAAGTTATTTGCAGAAAAACTTAATGAAAAGTTTTTTATTGCTTGGTAACTAACTAAATGAGGACATTTAAAACATGTCTATTATAATGTCATTAGCACTACACATCAGAGACAGCACTGGGAAGACTTCTTAGCAGGGCAACAACTGACTCCAGTTCCACTCATTAACCTCCTTGTATAAGTGGTCATGTATGCATGATGGCACCTTTTCTAGGAAATCAGCTCTTTGGTGTCAAGAGTCACTCCTTTTTCATCCTTATTTCCCCAAAGGCACAGTGCACAACCTCCTGCACATGGCAGGCATTCATGGAAATACAAAAGGAGACAAGTATGCAAATGTAAGCCTGGCAACTGAGTCACACAACAATGCACATTCTTCTCACAGCTGCCCTGGGTTGGTTCAGCCTCAGACAGGCAAAATAATGACTGTGGCTTCAAGCCACTTTGATCCACTCCTCCAAAAACATAATATCAACAAAGGACAGGAAACAGAATTGAGCCACTTGGCTCCCAGCGAGAGCACTGAAGCTTTCAAGAATGACATGAAAAACACATTTAAGTAAGAAAACGGGGCCAACGTGGCAAGATTTCATGAAGAAAATAACTCTCAGCAAATCCTGATGGCAAAAGAGACAAAGGAGTTAAGTATCCAAGTCTATAGGACATGGTTTACTACCTAATGTCAGAAGCCAAGTGAGGGAGAAAACTGCAAGTTCCTTCCTAGATCTTTTAAAATAGCACCAGAGCTCATCTCTCTCAAAGAGGTAAAATTTCCATTTAGGTCAGCTCAACCAACATGTACAGTACTGAGTCCTGTTGCGCTGCTGGCACTGTGTGACATGCTAAGGACATAGTGAGTAGTCCTCCTCACGCTACCCACCAGGAGCTCACAGTCCTTCAGGACAGTCAAGAAAACAACCCACATGTGAAATTTCAAATGACATCCTTACTGACTGAGAGCAATACATGTTCCTATAGGAAAAAAAAAAAAAAATGAGTCAAGGTAGATGAGCAAAAAAAATATAAGTTGAATTCAACACCCTTGTGCTTTGGTCTAAGTCCTCTTGAATTTATTAGAATCCCTTTGAAATCTGATTTTTATAAGCAAAGAATTCGCCATCATTTCTGGTTTTGGAAGTTTGATGCATAGTTTCAAGGTCGGAATATGAAAAGCTCAATAGGAGCTTTAAAATGTAGAGCTGCAACAGTAATGCCCCCAATCACCTTTAAATCCAGCCAAATCATATGACCATCTGCCCCTTTATTTTTAGCTTCTCCCTCTCCCTAAATTACCAAAATCATTTTATCAACAAAGTATACATCAATCATTTCTACCCACATGTTCCACCACCTAAATACATGTCCCAAGACTCTATCTTCTCCCACCCCACACCAAAATATGAAAAAGAATGGGAAGAATTCTTACTCCCTTGAAATTCCAGAGTCCCAGGTTCTCAGCCTTGGCTTCTCTCTATCTCCAGCCATCCAAACTGTCTCATCGATTCCACTGCCTTAATCATTCTATGTCCATTTCTGCCTGCTAAGTTGTCTCCAAGTCTTGCTTGGCCACCATAAAACCTGCCAGCCCTTTCTTTCCCTACTCAGGAACCACACTACCCAAATTACCCTCTTTTTTTTTTTTTTTGCTCTCAGTTCAATTACTGGGGATTGTACTCAGGGGCACTCAACCACTAAGTCACATCCCCAGCCCATTTTTGTATTTTATTTAGAGACAGGGTCTCACTGAGTTGCTCAGCACCTCACCATTGCTAAGGTTGGCTTTGAATTTGTGATCTTCCTGCCTCAGACTCCTGAGCCACTGGGATTACATACGTGCACCACTGCACCTGGCTCCAAATCACCTTTTAAAATTACTATCTGATCAGGTACACCCTGCTTCATATCCATCAATAATTCTCTTGGTCCCGCTGAGTCAATATTCCAATTCCTTAGCAGAGCCTCAAAATATAATTAAACCTAAAGTTGCTACATAACCCAGCAATTCCACTTCAGGATATATACGCAAAAGAAGTGAAAGCTGAGCCTCCAACAGATATCTGTACATCCATAAGAAAATGTATTCATAACAGCACATTCATAATAGTCAAAAGGTAAATCAAGTGTCCATCAATGGATGAACAGTTGAACAAAATGTGGAAGACAATACAATGGAACAGTATTCAGAAGAAAATTCTGACACATTCTACAATGTGGGGACGTTCCTCGAATTGAAATAAGCCAGTCGGTCATAAGAGGATAAACACTGTGTGATCCACTTATAAGACAAACCCAGAACAGTCAAATTCACAAGACAGAAAGTAGAAGAAAAAATCACCATGTTTGGCTGGGCAAGCTAACAGAGTTTCAGTTCTGGAAGATGAAAAGGTTCTGAGGATGGACGGTGGTGACAGGGCACAAGGACATGTCAAGAGTGGTTCTAGCTGTAGGCCCTCAAGAGACTCGGCTGGGCTTTTGGTCTAAAGTAAATCCCACCAATATAAACAACAGTGAGAAGCCATTTGTCATAGGCAGCATGCTCTGAACACGCTCCCCCGGCCCCAATGCATGTTGAAGCCCCATCCTCCAATGTGATGATATTTGGAGCTGATGCCTTTGAAAGGTGACTAGGGTGATAAAGTCATGGGGGGCGGGGGCACAATGGGATTAAGACCCTTAAAAGAAAAGAAAGAAGACCAGAGTTCTCAGGTTCTCTCCCACCCCCATCTGAGGAGACACTGAAAAGGCAGCTGTCTGCAAGCACGTAGGACCATGACCAAGAACCAGATCTGTCAGCACTGCATCTTGCACTTCCCAGTCTCCAGAACTGTGGGAGTGAATGTCTATTGTTTAAGCCCCCAGTCTATGGTACTTGTCCCAGCAGCCCAAATGCACTAATATACCAACACCCAATTAGCAAGTGTGTTGTAGGAATGAGACTCTCCATCCCTCCCCTGCAGAGGAAAGCTGGGATTCTCAATGTGCCAAGACCCCACTCCCTGGCAGCATGGCTGGTGCACAATCTCTGGGGTACAGAGTTAATGAACAAGCATTCGAGAGGCCCACTACATTCTTCTGTCCTACACTGCTTCCATTGCCTCTACCCTACCTGCCCAGATCATAACCTGCAAAGACAGAGAGTCTCAGATGATATACAAGAATATCTTCACCAAGGATTCAAGTTAGAACCAAAACAAGACACTTGATCAGTATTCACCAACCTATAGGCAGGAGGGGCAGAGACTGGATTCTTCAGGGCAATTTACTCAAGCCGCAAGGTTCTCAGAGAGATGGGGCAGGGCTGGGGCTGTGGGTGGCTCAGCGGTAGTGCAACTGCCTGACACCGCATATAAATAAATAAAATAAAGATCTAAATCAATAACTAAAGAAATATATTAAAAAAAAAAAAAAAAAAAGATGGGGCTAGCAGATCACACAGATCCACACAGGGTATATACAAGGTTGCTCAGAGCATGTGAGGGCGTGGGCCCACAAGGATTTGTGAAAAGATTCAAGTGGTACTGATTATCATTCAAACCAACACACTTGCTAAGAGAAATTCTTATAAGGTGTGTCTATCCACGGCAATTACTTCACAAATTATAGTTATCTGACTTTCCAATCCTGCATTCCATTGTTAAAGCCACTACAAACTGAAGGTCTCCCTCCCCCACCCACGCCTTCTCTAAAGCTTTTTCCTTTAAGAATATTTAATGGATGGCTAGTAGGAGGGCTTTCATTAGAATCTTGGATTAGGGAAGGAAGAGGCACAACTATGGGGCCATTCCCAGAGTATATTTTTGCCTTTGTTCAAACTCTGGATAAGACAAAGGACATTACATTAGCACACAATGGAATCAAACAGATTTGAAGAAGGAGTGAAAACAAACAGACAAAAGCAAATGGAAGCCATATGCCAAAAGCCTGTCTCCAGCCTGAAAAAGCCCTGTGATTGGGAGGGACAATTAATTAGACATAATGGTTGTCTAAGGGTTAACACTCCAGAGGGTGTCTCTGCAGAGCCAGAGATGGGTCAGGAACCACCAAAGATCAAGGTCAAGGCTGGCTTCTGTGGAGGTTGAAAAAAGCCCTGACCTTTATCAACAAAAGCTAGGAGCTGATGTACCCTCAGTCCCAGGCACAGGCCAGTGATAGAGGATTTGAAAAATACCATCTAGGACTTTAAAACTTTGTCTTTCTCACTGTGGAAAGTACGACAAACATACCATCTAGACTAATTAGAAGGACTTTTGAGTCAAATAACAAAACAGTGGCTTCTATAACAACATTGAAGGTTTTGGATTACTAGCTACCAAACCTCTCCTCTGACATGGGAGCAAAATTTAAAGTTTCCAATGTGATTTTTGCATATCATTAAAGAGCAAGAAGCCAGACCATAGCAAGACCCAGGCAAAACCTTCTAAGAGAAAGCATGGGACACCAGAGCTGCAGCCCATCTGGTTTCTGAAAGAGCCAGGGCAAAGACAAGTCCTCCTAAGTGGCTGGAGCATGGTCTTATTATATTATGCACACACCTTTCAATCTAACTCCTAAATTGTCAAACTCTTCACAAATACCCCAGGGTTTTTTTTTTTAAAAAAAAGAGAAGCTTGACTTCTGCAATACGGAAGTCTCACAGTTGACCATGAAGGTCCCTTTCGGTCCACACCCAATACCTCACCGCTCAGGCTTTGCAATCACAGACCCAGGCTCGAATCCAAGGGAATTCGTCTCTGCAATTCAGGGTTCTCATCTACAAACTCAGGATGGACAACATCCGTTCCACAGGACTGTTTCACAGACTAACTGAGAAAGCAAACTCACTTCTATGCCAGTTCCCTCCCGTCCCAATTCCCATTTCTTTTTCTGACCCTGATGAAGAGCGTGTCACCTACTCATCCATCCAGTCTTCCAGCAAGTGTGTCCAGATAACCTAGAGAGTTGCCTCACTGGCAACAGACTTTCCATGGGGTTTCCCTGAGGAGGAAATAGAGCCAACATCATCGTCCCCACCGTCATTTCCCGAAGGAAGCTCTGCAGAGTCATGGCAGGAATGGCTGCCAAAAAGCAAGGCAACTTCAAAGAGGGCCATCTCTCCACGGTCTATCAGAAAGCCACGTCAAGCCCTCCCTCTTTGGCCCCCACTCCCCTGTGGCACCTCTCACATGCCACGAGCCCAGAAAGTCCAGAAGGATCAGCAAGCAGCCCTGACTTTAGGGGGAGCCTGCAGTCATGCTGTGCAGCTCACACTGAATGTTATGAGAATCAATGAGCTAACGTCTGAAGGGCTATGAGTCCCTGCAGGACAAGGTAGCCAAAAACCATAAACCACTGTTCTATGCAGAAACACAAACTCAGCTGCACGAGAGAATGTGCTAATTATAACCCACAGACTTCTCAATGTGTTCCCTTGAGGCAGATTAAAAAAAAAAAAGAAATTCCAAGAAATCAGATGTGTTTAGATTGGCAAACCTGAGACCCTGGAACCCCTGGGTGAATGTAAAACTGCTCAAATGTAACTGGCACATCCAACAGCTCTGATTGGCCTTGGCAGGTACACAGACACCAAAAATGACCAGTGATTATTAAATTGAATACAGCTACCAGGGGAAAACCAACTTCCTTTCCAAATGGATCAACTTATTAATCAGAGGGTCCGAATCTTATTTCTTCCACATGCTAACATCCTCACCAAAGTCCTCCTGTCCCTTGCTTGCCTGCTCCCTCTGCTAGTAGAGTCATTCTTTCTATCCTCGTTATACCTGATCAGGTCATGCAACCACTCAAGGCATGTGCTCTTTAAAATTAAATCCAACTGGAGGCACTCACATAGGGTTTTCTGTACCATTGGGGCGAGGGGCCACTCCACATCAGATCTTGAAGACAACTGGCTGAACAAAGATACTCACACACTCACATAAGACAGCCCACTACACTAGGGCATATGACTCCCTTCTTTAAAAGCATGGGCCTTTGTATCATGCAGGCTCTTTCCAGGGTCAACAGAAAGAAATGTACTGAGTGGAGTGCTCTCTTCTTGATCCAAGGAAGGAAGCAGGTTATCCCTCGAGGACACAGCAGCTGTGGCATTCTGCAACAGCCCGCAGAAGTCAGAAACTATCCCAGTGCTTCCCCCCAAAACTCAGAAGATCGCAGTGCAGACCCAGCTGGGCCATGAGACCTGGGCACACTGCCACCTCTGAGCCTCAGTTTCCCCCAAAAAGTTTGTAATGCGTCAGCTCCTGAGATCTCATCCCAGTTTCCCTTACTGTTGAGTCAACAAAGAAAAAAAAAAAAAAAAAGACTTGCTTCTGGAAAGACTAAGTTCCTATCTTATGAGGTTCTAAAGCATGTTAAAAAACAAAAAGCCAGCAAATGCCAGTCCACAAGAATCTTTCTCAGTGACATTTTCTCAGAGGCAAAGGAAAGCAGCCCACTTTGTTCTGTCCTCACCATCAAAAAAAAAAAAAAAAAAAAATGTATTAAAGGTCTAACCATATGTAGATAGGAAAAACGCAGATCGTCAACAGGACCCTCCTCAGTAAAGCCAAGGAGACACATGTGAAAGCCTTTCTCTTGGTTAGCTGCAAAATGGAACTGGCTATTTTAAAACATTCATCTGCTTATGAAAGCAACAAGGGGTCTAACAATTACTCGTTTAAAAAATCTATGGACATAAAGGAAGGGAAGGACGTGGTTACTCAAAAGCATACTTCAGCAATGCTTTTGTACTCAGGGTTAAGAAAAAAGTTTCTTTGAAATAATACAAATTCGGAGAGGCTTTCTCAAGCAGTTAGCTACAAAAATAAAGTCTAAGAAACTATGTAAACAAAGGGAGAGATGTTTAGACATTTACATTAGGATTTCATGAATGTTTATGGGTTGAGAAGTGATCAAACAAAAATAGTTAAGATGTTCCCAAGAAGACCCTGATACTGTAGAGGCAAAACTACTGTCATTTAAAAAGAATTTTTAAAGAAAATAGCTAAATTGCTGTAGAGAGCTATTTTACCTAAGCTGATTAAAATCAACAGTCATGTTAGAATCTGGAAGATTTTCTGTGTCGATTTCTAATTGGTTATTTTTTTTTTAATGTTGAAAGCATTACTTAATTTAAAATCAAAGATATTCTAATTCTTACTCATCTCTACATGCACTCTATAGTATTTATAAAGAGATACACCAAGCAACCTATAAGATACAGCATAAATAAAAAGTCACACATCAAATGTTCACCAAAATTTCTGTTTACCAATTTACATTTGTAAATGTTAACTAAACTGAAAAAAAAGCTCTGCTAATAGCCAAATGTTTTACATGTTACAGCAGTTTTATTTCACATATTTATACAAGCAAGCATACATAAAAATACCACATACGTTTTTCCCCTTGAATACAACACATACTTTGTTATTAACTTGTAAAGTTACACAAAAATCCATTTTTAAAGTTATTTAACATGATCATGTAAAGAGCCAAACTTCCCCAGGGACATTTTAGTAAGAAATAAAATGTTCAATAGTGAACTGTATCGTAAAATCCTAATTAAGAAAAGTTATTTCCCTCTACAAGTAGTTTATCCATAAAGCATCCTCAAAATATATCAAAAGACAATAAATCAGCAAATCAAAATACTCAGAACGTAAAATTCACAGCTGTACCCTTCAGAATGTTTCTCGACAGGTAAGGTGGATAGGTAGGTGGGTAGGTGGGAAAACTAGAGTCCTTTCTAAATGACATAAATATACTGTCCCTCTGGTTTAGAACTTAAAACAGCTTACCAATTTTTCTTCCCCATTGTTCTTTCCACTGATTTAACCAGCACTTCGGCACTCAGCTCATATGAAAGGAAGAGACAAACATTCGTTGTGACAGGAGAACACACTAAGTACAACAAATATTTTGCACACAGATAAGACAGGGAAAGTAGGTCAATATCCTGAGGCTAGGAAGAGGTGGCCTTTGCTTCCACCCAAGACTGTATGATTAACCATGCTGGACTCGCCTCTATCCACAACCCACGGCTCTGCACAGGACCCTGGAGAAGAGAGGCATGTAGCTCCACTGCTTCCTGCAATTGCAATATAGGTGGAGAAAGAAAATACTTCAGAGCAACATGAGCAGTAAAACTGGTGCTTACACATGGCAACTGATTCACCTCAGAATGAGGAATACAATCAGCATCACGTTTAGAGGTAGAGTGGTTGTCCTAGCAAAGGAGGATCTGAGAAGAATGGCTGAAAGGTAAAACTTGACCTTGACGTTGAAGAATAAGTAGGATATGTCAAAAAGAAAAAAAAACCTGAAGGCATAAATATATATAAATATAAATAAATATAAATCATTCAGAAAATGGTGACGAGGCAAAATAGCAGCAGAGGACAGTTAAATAGGGCCCTGGTGGGCAACAAAGCTGGGTGACAGGTGAGCTGAGGCCAGAATGGGAGTCTGAACTACAGAGCTTACAGTTTTAGAGTACAGGGTGGGGAAGCAAACACTGTACAATCTTATCTACTTTGTCTATGCTACAGTCCTTACCTGATGGCAGTACATTGGGATGGCAACAAGTTAGACTGGTGATAGTGTGATAGAAAATAAAACTGAGGACAGCCATCACATACAGATGATGGGGAGACACCAAAACAGCTTTCATCAGGGATAGAGTCTGTGTTAGTCAACTTCCAGCTACTGTGACAAAACACCTAAGACAATAAACTTAAACAACGAAAGGTTTATTTTGACTCATGGTTCCAAGGGGTTCCGTCCATGGTTGCTTCGTCCTATTGATCTGGGTCTGCAGTGGCACAGTATTTTATGGTGGGGGTTCATGGTGGAGGGGGCCCTCTACCTCATGGTGGCCAGGAGACAAAAAGGGAGAAACAGAAATGCCCAGGGTCCCAATATCTCCTTCCAGGGCACACTTAAAAAGACCCAGCTTGTTTCACTACACACCACTTCATAAAGGTTCCAGCCCCACCCCAATAGTGCTATAGGGCTGGCCACCAAACCTTTAATTCATGGGCCTCTTGGGGTATGTTTCATATCTAAAGTAGAGCAGAGACATTAAAAATTTAAAGGGAGTATGAGGGGATATCTGAATTTGTTGGTAGAGCGACTAAACACAGGAAGAAGAAGTGCTCTGTATAGCTGTTCACACTGCACACTGCGTCAAAGTAGACCAGCCCAGGGGGTCAAGGAGGACCCGACCGCAAAAAGGCACTACACAAACTAGCAACAGGGAATTCAACTGGAGCACAAATGTAGTAGCTCAGGAATAAGAACCACAGGATTGCTAATGAAAACGAAATGAGAGGTACAAAAGAAGTTACAGACAAATCTACCATAAAAGGTGGGAAACTAATTTGATGGAAGGTGAAAAGAGATAGGAGGGCTTAAGACTAAATTAGAGGCCCTCTTATCTACATGCACAAGGATGAAGAACTTGTGTGATTTTTTTTTTAAGGTTAAATTTGGAAGGTCTAAAAAGAATTATACATACCTAAACTTCTTTTTTTCAGTACTGGATATTGAACCCAGGAGTACTTTACCAAGGAACTCCATCCCCAACCTTCTTTATTTTTTATTTTGAGACGGGGTCTCGCTAAGTTGCTAACACTCACCTCAAACTTGGAATTCTCCTGCCTCAGCCTTCTTGGGTCACTGGGATTACCAGAATGTGCCACCACACCTGGCTTAAACATTATTTTAAATTAAGCCCACATTTATTTGCCTATCTTCCCTCTCTTTGGGCGTGTCCACTGACTGTAGTGCTTGGTGCTTTCACAAGCCATCCTCAAAGGCATCCCCCCCCCCCCAGATCCAAATCTCTCTAAAGAACAGTGAGGCCGCCAAGGCACCTGGGGAGCGAGGTGTGGGAGACAGTGACCCCCTTCACAAAGGCCCCGTGAACTCAGGTATGTGGCTCGTGAGTGCACCTCAGCAGTCCTTCCCTCTTAGCAGCAGTCCCAGATGTCCAGAGGGGGCTGCATCCCAAAGGATATGGACAACACAGAGCAGAGCCACCACCTTCTCCACCCTAAGATTCTTGGGCTCTACAGAATCAAAATTCTGAATGACAGACCATATTAGAATATTTTATGTTATGATCGCTCAAATGCTTTAGAGTTACGTCAAGCTGCTCCAAGATTGGCTTCAATCAAGTTCAATCTCATCAGGTAGTTTCCAGAGCATTCAAACAAATTTTCACAGAAACAACTATTCTGCCTGAACACATATGTAAGATCATTATATTGAACTGTAAGAATAAGCACAACTGGCATGCACAGGTTTGGGAGTGAGCAGTTGAGTCTGGATACACGTACACCCCATCTGGTGGGAAGAGGTGAGCACACACCAGGGCCAGTGTGTGCTGGGCATCACTCACACTCCTCACAGGGAAAGAGCACACCAACAACAATCCAGCCTGTCTGCAGCGCCATATAAGCTTGTGCTGTGTCTAAGACTGTGCACCCACACAATTTAATAATGCGGAGTACTGTTGTGTTGCCAGGTTCAAAATTTGGTTGTTTTTTTCAAACTATATATTCAACTACCATAATGATCCCGTTCCAGATGTATAGTCCTAAGTGCTGAAGTCACTAAAGAAAGCACGAAAATAACACTACAAACCTACAGTCAGCCATGGAGTCAAGAGCCCAAGGTTACTTGTCTTTCCACAAGGCTGAAAGACGAAACACGTCACTAGTAAACACTAAACATTTTAGTTTTGTCCTTTAAAACTGTACACCTTTAAAACCGTCAACAAAGATAAATGTTCCTCTCAACGGGGAAAGTCATACTCTGAAAGAATGAAGGTCCCCAGAGAAAGCTGGGTGCTTCTATCCTAAGTAGCCAAAGAGTTGATACATCCTCGATTTATATACTTTTAGAAACCTCGCATTCAGTCTCTTCAAAATAAAATAAGATTGTCGGGCATGGTGTTGCACACCTGTAATCCCAGTGGCTTGGGAGGCTGAGGCAGGAGAATCACAAGTTCAAAGCCAGCCTCAACAATTCAGTGAGGCCCTAAGAAATTCAGCAAGACCCTGTTTCTAAATATTTTTTAAAAGGGCTAGGGATGTGGCTCAGTGATTTGAGTGCCCCTGGGTTTAATTCCCGGTACCAAAAAAAATAAATAAGCAAATAAATAAATAAAATAAGATCTTTCATGTAGAAATTATCTTGATATATTTCGATAGCCTACTGTGACAAACACCAAGATACATTGTTATAGTCTGAATATGGTTTGTCCCCATCAAAACTCACATTAAAGCTTAAATCCTCCGTGTAACAGTATTGAGAGGTGGTGCCTTTAAGGTGATTAGGTCATGAGAGGGATTAATGTCTTTCACATCAATTAGTTCTCAAGAGAATAGATTCATTCTCTCCAGAGCAAGCTGTTATAAGGCAGGAGAGCTCCTCATGTGCCCAAATGCCTTCACTTTCTGCCATGAAGTCATCACCAGAAGTCTAGTAGATATTGATGTCAGGCCTTTAAACTTCTAGAACCATGAGCTAAATTAACAGGCCTTTTTGGGAATGAGTTACCTAGTCTCAGGTATTCTGTTATAGCAACAGAAAATGGACTAAGACACACATATATACCAGAAACCCCAAAACAACCAAAATCAGGTAAACATATACATACCAGAAACCCCAAACAACTAAACACAGTTTAACATATACTCAAAAGTCAACCCTGACCCCTTCATCAATATCAAGCATGTAACATTTCCTTGCACAGCATCAAATGTGATAATCTAAACTCCATGTAGCTTTAATTCAATAAATACACATCTGGGGAAAAGGCAGTGATACCATACCTGCTGAAAGAATTCTGCCCCCAGACTCTACTTGGATATTTACCCACTAAGTTTTATTTTAACCAAAGTAGGTCTTAAACGAAAATAAACCCCAAACCAAATTCTGGGGAGAAAAACATTTATTTATGAAATATAAGGTATACTGAAACGTAAATTTTTATTGAACCTTGACCTAAATCAATGTCCCACTATGTTTTGTTTTACTTTGTTTTGTTTGGATTCAACCATGAGCTGACAGACATAATAAGAGCTAAGGGAAGGACTACACATGGTATTACCCACATCCTCAAATAAAACTGTACAGAATCCATCTGATGCAAATGTTATGACTGGAAGAGCAAATACGGAGCTACAGGAGACTGAGTTATGATTGAGGGGAGCTGAACAGGCAGATGAACTTGATTCCATGAAGAGCCCAAGGCCCTGGTCCTACCAAACCAGGACACAAAGAGACCAGGCAGAGATGCAGAACACAGGCCACCAACGCCCAGGGAGTGGAGTGTCAGGGTGTGGTATGGGACGGACGGGCTTGGGGCAAAGAGGGAGACCAGTGGGTCACTGGACTGTGTCCCCTTAAGGTTCATAGTTGAAGCCCTCACTACACTGCCTCAAAAATACACTATCTTTGAGACAGGCCCTGTGAAGTCTAACTTAGTTAAAATGGGGTGATCAGAATGGACCCTTATAAGAGGAAAGTAGGACACAGATAGACAAACCATGGAGTGGCCACGTGAGGACATCGCATGAAGGCAGCCATCAGCACCCTGAACCAGAGGTCTCAGAAGAAACCATCCTGCTGAGACCTTGGTCTTGAACATCTAGCCTCCAGAGTGTGAGAAAACAGATCACTGCTCTTGAAGCTGCTCAGTCTGTGGGATCCAGTTATGGCAGCCCCAGCAACCTCACACACCAAAGTGCCTACCAGCCTCTTCATCCACAGCCTACCACTGACAGCTGCCGTCCGTCCTGGACTCCTGTCACTCAGCACATGCCACTAGACCATCTCTAATAAATGTCACCACCTGTCTGTTGCCCACTAGGCTCCCTCTTTTAAACCCTAGCCCACCTGGCTTCTATGTGGCCATTTACACCTGGTCATCCACTTGCCACTCTGGCTAGTCCCTACTTTCCTCAATGACTTCTCCCTCCCCTTCTTCTCACAAATCAATGCTCCCCTGGGTTCTATCATCCCCCGTCTCTTCTCACTCTACTAAGTGATCCTAACAGCATGTACAGCTTCAGTCACCCCTGAAGGCCCACAAAACCTTGACCTGGACCCAAGGCCTGGGCTTCTCCCCAAGCTCCATACCTCCCTCACTGCCTGGAGGCTCCAAGACTCAAACTGACCCCCTCACCTGCAGCACTATCCATACCAACCACTACCAGTATCTCACAAGCCAAAACTTGGGCAATGTCCCACACTCCAACTCCCCTGCACCCCAATCCACTCAGGCCATCCACCCCATGAGTAAAGAGGAGTGCAAAGTCTCCATAACCACCTTTAACCCAATCATCCCACTCTCAATATCTACTGACAGAAAATCACCCAATACGGAAAAGGTTATAAGTTCCAAAAGATTCATCCACAGATTATTTACAACAGCAAAGTGGCAGAAGCAATCCAAATGCCCGGTAAGAAAGGGATGTTTCAGAAATCACGTGCTCAATGGAAAAATATACAACTATGAAATGCATTTCAAAACTCAGGCGGTCTTCCCAACATAAACACAGGACAAATGTTTGAGGTGATGATCAGATCGTTACCCTGTGTACAAATATCACACGCATTAAAACATCACTCTGTACCCCACAAATATGTACAATTTCAAGTAAAAACATTTTTTAAAACTATACAGCATTATGGAAAATGTCCTCTATGATTACAACCACATTTTTAAACGTGCAGACAAAAAGCTTGGGAAGGATTATTCAGAAGTGACTATATTTTAAGAGAACAGATTCCATGAGTGCCTTTTCAATTCCATTTTCCAAACCTTTTTATAAAGTTCTTAAAAGTATCCTCTAATACAAAATATCCAAAAGAGCATTCTAGTAATCTTGTACTCTCTGAGTGGCTTGGTTTCGGGACAACTAGGAAGTCCTGTGTCCCTTCAGCTGCTGCCCCGCCTCCCTGCTGCATCTGTTGCAGTATCAATACAAGTGCCCATTAAAAAAGGTTCCCCCTAAATCCTATTACACTTGGAGCTCTCAGCATGAGAGCCTCAAAATTGACTAATTATTTCAAGAACTCCGACTGGACATATAAACAGCTGCACAACTGCAGAACTGGGCTCCCAACATCTGCCACGGTTATTAACTGTTCTCACAGGAAAAGATCACCATGCACAAGCTGCTGCCAAGAGAACAATTGTAAAGCTGGAAGCTAAACCAGAGAGAAGGTGAAGCAGACCACATTAGATGCCTGACAGTCTGGCTGCCCGAGGGGTAAGGAAGGGGCATCTTGTCTGACCACAGAGTGGAAAGGTGTCAGGTATCACATCCTAAATTCCAGGAGGTTCTCACCAGCACCTCTGCAGGTCCTCAACAAAACCCAGTGAGCAACACATACAGACCCTCCTCCAACTGCTGTCCTCAAGAGGGGTACATACTGTTTCCAATTTAAAGGATTCCTGGGACAAATACTTTTGAAAGGTACTATTCCAATTATGCCCATTCTATAAATTCAAATTTTACTGCAAGTACACCAGACTTCCTTAAAGCAGAGAAAGAACTATCATAAATACATTTGTTACATTCAAACTGGGCATTGGCAGTTAGAGATTTAAAAAAAAAATCATAAAATTATGGTATAACACACGGGAAGAGAGCACCTGCTTTCATTGATCTAAATGCTCTCAACTGTGCAATCTTCCTGAAATTAGCAATATTTCTCAAACAGCTCTTCCGCTGACGCCAAGCAACACTAGTGCAACCCACACATCTTCTTTGAATTCTATGTCAGGATAATACTGAGATACTTATAGAATGCCGCTGCTCAAGAATAAATTCCTGTAAACAAACAAGCTGCAGGAAAGCCCACTTCTCCCCTCAGTTATAAAGAAGAGAGCATGAAAAGAAAGCCAGAATGCTCACTGAACTTATCATGGACATCATTAGAATCAATGAGCTTTTGAGGAAATCGGTCAAATCTGACATGGTTTCTTTGTAGAAATGTATTCTGGTAATATTCCAGAGTTCTGTTCTTCCAGTTTGGAAAAGTTTCAAACTCCTGACACACACCAAGATGGCAGCAACACAGACAACCCTAGGCAAAACAGGCCAAGGGGGAAAGTTCAAAGGCAGCAGCCTCTCAACCTTCCCTCTTCTTCAGCCTCCCTGTTCCCCCAATGCCTGGGGCTTTGAGAAGGCCACAGATCCCCCAGAGTTCATTACTTAGTTTGTAAATTAATTAATTCAAGGTGTAAGTCCATTAAAAGCAAGTTAGATTTTAAGGGCTGAAAAGTTATCTGCTGACCATGAAACAGGGAAGAAATCGAATTTAATGTGTACGTCAGTTTCCCACGACAGCAAGTGAAGAAATATCCGACTCTTTATTCTGTATGGAAGAAATGTGTGCATGATGTCAGCAAGAAGAAAGACGGGTGACTAAACGGAGCAATGTTCAAAGGGGTGGAGTAAGCGGAGACCCAAAGAAGAAGTAACAGATGGTCAGAGGCCCATCAGGGGAACACAGGCAGAAACAAACAGAATGGTGACAACAAAAGCAACGTTCAAAGAAGGTTCCACAAGGAACAACATCCCCATTTTCTGACTTGTGGGGATCCTTCTAAAGATGTGCTGATACTGTTGCGTTTCTGTACCTACAAGCATAAAGTGGAGAGTATCCCACCTATGAAGGCCATTAGAGCTGGACCCCAGGTTTCACATCTGCTCCGCCCTCCTTTATCAAACCACATGGGCAGCTGTGAGTCAGGCCTTTCTTTTTTCACATGGTTTTATTACAGTATTATCAGCACAGAATTAAGATAACCAGATTATTAATGATTTAGAAAACAGAGGGACAGTAACGGTAAAAGTCACCTCAATCTACTACCCTAACACAACCACAGTTAACACTTTGATCTTTTTTTTTTTTTTTTTTTTTGGCCACCTTTCTTCCTACCTATTTGTCAAGGGAGAAGCTGGAATCCCACATCAGTCATAAACTTCTACATGCACTGCTTGGATTCAGGAAGATGTGATACTTGGTTGGAGGAGAGGGAATCCACTCTCAGGAAAGACTGAGCAGTAGTAATAATACCTATGCTGAGTGCTTGTGCTGTGCAGGCATCAGTCTAGGGACTACACATATGTTGGCTCATTTAATCCTTACTACAACCCAAAGAAGGTTCTATCATTACGCACATTTTGCAAACAAGGAAATGGAAGCAGGCACAGAATAAGCTATAAGCCCAAGGACGCAGGTTACTAACACTGGCGGAAAAGTCAAGTTTCAAAACTTATACTTTGCCAGGCACAGTGGTGCATGCCTGTAATCCAGAGACTCAAGAAGTTGAAACAGGAGGATCTAGAGTTCAAAGCCAGTCTCAGCAACTCAGTAGGGTCTGGCCCTCAGCAACTCAGTAAGAGTGTCTCTAAATAAAATACAAAAAAGGGCTGGAGATGTGATTCAGTGGTTAAGCACCCCTGGGTTCAATCCCAACTACCAAAAAAAAAAAAAAAAAACCAACAACAACAATACTTAATCCAGTGTCTAGCCCATAACCAGTGTACCACACTACTTCTCACTAAAGAGGGCTCATCTCAGTGGAGGGTTCAGATGCATTTGCCCCTTGAAGACCAAGAATAGCAGGACTTCCAGGTGGGACAGGGAGTGTGTAACACATCCTCCCTCCCACTCACCCACCCTGAGGTCAAGCCAACCCTCGCTGAGAGTTTAATGGGTGGAAGGGAAGAAAAGGGAAGAAATGAGAGACTGGAAGAGCCATTGGTGGGCCTGCCCAAGCAAGACCCCTTCTGGGAAAGGCAGATTCCACAATCCATTAGTGCCAAGCCCAGGAGGAAGGTGCTGAGCAGGACGCTCAAATGTCCAACAGACACTAGTACACAGTGGCAATGGCAGAGGGAGTGCAGGTGCTCCTCAACTTACAAACAGGTTACATCCTGATAAACCCATCTTAAATGGAAAATATGCATTGAATACATCTAACCTACAGAACCTTGTAGCTTAGCAACTCAGGCCCGGCTGGAGCACTGGTTGTTAATCTTGGAGATCCCATGGCTGAATGGGAGCGGAGGTACACTGCCACTGCCCAGCATCTGGACAAAGTAATGTGCCATAAACAGTCAGCCTAGGAACGAGCAAAATCCAAGATCCAAAGTAGTTTCTGCTGAATACTTACTGCTTTCATGCCGCAGAAAGTCAAAAAACAACTAGGCATAATGGTACACACCTGTAATTCCAGTGATTCAGGAGGCTGAGGCAGGAAAATTGCAAATTCGAGGATAGCCTCAGTAACTTATCAAGGCCCTAATAAACTTTACAAGACCTGTCTCCATATAAAAAATAAAAAAGGTAGGGAATGTAGCTAAGTGGTAAAGCACCCCTGGATTCAATATCTAGTATTAAAAAAAAAAAAAAAGAGTAAAAAAATCCCACAGTCAAAGGAAACTGTCTGTATTCAAGAGGAGATGGTATTTTGTAAATCATGTGTTCAAGCCATATCATAGGATCAGGTCTCTCTTATTTCAGCAGTTTCATTTCGGGGAGGAAGGTACACCGAGCAAAAAGAAATATCTCCATGTTGCATAATTTAAATACGATTAAATACACCAATCTGATGATTCACTGAGAAGTAATAACTTGTTCTGAGTCATGGATTGCTAAAGTTCCCATCAATCTACCTTGGGGCTCTGGGTCCTCTTTTTCACTCTCTGGAAGGTTCTTCCTTCCAACTCTCCCTCTAATACCAACTCATCTTTCTGGTAACTGCATGAATGCACATTTACTCAAATATGCGCCCCCCGCCATAGCTCAATCTAAATTCCCCTCTACCCATCTCTCTTTTTCTCCCATCCTCTTCCTGCAGAGAATTCCTCCCAATTCATGAAAATATACTGATGTGGGTTCACCTCTGTACTGTCTCTATCCCCTTACACTTCATGAAAGCAGAAACCACATCCACATCACCGTTAAATATTGCACACTAGGATATAGTAGGAAGCCAAATAACTCATGAATGAATCAATGAATGAATTTAAATAACTAAAAGTTGCCCTTCCTTACTTCTATAAGCATATTGAATATAATTTTAAAATTAAATTATGCCATTTCCAATACAGGTTTAATTATTTCATGCTCTATTAAAATGCCATCTGGCTTCAGGCTTCCGTGGCAAACATATGTTTAGACGTGAACTTCATCAATCAAGAGCCATTTATGAACAAATACAATATCAATCCTTTTCTTGTGCATCAGTAACACCAATTAGAAATGTACTAACCTAATCCATTCACAAAGACCACAAAAAACATAAAGCATCTTGGCATAAATCTAACAGAAGATGTGAAAAGACTTTGACACATAAAATTACAAATTTAGCTGAAGGACATTAAAGTCCTAAATATAAAGTAAGGGTTATCAAGTTTGCAGATGAAAAGCTATGAAACCATAAAGATATCAATTTTCCCTGAATTTCCATTTAAATGCAGTGAAATTCCAATAACACAAGCGGGGGTGGGGGGTGCACAAGCAACAAGCTGGAGAACAAGTTAAACTGTTTATGGGGAAAGAAAAGTGGAACATGCCCGGAGATGCATCAATAGTCATGAATATGGAAAATGGCATTTTTTGTGAATTCCAACTATTTCACTCCTATGGGTGTATAATGTTATTTTCAGTATTTTATTGTGTTTCAAATATTTTCTCTTTTTTTAACTTGTCAAACAGCACTGTAAATTCAGAAGAGCAAGAACACCATGTCTAGGGAATCATGGAAAGAAGAAGGGAACAAAACTGGGTACAAAAAGATGGTGCACACCTCAGGAGGCTGAAGCAGGAGGATGGCAAGTTCAAGGCCAGCCTCAGGAAATTAGTGGGACCACCTCAAAGTGAAAAAAAAAAGTCTGGGGATGTGGTTCACTGTTAAGTAACTGGTTTTGTGAAGGCATTTTCAAGCACTGCAACCAAAACATAAAAGTAAATACACGTGCATACACACATACACACACACACACACACAAACACACATGGTGTTCTTGTTCTTCTGTCACTTACCACTGTTAAGTAACTCTGCATTCATTCCCCTAGTATCCAAAAAAAAAAAAAAAAAAGTGTCCATATGATAAGTGGAAAGGGACTTCCAGGGTGAAGGAAAGATCCAGAAGAACAAGGTTAAAAAAAAAAAAAAAAATCAGACACAATTGAGAATGAACCAAGCATGGCTCATATATAGGAAATCCTCATAGAAAGTCAGGCAGTAAGGGATATAAAATGACACAATGAAGTGACAATAGTAATGTTATCTAGAAATTGATCCCTCCAAAGAGGTGTACAGTGGTGACATGAGATAGAGCATACCAATACAATTTAACTCTCTCTTGGAAATTCATATTGCACAGTTATAGATAAAGACCATGAGAAGACATGCTGCAAACAAATTCCAACCGTTTCACTCTGATGGGTGAATAATGTTATTTATTGAAATAAATAACACCATTTAACCTTGAAACACCATTTAACCCAGCAATTCCAACATGTACTTGGCCAAAGAACCCTTTTCACACCAACACCTACTAACTCTATGGGTTTTAGATTTTCTAACCTACTGACTTCTCATGGAACAACCAACTGTGGGCAGTGCTGCACTCTAGTAGCCCAGTCTTTTAAAGATGGAAACCAGGATAGGGCTTTAGGATTTGAATATAAATATTTAAGGGAACGACAAGACAAACAGTGACAGACTGGATGGATGTAAGGGTCACAGAAAATGCAGTTGGTGGGGCTCCATATTCATGATGGCAATCCATATTCAAGATGATGAGACGGCTATTAGCAAAACTGAGGAGTTGGTCAAAAGGAAACTATTAGAAAAACAGACACTAAGCTTGGATTTAGAGGGTTTGGGGAAGCAGTGAGAAGTCGGAAGAGTTGGTGGTCAAGCTCCGATGATCCTTCCCTGTTAACTTTGAACCTGAGCAAATCTCAAGGACAATAAAGGAATTAACAACTTCACATTCTACCATTCTAGAACTAGAGGATTTGAAATCAAAACACCAATTTAATCAAGTTCTATATTTAAAGAAGGTGTGAAATACATAGAACGAAGGATTAAAAATAAACAATTCAAGATTAATTTAAATATATGCATGAGCGGTTTTTAAGAAATCTTGCAATTATGGATGTTCAAGAGATATCCCTGAACTCTTATAAAGCTGACATCAAAGAGTCTAACTCTGCTTCTCTGCCCCAATAGAATACTAAAGAAATAAGCCCGAATCTGAACCAATGTGGGAGTTGATATACTTTTATGAATCCTTTCCATACCTGAAGATTTCAGGCAAGTGAGGTTTTTCCTAGAGATCTCTACATATCAGGAGTAAGTCAAAACTGTGGTTCTTATTAGAACTGGTAAGTAGATTACATGAGGACTGCAAAACTCAGTAGCCATGCAAATTGGCATAAAGCCCAATCAATGTTCATGAAAATGAAGCTATTCCTAAAGGCAGTGAGGGAGCGGATCAAAAATGAATGCAACAGAGGTTATCCTTTTAAAGCACTTTCAAGAGAAAAAAAATGATCAGTTAGGAACCAGGCATATTTGCAATCTGAGCACTACAAATAACACTGCAGGGTCTAATAATATACAATTTAACAAGCAAGGAAGGAAGGAGTTGTACACTGGAAAACAAAGTGGGGCCAGCAGAAATCTTGCAATCAAGGTTCTTTGGAGTTTGTGTGTATGTGTGTGTGTATGTGTGTGTGTGTGTGTGTGTGTGTGTACACACACGTGTATTTATTTTTATGTTTTTGGTTGCAGTGCTTGAAAATGCCTTCACAAAACCAGTGAAAAGAGTATGTAAATGATGCATACATATAGTATAACAAAATTAATAAGTAATAATAATCTGCAATTAAATTGTTTTAAAACTCTTTTTCTAAAAACTCTTTTTTTCCCCAATCACATGCTAAGCAGGTGCTTTACCACTGAGCTATGTTCCCACTCCAACATTTCTTATTACTACACATTAATTGTACATATTAACGGGGTCCAGGGTGATATTTTCATACATGCATATAGCATGCACTGATCAAATCCACTCATCCAATTCCTTCTTTTAACAAGTTTAAATACTTGAAAAACTAAATTGCATTTCTGTGTTAACAGCAAAATTAAGCCATCTGTGTAATCTCAGAGCCTCTATGGTCCACACAGGACTGGACTCAAGTCCCTGCAAGGCAGAGATCTGGTTTCCTCTTAGGCCCCTCTGGGATATCAAGGAAAGACAAGCACCTGGTATTTTTAGCAGCTCAATTTTGTTGTTTATTTGATAAGTGAAGGAAGAATGTCAATTTTCTCTTTCTTTCAGACTATAATATCTAAAACTGCCTGTCTTGGGAGACTATACATTTCAAACCAAACCTTGTCCAAAGTCCCCTAAGTCCCAATCCTGCAGAGGCCACTCACACTAATCAGTTCTCACATTAGCCCCTGAGCTCCTGCCGGATGCCCAGCAGCACACTACTCACAGGCCGACTGAAGACCAGATCAGATGAACTCCCTACAAATACAGCATGCAGAAGACACAGGAAGTGGGGGGATTGAAGGATCACCAGAAAGGGACTGGCTCCTCTCTCTCTCTCCAGCGGACTGGGGAGTCAAGCACAAGACCCAGAAGAGGAAGAGAAATGTGAGAAACAGTTCAACCCATTCTCCTACCTACGGACAGCCAAGGGCACTCATAGGAACCCTGACTCCAGGAGACAAAGGAAACAAGCCAGGAAGGAAGGAGGCTCCCTCTCAGGTGGATACTCCCTTTAGCTCTTTAAAACCAACTCCATAAAAGTGGCTTGACGTTTCATAGCATACTCTACCTTTTGGTGGCAGTGTGTTGTTCTGAAAACACATGAGGAGCTTGATCTCAGGGCAAGTGAATCAAATCCCTCACCCACAAGTATCACCCTCTATAGGCAAGTGATGAGGATTAAATGGCACTCAGGGTGAGGCCTGACATGGAGCACGCACCCAGCACTTCATAAAGAGCAGCATCAAGGGGATGGGGATATAGCTCAGTAGGTAGAGTGCTTACCTCACATGCATGAGGTCCTGGGTTCAATTCCCAGAACCACACACACACACACACACACACACACACAAAGAGCAGCATCAATATCGCACGACACAATATGAAGAATAAATTTGGGGACTTAGCCTTGCTTATCCAGCAGGGCTGATAAAATGCAAACATGCATGAAAGGGAGTGAGATAACAGCCATACTGGACACAGGACGAGGAAGGGATGCTGTCAGGTGTAGAGAGAAGAGAGTGGGAAGTGACAACGACTCGCCACGTGTCAATGCAGCCAGTTATTTAAACGCTTCCCCACAGAATGGCACTTGATACACCACCACTTTTTGGACCTCAGGATCCTAGACCTTAACGTCTTCACATCACCACAGGTTGATGGAAATAAAATCAAGGCCAGGGAAGGAGCTGGCACTCATGTTCAGTTTCCTTCCACTCATTAGCCTCTGTCTGTCTGCAGCTTTTGCCTTGGCAGCATGTGTCGCCCCGCCAGGGCCACCACAGCTGTCACAGTCATTTTCTTCATTTCACCAGCATCCACTCTCCAGGCACACCCATTGGCCCTGCAGCACCGTCCTGGGAGGCATGGTGGATTTCCTTTAGCGCTTCTGAAAGGTGTCTAATACATCGCCTTGCATCAGCCCTGGGCTTAATAAAATATGAACTGAAGAAGGAGGTCCTGAAAACTGAAAAGCCAGCTGACAAAAGGCTGAACAGCACAAAGCTCCAGAGCATCTTTCTTGCTCTACCATGGCGCTTCTCAGCTGCTTGGCTGGAAGGTGATCACCTGTGAAAGAACTCAGCAGACCAAGTGTCTGCCTCCCCTCAAAAGGCAAACCTCTAAAATATCCAATGGAGGAATATTTATTGCCAAAAGGAGACTAAAGTCACGGTCACCTCTAACATAGCCCTGGAAGACCCCAAATGGTGTCCTGGCTTGAAATCATTAAACAAGGCAGAACTTTCGGTCTTCAAATTCTTATCTCAGAAACACAAAAAAAGCCAATATTGACTTTTCCACTTGCCCAGGAGCATTCTGAGAAATCCATAAACAAGTCACGATGCCAAATGGTAAACTCCATTCTGCTCCTGCCCTTGGTAGTCCCTCTTGGTCAAGGTCGTATACCTCCTGCCCAGCACCCCTCTCCATTCCACCCCCAGGAGAAATGCCATTTCTATTCCCTTTTTATACTGACGCCCAAACCAGTTCACTTCCCCTGTGAGCACAGAAATTATGTGGAATGTGTGTTCCCACAGAGTTCAGAAACTTGATGATCTCAGAGGATACTGTAAAGAAAGACCCTTGACACTTCCCTAAGGAAGAATGTCGTCTGTAAAAGGCTACTGTCAGGGCAAAAGCCATGTGCTGGGAAAATCCACTGCCTGCTGCGTGTGTTTCCAATTCTGATGTCCCACTTCCTCTTTATAGCACATTCCTCCCCTCCTTATTTCTCTTCTAAAAAGACACGATGGCACTGGTTCTCAGTTAAGGAGCAAAGTGCAGTGTTCTATTAAAGATGGCAAGATAAAAAGGGCTAAAACGGATTTCAAGCAACACAGAATGCTTGAGTACTATATAAGACCTACTTCCTTTCTACCAATTTTAAATGTTTGGAAAGAACTTATTTTAAATGTGGGCAGCCTAACTTTCTAAAAATAAAGCTCCATGTACTTAAAGCTTATTCACATGGGCCATAACACATCGCTTTTGAACAATATAGCCTTAAGAGTTGCCATGTCCCCAATCTTAACTCAATTAACTAAATAATCAAATTGCTGTTGTTCCTATTATTAAAAGATCTATACACAGCAAATAAAGAGTATGGACTTTGGAATTAGAATTCAATACTTCCATCACTTGCCAGTTAGTTACCTTCTGTAAGTAGAGTGTAAGACAGGCAACTGTACCTTTCTGCAGGAGAAATGGAGATAGTACCTGTTTTGTCAAGTTGTTTTGAGGATTAATATAGTGATATATGAAAACTCATTGCACCTAAGAAACATTAAGTGATAACTAAAGTCCTTATTTGCCTACCTGATTAAAACCCAAATGTCCAGCTATTAAAAATAGTAGAATGGAGGTGGAGAGGAGAGTCTCACCAAAAAAGAGGACAAATGTAAAGAGTCTGAATACCACACACTGGAGATGCTCAGGATCGTCTGAGCCAAATGCCACCCACCCACCTCACCCCCACTCTCTCCCTGCAAATGGCAGACAGGCCTCCTTGCTTTGCATAAATGTGCAACAACCAGGGGGAAGTCAGTGTTAAACTCCTGGTTTGACAAAGTGTTGATTCATCCAAGAAGGGGGTGCAGCCTGCTGCCAGCCTTATCACACAATCGGGCATCCACTGGGACAGCTATTCAAGGATTCCCCCATCCAGTCTCCAGCAGCAGTAATGTTCTGATTACTCTTCTAATGTTTTCATTTTGTTAATGTATAGAAATCTCTTGGGAGTGATCCAACCGTGTTGTATTTTATAGAACAATTTACAACATAAATGAAAAGTCAGGAATGGTAAGACAACAACAAAAGAGTCCCTCTGTTGGCTGCCCATGGCACAGTGTTTTGTCAGGCAGCGTGTTAGTTATAACGACAAACAGCTTGATGGTTGGACACCATCCCACTTTAACCTCACATCATAATGACTTCTGAGGACAAGTCCCACTGCTTTTCAGCCTGGCCTGAAAATCTGACCACATCCCCCACGAAAAAGACAGATCCTCAGCAGTAGCTGGTACAGCTCTTTTCCATTACCACTTAGTGGGCAGGAAACATTTTTTCCCCCAGAATAAGTTCCTAATTTGCCTTCTAAGGTTAATAGGTTTTCCAACTTGGTTCATCTTAAAGTGAAAGGCCAAAGTGGCAGTTTAATGGTAGACCCTCTGGCTTGCCAGAGGCAGCACTGGGCCATTGCCCAGCCCTGTCTGCAACCAGACTACTAAAACTGCAAGTCTCCTAAGTTATCCCCACAGTAATTCTAACCCTCAGTCAGCCTCTGGGATCCTTCCACCAGTGTCCCATAGGCACCATCCATGAATGCCAGCAAATGTCAGACTCCTCCCAAAACAGTTTTACTTGGAATACTCCATTCAAAGAGCACCCAGTGTTCAATCCCCATGGCTCCCTCCAGAGGTCAGTCAATCGTTTTGGATTCTTGATTCCAATCTAGGTACAGGTCACTTAACAAATACCTGACATATTACATTTAATACCACCTCCCCCTCTTAAAAAAAATCCCATTCATCATAATACAAAGTGTTCTCTTTCTTATTCTAGATGGTCCACACAGGGAAAGTGAAAGCATAGACCATTTGAAAGCCATGTCTCCCTGATTCAAAATTCAAATGGTATGTGTTGTGTGTTTAAGATCTACTATAAACGAGTTCTTCAATTTAGTGCTACATAATCTGATCCATTTGTTTTTAGCAATGTCTAATTCTTTGGTGGTCCCGTCCCCAAAAACATTCTTAGAAAACTGTTATAAACTATAATGTATTATCAAGGGAGAAAATTATTTTGTCAACATTTGTCTTCTACCCATCCCAGCTAATATCCACTAGCTATACACACAGACCCAGACATAAATACATACAAACCATCAGAGCAATTTTTTTCAGTCTTTTTTTTAAAGCTTTCTTTCATTGTTAACTAAGATTTGCTTTCAGCAAACTAACAGTGGGAGTGCCTAGAACTGAAGGAAACACACAACTTGTTGCAACAACAAATGCTCGGCCGCAGCCTGAACAAAGCGCTACAAATGGGCTCTAGAAACCCACAGGGCCCTTGGACAAAACGCTGTGTTTGTAATTAACTCTCCAACGCACTCTCATCACCCCCTCCCCAAGCCTCTTCCCGGCCCCAGCACCCTCCAGGGCTCCAGTTCCCAGTCTGGTTTCCATTCCAGCCCCGCCCCCTTCCCCTTCCCTCTCTGGGACTGTGAATCAATCCCATCCTGGGCAGGAAACGAGACCCAGGGCAGCCCCCTCCGCTGTGGCGGAACAAAGGAGAACGCAGCTGCACGCGAAGGGAGTCCCTTCGGGTCCTGGGTACCTTCTCCCCCGCTGCCGCCGCCAGGGCACACCGCACCTGAACCCCCTGCCCAGAACGCCCCATTGTTCTTCTTTCCAAAGGAAGCCCCATCGCGTCTTTCCAAAGAAGCTGAGGCCAGGAAACAGCTGTGGGCCGGAGGGAATGAGGGTAGATTGGGAGGAAACTGGGTTCCACTTTGCCCACAGGTACGAAAAGAACGGGGCGGAGTATGAGCAACTTAGTTTACAAGCCCACCTCTCCCGCCGCCCCCGAAGCCACTGCCGATCACGACCCCGCTCTGCGACCTCCAGCCGCCAAGGTTCTGGCCGCAGAGCCCCAAGGAGCTGCAGAACCCCCTGACCCGCGCCCACGGGCTGCAGGAGGGCCACGGGGACCGTGGGCACAAAGGCGCAGGGGCTAGCTAGGTCGAGCGGGAAGGGCAGGGGAGAGGGAAAGCGCTCGCACTACCTCGCCGGGCGCTAGCTCGCCAGGCGCCACTCCGCCTCCAGTCGTCCTAGCTCTTCGGAGGTGCTCTGGGACGCGGACCCAGCCCAAGGTTGCGGGGCTCCAGCCGCCGCAGCTCTGCCGAGGATGTCCCGAGCGCTGCTGCCGATCGTCTGCGCGCCCACGCTCCCGCACCGCCTCCGCGCCGCGCTCCTGTGTGCGCTTGGCTGCAGAGTGCTGGGCTGCGGCGGAGGCGCCAGCCACTCCCCTCTCCCAGCGGCGGAGGGGCCGGCCGAGGGGCGGGGGCGGCGACCTCGCAGCCTGGGATTCGCCCCTCCGCGCGCAGGCAGGACCAGAGCCACCACCGCCCCCTGGCCGACTCACCTCTGGCCGCGAGGGCAGGCTGCACAGCGCCCCCCGGTGAGCGCGCGCTGCCTCGCCGAACTGCGGCCCGACCCCTGCCCCGGGCGAGCCTAGGTGGGACGCTGAGTGGAAAAGGCAGCAGAGGCGTCTGCCTGGCCCCAGAGGACGGCCCCTGCCTTTTTTACCCTGTCTACTCGCAGACTCACCAACATCCTATGAGAAATAGGGCGTTTGACAGCTAGAAGCCAACCTGGGGCAAACTCAGGCAGAATGGGAATGCTGTGTTTTTATTCCTCTCCTAGACAAAAAAGTTTGGATGCCCAAGAAAATATTAATTTGCCTGAAAAAAAGAGTGCTAAGCGACCCTATATGCCTTCACTTACAAAGCTCTTATTATCTATTAACCTTGCTTAATCCCGCAAAGATTATAAAGATCCTGATCAATTCTCTGAGTTGCAAATAAATGATCATTTAAACAAAATCGCATACATGTTGGAATATAGTGTATTCAGTGGCATGCAGCCAATATAGTACTCTAATTGGCATTGGGTAACTATCAATGATGGGATATATCATTTCGGCACACTAGAAGGGACCAGAAAATCAGAATCCCCAATTTCTCATTCCAGCTGCCCTCTTGCTATAGGGTAGCATTTAGAACAAGCCACTCGACCCAGGTTCTGGTTTCCTCATCCGGGAGGAGGGAAGGGTGCTCATCCAAACTTACTCACTGGGTGAGGTGACGAGTACTTGGCTGAGGTGTTAAAAGCACTGTAGACACAGTAATTATTACTCATGAGTCTAACTACTTTATCCTATAATGAGATAAATTGCCATAAATGGGGCCAGGTTTAAGTGGACTGACCTATATCTGGAAACTGTCACTAAAATGAGGTGAACCAAAGAATTCAGACCATATATAGTAACTGTTCCCACAGGCATGAGAACCACAGACCCTGGGATTTATCAAATGCCACCAGTAGGTAGAGTCTGGAAAGGTGGAACCTCCTCAGATTGTATTTGCTTGGAACTATACCATCACTGATGTCACCATCAGCAACAGGTCACATCTGCACTCGGCACCGTAATGGCCTAAGCTAACACATTCTGAGTATCAGGCACTACTTTTGTTTAATCCTCACCTATGAGGTAAACCACTTCAGTGTTTTTGTCTCACAGATCAGGAAAGGCAATGAGAGGTCTTCCAGCTGATAAGTGACTATGGTGTTTTGAAGATAGGTCCTCGAATATCTGACACTTCTCTTATTAAAGAGTGGTGTCTAAATGTCCTCCTCTTGAAGATGACTTGGACTTTGTGACTTGATTCTAACAAATAGGATGCCGCAGAAGTGTTACTATGTACTTCTTGAAACCTAGATCATTAAAGGACGCACATCTTTTACCTAGTTTGTATTCATTCATATTCACATTCTCTCTCTCTCTCTCTCTCTCTCTCTCTCTCTCTCTCTCAACACTCACCCTGGGAGCACAGCTGCCTGCACTGTAAGAAAGCTCTAGCCACACAGAGAGCCATATAAATATGTTCAGGCTGATGGTGCCTGATGAGGACTCAACCTACAGCCTGTACTAACCATCTCACCTGTTGGTTAGAGAGCCTTTGAGATGACTCTAGCCCCAATCACTGACTGACCACACAGTATGAGAGACCTAGAGAGAAGAAGCCAGCTCAGCCAACTCATTACCCAGAAATATGAGTGATCACAATAATAATAGAAGGTTATCACTGGGGTGGTTGTTACGTAGCAGTGGACACTTGGGACAGTGGCAGTCTCCAGTACCAGCTATCAAGCACACTGCCCCAGGCCCTGAAAACCTAACATAATGAAGACCCTGGAGATCCCAGCCTTCACAACAGACACACAGACATGCTACCTGGTAACACATATAGATTCTTGTCTCCATTTTGCCTGTCTCAGATTTTTGGTTCCAAGGAGACTGTTAAAGCAGTTTGGCAGTAATGGAACCTCTGATCTCTACTGGTCAATGCACCTTTTCAGAAACAGCAGATAGACAAATGGCAGGTTCATGAATACAAAATATAAACAAATAGCTTAAGGAGTGGGGGATTTCTATAACATTTTGATCTTGGAAATTGGCCGGGTTTTGGAAAAGAAATATGTGCTTAGTAGGACAATGGAAAGAGCCACAGGTTAGAAGCCCCTGCCTTAAGGAAAAAATGAGGAACTTTAGGTCAGAATAGTTCTGTTTCTGGAAAGACCTGGCATAGCAGGGAAAACTGAGGCTTTCTCCCTATTTTTCAGCAAGTTCAAAGAAGAAAATAATAGTAACTGTTGAACATAGCATAATAAACATAGAAAACTAACCAAGAAGCTATTAGAAAGACAAAAATGTTTCTAGAGCAAGCCTTGATTCTCTTTTTAAAAATACCGTTAACCTAGTTTTCATAAATCTCGAAATCCAAACTTCTGAAGACATACCATGAAGTTTTAACATACCTTTACCTTCCTGGCTGTTCTTTTCAAAAGTCAATCAATCAACAACTTCTAAATTTAAGGAAAGCAGATTAAAGTTGTTCTAACAATTGTCAGGAGCAGATAAATCCATCAACTACATTTGTTTTTTTTTCTTTTTCCTTTCTCCTCAGTTTTTTTGGAAGAAATACACTGTATGAAGAAGCAGAAAGACTATTATTAAGGGTTTAGGGTGTAAAACATAAATTATCAAATTACAGGAACAAAAGAATATAAGAAGTATACTTATGAAAATATGCAATGATCTAAATTAAACCACCAAAATGTTGCTATTCTTGTAAAAAAAATACAGAAATAGCAATATTACAGGAAAAGAATCACTACTAAGCATGTAGGATTATTTTTTCTTCATTGTTTTTACCTGAGTTCTTTAAAAACAAAACAAAACAAAAAAAAAAATGTTTTTAAGAGTTCAACACTGGGGAAAAGACCACGGAGAGAACCTGTGACCTGCTTCTGCCTCATTTTGATGTTAGAAAACCTAATAGTGCACTAGAAGTCATGATGATTTTCTCATTGTTCCTGTCTGCAGCTAGTTCTACAGTTTGGGCCTGAACACTCACACTCTCTCCTTCAGTATTTTACATCTAGCTCTTAATTTCTGGTTTTTCTACATTTTCTTTCCTTCTCTGCCCACCCCAAATGCGTAGTTTTCATCCACTTTACTTGTCCTTTGAAACCAAACTCAGGGCCTACTCGTTCACAACCATAATCCTGAACTGGACCTTGATGTCTTTACTATGGTAACTTCTTGATGCTGCATCTCCAACTATCTAGAAGGCTTCCAGATTAAATCAATCAGTTTGAAAGCATTAGCCCGAAAAGTAAGAATAATCTTATTCACATTCCAGGCAAACCCCCTCACCACCCAAAACATAGACTATCTTGCTAAGAGAACATTCCTAAGGCTCTGCATGTATTTAAATTATCCCATGTAACCCTCACAACACCCCAGTAAGGTAGGTTGTCATTATTATCCCCTTTTAGAGATAATAAAACTGAGGCTGAAAAAGTCAAGTTACTTGCCTGAGGTTATATACTTAGTAGAAAGCAGGATGTGAATCCAGTCAGTCCAGCCTCACAATGCAGCTCTTTGGTTTGTTTCCTTTCACCTCAGTAAGCATTCTGTGAGCTCTTTTTCTCTTTGTCCCCTAAAGTATTATCTTATTTCTGTAGTATTTATCTCTTTGTTTGGAATAGTCTTCCAGAGTAAGCACTGAATTAGGAATTCTTAGTTTCATGCAGATATATATATATATATATATATATATATATATATATATATATATATATGTATATATATATATATATATTTTATATATTTAAAGAGTGCTTTGAAACTAAGTGTTAATGTTTAAAATATTATTTGAAATTCAAATCAGGTTTTTAAAAAAATTTTTTAGTTGTATATGGACACAATACCTTTATTTTGTTTATTTATTTTTATGTGGTACTGAGGATCAAACCCAGTGCCTCATACATGCTAGGCGAGTGCTCTACCACTGAGCCACAAACCCCAGCCCAAATTAGGTTTTTTTTTTTTTAGATATCTTTCTGTAGTATTGTCAGCCCCCAGGTTTCAGCAATAACTCTTACTTTTACTCTCAACATAACTCTTATTCTAAGTACTTTTAAAAAAATCATAGATAAATGACAACAGGAATATTAGAGGGTAAAAAGAGTGATGGAGGGGTAGGGTTGTGGCTCAGTGGTGAAGCGCTTGCCTAGCAAATGTGAGACTCTGGGTTCAATCCTCAGCATCACATAAAAATAAATAAATAAAATAAAGGTATTGTGTCCATCTGCAATGAAAACATAAATAAATAAATAGATAAATAAATGATTCTTAAAAAGACTGATGGAATTTCTCCCATGTAGAAAAATTCATAAAGATTTTGATGATAAAAAGGGGAGCTGGTCATGCTGGTGCACACCTGTAATCCCAGTGAGACAGGAGAATCATAAGTTCAAGCCAGCCTCAACAACTTAGCAAGACCCTTTCTCAAAATAAAATAATAAAAAGGACTGGGGATGTAGCTCAATGGTAAATTACCCCTGGGTTCAATTCCCAGTACCAAAAATAACAGAGAAAGAGAAAGGAATTCAAAGAGCTTACAGGTTTTCTTATAGGTCTCAATTATTTCAAAATCAAAAACAACAATTCTTTATTTTAAAAAATGTAATTGAGCATTAAAATTGGGTAGTGAAACTCAAAATCTAATTTTTTTTTTCTCCACAAAATACATTTGTCTAGGCTCAGAGTATTCTGAGCCTCAAATAAATTATAGACTCATGGCCAGGAAATTTAAATTGCCTGAATTTTCTCCCCTGACAATTTGTAATTTAGCATTTTGTCATTTCAACGAGTAAGAATTGTCTTTTCTATTTCCTCTCAAGCTGTGGCAAGCTAGTGCTATTAGGTCAAAACCTTGCTGTGAAACAATAAATCAATCTGAAAAATGACTAGACTTTATTTTCCAAACTTAAAAATTATTTTTGTTTTTCTGTGTTACTAGGGAGTGTGTCATTTTGTTGCTGAGGAGATCTGAGGAAGACTGTATGGGAAAGAAAATGACAAAAGAAAAGATTGCTGTCTATACCAAACAAAGAGCAATTTAACAAACGTATGAGGTAATAGTCTGTTCTTCAGCCCTTAAAACTAATATTCTGTTCTTCAGCCCTTAAAACTAAATGTTTTTTTATTTGAATATAGCGCCTATATTCATTAAAGTTCTTCGTGCAGGATATTGCTGATAGAGAAATATAATTGAGTAACTCAAAATCCTCTGAATTTATCAATGGCCAAGATGTCCTATAACCTTGTTTAGTGACTATTAAAAAAATCAACCAAAATTTGACTTGATTGTTAGGAGTGCAATCTCCTGTTGTTTCTCAATCTCCACTTTTGTGCAAGATGAGAAACTCCATGGTGTAAGATTTGTCTGTTTGGTTCACTTGCGTGTCCCCAGAGCCTTGAACATAGAAGCTACTCAATATATATATAATTGAACTAATTAACTAATTACACAAAATATTACCTTAGGTTAGCTGAATTGGCCTATAATCTCAGACAAGATTTTCAGTTGGATCTCAGAGCAACTTTAAAGACTTTCCAGAGAACAAAGTAGAGCAAAAGCAGACTTTGTTGATGGATTGTAGTGGTGATCTTAAACTTTTAATAAAGCTGGGGAAAAGAAAAAAAAAACTTTAAAAAGAGTAAAACCCAAACAGCCTGTCTCATAGGAAGGAAGAATTAAATCAACTGGGCCAGAGCATTGACAAGAAACCCATCTCCTCAAAACAAGTTTGATGTTTACTGAAAAGATGCTTAAACTCCTTTCCTGTTAGACACATCCTGAAATATGTTTCTCTGGAAATCAGTTCACATGGCTAAGAGAAGAGAGCAGGCGCCTGTCTCAGATGCTTGAAGGCCTTCTTTGCCAGGCTCCAACCTCCTCAGCCCCAATGCTTGCTCAGCGAGTGTGAGCTTGACAAGGTTTCCACAGATCTTGAATTCAGACCTGAGAGAACTGTGACACAACTAGTTCATGGGCTCAGATATTTTCTCCTGGGGGACATTGGGTCTCCAAGTTGCTTCACACATTCTTGCTCTCTTGAAGTTTCCTCAAAATTCTTATCTATTCCCTGATCTGTCTCTTCAGGGCATGTTTCTACAGGTCCACAGTTTCTGTTTGATTGGAAAACATGTTTTATAACTTTACAATTTTCTGGATGAATCTTTTACCAGCCTAATGCAACTCTTACCTCACAGCTTTAACCTGGTAGGGGAAAGCCAATCTCTTTAGTTTCCTGGTGCCTAAATATTCTTGTCCCTACTGGTGTTGTAACTTTAAATTATCAAACAGGTAAGCGCCTCTGCCCTGAGGACTCCTCCCATCTTGTAGTCAGGCACCCCTGCCCCAGGACAAAGCAGTGAAGTCAGTGACATTTGCCCTGCATCAAGAAGTCCAGTCATCCCTCAGTACCTAAGGTGGATTGGGACACCCAATGGGATGTCACAAAACCCACAGATGCTCAAGTTCCTTATGTAAAATGATATCATATTTGCACATATATATATACATCCACATATATATATATATATATATATATACATGTGTGTATACATACACACACACACACACACACACACATTCATCATATATAAATCCTCCCATATACTTTGCTCTAAGTGGTTTATATTAGCAAATGTGAATGCTAGGTAAACAAGTGTCACATTGTACTGATTAGGGAATCATGACAAGAAAAAAAAGTGTGTATGCATTTGGAATAGATGCAACTTATTTTTCTGAATATTTTCAATCCTCACTCATTGGAATCCACAAGTGGCCAAACCCCATGGACACCAAGGGCCAACTATGTTTATTGAGTGTCTATTTGGCCCCATCCCAAGGATGGGTGGTGAACATGACAGACAGGATCTGTGATCTCTCAAAAGGTAGGATTTAGCTTAGGGTCCTGGACACCTCAGATGTAACTCATTTTTCTTTTGTGCCATCTCCCAGTCCCCATGCAAGGAAGGCCCTCATGCTGCTCACAGCTCCTCCAGCTGTAATCAGACCACCCAACCCCTCCTAGGCTGTCCCCAGCATTTTAGAACAGCCATGTGCACACCGAGGCCCAGGAATTAGAGTATAGTCCAGGATTTCAATCCTGAATACAAGATTAGAAAATTGCCTTTTTTGTCCCTCCCTTTCAAACATTTAAATATCTAATTTTGCATATTCAAAAATTTAGTGACTAAAAAGATACTCAACAACATTCTTATAACCAATATCAAATAAAGTAAAATATCAAAATAACTACATCAGTTATCTTTAAATGATGCCCTCCCCAAGGGCTGTATAATTTCAAGCTATATTTACTTATTTTTCATATAAACATGTTCAAATTTTTGAATTAATAAATTATGTATTATTATAAAATGAGGAAAATCTTGTGTGTGTGTGTGTGTGTGTGTGTGTGTGCGCGCGCGCGCATGTGGAACTAAACCCAGGGGTTCTTTTTGCAAAGCATCCCCAGCCCTTTTTTTTATTTACTTTTTTTTTTTTTTTTTTTTTTGAGACAAGGTCTCACTAAATTACTGAGGTTCTTACTAAGTTGCTGAGGCTGGTCTTGAACTTGGGATCCTCCGCCTCAGTCTCATGTGTTGCTGGGATTACAGGCATGTGCCACTGTACCTGGTTTATTTTCACTTTGGAAAAAATACTTGTACTATAAATTTTTGGTTGTTGTTTTTCTGAATTGGACCACTGAAAAAAATAAATATTTCTCCCATACTTTTTCTAATATTTTTTTCTTCAGAACATGTCAGTACTTGGTGATCTTTTCCATCAGAAAATGTTTGAAAATTACCAGGCATAGTGGTACACACTGGTAATCCCAGCAAGTCAAGAGGCTGAGGCAGAAAAATTGTAAGTTTGAGGCTGGCCTCAGCAACTTAGTAAGACCCTGTCTCAAAATAAAAAATATAAAGGTCTGTGGATGTAGCTCAGTGGTAGAATGCCCTGGGTTCAAATTCCATACTAAAAAAAGTCTGAAAGTGGCAAATCTGACAATCAATCCATGCTTAGTGACTTGTACTACAGACCTATGGACAGCATTTGCTTTGAATGCAGATCCTTGGATTTTTTTTTTTTTTTTAATTGCATGTGTTTTCAAAAGAGATCTCATTTCTATCTCATGAAGCTGTGTGCCCGTAGGTTATGAGAGCAGTGTGAGAACATGAGCAATAGGTAGGAGTTCTAAAGAAGCTTGTCCATCACAAGCCTGGTGGCTGGCCACTCTGAAGGAGAAGTATGACAGTTGAAGCACTGTCAGCCAAGGGTGGTGTATCCAAGGTCCCTGAGCCAGTTTGATGAGCATGTCTTAATGCAAAAGAGAGAGAGCCCAGTCAGGATTAGAGGGAAGGTCAATAAAGATGGGAGAAGGGGAACATGTTTCTGTTAGAGCCCTCAAAAATGGCTGACCCGCTGCCTGCATTGGAAGACTTGTAAATATGGGCTGCATGTTTATGTCCCTATGTTCCCAACTTTATATGTTGAAACCCCCATCTTCAGTGGGATGGTTTTAAGAGGTGGGACCTTCAGTAGGTCATTAGGTTTAGATGAAGTCATGAAAGTTCAACCTTCTCAATGTTAGTGTCCTTATAAGAAGAGAAAGAGAAGACAGCTTGCCCTCTTGGCCACATGAACATACAGTGAGAAGCCTTACCAGACCCCAGATGTGCCAACACCTCGATCCTAAATTTCGCAACCTCCAAAACCATGAGAAATCAATGTTGTTTAAACCACCCTATTCATGTATTCGTGGTCTTCTCATTATAGCAGTCCAAACTAATATATATGGTATCTTTATATTCCCAACTAGCTGTTTTCCAGGCTAGTTGCTATTGCAAACGCCATAGTTTAACCTGATTTCCATTCAATACTTTATCCATAATTCCTTACTTTAGAAATCAAGCCTGAAACTTAAAGATTGTGGCCTCCCAACCCTATCCACTGGGTGTGCAGGTGAAATCTGCATTGGTAACCTCAGTGGGTGGTAGGGCATGTCAAAGTCTTGAGGAGTAAATAATATTTTCTATCATCCTATAAATACATTTTTGAAAAAAAAATTTATAATACAATTGAGTAAAGTTAGGGGGGAAAAGTCTGCTAAATGAATGGAAGTATTCAGAAGTTTGAGCTGTGTCCTCTTTGCTAAGAAAGAAATTTGTGTTCTATTTGATCAGAATTTTGAGGTAATGAAGTTGAATATTTGTTCACTGAAAGTGGAGCCTAGGTTGTCTCTCTTCCACTGGTCAAGGATTTTAGAAGCTTAGTCTACGGTTTCCACTTTCTTACCTCCTTTCCCTTTGCTCCTATGACTTTGTTAAAATGACTTTACAGCATGGTCAGGGATCTTTCAGTTACCACATAGTCAAGGCATTTTGGAGTCCTCCATCATTTGACACCTCTGCCACAGACACCCTAGTGCTGCCCTGAACCTTCTGCTTCACTGGCTCAGTTTGCCATCCCCCTCCCCCTTTCTTCCTCTTGCCATTCTTGCTGCTTTTTCTCAATATTACTTAGCATTCTCTGGTCTCCGCCTGCGCCCTTTAAATGCTAGCGCTCCATTAGGTCCTGTTCTCAACTCTTCTATTTCACCTACACCCAGGGCTTTAACTACTGATGATATTCACACTTTTATCTCTTTACCTCAGGTTCCACATGTTCAGGGGTCTACCACACATCAAATTCAACAGGGTCCACAGAGAAACTCATAAGTGCCTCAGACACCACATGGGAAGAGAAATCATCATAGGGCCAGTCACAATCCTTCTGAAAAGGGTTCTTGGCCCCCCAAACAAGAAGGGAGCTCTTCTTCAATGTTAAAATAATCCATTATATTCCTATCACAGAGAGAATCATACCATAATCAAATCACCTTTTCTATTATCAGTCTCTTTCACTATTACTGAGACAATCTTAAGGGCACAATTATATTTTTCTTTTCTGATTTCTGTGTTTGACATAATTCCTAGAATACAGTAGATACTCAATAATGCTTGTTGCATTAATGAATAAATTCAAGTGTTTCTGGTATCTTCCATCATTAGCTCCTACACATATCTTATCACTCAATTTGGAAGATTATTTAATTTTCTTATAGCAAAGCCCAAGTATTCTGTATGTGTGTGTTTCTTTTTTTGATTTTTTTAAAGTTGTAGATAGACACAATACCTTTATTTTATTCAAATTAAAAAATTAAAATTTTTTTTTAGTTGTGGATGGACCTTTATTTTATTTATTTATATGTGGTACCGAGAATCAAACCCAGTGCCTCATACATGCTGGGCAAGTGCTCTCTCACTGAGCTACAACTCCAGCCCAATTTTTCATTTTTAAACAATTTAAATTGACATCGCCTACACTTCTGGTCTACATCCTCACACCCTGATGCTCAAGAATTCTCGCTTCTTCAAGAACAGGCTCACCTGCTCGGCTTGTCACTAATATTCTTTCTCTACTTTAGAGCTAGCACATATGTTTTTCCTCGACTTCCTGCCCAAGTCAACCCATAAGTAGTTTTAATCTATGAACTTTTATGCTCAAAGAGATTTATGGGCCAATTTAAATAGTTATTTCTTGCTTACAAGGGATTGAAAGGTCACGATGGCTCAGGATCAATTCCATTTCATCTTTTCAGTACTTATTTCACAGCTGAGCACTTCTCAGAGTAATGAACATGAGTCCAGTCCCTGACAAGCCACCACCAAGGCCAAAAGAATGAGCAAAATTATTCACTCTGGAGCCCACATGGGATGTCAGGGACCGAATGGCAGAACTTGCTGTGACTTATTACAGTATACATGTTACACTAGGTCCCAAATCAATCCCCAGTTTGGGGTCATGGGTCTTTCACCACAGGAAAGCAACATACGCATACATTTGACAGTAACACTCCATAAATCTCTGCTCTAGTCACAGAACTTTATCTCATGTGGTGCCAATAAGAAAGAGGAATATCTCAAAGGAAATTACTGTTTCCGTGCAGAAACTTTTAATATCACTGTAGATAGATCTTTTAACACAAGTTAAACATGGAAATATCTGCCTTAGGATGATGAGTCCAAAGTAGCTGACAGACAAATGATTTCTGCAGATTTTGTGAGTCAAAGTTAAATTCATTGCTTAAAAGGAAGTGAATGGAAAGAAAATAAGCTATTTACAACATTTTAGTTACATGTCAAGGCACCACCCAGGGCATCCTGGATTTGGATTGAAGATAAGTAGATGTATATGGATATATGACCAAAGGTCATACAGAGTGGCTGTGGGCTTCTTAATCTGGGATGGCAGACCTGCTGAGATTTATATCAAAGGGTATGTGTCTATGTGTTTGCCTGTGTGTGTGTGTACATGTACATATATGTGTACAGGCACATCTATGCACATGGAGAAGTACACATTCTGGCTCACAATCATGGTGTATGTGAATATTCCTCTCATCAGAACATTTCTCTCATCAGAGAAATATTCACATACACCATGAATATTCCTCTGATGAGAGGATTTTGACCAATCCTTAGGTCATTTCAAAAGGCTGTTGGCTCACAGAATATTACAAAAATCACTGGTCTACAGCAAATATTTCCCAGATTCATAAACAGGAATGTATTGCTATCAGTTGAGATTCAAGATTACCAAACATGTGATGACCAAAACTACATTACAAAATATTGAAGCAATGACACAAAACAGATGGGACATGCCCACACGGATGGAAATGAAAGGGACAGTCCCTCACAAGTCTCATGTAGCAGTTTGCTGCAAAACCCATAACAGTGAGGCAAGGGCAGAGAATCCTGCTGTCCATGCTGGGAGAGTACAAGCCAGGTGCATGCATAAAATATGCTCTATTTCTCTCGTTTTCTCACCTTACAGGCACCCCAGTTACCATGGACCTTAGTAACTTGGGCAGCTGTTTGCTATTGCATGATTTATTAAATGTATAAAAACTGAAAGGAACATAGAATAAGGTAACGCATGGCAACATTCCACTCTAGAGAACTGCTAATCTGAGACATTATTTGTTGTTATCATCATTGTTCTTATCATCTTGAATCCCTGTTTCAGTTGAGGCTCAATTTAAAAAAAAAAAAAAAAAAACAGAAACCGCTGTAGGTGTTTCAAACAGAGGGAATTTAATATAGGAACTTGTTATGCCTGTGATGGGAAAACCAGAACTAAGGAGTAAAACAGGAGTGGTGGGGGTAACCCAAAGACTAACAGCAGTCAGAAGCCACTAACTCACCCAGGGCTGGTGTTAAAATGGTGTTAACAGAGCCTGGAAGATAAGATGTCTGAGAGAAATCAGAAGCACAGCGGGGGGGATTTCTGGCAGATGCTGAGACAACACACGAGGTGCTGTCTGACAGCAGCTGGAGTCAGAGAGAAGCCGCCTGCCAGAGAAACCACTCCAAACAGAGAGGAGGGAAAATTCCCTGGCTTCTTCCTTCCTCCCACCCTCCTGTCTTCATGAGCCTCCCATGGAAGGCTGGAAAAGGCAGTCCCCTGAGAAGAACAGAGCAGAGGAAAGGCCAGAGCAACCAGGCAAATGAGCAGCACATCCCTTTATGAAGGTGACACTGAGATGAGTTTGAAGAGGAAAGCCAACTGGATATGGAATTCTGTGTTGATACAGGATGGGAAACCGGGGTTAAAGAAGGAAAGAGGAGCAGCCAAGAAGAAAGAGAAGAAGCGACCACCGGGGAAGAGAGGACAGGAATCCCCCTCCAAGTCAGCTAGAGCAGTGGCTCAGATTAGCGGCTCCATTTACATTCACTGTGCAGTGGGGTTAGAATAGGCCAAGAAAAGAATTATAGAACTGCAAACGACCTTGGAAACCAGTAGGGTACTACAATTTGTGCTTTGATGCCACTAAAGCTTGTTTAGATTTAATACATCATTGATCAAAATTAATGTGAATTTAATTCTCTCCAGTCAAAATGAAATTTAAATATCTTTCCAGAAACTCATGAAGGGATTTCAGAAAGTGCGGGCCCTTCCTCATATTGAGCACAAAGAAAAAAACAAAAAAACAAAAAACTGAGAACAAAGAAAGCAGCAGGGGAAAAAATGTGTGTGTGTGGGGGGGGGTAGGGTGTGGGAGAGGAGAGCCCAGGGGATCGCTTCAGTAATGTTTGTTTATGGCTGTTTCAAATTAAGGAACTAATTTTGGGTTGGGGAATAAATAAAGAAGTTCCTTGAGAAATAGAAGATTATTGCTAAGAAGGGAACACGGCCCAGAGTTAAGGAGAAAAACAAGCCCTGCCACACTTACGCTGGGCTGATTTTGTGGTATCAACGAGTGGTGAAAAGAAGACAACTCTTACTATTTTTCTTAATGTTTCCTGTGAAGCTGCTCCTCCAGATAAACAGCAGCACCTCTGCCTGCTTTTCTTTCTCAAGTCTTTAATGAGAACTTCTTTTAGGAAGAGGCAATGAGGTACCCCCCAGAGCCTGCATTAACGGTCAGGCACCATTCAGTGGTGATTCAAAGTCTGACACATACTACCTGGATTCTGCAGTCTCCACTCCTTTGGTGGGTAGGTGGGATTTTGCCATAAAAGCAAAGAGGTCTTGTTCCAATATTATGCTTTGGTTAAGAACATATCAGCAGAAGCTGGTGCACACTAGTAATCCCAGTGGCTTCGGAGGCTGAGGCAGGAGGATCACAGGTTTGAAGGCAGTCTCTGTAACTTAACAAGGCTGTAAGCAAACCTAGGGAGATGCTGCCTCAAAATAAAAAATATAATAAAAAGGGCTTGGGGGATGTGTCTCAGTGGTTAAGCGCTCTTGGATTGTTTAATCCCTGGTTTTTAAAAAAAAAAAAAAAGCTTAGTAGAAGAAGGTCCACATGGAAATAGTTGACAAAGTTTTTGGAAGCCAGTTGTTTGGCATGAAATACAACCTCCAAAGTAGGCACCCAGTCAACCTCCAAGTGGAACCCCAGTCATGACACGTCTGAGCTGTGATTGGGGCATTGACACAAGCCCCACTAGATCATCATTCTCTTTGCAGGGTCATGCCCAGCTGCATAGAAAGGAATAGAAAGGAAACAGAAAGCCTGGCTAAAGCCATCAACTGTTTTATAAAATCTTTTTGCCAACACCAAGACCTCATCCAAGAATAGCTTTAGCTGGTTTTTTTTTTTTTTTTTTTTTTTTGAGCCATCTGAAGAGAATATTGCTATGGGAAAGTTCCTATTTAATATTCAGTCTCATCAACTGAGTTATTAATAGAAAGTAGTTCATGGCAACCATTTCTAAGGTGCTGACAAATGCCTACTGTCAGAGCATCCAATGAAAACTTGATCTTCTTGGATTTTCTTAAAACAGTAGCCCTGGTCCTACCTGTTGCAATGCTAAAAATGTGCCATTTCTGAAACATATCTTCTGAGACATTCTTGATGTAACTTACAGACCAAATTTTCAAAACTCTCAAACATATGAGTCCACGCTGAGTAAAAGAGATGTTGGTACTGCAGAAACCTTAAAATGCTATTCCCACTTTAAGACATTTATTATCATCAGCTGAATAACTGAGTTAGCAGTTTTAGTCTTCTTTTCTCCATCCCTAAAGCTCTTTGAAATGGTGATCATTATAATTTCTACTTTTTATCAAGTGCCAACAATAAGGTAGTCACTGTGCTGACTTCATTTAATGCTCAAAAAAAAAAAAAAAAAGAATCCTATGTGATAGGTAAATTAATCATGCCAATTTTAGAAAAATTCAGAGACTCAGAGATTAATTTTCCTAAGATTTTCAATGCTTAAGCAATGAGGCTAAGATTCTAAATCTGACTTCAAAGCTCCTGCTCTTACCCCTGAACTGAAGGCTAAGGGACCTAGACCTACCCTACGGTCCCACAGGGACTGATGCCTAGGAGGATCACACACTAGTTTAATTCTCTGCTACCACCATCTTAAAATTTTTCATAATTCTTACATAATTACTTAACAATTCTTACATTTGTGAGGCACAGGGCCTAACAAATTTTGAAGCTGGTCTTGACTATACTTTTCCTGACATTTCAGATGAATACTATGTGTGACAATTCCAAAATATATCCAAAAATTCTCCAATAGTTCATCTAAAAGTTGGGACCTAATTTCCTTCCAGAGAATTGAGGGTGGGTAGATAGTTTACTGACTACTTCCTAGTAAATAGAAAGTGACATAAGTGAGAATGTATATTTTTAAGATCAGTAGTAGCTGGGCATGATGGCGCATGCCTGTAATCCCAGTGACTCAGAAGCTGAGGTAGGAGGATCGAAAGTTCAAAGCTGGCCTTAGCAACTTAGCTAGGTCCTAAGCAACTCAGTGAGATTCTGTCTCTAAATAAAATATAAAAAGTGCTAAGGATGTGGCTCAGTGCTAAAGGGCCTCTGGATTCAATCCTCAGTACCAAAAAAAAATAAAATAAAATAAAATAATGTAATAAAGCAGCTGTGGATCTGGGCATAGTGGTACTTGCCTGTAATTCCAGTGTCTTAGGAGGCTGAGGCAGGAGGATCATGAATTCAAAGCTAGTCTCAGCAAAAGTGAGATGCTAAACAACTCAGTGAGACCCTATCTCTAAATAAAATACAAAATAGAGTTGGGGATGTGGCTCCGTGGCCATGTGCCCCTGAGTTCAATCCCTGGTACAAAAAAAAAAAAAAAAAAAAAAGAAAAAAAAATCAACTGTGGGACTGGGGATGTGGCTTAGTGTCAAATTGCTTGTCCAGCACATATGTGGCCCTGGGTTCCACTCCCAGCACTGCAAAAACAGAAAGTATCTTGCCTTCTACCTTGTTATTGGTTCATTTACTCTAGGGAAAGGAGGATCTGTGTTAGGAGAACACCCAGGCAGCCCTTGGAGAGTCCACATGGTAAGGAGCTGAGCCCCCTGTCATTAAGTCACACTTACACAGCTTACTGCTAAACATTGAAAACACTGTACCCCTTAGCCCCCAAAGTTCACCTGTAACCTCCTGAGAGACCCTCAGATGGAACCAATGAGATAAACTACTATTAAATTCCTGAACCTCAGAAATTGTGTGAGATAAGTTTGTTGTTTTGAGCTGCGATAATTTTTATGTAACAATGAATAATATACTAAGCAACTCTGGAACCTAAGAAGTGGAGGAATGATCTGTTAAAAAGGTGAGTACATTTACCAATGCAATGCAATAATTTTTGTTAGGTCTCTTCAGACCATATAGGCATTTTATTCTAGGGACATTTTAGGTATGCTCTTCAATGAGTGTCACATATGTTCATTGGATGAAGGCCTTACTTTAATTTGGGCCACCACTTTTGATTACAACACCTGACAGTCTGTCCTGATTCTTAATTCACAGACTACCGGGTATGTCTCTCCCATCTCTCTTCTAATTGAGAAGTGTGCTGCTTTGGGTGTCCCCAGACATGCCACACCTAAGCCACATGGCCTAGAGTTGTACTTCAAGGTGCTCCAGCTGCATTCCTTCCACCTGCCTGGCATGAAATGGGGCCACCTGGAATGACTCTCCTATAGCTGCTTGGCTTTCCTGTGGTCATCCATCTCCATATGGACCTGCCCAGGGGAGTAACAGGAATAATAAGTAACAGGGATAAGCCATATAAGTGCTGCCAGACTGGCTCCATGCCATGCCCTTGTTCTCTAGGATCTGGTCGCACTGGTTAATAGGAAAGGTTACAATGGATCACACTTGACAACAACAACAGAACAACTTGAAAAATAGGCTCAACACTAGCTGTACAATAACATAAAAGCATCAGAATCTTAGTGCAAATTTTAATTTGATGATCCAAGCATTTAGCATCTGATGCTTGAAGTCAACAATGTGTTGGTTTGGGACTTGCCCTCATATGTACAAGACTCAAAGGGTGGACCCAACACTAGGACCAAAAGCAATAAATAAGTGGCACCAGACTTCAGCTTCTGCATGGTAGAAAATCTCATGCATTAAAAACAGTTATTACTTCTTCCATAGAGAAAATAAAAGGAACATAGTGCCCTTTTTTTATAGAGCCACAAATGAAGTGGAAATTCTCTAGGATTAAAGGAGAAGGTGGACAGGGCTTAAGGAAAAACGTTGAGTCCATGTTATATTCTCAATGATATAAAGCCAAGCAGGGAAGAAGTGTAGTGATAAGGCGGTGGGTATTGAGGGAAGATAGGAAACCTCTGTGATCCTCACTGCAGAACCAATCACAAACCCACATTCTCAAGAAAATCTGTTCACTTTACATGAACTGATTATTCCATAGCAGATGCAGCTGAGTACGAACTAAGTCTGACATGCCTAAATGAGCATTTTTTAACAGAAGGCAGAGGAAATTTGTTTACTATTATGACAGGCTTTTCCCCTGGTGCAGTGACCCTTTTCTGATTCCATTTTTCATCCTGAGCCCTTCAGATGAGGAAGGTTGAGCCAATCAGCCTCCTAGGACTGCAGTCAGGTATAGGAGCTCCCAAGAGAGGTCCTCTCTGTGGCTTCTCACACCAGGCAGGTCCTAACCCAATGCAGGCCAGGACCCGAGTCAGGAAGGCTTGTTTAACCTGGAGACACAGACTGGTTTATGGTTTTGTTTTGCTTTTTCTCTTTGTCTTTTACAAGGCCAGCTCTTTAAGCTCCATGCCTGTGATGTCTACAGTTGTGCTTCCAAATACAGATCCTGATGCTGGGTAGGCATTAGTAATTGTTTATGAAGTGAAGGAAGGAAGGAAGAAATGAATCCAAAGCTAACGGAATTAAATGAGACTTACTATGGCTGGAGTGTTCCAGACAGTTCTAAACACAACTCTATGTCCCCAAACAACTAGTACCATTCTCCATCTACTCATCAGTTAATGAGTGCCCCCATGTACCTGGAACGAAGGCCTTATCTGACACTCTGAGTACATTATATGTTTTGTTTCATCCATTCAGAAAATTATCTCCCCCCAAAAGTTAAAGCCAAAAGCAATCCCATCCTCAATTCCAGGAGAAAGTTCCACAATGACATTGTCTTTCCAAGATTTTTCCGGTTTTACTATGGAAAGTACTCCTGACCAAGCACCAACTACCATCATGGTTAAATTGCCTTAAAAATTCCCTACAAAGTTCACACATCAATTCTTATTAGCACCGCAGAAGACGTTTTCGCTAGACGGAAGTAGTTTTTCTACTTAATGTATCTTGGGTTATTATTATGGCAAAGTTAGTGAAAATCAGGCCAACTTCGTATGATAAGGACCTGGACATTTTTTTTTTTTCTCCCTTACTTTTAATTCACTTATTTCCTCAGAGAAGAAAAGCAATTGATCTCAAGTTGACGTAGTGGCCTCTGCTGTTTCTGTGTCTAATTTGGCCATAAACTCCAAAGAAACTCTTTTGAATAAATACACTGAGCACCCTGCTGTTGTTTTATTAAAGTTGACAATTTTTTGCATCTTTTATGATGTATGAGAAAGGAAAATAATATAATGCTCTCCAGAATTGCATTTTATCTGTCATCTGGCAACTGTTATGATGAATGAAGAAAATCTGCATAGAACGTTTGAAAAAGTCATTTGGAGGCATCTTCCCTCACCTCCCTCAGCGGCCCCATCTCTGCACACAGTCTAGTATCTCTTTCAGGCTAATGGAGGGCTCCTTGGGGACTCAAAGAATGTTTCCCATCCTAATACAGGTCCTTGTAGGACATTTAGAAAAGGGGGAGGGAAATAAAAATATTTTCCCAAGTCAAAAGACTTCTGGTCAATAGGAACAAATGTGTAACCTGGAAGGCTTCCAATCAGCTTACTTGAAGTAAAATAATTCCAAGGCTCTTCTTATTTTAAAAACACATCTGTCAAAAAAAAAAAATCTGTCACTCATGAAGGTAACATGAACAAATAATTGATAAATAACATTAACACAGCAGTACAGTTCACCTGGGAATATTCTCTTTGAGGGCAATTTTTAAAAAATCCTCAATGCCTTCCTCTCTGAAGGTTATTTAGCTTGTTGATGATAGTCTGATTGTTTCACATGTGATTTGTTTCTATACACAGATGGGATTTGAATTATTTTTTAAAATGTATTGAAAGTCTATTTCAAACTCCTCTCAATACAAATAATGACTGTCTGAGATGTTTTTTCCTCTCAGCAGAGTACTGACCTTCCCTGGTATCCTGGAACTGGGCTCTGCAGGGGAGAAGTCCTTCTAAGGACCTCCTTAGGAACCCTCAGCAGGGGTAAAATCATGAATGAAGCAAGAATTTCTTTTGTTTGTTTATACAGAAGAGAAAAGAAAGACTCTGCAAAATAAAACAAACCAAAAAAAAAAAAAAAAGGAAAAGAGGTTTTACACTAAAGAGAAAGAAACACATATGGTCCTTCTCTTCCTCACCTCCTGCCTAGGTAGTTAAGTAAAAGGACAGAGAGCCAGGATTTTACTCCTGGATCCAAAGGAAATCTCAGAAATCAGACTCCACAGTACTGTCTCTGGGCCTTTGTTTCCTCATCTGTTAGAAAAGACACAATATCCACCTCAGAAAGTGGTTTAAATAAACTGTAAATCATTGAACAAAATTTGGCACAAAAGTGCTCATTCAATGTTCGCTTGTGTTAAAATTAGACATGCCTTTAGAATACTGACAGTGAGAGTTAGTGATCTGCAGTTAGAGACTGATCTAGATTATCTAACAGTGCAGGACTTCTGGGGAGAAAGCTTTGGGTCTGGCACTTTTTATAGCTGTTTTCTCTTACAGCAATGCTTATTGATAGCATGCTGTTTATCAGCTACTCTTCTAGGAAGGAGAAAATCTGTATGACAGAGGTCAGGATGCATAGCCTTCTATTTAGGCATTCACAGTCCAAAGAGGAAGGTGTTTCTAAACCAGTCAAGGCAATGCAATGTGGCAAGTTCCGTAACAGTAATAATTACACCTATTATTTATTGACTTTGTCTTGGGATGGGTCAGCATTTTGCAAATATTGTCCTATTTGGCTCTCACAGAAACTTTATGAAATAGGTGATATTATTACTATTTTACAAATGAGAACAGGCTAAGTGACTTGTCCTAGTTCCTGTACCTAGCAAATGACAAGCCTGGAATTCGAACTCAGGCTATTTAAATCTGGAATTTATGTTCTTTTTCCATTTTTTATTAGGTCATTATAATTATATAAAGTAGTTGGCTTCATTTTGACAAAATCTTAAATGCAAGGAATTGGGTTTCAATCCCATTTCCCCTCTCTCTCCTTCCTTTCCCTGTTCTCCTTCCTCTGCTCCACTGATCTTTCTTTTGCTTTATCTATCTATTATCTATCTATCTATCTATCTATTTATTATTAGTACTTTCTACATGTACCTAAGGTGAAATTCCCTTTGGTATATTTACGTATGCATATAACAGGATTTCGTTAAATTAATTCCATATTTCTTCCCTTTTCCCATCCTTCCTCCCTCCTGCTTCTTCTCCTTCTACTTCACTGATCTTCCCCATCTATTTATGATATTCAACCCCACCCACTGCCTTCTATTTTGCTCTAGCTTCCACACATGAAAGACAACAGACTTTATGTTCTTAACCACAATGCCACATTGCCTTCCTAAAATATAATATAGAAGTAATTGTATACATCATCTTTACTAAAATAATGAATATGTCATTATAGATGGATAGTAAAAAAATATTTGGGAGCACAGATGATGCTGGCTAACTCTGCCTAAGGGATATGGAAAGCTTCAGTGAGGAAGTGACATTTGAGTTAATCAACAACTATTTTCATGGATATGTCATGGATCAGATTCAATTTGTGTCTTAATTTCCCACCCCATCCAGCTTCCAGAATCCTAAAACTTTTTTTTTTCTAATCTGCAATATGTTTTTGAATTTTTGTTTCATCATTGTACTATATTTGTTCCTGAATACATTTGGTCACTGAAATTCTCAAATAATACTGTCTTGCTCTTTTTAGAAGAAAATCTCTCTCTCTCTCTCTCTCTCTCTCTCTCTCTCTCTCTCTCTCTCACACACACACACACACACACACACACACCCACACACATTGAGTAGAATATCAAGAATTTCTTTAAAAACAAATTCCAATAGATCATGAGACATTTTTACAAGGCCAAAATAGAGTTATACCCCCAAATATGAACATTACTTACTTCTATTTTTATGGGTTCTGAGTTTATGGGTGCAATTTGTTTATATTTTGCAACTTTTCTCAACTCAACGTTTGTCATTTTTGTAAACAGATTACACCTGTGTTTCAAAATAATAGGCAGCTAGTCATGGTGGCCCACACCTGTAATCTCCAGAGTCTTAGGATACTGAGGCACGGTGAGGATCACAAGTAAGGCCCTAAGTAATTTTGGGAGACACTGTCTCAAAATAAAAATAAATAAATAAATAAAAAGGTCTGGGGATGAGGCTCAGTGGTTAAACAACTCTGGGTTCAATACCTGGAACCAAAAAATAAAAATTAGAGGCAAAAATACCCTCTTAGGTGTTGAGCTAAAGTCAATGCATGTTCAGTGTATTCAGCCACACCTTGCCTCCATTTCCAATAACAAGTCCCTTGATGACAAGGACTACATCCTTAGGATGAGGTGGCAGGAAAGGCCTTGAACATGATAAGTCTTTAATAAACATTTATTGTCTCTTAATTTGAAAAACAAATACTTGAGGGAAATTATACAAGTTGGAAATGAAGTCAGAGCTGAGAGACTCAAATGGATAATCTGGCAAATTTTGTGTAAGTAAAGCTACTCAAAAACCTGGGGCCAATTTTGAACAAAGAGAACAGATATTATTGAAGAAAAACATAACTGCCAACACATGTAGAATTTATCTACAAACTCAAGTCTGGAAAAAAAGCATTTTCTTTCTCCATAATAAAAAGGGCACATTAATATAGAAAATTAGTATCAGGTTTATATTATCTGAATGGCAGAAGCAATTCAAAGACTAACTCTTTCCTTTTCCCACTAAGTTTGAGGAGGGAAAGAAGGCAGTGGGAGAAGGGAACAGGGGGAATAGGAGGGTGAGATCTGTGGCCTCATCTGGTCTGTGGGGAATTGTACCCACCCAAGGGGCTGCTTGGCTGGACTATGGTCCCATCCAAAGGGTCCCTTAAGAGCCACTGATGGTCCTTGCTACCAAACCTCCTTCTGAGGCCCCTGCATAATACTGGGACTAGGGTTGGGACTGGCAGCTGCCCATGGTCTATAGCTATTCTTTGCTCTTAAGGAGCATTCCCCAGAACCACATCAACTTGGCCTGGACACTCACATCCATGCTTCTGGACAGTCTCTGTGGCTAAAGTTCACAGTATCTCTATTCTGACATCTTGAAGACTTCTCAGGCTCTACCTGCAAGTAGAGGCAGGCAGTTATTTCTACTTACCTGGTGATCCCATTATCGCCATCCCAAACAAGCCAGTAGCTGAGGTCTTTGTTTCTCCTCTGATAGTCAGGGAGACTCATTAATCTTGGCCCATCAAATGATCCTTTGTGGTGAAAAATCTTGTTCTTGTATCATGATGTGTTCTTTCAAATCCATTAACTTTGCCTGAGAACACCTTATTCTCTGTAAAATTTACACATTTGAAATCAAGTCAGAATTTTTTTTGTTTTGAACCCAGGAATATTTAACCTGGGTAAAGCTATATCCCTGCCACCCCTTTTTAATATTTATTTTTTAGTTGTAGTTGGATACAATAATTTTATTTTATTTATTTATACGTGAGGTTGAGGATCAAACCCAGGGCCTTGCACGTGCTCAGTGCATGTTCTACCACTGAGCCACAACCCCAGACCTTCCCTGCCCCTTTTTAATTTTAACTCTGAGAAGGAATCTAGCTTAAGTTTCTTAGGGTATTGTTAAGTCTCTGAGGCTGGCCTTGAACTTGCCATCTTCCTACCTCAGCCTCCTGAGTCAGTGGTATTTCAGGTGTGTGCCACTGTGGCCAGCTGAGAAAAATTCTTATTTATTCATTGAGTCAGTGGAACCATGAACTAGATGCAAAGTACAAGAGCCAAAGGGTTATAAGATAACATACCAACAAAATCCTCAGGCAATAGGTTAGGGCATCTTGATACCTATTGTTAAATGAATAGTCAAGCAATGAATGGAAAATATGGGCAACTGCTGAGGATTCATCTGAGAAACTGCCCTGTTCTTCATTCAGTCTAGCTCTCAACACTCAGGCAAGCGCAAGACTTGTTCAGCATATGCTGCTAGTGAATAGGCTTATACAGAGCTGGTTTCCACAATGGTCAGGCAGGACAAGACATACACCAGCACAGAATAAAGCTGCCCATGATTATGAAAAATGGACCACCTCCCTATGGCATAACCCTTATTCTGTACAAGGGGCCAGGGACAACTTCTGTGGTATCAAACATCCACGCTGTGTTGCCTTCTCTTCTATATCGCTGTCTTTTTAAGTTTTCGCATTCCTCACCACCAGTGTGTCGGTGTCATTCATTTGTTGTGACATACGTACAAGAGGTGACAAAGGTGTAAAATGCAATGAACACATCTTATAAATGTTCATGTACATATTCATATTGTTATTCTTGGTATGTCCAATCAAAGACTGAGCAAGTCACTTAACCTCTTTATTCATTTAACCAATATTTATTAGCACCTACCATGTGCAAGGCACAGTGCTAGTTGTTCGGATATAATAAGCAAAACGTACGTAGTTGCTACTTTATGGGGCTACAGATTTGTGGGGAGACAGAAAAATAATTTTTTATAAAATCACACACACACATTTATAGGATAATTTATAATGATTGTTTTGAAGGAAAATGTCACAGAACAAACCCGGAGGTAGAAGAGGCTTTTTTTTCAAGTCAGTGGTATTAAGCCGAAAGCTAATGTTGAAGGGTGAGGAGAGCATAACTTGATACCACTTTGGAGGGCTGTGGAGGAAGGAGCCTTTCAGGACGGGAAAGAGCATTTTCAAATGCCACAGTGACTGACAAGAGGCATCCGGAGCTGGAGCAGGGGCTGGAAGTGAATGGGCCTCACAGGCCAAGTCAAGGATTTTTTAATCTTTTTCCTAAGAGTAACTGAAATGTTCTACGTTTGAGTGTTACATATTCCAATTTGCATTTTAAAGACACTACAGGTTGCTGTGGCAGCATCTCTCCTTCTCCTGAGCCACCAGACCTTTCACAACAGTTAACTTAGAGATCTTGGTTTCTGGCCACAACCTTTCTTCCTGGTTGTAGCAGTTGTCTCATGACGTCCCTTCTTTCACTTACTCATATTTCCCCATTTTCTCCCTTCCTCCCCCACCCTGGTCTCTTTCCTCTACTGATCTCCCTTTGATTTTCACGAGATACCCACCTTCTCTTCCTTTTTTCTCTCTGGCTTCCACATATGAGAGAAAAGATGCCAACCTTGACCTTCTGAGTTTGGTTTATTTCAGTTAGCACAATGGTCTTAAATTCCATCCTTTTTCCTGAAAATGAAAAATAATATTATTTTTCTTTCTTTCTTAACAGTGAATATTTCTCTGGCCTCAAACTTATCCTAAAATGAACCTCCAAGACTTGGACTTCTCCATGGTTCTCTGTCTTGGAAGCGGCAACACCATCAATCCTCTTGTTTAAACCAGAAATTTTTGACTCTTCCCCCTCACACATCTAATCCACAAATCCTCTCAAGTCCACATGCCTTAAGTGTCTCTTAGAGCCACCCACTCTGCCACACTGGCTTAGGCTCATGTCATCCTTGGGCTGAAACAATAAAAGTTTCTGCACTGGTCTCTCCCAAGCCCACCTTACTCTCTCAATCCCATTTCTTTGTTCCTGTCATCACGACAGTTTTTAAAAATGTGCTTCTTATATCTACAACATCTGATGCCACTTTCTTGCTTAAAACACTTTAATACTTCTTACTGCTCAGTAAGCTGAGCTTTCTAACTTCCAGCCTTTCCACCTCACTCTTTCTCCCCTCCAGTAACATTGGACTTTGCTCAGTACGAGTTTAGCATCCTCCTTCCCACTTTGAGTTCTGTGCAAAGGCCCACTCTTTTGTCTAGAATTCTTATGCTCCTTCTTCCTGCCTGATTCCTTCCTACTGTTACTTCTTCTTAGAAGTCTTCCCTGAGCTACAGACTGGATTAGATCCATCTGTTTTACTTTCCTTTGTACATTTGTAATTATTTATATTTTCGTCAATGTTTCTTCTTCCTCCTCCTCCTCCTTCTCCTCTTCTTCTTTTCCCCTTCTTCTTTTTTGGTATCAGAGATTGAACTCAAGGGGGCTTAACCACCGAGACACATCCCCAGACCTTTTTATTTTTATTTTCAAACAGAGTCTCACTAAATTGCTTAGGGCCTCATTGAATTGCTGAGGTGAGCTTTGTAATCCTCCTGCCTCAGCCTCCTGAGCAGTTGGGACTACAGGCATGCACCACCAAGCCCAGCCATGTCATTGTTTCTTTAATGTTTATCTTACCTGCTAGATCACAAGCTCTATGGGTATAGGGGTGGGACCTGCCTGACTCATTTTTGTAGCAGTAGCACTTAAAAAAATGACTAACTGGCTCATTGGAGATGCTAAATCAATATTTCCTATTCTAACCAATGTTTAACTAGTAAATAATCATAACATTATATTATCAGATAAACTAAAACCAAGTTCTTCCTCCTGATACCATAGTTTGAGCCAAGTAAGATCGTGATTCTACTTGAGTGCCTGGGTACAAATGAGTCACTTCATTAATTCTACTTCATAGAACATTTATTTGGGCTCTCTAGAGCAGAGTACGGTTAATACAGGTGACACAGAGTGAAGTAGATACAATGATTGTCCCCATTTCAGGGATGAGTACCCTGGAGCACAGAAATGTCATGAAACCTATCCCAAGTCATACAATTAATAACTGGTAGGACTGGGATTTGAAGAAATCTGAATTTGAATTTGGATTTGCAACAGAGCCTGGCATCCATTCATCATAGGATACTGACGAGGTACCTAGCAATTTTCTTCTACTTACAGCAAAATAGGCAGTATGCACTTGAGGGCCTCTGACAACTCCACAACTTGCCCTGAACAAAAGTTGAGGGCCTAGGAAACTAAAGGTTAATGCTGTACTTGAACCTTTCTGTCAAGGGGACTGAGAACACAGGTGTTCCCACCCAAGTCCCTCATTCAGAGGATGAGTGCCACCTGGTGGACATGGTTTTCATGTTATCTTGAGTCCTTCAATCAAAATACCTAACTCCAAGTCCACAAGGATTTTAGAAACTAAATATAACTTATATAACTTATATTTACTAAATAGACTTATATACCTAGTACTTTACTAGGATCCTGAGGATTAATTCTTTTTTATATCTTTTTTGCATACTTGGAATTGAACCTAAGGGCACTCTACTGCTGAGCTATGTCCCCAACCCTTTTTATTATTATTACTGTAATTTTTAAAAGTTGAGACATGGTGTTGGTAATGTGTTGAAGCTGGCCGTGAACTTGTGATTCTCCTGCCTCAGCCTCCCTGTAACTAGGATTGCAGACATGCGCCACCACTACTGGTTCTTTTGCTTTTTGCATTTAATTTTTATTAAGAGTATAATGAAGTTTGATTAAAAACAAATAGGAAAAACTTTCTTTTCTCATTGTCATTCATCACCCTTCTCTTATTTAACAGTAAGAAAGATAAAATGTATGAGCAAATAGACTTACCTTGACGTCTTTATTTGTCCAATGGGAGTAAGAATAATAGCACTTACCTCCCAAGGTTGAAGTCAGAATTAAATAAATTGGTCTGTGTAAAGTGATAGAATAGTATCTACCACACAGCAAACATTCCACAAATGTTGTATATCAAATATATTTATTATCTCACAGAGAAACTGAATTCTTTTCTCTTCTGCAGGCTTAAGAAAAAAGATAAACATCTCAATTTCTGGAATGCTCGAGTCATTTCTTTCAAAAACAGGATGGCGCAAGAGAGAAAGTTAAATAATATAACTAGGCATGAACCCATGGATTAAAGTTTTCATCATTTTTATAAGCATTTCCCTATTCCCTGCTAGATGTTGAGGCAGGCTGCAAAGCAACAGTGGGGCACAGACTCCCTGCCCCCAAATAACTGAAGCTCCAGAGACAGACTTTGGGATCAGAGGTGCCTGATGCAGTTGTTCGGGAAGCCCGGGAAGAGAGCAGGTCAGCACTGGAGCTGGAGGTGACCTTTATCTCCAGTGGCACTGGTTAATGCTGCTCTCCTCCTAGAGTCATCCTCTTTTTTCAGCAACTTCCTTTACCTCCTGAAAACTCCTCTCTGTTTCAGATAACTGCCAACTAATCTGTGCTAAGATATTTTAAGCTGCAAACCTAGTGACATGACCTTACTGGGGTATTTGGGATTTTTATTATTAGTTCATTTTAGTAGTACATAATATTAGGGTTCATTTTGGCATAATTACAGAAGCATGGGAAGTAATTTGTTCTAATTCAGTCCCTAGTACTTCCTCTTTCCCTTCCTCCCCTTCTTTTCCCTTTCCTCTTCTCTACTGATCTTTCTATTTACTTAGAGTTTCCTTTTAAATTAGAGCCTTATGGATATACATAAAGGTGAGATTCACTGCGGTATATACTTATATGTGCATAGGCAAGTAGGTCAGACTCATTCCACCATTCTTCCCTTTTCCCATCCCTCTTCCTTTTTTTCATTCTTCTTCCTCTACTCCACCTTTCTGTTCTTCCATTTTTATGGAATTCCACCAGGTAAATTTGAATTTTGGGTGGGGGAGTACTAGAGATTGAACTCAGGGGTCCTTGACCACTGAGCCACATCCCCAGCCGTTTTTTTGTATTTTATTTAGAGACAGGGTCTCACGAGTTGCTTAGTGCTTTGCTGATGCTGAGCTGGCTTTGTAGTCCTCCAGCCTCAGCTTCCTGAGTGGCTGAGATTACAGGTGTGCAACACCTCACCCTGCAGTAAATTTGGATTTTAAGAGAGGACTCAAGATGGTCTCACAGTTTGAGTCCCCAATAAAAATATTATTAATTATTTTTTATTTTTTAAAATCTAATTTGTGACATGATTCTGTACCTAGAAGACCCAAAAGGGTCTACAAAGAAACTACTAGAACTAATAAATGAATTCAGCAAAGTGGCAGGATATAAAACCAACACACATAAATCAAAGGCATTCCTATATATCGGCAACAAAACTTCTGAAATGGAAATGAGGAAAAACACCCCATTCACGATATCCTCAAAAAAAAAAAATACTTGGGAACCAACCTAACAAAAGAGGTGAAAGATTTATACAATTAAAACTACAGAAACCTAAAGAGAGAAATAGAAGAAGAACTTAGAAGATGGAAAAATATACCCTGTTCATGGATAGGCAGAACTAACATCATCAAAATGGCGATATTACCAAAAGTTCTCTATAGGTTTAATGCAATGCCAATCAAAATCCCAATGGCATTTCTTGTAGAAATAGATAAAGCAATCATGAAATTCATATGGAAAAATAAAAGACCCAGAATAGCAAAAGCAACTCTAAGCAGGAAGTGTGAATCAGGTGGTTTAGCGATACCAGATTTCAAACTGTATTACAGAGCCATAGTAACAAAAACAGCATGGTACTGGTACCAAAACAGGCGGGTGGACCAATGGTACAGAATAGAGGACATAGAGACTAATCCACAAAGATACAACTATCTTATATTTGATAAAGGGGCTAAAAGCATGCAATGGAGGAAGGATAGCATCTTCAACAAATGGTGCTGGGAAAATTGGAAATCCATATGCAACAAAATGAAACTGAATCCCCTTCTCTCGCCATGCACAAAAGTTAACTCAAAATGGATCAAGGAGCTTGATATCAAATCAGAGACTCTGCGTCTGATAGAAGAAAAAGTTGGCTCCGATCTACATATTGTGGGGTCGGGCTCCAAATTCCTTAATAGGACACCCATAGCACAAGAGTTAATAACAAGAATCAACAAATGGGACTTACTTAAACTAAAAAGTTTTTTTTCTCAGCAAGAGAAACAATAAGAGAGGTAAATAGGGAGCCTATATCCTGGGAACAAATTTTTACTCCTCACACTTCAGATAGAGCCCTAATATCCAGAGTATACAAAGAACTCAAAAAATTAAACAATAAGCTAACAAATAGCCCAATCAACAAATGGGCCAAGGACCTGAACAGACACTTCCCAGAGGAGGACATACAATCAATCAACAAGTACATGAAAAAATGCTCACCATCTCTAGCAGTCAGAGAAATGCAAATCAAAACCATCCTAAGATACCACCTCACTCCAGTAAGATTGGCAGCCATTATGAAGTCAAACAATAACAAGTGCTGGTGAGGATGTGGGGAAAAGGGTACACTTGTACATTGCTGGTGGGACTGCAAATTGGTGCGGTCAATTTGGAAAGCAGTATGGAGATTCCTTGGAAAGCTGGGAATGGGACCACCATTTGACCTAGCTATTGCCTTTCTCGGACTATTCCCTAAAGACCTTAAAAGAGCGTACTATAAGGATACTGCTACATTGATGTTCATAGCAGCACAATTCACAATAGCTAGACTGTGGAACCAACCTAGATGCCCTTCAATAGATGAATGGATAAAAAAAAATGTGGCATTTATACACAATGGAGTACTACTCAGCACTAAAAAATGACAAAATCATGGCATTTGCAGGGAAATGAAGGGCACTAGAGCAGATTATGCTAAGTGAAGCTAGCCAATCCCTAAAAAACAAATGCCAAATGTCATCTTTGATATAAGGAGAGCAACTAAAAACAGAACAGGGAGGAAGAGCATGAGAAGAAAATCACCATTAAACAGGGATGAGAGGGGGGAGGGAAAGAGAGAGAGAAGGGAAATTGCATGGTAAAGGAAGGAGACCCTCATTGTTATACAAAATTACATATAAGAGGAAGTGAGGGGAAAGGGGAAAAAAACAAGAGAGAGAAATGAATTACAATAGATGCTGTAGAGAGAGAAGATGGGAGGGGAGGGGAGGGGAGGGAAGGGGGGATAGTAGAGGATGGGAAAGGCAGCAGCATACAACATACAAAAAGTGGATGTGTGACCGATGTGAATCTGCAATATGTATATGGGTTAAAAATGGGAGTTCATAATTCGCTTGAATCAAATGTATGAAATATGATATGTCAAGAGCTTTGTAATGTTTTAAACAACTAATAATAAAAAAATTTAAAAAATAAATTCTAATTTGTTATATATGACAGAATGCATTACAATTATAAAGCAGAATGCATTACAATTCATATTACACACATAGAGCACAATTTTTCATATCTGGTTGTACACAAAGTGTAGTCACAACATTCATGTCTTCATACCTGTACTTAGGGTAATAATGTCCATTTTATTCCACTGTCTTTTCTACCCGCATGTCCCCTCCCTTCCCCTTCTACCCCTTTGCCCTATCTAGAGTTCATCTAATCCTCCCATGCTCCCCACAACCCCAATATGAATTAGCATCCTTATATCAGAGAAAAAATTTAGAATTTTTTAAGATTTGTGAAATTTATAATAATGTCATCTCTTTCACTCCTGATTTTGGTAAAAAATGTGTGTGTGTGTGTGTGTGTTTTCCCCAGAAAAATCTGACTAGAAGTGAGAAGTGGATATTTGAAGTGGATTTCTTGTAAGTAGAATGTAATTGGGTCTTGCTTTTTTGTCCAATTTGACAAATTTTTTTCTGGTATGAGGATCAAACCCAGGGGTGCTCTACCACTGAGTAATATCCCCAGAACCCCTCCCACAAGCTTTTTAATTTTTTTTTTTTTTTTGAGATCAAGAGCTCACTCATTGTGACCCTCAACCTCCCGCCCCAGCCTCCCTAGTAGCTAGCTGAGATTACAGGTGTGCACCTCCGTGCCCAGCTCTCGGTTTGACCATTTCTGCCTTCATCCTATATTATGAGATTTCTCCACTCTGGATGTTGTGAATGTAAACTCTGCCCAGCCTTGTGTGAGCTTCAGAAATTGTTCCACCTGCTCCTTTGAAATGCTCTGCCCTTCCCCAGCTTTAGGTAGCTGCTTCCACACATGCCCCCATCAGTGCTCAGCTGAAGAGCCAACAGGCTTGCAGTCTCCATTCTGGTATTCTGCCCTGGGAATTCCAGCCAGCTTGGTCCCCCGCATTCTCAACGGTGTCTCCTCAGCTCTGAGAGATTTCCAGGCTGTGTTTGGGTTCCTTCTTTCTGTGCTGAAGTTTGGAAATTTTCTGGAAAGCTAGGGCAATCACAGTGAGTGTCTCGTTTGATGGCTTCTCTCAGGGATCTTTCTCTTGCACTGCCTGTTTGCCAATCTCTGAAAACTACTGTTTCTTGCTTAAGACAAGAAAGTAGATCCACCTCTGGAATGCTTGCCAGAGTCAGCAAAACAAAACAAGACTCAAAATTAAATTTGAACATCAGATCAATAATGATTTTTTTTACTATACATAGGATCTATATTTATAGTATATGTCTGAAATTCAACTTTATTTTTTAATTTGTTCTAATTAGTTATACATGACAGCAGAATGCATTTTGATTCATTGAACACATGGAGCACAATTTTTCATTTCTCTGGTTGTACACAATGTAGCATTGCACCATTTGAGCAATCAGATATGTACTTAGGGTAATGATGTCTGTCTCATTCCACCATCTTTCCCACCCTTATGCCCCCTCCCCTCAATCCCTCTCTTCTGCTCAATCCAAAGGTCCTCCATTCTTTCCTCCCCCCACCCCATTATGGATCAGCATCCACATATCAGAGAAAACATTTGGCCTTTGGTTTTTTTGGGATGGGCTTATTTTGCTTAGCATGATATTCTCTACCTCCATCCATACCTGAAAATGCCATGATTTTATTCTCTTTTAATGCCGAAAAATATTCTATTGTGTATATATAACACATTTTCTTTATCCATTCATCTACTGAAGGGCATCTAGGTTGGTTCCACAGTTTAGCTATTGTGAATTGTTCTGCTGTGAACATTGATGTGACTGGGTCCCTGTAGTTTGCTGTTTTTAAGTCCTTTGGGTATAGACCCAAGAGTGGGATAGTTGGGTCAAATGGTGGTTCCATTCTCAGTTTTCCAAGGAATCTCCAAACTGCTTTCCATATTGACTGCACCAATTTGCAGTCCAAGCAGCAGTGTATGAGTGTGCCTTTCCCCCCACATCCTTGCCAACATCAAATGTCCTTTTTAGCCTTAAGATTCTTAGTTAAAAACTTAGCTCTACAAAGTAGCCAAATGACCACCAAGAAAAAAATGAAATTAGTAAGTGACACGATTTCATGTTCTAAATAGATGGAAAGGGCTTTGAAAAAGAAAAAAATAAAAGCCTATAAAATACAACCCCCTGACACTGGATGCATAATCATGCTTTCAGTGTCATGGGTACCGAGAGGTTCGATTTGGGACCATGTTTCTGGCACCATAGGTCTAGACATCATGGTTATAAAGCTGTCATATAAATTAGCTCCATAAAACAGGGTTGCTTTTATGAGATAAATACTGCCTGAATTTCTGCAAACATCTTGCTGGATAAAGCATGGGGCTGAAGGACTTTAATTATGCCTGTGTTACTCCTCAGCATCAAATAATAGAACATAACTCATATATGGTTTCCTGTCATGATTCAGACATCAAAATGGTTTTGTTGTCATTTTTTTTGTCAGCTTATCTATTTGCTTCCTGTCTTCTCTCCCTCCCACTATCAATCATCAGAAGGTAAAAGAATTTTAAAAACAGGAATAAAAATAAAACTCTCCATTCAGAGGGGAAAACTCGGGACCTCACTGTCTTCTGTCCCTTTACCCACTGGGAGCAGAACGTGGCACCTCCTGTCATTCCTGTGGAGGATCCCACTTGCTCTAGAAAGCACCAGGGAGATACCGATTTTTATGAAAGATTTTCTGTCTTGTCATTCTCCTCCCCACCATCAATCATCAGAAGGTAAAAGGATTTTTTAAATACAAATAAAAATAAAACTCTCCTATTCAGAGGAGGAAACTCCCCTCCTACAAATATATGTTCAAATAAAATTCATGCCTGGGTGAGCAGGGATGAAGAAGAAATGGGTCCCAACTCGTCAAAGTGGCCATTAAACCCTGAATACACCATATCCTGTTAGGATTAAGTCAGGTTCTTACCTAGCATCAAATAGTAGATCTTGAAATCTTGCCTCCTAAATTCTCCCAAACCACCAAATACCTCTCTGCATTAGCTCCATGCCCCGAGTTTGTCAAAATTCCCACTGGGGAGGATGGAACAACAAAAATTCTGCATTCAGCATGACCACCCCCCCAGCAGCCCAACTTTTTAGAAGACAAATATTATCTCCTCCTCACCATCAGATAGAAAACCGTATGACAAACTGTTTGAAATCCTCCCAAGTTGCCCAATCTATCAGGAAAGTATTCAGGCATTAGAGGGGTACCAAATATATAACTTCTGCACAATAGGCACTAAATAAATGTCTTTCTGTTTCAGAAGTTGAACCAGTTTCCAGGCTTAACTGGAATAGCTGAGTGCCCTCCTGGCTGGAAAATGCTTCTTCTAAACCATTCTGCTTTGCTCCAATTGCCTGATCCAGGTTGGCATGAAGACCTGGGGAATACCCAGTTCATCCCCCTTCCTGAAAGCCACTTTTTTGAGCCAACCACAAATTACAAGTTAATGCTCTTGTCTCAATAAAACTAGCTAATTCAACCTCTTATTTTAAAGTTAAAAATCTTCTTTAGTGTAGACAGTCTTAAATTAACTACAATTTGCAAATATTGCCCAAATTGTTGGGGTTTTCCAAAATTACTCTGAAAACAATAGCAATATTGTACAGACTGATTACAGATAGATAGTAAGATATTTTTGGTTTAAGAACAAATATGGAGAAATGCTGGGTATGGTGAATTTAAGAAATCAAATTCAAGATATTATGGCTTAGAGAGAAAGACTTACTTTAGAGTTAAAAGATCCTAGAGTTAAGATCTGCATATTGGTTTGGTTGCCTAGTAGGATCATAAAGAACCGTAACTTTAAATAAGACTCAAAAGTACACAATTTAGCTTTTATGTACTTATCTTTAAAAACCCCAGTGCAGACCTTCTAGGGAGAAAGCCTGTGGGCTTTCTTTTCTCTGTTCCCTAGGAACCACAAGGAACATAGAAACTGCTATTTCTAGATTATGACCACGATCTCCAGGCTTGTTCCTGTGTCATTTTTTTTTTCATGAGATCACCACAAATCAAAACCTAAACTCAAAATCAAACAAAAGTCAATGATATACTGTTAAAGGACAGTGTTCATTCATTTCTTACTGTTCAACCAAATACCAAAGTCGAGGACTTTAGAAAGCACTGGTGAGGGCCCCCTCTGCTTTGTCACAACATGGAAGATGTCATCAGAATGGGAATCCACACAAGTGGTGGAGATCACATGACAAGACAGGAGGCCAGAGACTGGAGAGGAGCCAAGTTTGCTCTTTTTATAACAACTTGGTCTGATCGGAACTCACTTTATTGATTCCTTCCAAGGGTGTTGCCCCTGCTGACCCAATCAGCCTCTACTAGACTCCTTGTCTTAAAGATTTCACCATCTCAGTACTGCCACACTAAGGACCAGGTTTCCCAGCACATGACTCTTTGGAGGACTCAAACTATATCCAAAGCATAATAGGAATTTATATGTATGAGGAATATGTACGATTTTTGAAAAACCAATGGAATACTGAATATAAAATATCATGTAGTATTAAAAGCTTGGGGAAGGCAAGAAGATAACACACGGAAGAGGCATACAAATATAGAAATGGAATTGGAAATGGTTTTGTTCTTAAATTCTTACATTGTGTAATGAGTTCATGAGTATCCATTCTAGTAGTCTGATTTATAATTTATTTATGTGATCTATATTCTTATTTAAAGAATGAAACATTACATAAGAAAGTATTTTAGGTAAAGTGAGTTAAAGTTGACTTAAAAAAAGAAATAAGTAAACATTGGTGTTGGCATTATTTAGATATGGTAATAATGTGAATGTGGTAGAATATGGCCAAAATTTAGAAAACACTGGCCTATGAAAACTAACCTGTATTTCTTAGTAGACTATAAAATGTGTAGAGTCTGGCTTATTCACTTTTCCAATAACCCTCTTTTCCTGCTTTCCTCCCAAACAACCTATAATCTTTCATACCTTGCATGAGCTATTTCCTCCTGCTCAACTACCCATCCTTCTCTCCTTGACAAACTCCCATGTATTCTGGAAGATTCAGCTTGGATGTTACCCTCCCCAAGACATTGATACACTGTACTCATTTCTCTCAGGCAGTTATTCCCATTTTACATTTCCAGGGCATCCTGTTACCCACCATCCTCGGTCATGGCAATCTTGCACTGTATGTTTGGGTTTTGCCTGCTTACCAATCTTTCCATTTAAATAAATTCCTTCAGACCAAAGTTCACTCACCTTTGCCCCTCTAGCACTAGGGCTGTCCATGGTATAGAAACAGCTGAGGAACTGATTTCAACAATGAGTCAAAAGTGCATTCTTAAAACTTCATCTTCTTGAGCTGCACTCTGACTTCCAGCTCATTAGGCTCCCCCAAAGGTAGCCATTTAAAGGTATTCTGCAATTAGAGAGTGATCAGAGACAAATAAGGAAACAATGAAAAAGAGGGAAGAGTATGGAGACAAAAGTCACTGAGCTCAAAGTGCTATTAATGCTGGAAGTGACATCAGAGAGTGAGGAACTATGTGTGTGAGGAACTCATATATTCATGGATAGATCCCATAAAAAACTATTGGGACCTGTTATCCTTTGCTGCTGAAGCTTCCACAGCCTTAGTAATTGAAGGATACTGGAAGAGTGTTGGGGATAAACAGAGAAATATGACATGAAAGGAAGAAAAGAATGTGCAGCTTCACATGAACATCCTTTCTGCAGGGCAACTCAGGTAAGAGAACGCATGAGTTGCAGCCACATCAGAACCACTGACCTGTGAAGCACACATCCCGAGAAGAGCCATGTCTGCATTATCAGGCTGGTTTAGGTGAAACCAGCAGATTAAGAGAGCAACTTGTTTTGGAGACCCTTCCATTTTCCTCCATCACTCATTCAGCAATGACTTACTGAGCACTACATTTGACAGGCATGGTACAAGGTGCTGGAAGGCTCCAAAGATTATTATGACTTAGTCCTTGTCTTTAATAAACTCATAGCCTTGGGGGGGGGGAAATTTGACATGTACACAAATAATTACAAAACAAATTAGATGGTGATAAACATCCTATGTGAAGTTTAAATAAAGAGATGTGGAGGCAGACACGGAAGCTAACTCTTGATTTAAATATATTGACATGGAAAAAATAGATAAAGGTACATACCGTATAAATATTGAAGATGGCATGAAATTTTAACAGTACAAAAGGGATGAGATATACAAAACAGAAGGATTAATATGAACAGGGAGAAAATTCTGAGAACTTACTGTATAGCACACCTTTTCATTCTAGTAGAATCAATCTAGAAATATTGAGTTTGTCCCCAATAGAAAATACTCCTATGGCATGTAATATCTCTTTATAATACTTAAGGAAATGAAGTCACAAGGGAAAAAAAATAAAAGTCCTATACCCAAACTACAAGTGTTCATTGTAGCAAAAATTGTGTATTGCTAATCAATGTGGGTATTGAGCATAGTGTACAAAAATAGAGAATACAAATGTAAATTTTTTTCAATTTATTTTGAAAAGGGCCACAGGAATGTGATATTGAATTAATCATAACTTACAGTTCATAAAGAAAATTATATATATATATATATATATATACACACACACACACACACACACACACATACACACACACACACACACACACAAAATGGAGTTATATTCAGCCATAAAGAAGAATGAAATTATATCATTTGCAGGAAAATGGATGGAACTGTACAGTACCGTGTTGAATGAAATAAGCCAGACTCATGAAATCAAGGATTGTGTGTTTTCTCTTATATGTGGAAGTTAGAGAGAAAAAAAAGGAGAAAATAAACCTCATGAAAATTGGAAGGAGACCAACAGAATAGGAAGAGAATCAAGGGAGGGAGGATGGGAGGACAAGAGGAGATGCTGTGGAATGAAATTGATCAAAATATGTTATGTGGCTGTGTAAATATACCAAATTAAAACCCATTATTCTAGATAATTAACATGATTCAATAAAAATTAAGAATTTCATGACTTATGATATATTCTTCATTTGTTAATACGTGGAAACCCTTACTTCTTATTTTTTTGTTTTAATTAATTAGATAATCTTACAGTGGAATGTATTTTGACATATAGTACACAAATGGTGTACAACTTCTCATTCCCCTGGTTCAGAATTACTCCAGTAGTGTAATCATACATACCTTTACTTATTATTTACATTTTAGTTAGACAGCTATTTTTAATAATGTAACTAAATTTGTGCCCCTGATAAAAATGATATAGTACCTTGGGCTGGGGATGTGGCTCAAGTGGGTAGCGCGCTTGCCTGGCATGTGTGCGGTCCGGGTTCGATCCTCAGCACCACATACAAACAAAGATGTTGTGTCTGCCGAAAAACTGAAAAATAAATATTAAAAAAAATTCTCTCTCTCTCTCTCTCTCTCTCTCTCTCTTTAAAAAAAATGATATAGTACCTGGTACTGACTTGTGCTCTGTCTGTAAACAACAAGAACACTGGATATAACAGAGGGGGAAAAACAGAAAAAAATACCTTTTAGAAGGTAGAAACTATAGGCAGTGCAGGAAAGTGAGCCCCGAGGAAAAGCAATCAGATCAAGCTTTTCCTATGACCACTTTAGCTTTTATATGAAGACACTTTGTGGACTGTAACATGAGGTAAGGGGATCCCAGCAGAGTACACAGGTCTAAGTTGAAGATATAGGAATCATAAAGATAAGAAGATCCAGAAGCTGGGATTGTAGCACATTGATAGAGCACATGCTTAGAATGCTCAAACCCTAGATTCAAATCTTGGGATGTGTGAACATGTGCGCGTGTGCGCGCGCGCACACACACACACACACACACACAGAAAAAAGAAAGAAAAGTAAGATAACAAGATCCAGACACATGACAATGGGGAAAAAAATACTAGATCATGAGAAGAAGCAAGAAAATTATGATCTGGGACCAGGAAGAAAAGTAAGCCGTTGGAAACATGATAATAGTTAATTTCTTATCAAAAGCATGAGCCAGAAAATAATATAATATCTCTGACATACTGAAAATCAAAGCATGATTTAACATGCTAAAAGCAAAAATACTGTCAACCTAGAGATCTATATTTAGCAGAAATTTCTTTCTAAAATGAAGGCCATGGCCAAGGTGGAATAACAGGAGTTGGTTTTACTCTTGGCAATAAACCAGTAAAAAATAATAATAATAATAAGCAAACAAAACCAGGCAATATATACAAACCAATAGTTTTTAAACACTGAAAAAACAGTCTGGGGAAGAAAATGATCTCTGGGGAAGGCTAGGCAAACCAGGTAAGTTCTGTGTGTACTCCACAGAGAGACTACAGTCCATAGCACAGGAAGAAGAAATCCAAACAAAGCCTGGCGCTGTGAGACCCCAAATGGACTCCTCTTTTAGTCAGCTTTTTTTTTCACCACTGTGACCAGAAGATCTGACAAGGACAACTTTAGAGGAGGAAAAGCTTATTTGGTGCCCATGATTTCAGTAGTCTCAGTCCATAGTCAACCACCTCCCTTGTTCTGGGCCCGAGGTGGGGCAAAACATCATGGTGGCAGAGTGTGGTAGAGGAAAGCAGCTCAGGACGTGGCCATCAGGAAGCACAGAGAGGGCTTGACTCACCAGGAACAAAATATAAACCCCAAAGAGACACCCCAATGACCCACCTTCTCTAGCCACACCCTACTTGCCTACAATTATCACCCAGTTAATACATTCAAGTGAATTAATGCACTGATCAAGTTAAGGCTTTAACCCAATCATTTCATTTTGGAAAATTTTTGCATTGTCTCACACATGAGTTGTGTGTGTGTGTTTAAAAATATTTCCTAATTGTATATGAACACAGTACCTTTATTTTATTTATTTTTATGTGGTGTTGAAGATTGAACCCAGGACCTCACACCTGCAAGATGAGGACCCTACCACTGAGCCGCAACCTAGCCCCACTTATGAGCTTTTGAGGGACACCTCATATCTAACCATGAGGCTCCCATATGGAAATGTAAATGGTGAGGAGAGAAATAAAATGCATTACAAATGAAATTAAACTTCCAGGAATGAAGATGATAGCATATAAAATAAAAATTGCCAGATGGGGGTTAACAGAAAACCAGATAAATCTGAAGAAATGGTTGGTTAATTTGAAGACAGAACTATTCAAGATGAACTATGAGGAGAGAAAAAAAAAGGCTGAATAAAAATAGTGACATTGTATTAATAATCCGTGGGACAGTATCAAGTTATATAACATACATACAATTGAAATTTCAGAAGGAAAGGAGATGAAGAAACAGAGTTTTTTGAAGAAAAAAATGCTTTAAAACATCTCAATAACTATAGACAACCATATTCAAGAATTGCAGCAAACACAGAGTAAACATTTTAAAAAAATACTTCAGAAAGGGACCTCATAATCAAGTTCTGAAAAATCACTGATAGAGAAAATCTTCAAAGTAAGCATAATGAAAAAACAAGACATAAAAGAACAAAGTTAAAAGACAGCCAACTTATTGTCAGAAACTAGATAAGACCAGAACAATGATTCAACTTGTTTATAATACTAGAAAGAAAACCATCAGTGTAGAATTCCATATCCAGAAATTCAGATAAACAAAACCTGAGAGAATTTATCACCACCAGATGTTCCCTAAAGAAATAATAAAGTTTTTAAAGCAGAAATAAATGAAAGCCAAGAATAGATGTGATGAATAGAACACAAAAACAAATAAAAGCAAAATTATTTTAAAATGTTAGCAAAAAACACCTAGTCATATTTCAACCACATTTAAAATTCATAGATAAGTGGATTTATCCAAAGAATATAAAGATAGTATAATATTCAAAAATAGTAAATGTAAGTCACCATATAAATATACTAAATATATGTAGCATATGATCATTTTATAGATACAGAAAAAGTATTAGATAAAGCCTACCAGTGTTTCGTGACACTTAGAAAATTAGGTATAAAAGGGAATTTCTCAAATCAATAGAGGCCACCTACTTGAAATCTATAGAAAACATCATATTTAATGATAAAAAAAGAAACAACAACAACAACAACAACAACAAAAAAAAAACTGAATGTCTTCCCAATGGGCAAGGATGCTCATTCTTATCATTTCTAGTTAATATTGTATTGAAGTACTAGCCAATGCAATAAAGGAAGAAAGATCAACCAAAAGGCTACAGAATTAAAAAAAGAAGATAGGAATACACAAACTCACACAGACACACACACACAAATTATCTGTATAGAAAATCTTAAATTGTCTAAAAATAACATAGTACAAGAACTAATAAGTATATTAAAGTAGTTTTTAGGTAAAAGGTCAATATTCAAAAATAAGTTGTATTTCTCTCCATTAGCTATGAACAATTGGAGATTGAAATAAACAATACTACTTCTAATCACAAAAACGAAATAGTTACAGAGAATTTGAAAAAAGCTGTTAAGTCCTGTCCACAAAGAGTGAAAGCAAAAAACATTGCTTTGAAAAATTTAAAGATCAGTAATAGGGTTATGATCAATATGATGTCACTCTTATTATAAATCTACGTCCCTAAGATCATTTTGTATTAGTGAAGAGATAGACAAATAACCAATAAAATAGATGGACTAGAAATATCACTCTGCATTAATGAAAATTTGATGATACAAGAATGGCATGTGATATAAGAAGGGAAAGAAAAAGATGCATAAAAGTGATATTGAATCTTTACTCCTGCTACATACAAAAGTTAACTCAAGATGGATTCAGAACTTAACTATAAAAAATAATACTTTAACATTCACAATGAAAATATATGACATGATTTAGTCTTTGGGATTGGGAAAGAAATATAAAATTAAACAAAGTGTCTGCTAGAAACACTTATAAACTGTATTAGTACTAATACATTTTGTTCATCAAGAGATACCTTAAAATGCATAAAAATAATATCCTTTGTTCATCAAAGAGATAAAATACATAAAATGAAAAGAAAAATGACAAATTGAGAGAAAACATTTGTCATACACACATGATTAGTATCAAGGCAATTAGTATCAAGAATATACAGTTTCTACCAAAGAGAAAAAAATCATGCAAATCAAAACTACGCTGAGATGAATCTCACACTAGTCAGAATGGCGGTCATCAAGAATATGAACAATAATAAATGCCTGTAAAGGTGTGGAGAAAAAGAAACACTTTACACGGTTGGTGGGAATGTAAATTAGTACAACCACTATTGAAATCAGCATGGAAGTTCCTCAAAAGGCTAGGCATGGGATCACCATATGACCCAGCTGTATCACGCCTTGATTTATTCTACAGAATTAGTCATCTCATCTAGGTACGGTGGCACAAACTTGTAATCCCAGTGGATGGAGAGGCTGAGGCAGGAGGATCACAAGTTCCAAGCCAGCCTCAGCTGCTTAGCGAGATCCTGTCTCAAAATGAAAAATAGAAAGGGATGGGGATGAGACTCAGTGGTTGAGTGCCCCGGGTTCAACCCCAGTTACCAAAAAAAAAAAAAAAAAAAGAATTAGTCATCTTACTATAATGATACCCATTACATACCCATGTTTATAGCAACACAATTCATAGTAGTCAAACTATGGAACAAGCCTAGGATGAATGCATGAAGAAAATGTGGTACATATACACCATGGAATTTTATTCTGCCATGTTCTCTCATATATGAAACTAGGCAGGAAAGAGGAAAAGATAGGTGGAGAAAGGGGGAATCTCAGGTAAATCAAAGGGAGATCAAAGGAATAGAGAAATGGGAAGGGTGGGGAGGGCAGGAAAGGGAGATACTGATACAATATAACAGTATAACTTGACATATTGTGTGTGTGTGTGTGTGTGTGTGTGAACATGTGATGACAAATCCCACCATAACGTACAATGAGGAAATATCTTCCCCAGGGTCATTATCTATGACTCAGCTCTTCAAAGCATCTCCTCTATTCTCTTCACAAACTATTTGCCACATATTTTATTCCACTGACATGAAAGACAATTTCCTTTTTTCATACAATTATTTTATTTTTTGCCATGCAGCTTTCAGTAAGAAAGAGGAAGATAAGGATTTCAGATATTTTGGTAAGTAGGAGGCGTTTTAAATATTTGTTTTAATAAAAACAGACACCTTTGTTGATTGAAACTTTTGGCTTGTCTCAAAATGTCTGGAAAGCCCCAAAGGGAAAAAAAATGGACTAGATTCCATCATTTAAGCTAAAAATGTGTTGGAGGATTCAAATTACAGAAAGTGTAGCTGTGATCAAACAATATTCCACATGAATAACAATGCTAACTTACATTACAAAATACATATTCAGTGGTTTTTTAAAAGTACCTCATATAATTATTTGTATCCACAACAATTCCAAGACAGGGTAAATATTATTATTCCCATCTGATGAGTGAGAACTTGAGAGACAGAGATTAAATGACTTGGCCTGAACTGTATGTCTCCTCAATGGTGAGGTCGGGACCACATTTAGTCGTCTTGATTCATAGCTCCATATTCTTGCTCTCCTCTCTTCTCTCCTCACCCTGTTCTCTCTTTCTTCTTTTCTTATCTTAATATTAATTTTAGTAGCCTCTAAAAGTACATATTTATTGTTGAGAATTTAGAAAAGCATAAAGAAAGTGAAATCACAAACCTATCATTCAGAAAACCACTTTTAAAACATCAGCCTATATTGTATAGTGTCTGCCTATTTCTTTATGCATAAATTTTTTAAAAATGCATTTTAGGAGAGAAATGAATTACAGTAGATGGGGTAGAGAGAGAAGATGGGAGGGGAGGGGAGGGGGGATAGTAGAGGATAGGAAAGGTAGCAGAATACAACAGTTACTATTATGGCAATATGTAAAAATGTGGATGTGTAACCGATGTGATTCTGCAATCTTTGTAATGTTTTGAATAACCAATAATAAAAAAAGTAGTATTAGCTAAAAAAAAAAGAGATTAAACATATAGAGTAAAATGAAAATAAATAAATAAAAATGCATTTTTATATAGCTTATGTTATATGCTTTTTCACTTAATGATATAGATATTTTCCCATATTATTGAATATTTTTCAAATACATAAATTTTTTTGTCTGCATAGTATTGTGACATATGAATGTACTGTAATTTATTTAATCAGAATTTAGGTATTCTGTTGTAGATTGTTTTCAGTGCTTGACCATTAAAAACAACACGATACTATTTACATGTACACTCACACAAATACACACACACACACACACACATTTTTCATGCACATCTCTCATTCTTTTGTAATGTTCTTTTTAAAATTTTATTTATTTATTTGTTATAATTTGTTAAGACAGCAGAATGCATTTCAATTTATAGTACACATATAAAGCACAAGTTTTTAGGACTCAGGTTGTACACAAAGTAGAGTCACACCATTCGTGTCTTCATACATGTACTTAGGATATTGATGTCTGTCTCATTCCACCATCTTTCCTACTCCTATGCCCCCTCCCTATCCTTCCCTCCTCTTTGCCTTATTTAAAAGTTCTTCCATTTCTTCCATGCTCCCCCCACAATCCCCATTATGGGTCAGCATCCTCATATCAGAGAAAATATTCAGCCTTTGGTTTTTTGGGATTGGCTTATTTCACTTAGTATAATATTCTCCAACTCCATCCATTTACCTGCAAATATAATGATAAGTTCTTAGAAGTAGAACTTCTTTGGCACTTTTTAATACTCTAAAACATAAAATTGCCATTTAGAAAAATTCTACCATTAGCTGTGTGTGTAATGACTACCTGCGTCACGAATCTTTGATAACTTTGTTATTATCAATGGTTAGATCAGTGAAAGTAATGTTCACTTAAAAATTTAAGATGTATACAGCCTTGGACCTAACAATTCAACTTGTATTTATTCCATCGATTTACTTCCACATGTTTGAATGAATACAGTCAAAGCTATTTGCTGGGGGTTGGGGTAGAGAGCTTGCCTAGCACATGTGAGACACTGGGTTCGATCCTCAGCACCACATAAAATAAATAAATAAATAAATAAAATGAAGTTTAAAAAATAAAATTAAAAAAAGCTATTGCTGTAGCATTGTTTGTAACTGTTGAAGATGGGAAACAAACCAAACATCCACCAAAGGGGATCTGGTTAAAAAAAATGGGGCGGTTTTGTGTATATTGATGTATATTGAAACATTCTAATTTTAGTCATAAATTTAAAAAAGGCAAATAGCATTATAAATGTTACTCTTTGTATAAAAAGACACACAAAAATACATAAAATATTTCTATAAACTTATATAAGCTGTTTGTAATAGTTGTGTCCCCATTGTAGAATTGGGAGACTAGGGGAGAGTGGAAAGTAAAAGGTGTGCCTTTCACTGTCTATTCCTTGCTTTGCTTTGAGGTTTTTCATTTGTTTGTCTGTTTGTTTTTAACCACATATGAAGAGAAGTGGTTTTTGTTTTTGTTTGTTTGTCTTTGAGGTACTGGGGCTTGAACCCAGGAATGTTCTACCACAGAGCTACCTCTCCAGCCCTTCTTAAATTTTAATTTTGAGTCAGAATCTTGCTAAGTTGCCCAGGCTGGCCTCGAACTTGTGATCCTCCTGCCTCAGCCTTCTGAGTGATTGGGATGACTGGTGCATACCATCGTGCTGAACAAGAGAAGCATTTTTTTTTATGGGGAAGCAAGTAGGGTGGTTCTATCAGCTCTGGCTACATACACAGGTACACTGCATACCCTGCCTAGACTTTGGGAAGGCAAGATTTAAGAGGGAGAAATAATTAAGAATAAAGTCTCTGCATGGAAGCTCCAGTTCTGGCGCTCCTTAGTTGAGTGACCTCTATGGGAACTAAGAATAGACAAAAACATAAATAGACTTAAAAGCAAGAATCACATGATTATCTCAATATATGCCTAAAAGGCATTTGACAAAATCCAGCATCCGTTTTGTTTAAAACACTAGAAAAATTAGAGATTGTCGGGACATAACTCAACATTGTAAAAACTATATATGCTAAGCCCAAGGCCAACATCATTCTAAATGGAGAAAAAGTTAAAGCATTCCCTCTAAAAACCAGAACAAGACAGGGGTGCTCTCTTTCACCACTTCTATTCAACATTGCCCCTGGAACTCTAGCCAGAGTAATTAGGCAAAAGAAATAAATTAAAAGGATACAAATAGGAAAAGAAGAACTCAAACTATCACTATTTGCCAATGACATGATTCTACCCTATTTTGCCAAGGACATGATTCTATATTTAGAAGACCCTCCCCCCCCAAAAAAAAAAACTCCACCAGAAAGCCTCTAGGACTTATAAATAAATTTTAAAAAGTAGCAGGATATGAAATTAACATCCATTAATCAATCATATACACCAATGGTAAATCAGGTGAAAGAGAAATTAGGAAAACTATCCCATTCATGATAGTGATGTACAGATTTAATGCAATTTATTAAAATTTGTTCTTCATAGAAACAAAAAGGCATTCACAAAATTCACTCGGAAAAATAAGAGTCCTAGAATAGACAAAACAATCTTTAGTGAGAAAAGTGAAGCAGGAGGCATAATACTAGACCTTAAGTTATACTGCAGAGCTATAGTAACAAAAGCAGCATGATATTGGCACTAAAACAGACATGAAGATCAATGGAACAGAAGACAGAGAGACAAACCCACATAATAAATACAGTTAGCTGGTACTAGACAAAGCACCATAAACATACATTAGAGATAAGAGAGCCTCCTCAACAAATGGTGCTGGGAAAACTGGAAATACTTAAGTAGCAGAATGAAATTTAAACCCTCTATCTCTCACCTTGCACAAAACTCAACTCAAAGTAGATCAAAGGCCTAGGCATTATTCAAGAGACCCTGTACCTACTAAAAGAAAATGTAGGTCCATCATGTCAGCTTAAAAACCAACTTCCTTATCAAGACTCCTAAAGCTCAAGAAATAAAACCAAGAATCAATAAATGGGATGGTCTCAAACTAAAAAGCTTCTTCATATTAAAAGGAAACAATCAAGAACACGAAGAGAGAACCTTCAGAATGGGAGAAAAATCTTGGCCATCTGATCTCAGATAGAACATTAATCTCCAGGATATATGAAGGATTCAAAAAACTTTACACCAAAAAACCAAATAAGCCAATCAAAAAATGTTCAAAGGAACTGAAGAGGCACTTCACAGAAGAAGAAATACAAATGGTGAAAAAACTATTTGAAAAAAAATGTTCAACATCTGCAGCAATTAGGAAATGCAAATTAAAACTACACTGAGATTCCATCTCACTCCAGTCAGAATGGCAATTACTAAGAATACAAGTAATCATAAATGTTGGTGAAGATGTGGGGAAAAGGTTCACTAATACATTGCTGGTAGGACTGTAAATTGGTACAATCACTCTGGAAAGCAGTATGGAGTTTCCTCAGAACACTTGGAATGGAACCACCATTTGACCTAGTTACCCAACTCTTTAGTATATGCCCAAATGACTAAAAATCAGCATACTACAGTGACACAACCACATCAATATTTATAGCAGCTCAATTCACAATGCCTTCTGTATGGAACCAAGCTAGGTGCCTTTCAACAGATGAATGAATAAAGAAAATGTGGTATAATATACACAATGAAAAATTTTATGATTTTTGCTGATAAATGGATGGAGCTGGAGACTATCATGCTAAGTGAAATAAAAACCAAAAAAAAAAAAAAAAAAAAAAACCGAAAGATCAAATGTTCTCTCGGATATAGGGAGGCTAACACACCACAAGTGGGGGGATGGGGAGGGAGAATAGAAGTTCAGTGGTTGACAAAGGGGAATGATGGAAAGGAAGGTGGGATGGGAATAGGAAAGATAGTAGAATTAATTAAACATGACTTTCCTATTTTCATTTACAAATACACAACCAGTGTAACTCTACATCATGTACAACCCTAAGAATGGGAAGTTATACTCCATGTATGTATAATATGTCCAAATACACTCTAGCATCATGATGTATATCTAAAAAAATTAATTTAAAAATGCCTAAATTTTAAAAAAAATTAAAAAGAATGGGAAAAAATGTATTCTTTTCAGGGTTGTTTGGAAGAGCCGTTGAAATAATGAATGCTTCAAAATGGCAAAACAGCATTGAAAATAAGGTAGTTATCTCAGCAAACATTTACTGAACATTCACTATAGTGAATTCATTTAACTTCATTTAACTAATAATTCATTTAACTAATAATTCACTTTAACCCATTCACTATATGGGTTAAATGGTAATTATTTTCTTAAAATGGTAATTATTTCATATTTTATTAATAGTTCTTTCCTCTCATGAGTTTGTCACTATTGATTGCTATGGTTGTTCCTTACTAACAATCAGTTTGTGAATCTGCATCCATCACTAACCCATCCCCTGGCTCCCACCCATACCTAACTGTGCTCTATTAACTGGAATAAAACTTAGGAGGGATTTAATTCAGCCTCCAGACATGATTTATTTGCCTATAGAATGTTCAGATATATTTGAGATGATAGACAACATTAGAAGAAGAAGAAGAAGAAGAAGAAGAAGAAGAAGAAGAAGAAGAAGAAGAAGAAGAAGCAGCAGCAGCAGCTTTTCAAGCCCAGATTTTAAAATTTTCTAGAAAATTCCTTAGACCTGGTAGCAATGCACCTCAGGGCTCCAGGATATGGTAGATCACCGGAGCCAAGCAGAGATGACTTCTTTGGCTAGGCTGTGTGCGTTCTCTCCTTCGACAGGATCCTCTCCCATCCCATTTACATTCCTGCATGGCCCTGTGGACAGCAGAGTTTTCCACATCTTCTAGGACAATGCCTGGGCGGCGCTCTGTGATGACTGTTCTCCTCTTTCTTGGCTGACAAGCCCGCGTGGAAACAGAGGGGGCTTTCCTATTCCTGTCAGCACCATCAGGTCCTCATTCATGGACCAGATCCAGTCTGAAAGCCACAGCTGAAAAGAGAAGCAGGGAACGTGGCCAGGGCACACAAAAGGGACAATGATTAAAGGGCTGGAAAACAGAGACTGTGAGGCAAGTTTAAAGGTACTGGATTTTTTCCCAGAAAAAAAAAAAAAAAATAGAGCAGAACTCAATTGCCATCTAAGTGAATGAAGGGTGATTATTATTAAGGGAGTGATACTCAGCTACATTGCATCCCAAACCCACCAAGGAAACGTTTATCTGGTGGGGGGAGTAGCTTAAGATCTCAGGCTGAGAGGAATCTACATCTGCCTAAGGGGATTGTGAGGGTTGGGTTAGACCTTCCCGTCTGAAACTTAAAAAATAAACTGGGTGGTTCCTGGAATTCTTTCACTACTTTTAATTCTTAATCTCTCCCTCTACCATATCCTTTTTTTAAAATTTCTGTAGGCTTATCAAAAAAATTGTTAGAGAAAGCTATCCTGAAAAAGAAAATATAGCATGAATCACTTAAAATTCCCTTTAGCTGTATCTATCTTAGGTATTACAGCAGTAACAAATGTATGTATACTGTTTCTAAACACACAGAACACTGGAAAGTATTTAAGATTCTTTACTCAAGTTAACTTTTTATAGTCAAATAGTTTGCTCAACAGGCTCCAGGAGAATAGTTTGGTGAAATTAATCAAGTGCAGAGTTTATTTAGGTAAAAAATATTCTGTAGATTATACATCATTGGTGTTTTTTTCTTTTCTTTTCTTTTCTTTTTTTTTTTTTACTTTGTTCTAAAGATAATGGCAAATTTTCATGTCTCCGCCTGTTGTGAATTCTGTGAGTCAATGCAAAGGATGTCTTAGGATGTCACCACCACAGTGCAACATCTGGTCCAAATATTAGAATATATTTGATTCGGGTTGGTTAATGGTTATGGAACTTTTAACACTTTAGATAACAACAGTTACTTTTTGTTGTGAGCCAAAGTAGTGCCAACTTCAATTAATGATGATGTTTTCCTCCTACAACCCCTCTCGGTAATGGAGATTGAACTCACTGAGCTACATTCCAAGCCCCTAACTCCTTTCTTGGAGACAGTGTTTCACTATGTTTCTAAGGGTCTCACTAAGTTGCTGAAGCTGATCTCAAACTTGTGATCCTCCTTCCTCAGCCTCCGAAGTCACTGAGATTACAGGTATATACCACCATGTCCAGCTATTCATGGTAATCTTCAAAAAGACATGTAAGGTAGGTATTAATATCTTCATTTGATAGATCAGAACACAGGGATCAATAATTCCCAAGGTCACATAGCTTGTAAATGGTGACATCCAAGTTCAAACCCAGGTCTGCTTGATTCCAAAGTGAGTGTTGTTTTCACACTTGCCCCATTCTTGGTTCATGGATTCACTTCATAAGATTTCATCTCAATCCAGTCAGAATGGCAGCTATTATGCATACAAACAACAATAAGTGTTGGTGAGGATGTGGGGGAAAGGATATACTACACTCACACTGCTGGTGGGACTGCAAATTGGTACAGCCAATATGGAAAGCAGTATGGAGATTTCTTGGAGAATTGGGAATGGAACCACCATTTGACCCAGCTATCCTTCTTCTTGGTCAATACCCAAAGGACTTAAAAACAGCATACTACAGGGACACAGCCACATCAATGTTTATAGCAGCACAATTCATAATAGCTAAACTGTGGAACCAATATGTATGCCCTTCTGTAGATGAATGGATAAAGAAAATGTGATATATATATATATAAACAATGGAATATTATGCAGCATTAAAAGAAAATAAAAATAAATCATGGCATTTGCAGGTAAGTGGATGGAGTTAGAGAAGATAATGCTAAGTGAAGTTAGCCAATCCCCAAAAAACAAATGCTGAATGTTTTCTTTGATATAAGGAGGCTGATTCATAGTGGGATAGGGAGCAGGAGCATGGGAGGAATAGACAAACTCAAGATAGGGCAGAGGGGTTGGAGGGGAAGGGAAAAGACAAGGGGTTATTAATAATGGTAGACTGTGATGATCATTATTATCCAAAGTACAGGTACGAAGACACGAATTGGTGTGAATATACTATGTATACAACCAGAGATATGAAAAAATTGTGCTCTATATGTGTAATAAGAATTGTAATACATTCTGCTGTCATAAATAAATAAATAAATAAATAAATAAATAAAATGTATTAGTTCCCAACATACTCCCAGACAATTTAAGGGGTTATTTGGATCAGTCTCTCTATGTCGTTATTTTGTTTGCTAAGAGAATACATCAATTCCCAGAGTAAATAAAGATAATATTATGGTTTGATGGGATCATCATAATGAAGTAGCTTCACAGCATTCTTCTGTCTATGGCTCCCTCCTTATCTTCTCCATGCAGTTTATCTGTTGAACTCTTTTGCCCTGAAACATTAAGTCTTCAGAACTATTCTTCTTTTTTCCCACCAGTAAGCACAGACCTTCTTCAGTGTTCTTTAAGCAATTCTGGCTCTAAGTAGTATTTCTGTGGAGTGGTCCACGGAGCCTCTGCAGTATCATCACCTGCACTATTGGCTAAATATAAATTCCTATACTGCCTGTTGACCTACTGAATCAAAATCTCTAGAGGTGAATCTATGTACTTAACAAGTATGCCAAGTCATGTTCCAGCTCATGAAAGTTTGGTTGTAAATTTAATCACTTGGAGAACGTGTGCCTGGGTTCCACAAATCAGAGATGGTGATTAGAATGGGGAGTGGCTGTGCACTGCACAACTCCAGTGTTCTGGAGTATAGAAACTCTAGCAGTCTCTCCCCAGGCACCAGGACAAGAGAGCATTATGATACATGTCTAGATGCCAAAGCTCAGCTCACTGCTCTGCCCTAACCACATCTCATTCTGCTCCCAGGCTCTGATTCTGGACATCCCCCTGCGGGAGGGATGGGGAGGAAAAGAAATTCCCACCATATCTATTCACTGTGCAAAAGACAAGAGAAATCTAATTGGGTGAATCCTGTTAGCTGCCTTGGGGAAGCATAAAAAGGAGGAGATTTTGGGGTGGGGCAAAGATCAGGAGCACACAAGTCCTCCATATCTACTTAGAAACCCCAGGTGCTTCTTAAAGAGATGGATGAAAGATTGATCTTGCTCGCTGGCTGGGTTTCCTTTATTTCTTACTTCTTTACCTTTACACAGCCCTCATTTCTTCTGCTGTCCCACTACACCCACCTAGAGCAACTACATACTGTGTATGTTCTGGTGAAGTTACAATTTTAAATATTCTTCTTGAGTTCGGAAGTCTGTCCTGGTTTTAGTTCTGAAAATGGATGGGGGGACATTCTTAATTTCAGCCTGGGGAAAAGCCTGGATGTCTCCATCCTTCTCTTCTCGCAGCAGTCACTTAGCCTAGAACTGGCGTGAGCATTATCCATCCCTTCAGATGGAATTTGTTTCTGAGGCTGAGGATCTGAGCTAGGAGTGGGGGCATCCTTAGCAGTGGGAATAATTCAAGTGAATACGTCATTGGTTTTTTCACAAATCTTCTAGACAGGAGTGAAGTTTAGGAGACCCATTGCTTCTTTCAGATGTTTCATCTCAAACTCATTGATATGTGTTGTGGGGCAGGTCGCTCAGAAAACACGCCAAGTTCCAGTTTTGTCCAAATTCAAGAGTCTTTATTGAGCTGGCCAGCTGGCGACTGCTCTGCGCAGGACCCATAACTTGTCTCTACAAGGAACAGCCCTACGCCTGAGCATTTTAGGATATTTAAAGGCAAAAACTACATCTGGGTTGACAAGCAGGTACAGAAGCTGGATTGGGCAGTTAGCAAGACAATGCAATGAGTACAATGGTATTTCCCACAGGACTTTCCAGGGTGGTATAGCAGCAAGCAAGCAGAAGGGAAGTGGGTCAAAATGACCCTAGTTGAGTACAAGAGACTAACATCTGGATAATACATCTTGGAAAAGGTACATTGCCCAAGAAAAATGGAAAGCAAAGAGAACAGTTTTACATTGTATAAGAATTACTGTTTTGTGTTGCCAAGTATGTTATGCTAGGCAACTATTAGTGGGTACAGAGGTGAGGCTTTCCCATGGGAGAAGCATTTCTTACATGATATGGAGTCTCAGGGTAAAATGGAGTCTGTTTGGTCATTGCTCATATAGCCTGGCCCATAACAATATGGACTAAACTGAAATGTTTGCATCCTCCAAAATTCATCATGTTGAAACTCTAAATCCCAACATGGCTATATTTTGAGATGAAGAAGTAATTGGGGTTAGATGTAATCATAAGAAGGGAGCCCTGACCCAAGACTTAGTGTCCCTGTGTTCAGTGTACCCCTAGGCTTGCTGTATCTTCAACATGCGAAGCTTGTGAGTTTGCAGTGAGATGGTGGCTGTTTGCAAGCCAAGAAGAGAGACTTCACCAGAAACTGAACCAGTCAGAGGTTTGATCTTGGACTTCTAGTCTCCAGAACTATGAGAAAATGATGTGTTGCTATGTAAAACACCCAGTTGGCATTTTGTTGTGGTAATTGTTACTTCAAGACAAGCTCCTCCACAGCAGGGAATGGACCAAGTCAAGGTTCCTCATTGTCCTTGCTGTGCCTTCTCCCCTCTCAAACCACAGGATTCTAAGCACCGAAGGGTAGGAACTTGGTCTACACCACTCTCTAACACCCGCAGGGCAGATACTTTCCCTGCAGTAGTTCAAAAGGAATGCACAGTGATGGCAGATGCCTGCAGAGGACGCTTTTTTTTTTTTTTAAGGTATTGAACTCCGAGGCATTCAACCTCTGAGCCCCATTCCCCAGACCTATTTGTATTTTATTTAGAGACAGTGTCTCACTGAGTTACTTTTGCTGAGGCTTTGCTTTTGCTGAGGCTGGCTCTGAACTCGTGATTCTCCTACCTCCACCTCTTGAGCCACTGGGATCACAGGTGTGCACCACCGCACTGGACCCAGCCTTTTTAAAACTTTGAGGCAGGGTCTCTCTAAATTGCTCAGGGCCTTACTTAGTTGCCGAGGCTGGCTTTGAACTTGTGGTCCTCTTGTCTCAGCCTCCTAAGCTGCTGACATTACAGACATATGCCACCATGCCTAGCACCTGTGCCATTCTTCTTTCATGATTTACTTTTAATGGTGTATCCAGAAATCATCTATTTCCCCCAGCTAAAACCACATGTATTGAGGCAAGGAATGACTGAGATGCTAGAGCAAAACAAAGTGAACGAAGGTTATTTTGTCAAATGTGAAAGACAAAGAATTTTACAGTGTCTGTCCCAGCTCAGGCACCTGTCTCCTCATGCTCAGCTGGGATTGCCAGCCTCCTCCTCCAGTGGACAGCTCGAGATGCAGGAGGTGGTTGGGTGGTGAGGACTTTCTCCTCAGGAGGTTGGAAACCTATGTCAGTGAGTTCTGGACAAATAACTGAAATGATCTATCCAACCCTTAACCCGTAGATATTCAAAATATCTAACACCTGGTAGAGCAGTTGAACACAACCAGGGCAGCTGTATTCATGTGTAACAGCTGCTCATCAGCTCTGGAGTAAGCTAAGTATTTCTACTTCCCATTTGCTTCACAGAAGCACATTTGTGGGATACAGCTAGATCAGGACAGTTAAAATCCAGTCTATAAAATTCACCAGAAGACTATATGTGCCACCATGAGAGTTACAAAAGAATTAAGTCACTCGGGGCAGAGTGCAAGACCCAACTGTAAATCAGACATGTGTTCAGCTCATGTAAATGTTTCTTTTCATTTTAAACTAAGTGTCAGGGAACCAAAGAAATAATGCCCATAGTTATCCTTGCCAAACAGAAATATATTGAGCACAATTGTTGTCTTATTTTATGTACACTTTTTTTTCATTCCAAGCTTTCAAACATTCGCAAGAAATAGTTTTAGAAAATTGTAGGAAAATGCTCCAAACAAGATTTTGTTTATACTCAAGGAATTATGTAATGTAATGTGAAAGAATTATTTCTAGAAGGCCCATCATAAATTCTGTGAGCTGAGAAACTGTGATAAAGAGAGTGAGTGTATACTGAATTAAGGATTCCATCCAAATAGTTCAGGCCACATATAATTCCTGCACATACTTGAGGCACATACTTTGAGAGGGAACTCTCATGTTTGGAATGCATCCATGGGGCTATGTCAAACTAGAATTTCTTAGATTCTACTGAAGGATTATATAAATATTCCCTTCAGTGACAATAGCACCTCAGTTGCTTAGATGTCATTTATGTAGCAAATTCATTCAGAATCCAGCTGAGAATCTGGAGAAAAATTTCAAAGGCTTTGTAATAACTGAAATATGGAAGTCTATGCATTCAATGCCATTCATCTTACATCCTAGGAGAAATCCATATTACTCAAAATCTCTATGCAGTGTTCTAACAGGTTTAGATATCTGCTGTTGGTATATGGCATAAGCCACTACTTTTTGACACTAGCAGCTATTCTTCCGTTTCTACTTGATATAAGAAACTTAATTTTATAGATACTCATGTACCATGCTGGGCATGGAGGCCCATACCTCTAATCCCAGCGGCTTGGGAGGCTGACGCAGGGGGATCACAAGTTCGAAGACAGCCTCAGCAACTTAGTGAGCCTCTAAGCAATTTAGCAAGACCCTGTCTCAAAAAAATAAATAAATTAATTAAATAAATAAAAAATAAAAATAAATAAATAAAAAGGAATATGGCTCAGTGTCCCTGGTTCAATTCCTGGTACAAAACAAACAAACAAAACCACCTCATGTAGCCAAATAAAAACTACATTTCCCAGTCTTCTTACAACAGTGTGACAAACTTTATATTTTTTTAAAACATTGATGGACCTTTATTTTATTCATGTATTTATATGTGGTGTTGAGAATTGAACCCAGTGCCTCACATATGGTAGGCAAACATTCTACCACTGTGCCACAACCCCAGCCCTTCAGTGTGACAAACTTTAGATCAACAAGATATAAGCAGAAATGTGAGGGAAATCTAAGAAGCATCTCACAAATGTGGGACCCAGCTCTTCTGCCCTCCTGTCTTCCAATCTGCTGCATGGAACTTGGTTTTGTTGGCTCTATAAGTCATCTTGATCTGTGATAATAAGAGCTATATCCTAAGGATGTTGGAACCAAACTAAAAGTAGCTGAATCCCTATAAAATTCAAGATGGGCCATTACTAATGTCACACTACCTGTGTATAGGATTCTCATGCATGAGAGATATAAGTTCTTTTGTTTTAGTCACTGTTAATTTTGTTCTGATGTCTATCTATGCATCCAAGTTTATTCTAATGAATACACTTGACTTAAATCAAAAGGAATAAATTGTTAGTTTTGTGGTTACTAGAAACAGGTAGACGATACCTGGAAGGAAGGATACCTGACAAACTTAACAATGAAGGAGACATCCAAAAAGAAAAGAAAAGAAAAGGAAAAAAAAAACCCACGGAGAACAACCAAACATACAAATAGGTTTCCATGGAAACCCTTTTAAACATCACTTTCTAGTTATTCCTATGTGGGTACATTGCCCTACATCTCCTCTTAAGTAGGTGCTGAGGGCATCAATATTCAACAGAAAATTAGAATCACCTGAATTAATAACGATGAAGTCATAAAAATAGAGCAAATTATGTTTGCTTTAAGAGATATCAAGGGAATATTTTAACTCAAACACCTTAGTCATTTAAAAAGTTCTTCCCAAAAGAGAAAGCAAAAGGAGCAATTTTCTGGAAATTCTATAATATGAAATAGCCCTTCTTTTCCCGGTTGCAGAATAAATGAATTCTCACTGAATATGATTTTGTTGGTTTGACAATTGTGCTGATTCTTATGTAAGAATTATTTCTCAAAAATACTTGTAATCTGAAGCATTGTAATGATTTCATTTTGGTCTGAATTCCAATTAGATATGCATTTTTTCAATAAAAGAAAAATAATCAAAATGAAATAAAACCACAAAATAATAGATAACATAAAAATCTCAAAGATTTGAACCTTGGAGACGACAAAATAAAGACAGAAGTTATCCTTTTCCTACTCCCTTTATTTCCTGGAAAGTTTTTATTTATTTATTTTTTATTCAAATCGTGTGAACCTCTCACCTGAGCAATGCTTTCTTTACACAGATGGTGGAGAAAGAGCCAGCTTTTTCTGGCAAGGATCAGATGTAGGCCTAAAGGCAACTTGATCTTTAAGCCCAACCCAGATAAGTGGGAAACTTATTACAAATGGGAAATCTGCTGAAAACTCACTGGCCACTTGCCATTTGCCAAACAGAGCTAAAGAAGACAGCAAAAATAAACAGTGGAAGCAAAAGATTAAAGAAGAAAAACATTTGAATAAAATCCTTTAGTACTATCTTTATTCATAAAGATAAAAGTAACACAATGACACAACGACTTTGGAACATATTTTGGAAGTTTCTTATGAAATAAACATATCATATGACCTAGCAGCAGTTGTACTCCTTGGGTGATTATCCAAGAAAAATGTATGGTCGCACAAAAACCTATACGTAAATATACCTCTCTCCTAATGCTTTGCCTTTCAGGAGGTAGATGACCTGGTTGCACACTCTTTTTCAATCCTTCAATTCCCAGTATTCTTCAGGCCTCCTATCAATTACCTTAATTCTTTTCCATAAAGGTGATTAGTTCCATGAGGATGAAGACTGTGTCTCTCTTATTCAGTTATATGTCACCATTACTACATTAACACAGGTCCTGAGGAAGAGTAGATACTCATGTACATGTTGAATGGATGCGTAAATGAATGGATGGATGGAGGGGTGGATGAATGAAAGAACCAAAATTTGGAAGAAGTATGATTCTGGAGAAGGCATGATTATTTGCACATAATAAAAATGCCACCCCTAAATTACCCTAACTCATCTTCCCTTCAGTCTAATTCTACTTTCAAAAAACATCAGGTTTCATTGGGAAGAAAGGGAGAGAAAATGTGAAGAGGAAATAGAGGAAAACAGTAATGAGATGTAAATGAGGTTACTAAGAAGGTTGACAACACTGGCTTTCTAATATGCATTCCTGTACACACACACACACACACACACACACTTCTAATATACACAGGTATCCAACTAGGGCCAGACATGGCTCCTAAGAAGGGTTCCTCTGAATAGATTGTGTAAATGAGACAATGATAATATTAATATGCAAATTTCTCAAACTCAAACCTGACAGTGGGCTCTCAGAAGCGGCTTTCCAGTGGGGTGGTCAAGACCCAAGAACACATTGGAAGGGCATTTTATGCTTCACTTTCTCTCTACCCCTTTAGTGCTCTGACTGATAAGTAATAAAGCCCAGATTCTGGACAAGAAAAATAGGAAAACAGGCCCCCGTTATCTAGAAATCGATTAATATAGAGTGAACCTCAGCTTTGTCCTCATTTCCTTGACTACAATCATAAGTATAGCTACAAAACGAGGTGACCAAAAGAATGGGTAACTTGTGACAGGCATTGCTGCTGCTCGGCAGGGTTTCCTGTTTTCTTCTGCTGGGTCATGGGACAACTGCTTCCCCACCTCCATCTATTGAAGTTAGATGCAGCCATGTGATTTTCTATGTCAACATAATGTGAGTGAAGTTGGCCTAGGCAAAACTAAAACCACAGTGAGTTATCACTACACACCTATCAGTTGACAAAAAGGCAAAGAGGGACAATACCCAGTCCTGGGGATCATGTGGAATAGTTGGACCCCTCCTACATTGTTGTTGGAACTGTAAAATGAGACAATCACTTTGGAACATATTTTGGAAGTGTTTCTTACGAAATAAACATATCATATGACCTAGCAGCAATTGTACTCCTTGGGTGACTATCCGAGAAAAATGAAAATGTATGGTTGTACAAAAACCTATATGTAAATATTCACAGCAGCTTTACTTCTAATAGCCAAAACTAGGAATCAGGTGTCCTTCAACAGGTGAATGGTTAAACTGGCTCAGGCATGGCATGGAATACTGCCCAGCAATGAAGAGAGTCAGATCAACACAATACCCACAACTCTAGGGATTTATGCTGAGTGAAAAAAGCCAGTCCCCAAAGGTTATATAGTGCACAAGTCCATTTATATAACATTTTAGAAATGACAAAATTTCAAAAATGGAGAACAGATTAGTGGTTGCCAGGGATTTGAGATGGGGGGTGGAGTGGAATGGAACAAGAGAAGTGGGTGTGATTATAAAAGGACAACATAAGGAATATTTTGATGTTCCACTGTTCAGTGTCTTCACTGTGGTGATTACCAACCTACATGGTTGATAAAAGTGTATACAACAATATAATGTGCACATGTACACTCAAATGCACACAAATAAAACTGGGGAAATCTGAATAAGATCAGTAGATGGTACCAATTTCAGCATTCTTTTTTTTTTTTGTACCGGGGATTGAACTCAAGGGCACTCGACCACTGCCCCCAGCCCTATTTTGTATTTTATTTAGAAACAGGGTCTCATTGAATTGCTTAGCACCTTGCCATTGCTGAGGCTGGCATTGAACTCCCAATCCTCCTGTCTCAGCCTCCCTAGCTGCTGAGATTATTGATGTGCGCCAATGCGCCCAGCTTCAATGTCAATATTTTACTTGTGATATTATACCATAGTTTAGCAAAATGTTACCATTGGAAGAAATTGGATAGTTTCTTACAACTGGGTGGAACTCTATAATTAGCTCAACTTAATACACACACACATATATGTACAAACATATATACATATGTACATATATGTGCATATGCATGTAAATATATATACATACATATGGCTTGATAGAATTCTAGACTGAAGGAATGATAATCAAATCAATAATAACTGTCAGCAAACTAAACCAACTCCTTTTAAAGGCAATTCTGGCCATTCTAGATATTTGTATTTTATTTCTATTAATTTATTCTTAGACTCTGTGCTGTGTCCATACCATACACCAAAGAACTTTTCTTTTTAAAACTATTTTAAATTGTGTTATGCAGGCACTATTTAATTGGAGAGGAACTGAAAAGAACACAGAAATGAAAATAAGGAAAAAAAATAAAAATCACCTTGAATCCCACCACCCAACATCAATTTGTACAGCAAGCCATAAGACATGTGCCATAATCTAATTTATTTATTTTTGCTATTTTTGTTTTAAAATTAATGCTTTCATAAATAGCTAAGTTTTTGTTTCTTAAAATCTGTTCTTTTGCAAAGAATTTATATTTTATTAATAACACCATCATGTACATTAAAATATAGTCGAGGGCTGGGATTGTGGCTCAGTGGCAGAGCACTCGCCTAGGATACGTGAGGACCTGGGTTCAATCCTCAGCACCACATAAAAATAAACGAATGGAATAAAGGTATTCTGTCCAACTACAACTAAAAAATAAATATATAAATATTTTAAAAAAAAATATAGTCGAAGTATAGCATTGATGTCAACATCCATGGTAGTATGCCAAGTTCTGCATTTGTAAAGATGTTTCATAACATGTTTCCTCTATGATGGTGAACAGTGCCTCATAACACTTCTGTGCCCCATTTCATTGCTAACTTTGCATCCGCATTTATATGGGAGATCGGGGCCCCCAATGAGTGCTTAGAGACATTATCTATTATAATTTCAGATACACCAGCAGCTGATGCTGCTACTTGAATTGTTCTGTTAAGGTTGTACATTCAAGGAGCAGCAGAAAGTCCTCCAGTTCAGGTTTAGAGATTGTTCCTCCTGTATTTCCTGGCACCTCCGGGTTTGAGAAGCATATGCCTTTCCAAAGCTTCCTCAATGTATAAAGAAGAGAAAAAGCTGGGTAGGGATGTGGCTTAAGCGGTACCGCGCTCCCCTGGCATGAGCAGGGTGCTGGGTTCGATCCTCAGTACCACATAAAAATAAAATAAAGATGTTGTGTCCACTGAAAACTAAAAAATAAATATTAAAAAATTCTCTCTCTTAAAAAAAAAAAAAAAAAGAAGAGAAAAAGCCAACAAAATACACCTATAGCCCCTACAGCCCCTGCCTAGTCTCCATTCGTGGTAAAGTCTTATTTTTTGGCTCTACCTGTGCAAGCCTATAATGGATCTTTCTGGGCAGCAGGTAATAGATCTTGACATTTCAGAAAGTCTCCACAGTAGAATTCATTGGAAAGAACACTCTGCATAATTCAGGAAACAACAAAAGCAGTGTGTGATTGTGTATTTCTCAGTTTTCAGCTTCGTGATTTTGCAGAAGGGCAACAGTCAGCTCCATCTTAAAGGGATAAAATAGGTAATTGTACAAGCACCCAAAGAGGGGGGCTATGACCTCTGTTCTGGCATAGACTGTTTTTAGCATCTAGAGTAGCACCTGGCAGGTCCTGGAAGTGAACATCCTTTTCACGATGGAAACACTAATTCAAATGCTTTATTTGCACTGCTGATGTGTCAGTCTTCCCTGGAAACAACCTGGGAGTTTTCCTCACACTTCAGTGAATTACATTTATAGGGCATTTTTCCTGTTGCATATCAATGGATCCTTCTGTGGTGAAGAGGAATATGAGAAGAAGAGCTGACAGATTGAAGAGACAGTGTTTTCCCTCCTGTCTGTAAGTTCTCCTCTCATTCTGGGTTTGCTTCACCATGAAATCAGAAGTGAAACTCTGCCTTTGGCAGAAGGCACCCTGCACCAGCGCCAGGGCACATAGTGCCTGGCACCTATTGGTGGAAATTCAAAGCCAGCTCATCAGTTTCCTCCCACAGAGCTGGGGCAGATATTCAAACAATTAGGTTGCCAGACTAATTTAAGACATGATAGGAAACAGATTTTAGCATGCCAGAATTTTTTTTTTTTAATTTTCTCAGACAGGAAATAGAGTAAAAATTATCCTTGGGGCTGGGGTTGTGACTCCGTGGTAGAGCACCTGCTTAGCACGTGTGAGGCACTGGTTTCGATGCTTAGCACCACATAAAAATAAATAAATAAAATAAAGGTATTTGGTTCATCTACAACTAAAAAAAAATTAAAGGAAAAGAACTCTCCTTAGGATATTATTTGGAACACAAAATGAAAGAGCAGCACATCCTATGGCAGCTTTGGTAGTTTCAGCAATCAGCAATGTCAGAATGTGGAGTTTGTGTCTACACCATTTAGCACCTGTGTCAGGAGGGCAAGAATCTCCAGATGCTGCTGCAGTTCATGTGTCCAACACGAGCAAAGAGGCTGGATTTGCCAGCCATGAGGTTATTTTCCAGGAACAAGGGCTTCTTCCCACATTGATCCTTATGACAGCTAAAGATGTCACTTCCATAGCTGTGCTAAACTTCAACTTGGGTGCAAACATAAATATTAACACAATAGATTTAGAATTAAAGGGGGGCAGAAATCTCTTCAGCACACTCAACTTTGTCTTGTGCACTTCCTTCCCCGTATTATACTCTATTTCATTCCCCGCCCCTCTCTATTTCATTTCTTAAGATATGGTTCCACCTCTGGAAATAAAGATTCTTATAACACATTGATTCGTCAACAAGAAAGGCTGGTATTGTTTAAAGAATTTTTATTCCAAAACCAACAACAGCATTTCAAAATTGCATAACATCTTTCCTTCCGTGTTCTTAAGATGGCTTTTAGACATTACCTCACTAAACTAACACCTCCAAAAGACTGACAAAGGCAAAGTGGAATGCCAATGACCTCCAGCCCCCACCAGCTTTATCAGCGTGATATCGTGGAATGAAAATTGAAATGGAGTCACACGCATTCTTACCTCCCATTCCCTGTTTGACTTGAGAGTGTCACTGAAACTTTCCAAAGCCCAGGTTTCTCACCTGAAAAATATGGAGGCTGAACAAATAGATGTGTGTAGAACTTTCCTGTCCTGTGAGCCTATAACATTCTGAAATGAGGAAAGATTCTTACCAAGGAAGGTAGAGCACCAACTTATTACACTGTTCATGGTGGGCTCAAATTTAACATCACACTTTATTCTCTTAAAGACAAAGTCAATATACTAGGCCCAGTTTCTGAGCCGCTCAGACCCACTCTTCCTCTCCCATTGTCCCTGGAACCTGGCTTTGGTGCCTGGCCTTCTTCACTACCTAGAAAGACTCCAGCAACAGTTTACTCCATTGTTGCACACTCAGAGTCCTTACTGCTGCTGCTGGGCTCATCACCAACCAAGGAAGGGAGACCACTGCAGCCATACATTGCCCGGGCTGGTTCTGGCTCCAGAGGCTGGCTGAGATGGTGCTGATGCAACTCAGGGGTGGAGGGGGGAAGGTGGGCACAACGGGTGGGTTTTGACCAATGGGAAATAAGAAATGAGAGAACACCTGCACACAGATTGCTTGCCTTTTGGACAGCTGTTTGCCCAACAGATTGTTCCAAGAGGCTATTATTTTGTTATGGTGTCTCTGGAGATGTCTTTGCAAGACTAAGCAATCGATGTGTTTGTTGTAAAGCTACAGCTATCTTGATCATGTACCTCCTTATATTTGTTCTTCCCTCATTCCCTGGTTCATTTCTCTTTTCCCCTGGGATTTCACCCTAAAAACACATAATAAAGTGTTAGTACAAAAAAATTTTGCCTCTGATTTTGTTTTCTAAAGAACTCAGGCTAAGACATGGCATGAGAACACCCCTAGAAAGCAGATCTCCAGGACAGAACTTTTGTTCTTCACCGATCATGGCTGGACAGCCCTAATCCCCGGCATACAGTGATGTCACAACTGCTAAAATGTTCACCTGGGCTTAATTGGTATGTGGTAGAGGTAGAAGGCAAGATGTTGGCAGATGAAGTAATTGATACACCTGATCAGTACAGAGGAAATGATAATTATAAGGATGGTATTATGTGGCAGTTGACTTTGATGACATTGGAATATCTGCAAAAATAAATAACAGGCTCAGGAAAGCTAATTGCCTACTTATAACACGCTGTGAAAGTGAAGCGGTCCCCTGTGACAGCCTTTAAAATCCTCTTATCACCTGCAGCTGCAGGGCAGATGAGATAGAAAATCATATCCAGGATTCCACGTTAAAAGATAGCAAACCTACAAGGAGGAGAGATGCACAGTCTCAAATTGAAGGTCCTGATAAGGAAAGAGTAGGAAACTGAGGCCTGAAATGGAGACAACTGAGTAGACAAATCTGATAACCTTGAGTCCACATGTCCATGGCTATGAAGTCACTTCCCTTGGAGACTATGTAAGGACATCATCTGAAGTCCTGTATTGTGATACTCGTTCTCTTCCAGATCTGCCTGCCATCATACCTTATTGGCTCCAGGCCAGGAATCATGGTCACATTTCAGAGCAATCTAGTCAGAAAGTAGCTTTGACCCACAGGAATTGTGGTTATGGGTAAGGGATCACAACATTGCTAGGAAAGAGATGAATAGGCAGACCACTAGACTGTTGGGTTCTCTCTTTTTCCTTAATACACACACACACACACCAGGCAGCCAGTTTCAAATGTAGCTCAGAGCAAGAGAAGTTTTAAAGGCATCTGTGGGCAAGAATGTTATGTGGAATCTCTAAAAGTCTCATTAGAAGAATAATAGCCCAGATCCTTAGGATTAAGGCACAAAGCCATATCTTTTGTGGCCAAGAACCAAGCCCCATTTGAAAAACAGCATCACATTGGCCACAGATAACAATTTTGTCCCCACCGTGGAACATCAAGTGACTTCAAAACCAGAACTGTTTGTCATATACAGAATGTTATCATATCTACCAAATCATAAGGCTGTGCAGGTTTGGCAACAATCCGTGACATAGTAGCGGGGTACACTCAGGACGGAACTGACATCAGTCTTGACCAGCTGAGTAAATTGCATATACAGGTAGCTTAGGCTCATTTTGCCTATTTTTGTGTTCCAGTGTGGTTCCCTCAGTCCATACCTATGGCATCATCAGGGATTCCCTGTGGCCAACTGGCAGAGGGAGAAAGGACTTGGGCTTGATTTGCACAAAGATTAGTGTGATATGTTGGTGCTAGCCAGAAATGAACTGAGGCCGCATTAAAGCCCCACTCAAGAGTGACAAGTTCAGTGGATTAGACAAAGTGGAATGAAAGGAAGAGGGTGGGGATAGGAATAGGAAAGACAGTAGAATAAATCTAACATAATTTTTCTATGTATACATAGGAAAATTCCTAAGTCAATCCCATATTGCGCCCACCCACAAGAATGGGGTCCTAGTTAGAATAAGATACATTCATACTTGTATAATTTTATCAAAATAGATGCTACTGTCATGTATAACTAAGAACCACAGATGGGGAAAACAAAATAGAGTGGAGGGGAGTGACAAGAAACTAAAGAGAGATTCTCCCACAGGAAAGAGTTGAGGGAATTTATTTTGCTGACCATTTCATATTGAAAGAGAAGTGACCTGAGGAAATGATATACATGGGTTACAGTGACAAAATCACCTAACAATGCACTTCGTCACTGAAAATATTTTAGAACATACTTACACAGACAAAGATGGTACTACTGGGCAATATAATCTTATGGAATCACCATGGCATATTTGGTCTATTGTTAACCACAATGTTATGCAGTACATGACTGCATACTGACTCCTGAACAGTGGAAAATAACTTGATCCGTTGGTTGACAGAAGGAACAAGACTCAAGCACATGGGACAAGGATTTCTAGCAGAAATGTATGTACAAAGACTTAAGGGAGTGGACATGAGGCATGCATACATTTTTTTTTTAGTTGTACATGGACACAGTACCTTTATTTTATTTTTTTGTTTTTATGTGGTGCTGAGGATCTACCCGGTGCCTTATGCATGTTAGACAAGTTCTCTGCCACTGATTCACACACCTAGCCCCACGACATGCGTACATTTTGTCTCATATTAATACTACCCACCAGAAAACAACAAATTCATCCAAAGCTGTCAACAACAAGTAGATAGCGTGACCTGTCTAATGAGTGTCTGTCAGCTTCTTACTGAGTTGTTTGTACAATGAAGCTATGAAATCATGATGGGAAGGACATATATAGCATCAAACAACATGGGCTTCCTCTAAGGTTGATTTAGCCACTGCTGCTGCTGAATTCCCATCCTGCCAGAATCAGAGATCAATGCTGAGCCTCTGTTATTGTCCCAATTTTGGAAAGACTTATCAGCCAACTGGTAGCAAATCAATTACATCAGATCCCATCCACCTTAGTGAGGGCAGTGAATCATCCATACCTGAGATCATACTCTGGATAAAGGCTTGTCTTCTCTGTCCATAGTACCTCCATCAACAGCACCCGTTAAACATCAGCAGAATTCCTGATATACTAACCTCATATATATGACATTTCCTCAGAATAAGGGGCCCATTTAGTCACAAAGGAATCATAACATTAGGCTCCTGACCGTAGAGTTCACTGTAACCATGAGCCAGCTGGGCTAAGACTCCAGCAAAACCATGGCACCTTGGAGGATTGGAGTGCTGTCCTTTATGGTGTGATTGACAAGGTTGATGAGAGATAGATGGATGGATGGATGGATAGAAAGATAAATAGATAGCCACTTGATGGATAGAGGATGTAGGACTGATCCTGTTCCACTGTGACTCAAGTAACTCTTTCAGAATTTGAGCTTTTCACCCCCATAAATGTAATCTCTGCCAGATTAGAGTGCCCAGTTCCTAAGATGGAAACTCTTCTTTCTACTATGGGTTCCACTGAACTGGGAGCTACAGCTATCATCTAGCCACTTTGGGCTCTGTATATCAGTGAACCATCAGAAGAAGAAAAAGGATCACTATACCCTGGCAGGTGTAATTGGTGATGAGTCCCTTGAGGAATGAGGGTTGTCACCACCGGGAGGAGCATGTCTAGCTCTCAGGGGATTCCCTGGGGTTTCTCTTGGTTCTTCGGTGTCCACTAGTAGCTATTACAAAACAATTATATGAAATCCCTCAGGGTCGAAGGTCTGTGTCCACACACCAGGAGAGTGACAAAACCAGACAGAAATGTTGGGTTAGGGTGAGAAGATCCAGAACAGGTGGTAAGGGAATGAGAACCAGTGCTGCCCTGACAGTAGAGAAGCAGGGACTGTTGCCTGGTTTACTAATCTTCTTTAAGCCCTTTTAGAGATTACAAATGACAATTGCCTCAAAGGAGGTGTGCCTTCTCTTTTGGGAAGAGTAAGAAGTTATTATTTCATGATCTGGACATCAGGTCTGAGTGGTGGAGGCGGGGACTAGGAAAGGCCTCTCTTCTCCTTCCTTCAGACTGCTTGTGAAATGATAGCTGTCATGGTTATTGTCAACAGGCAATGCCATGTTGCTCACATCATTAAGGAGAGAACCAAGATGTTTCTGGGAAACTAGTCTCCAAACAGTGTGTCATGATAAAGAGTACAGCGGAAGAGCTCTGATTCGAGGGCTTGGGGGGTGAGTCAAGAGTCACAGCTTGATTCCAACATGAGTTCTAGGAACAACGAGAGCCTGCTCATGCTGGCCGAGAGTGCAAATTGTCTGGCAAGGCCTACTCTGCTGAGCTGCTCATCAAGTTTCCTCCAAGAAATGCAGAGTCACTGAGGAAAGACAGATCATCATTTGCTTATGTGAACTAGGAAGCTGCCTCAGAATCAGGATGCGGATGGAATGAAGAAAAAAAGGAATAAAACTGTTGCACATTTTGTATTAAAAACTCCAACAGTGTGTGTGCTTGTGTGTACTTGCACAGGTACTGTGCATATACATACCACAGTGATAAAAGGTAAAGGGAAGAAATCTTTTAACTTTCCTTCTCAGAAGAACCTAGAAAAGCAAAGTGGGAAGATTCCAGAAAGAAATATAAACTGGAAAAGGGAAGGAAAGAAAGGCTAGAATTCTGTCAATTATTGGAATCTCTGAATTGGTGAAGTCACTAGATTGAGATTGGAACCTAGAAATTAAAAACCAATTAAACAAACAAAAACCCAAAACAAGACAAAAAAAAATAGTGAATCCAAGGAGCCAAGAATGATCCAAACTATGTGACAAATTAAGATTGAATTAATTAATCTGGGTATCTATCAAGGATGCTCCTTCATAGTATGTACCTACAGTTGCTGTTTATGTGGTAAATCAATTTTGTATTCTAAATATGCCAGTGTGTGATCAGGTATAGAAAGGCTCAATATTTACTTAATGAGAAGTAATTTTTGCAAAATTATGGGCAATGCTCAGGAAATTCCTCTAAACTTCCAAAGGTCCAAACAATTGTAGCAGGTTATTAGTTTTTAGTAGAATCTTTTTTATTAGTTCCATACATGAATATAGAGGTAAATGATGAATAGGTATATGAGTGGATGATAGATTAGAAAGATAGATAGGAAGACAGACAGAGAGTTGATTTATTTTAAAGAATTTGCTTATGTGATTGTAGAGGTACAGGGAAGAGTTGCGGTTTCAGTCTGAAAGCAGTCTGCCAGCAGAATCCACTCTTCATGAGGGCAGGTCAGTCTTTTTTTTTTCTATTTAGACCTTTAACTGATTGGATGAAGCTCACCTACATTGTGCAGGGTAATCTGCTTTATTCAAAGTCTACCATTTAAACGTCAAATTAATTTAAAATATCTTTTCAGAACATCTAGAATGATCTTTGATTCAATATCTGTTTCCATGCCTAGCCAGGTTGACACATGAAATTAACCATAAGCAAATAATTTTTCATGTATATTTAACTGGATTTTAAATTTCTTTTTCTTTTTGCATTGAGACAATAAATATATTTGGTGAACTTGTGACAGGAAGAACACAATGCTTTGACATGGTTATAAAGAATACATTTAAAATATATTATATATAAATAGATACACACACACACACACACACACACACACACAAACAAACAAACATATATATATGATTTTCTCTCTCCAACCCCCCCAAACAGCATCTGGCTCTCAGTGTTATAGATCAGTAACCACGGTGAAGTTGGTGATATGTTAGGTTGTTAAAAATTTGGTGTCTTCAGGACCCCTCAGTCCTGTGAAAACCAGAACAGAGTTCACCAAAACTTACTGTGCTAAAACTTTTCCGCTTTTTAAAAGGAACAGGGATTAAGAGTGGCCATTGCTGTCAATACATAGATCATATTTGAGTAGGTGTAAATCACTTTATGATGCCCTCTGTCTTCTTAAAGCAAGCAGAGAAGCAGTGACAAAGCATTGTCCTTGGTTGGCTTTGTCATCTGCTAGGGTCAATCAGTATTCATCAAAAACAGTCTTGACAGTCTCCCATTTAAAATAATTTTGTTTTTGTTTTTGTTTTTTGATACTAGGCGTTGGGAGCCGCTCTGGTCAGGAGCTATGAACACACCTTTAAATCCTGAGTAAAGAGGTATTGAACATTGCAATGGACCTTACCTCCGCTTGGATAAGAGAGGTGCAGCTCCAGGAGTGGGTGTCACCTGATGGGGTTGGATTACACCCACTTGTTTGTTGTAACACTACCCCCTCCCTCATTTGAATGGCTTCTCCCCAATAAAACCTGTGTTCGAGGCGTGTTCTTTTTCTTTCTTGCCTACCTTGCCCCTCTTGTGGGAACTGTGGATGAGGAGAGATACTGAACCCAAAAAGGTACTCTCTGTATCTGTGTCTTTATTTAAAGTCAGCCAAAATTCACTTGGAGTGACCTTGACTGGTTCATTTGTGTGTTGTGACAACCAGGGACAGAATCCAGGGCACTTAACCATTAGCAACATCCCCAGTCTGTTTTTTATTTTTCATTTTGAGACATGTTCTCCCTAAGTTGCCCAGAGCCTCTGAAAAAGTTGCTGAGGCTGGCTTTGAACTTGCGATTCTATTGCCTCAGCCTCCTGAGCTGCGGGGATTACAGGCATGCACCACTGTGCCTGGCCCCAAAGTAACTTTTGATATCACTATTTGCTTCTATGGCCTCTGAGGACAAAAGTCAGGCCCTCTCTAGGGAGGAGATGGTCTTGAAGCAGGCATTAAACCAGGTCCATGATTGGTTCTGTCCTCCTCTAGGTCATAGGAGCACCCATGACAACACAGGAGTGGTCTTCCAGTGGCCAGAGCCCTCCTGTCCGGCCACAATATTCCATCTGGGCAAAGATACACCTCTGTCACCTCATAAGGCATTTGTTTGCTTCCTGGACCCATTCTCTTGAATGGTATGTAGAAAAAAATGCGAGAATTCTAAAACTTATTTGGGATCATACATTAGAGATACGGAGTCCATGAGTTTTGGGGAAAATGTTTGAGAAGAGAGAGGACAATGCTGATGTCCAATGAATTTCCTACCTCCTAATGGCCCGAGTAGCTCCGGTTTCATTTATCTTTTTTTTTCTTTTTAAAAATTTACTCTAATTGGTTATATATGTCAGCAGAAAGCAATTTAATTCATATTACATAAATAGAGCACAATTTTTCATGTCTATGGTTGAACACAAAGTAGAGCCACACCATTCATGTTTTCATACATGTAGTTAGGGTAATGATGTCCATCTCATTCCACCATCTTTCCTACCCCCGTTCCTCTCCCTCCCCTTCACCCTATAATGCCTGTCTATTCCTCCCATGCTCCCCCACTCCATCCCTATTATGAATCAGCATCCTTATATCAGAGAAGACATTCAGCATTTGGATTTTGGGGATTGGTTTACTTCACTTAGCATTATTTTCTCCAACTCCATCCATTTACCTGCAAATGCCATGATTTTATTCTCTTAATGCTGACTAATATTAAAAATGTGATTTTAATCACATTTTCTTTGTTTCATTTATCTTACATATTGGACATCCACAACAAATTTTGCCTAAAGAAAGTATTCTTTCTACTGCTAAAATGTTTGAAACAAACCAAAATATAGGATACAGAATCTTAAGAAGACTTACCTATATAGATGTGATTATCAATACTTCAAGCTACTTGAGTGTTAAAATGACCCCAATTATATATTATCTTGAACTACATACATATTTTTACCTTGTTTTTCATGTTCAAATATAGAATTCCTCCTTCTTTCTGTTTTTTAAATTTAAGGGATGAGAACCTTAATTGTTAAGTTTAAGTTCTGAGTTTGCCATTTCCTACCTTTATAACTGTGTAATCTGAAGCTATTGGAACTTTGGTTTCCTTATATATTACTTGAGTATGATAGAATTGACCTTCTGGCTTCTATGAGGAGTAAATGAAATAATGCACATAAAATGCCTGGCATGTAGATGATTAATAAATGATAGCTGCTAGTAAATTGAACAACAAACTGTATAATTGGGCTTCTTCATCTCTCACCATCCTCTTTCAGTTCACCTTATTCTGGTTTGAATAGCTCTTTGTGTCTGGCAGGTACTTACATCACTTCCAGGGTAAAGAAACTGAAGGGTTTTCTGAAGAACTGCTGGAGGTTTGGGGAGGTCTGGCAGGGGATGCATGAAGTATGAACCTCTAACGCCATTCTGCCCCAAAGTCTTCTTGCTCTGTTTTGCTGTTTTCATCTGCATGTCGTCCTGTTTCTCTTCTCCACCTCACTAATCATTAAAATTGCCCCCAAGGTTCAGCTCAGATGCCATCTCTGCAGAATGATTTCTCCTTACACAGAGACCCCAGCCAGGGAGCAGAGGCCTCTCCTCTGTGCTGTACCATAGAACTTATTGTAAGGCACTGTAAACATATACAAAACCATTTTACTCCTCACACAATGAGTGTAGCAAATATATTTCATGGTGTTTGAGTGACCACAGCCTGTTTTAAGAGGGTCTCCCCATTCAGCCCCCAGATGGTCAGGTCTTGCACAGGGCAACCCTGCTCTTCATCCCTTCTCCTCAACTGAAATTAAGTGGAATAGTCTGAACAACTGGCCCAAGCTCTTCTCTACGAGCTACAATCTAAGACTCATTATCTATAGGTGTGGCTTCAGTCCTGCTGGTGGTTTAGTGTTACCACTGGGACTTAGGAACAGATGCCAGGCTTTCCGTCAACCATTCAGCAGGTATAGGATGAGTCCTTGCACTGGCAAGTTTTAAAGAGTCCTCAGGTGATTGTGATCAGCAGCCAGGATGAATGATGCTCTGAACTAGCATAGGAAGAAGAGGTGGCTTCTTTAGATTCTCTTTGTTGGGGGGAATTTGAACTAGGAAACAGAAAATGAATTTTATAATGAACAGGGGGATGGGAAGTGGGAAACTTTCATGGAATTGGATGAGGGTGATGGGATGTCAAAGGCACATATGGATGAAGTTACCAGGCAGAAGAAAGAGAGTGGTTGGGGAGGAGTTGGTCATTAGAGGAGAAAGGAACATGGTGTAGTGAGGAGCAAACCACAAGGCAGTGAGAGATGAAGACACAGGTGGAGAGCATCACAGAGAGAGAGAAGCAGAAGTAGACAGACAGCCAGACTGAAAGATAGACAGGGAGATAGAGCTACCTGGAGATAGAGAAAGAGAGGGCAATAGCAACAGAGATAGAGGAGACCTCCTACAGAACTGCCACCTTCAGCTTCATCCCCCAATTTGGACACTTCTGTGCACTCATCACCCACACCCAGCCTTGTCAACTCCATCCCCAAAATCATCATTGAGATGTGACCTTTCTCCTGGCTTCTGCGGTCACTGCCATAGTCCAGCCTTCACCAGCACTTACTGGGACTGTGGCAACAGCCTCACAACTGGTCTCTCTCCTTCAACATTGCCCTCCCTCAGACTATCCCCGATGCTGTTGCTAGCCACACCTCCCTGTCCTTGGGTTCACAGAAGGTCAGTCCATTCCTATCTGGTCTGACCTGCCTTACCTCACCTCCTGCAAAAAATCTGGCCTCCTCCACACCTCTCTCTGCCACAGCAGGGCAGGCTCTGGCCTTTCTAAATGATTCCCTCCACCTTCTCTTCTGTGTTTGACAGCCTGCAACCCCTCCTTCAAAACCTAGCTCCGAGATCACCTCCGAGAATCACCTCTTCACCTCTTCCAGGCAGTGTTAGCTGATTACAAAGCCCTTACCTTCTCCATTCAACTGTGAGCTCCTCAAAGCTGAGGCCTTTTCCTATTTACCTCTGAATTCCAAGGGCACAGAGAATGTCTGTTGTCATTGACTGAATCTTGTAGACTTGCAGCCAACAAGGGAGCACCAAATTTGAGAAGCAGGACCCTACTAGATGGGTAGGATACCACTGTTTATGATTCTGCCTCCTGGCTCCCAGATTCAGCTCCTGGACTTGCTGTTTATTGTCTTCAACAACATTCACCCACAGATCCTCTGGAGACTCCAAACATTTTTTTTTTCTCCCACAGTTTCTTGGAAGCCTCAGCAGAGGCTTCTGCAGGTAACAGTTCTGAGCCACAAAGGAGAGTCCATGGAGAGAGCCATTTGTCTGAGTATTTGGCCTGCCCTGCAGCAGAGAACAATTTCCTTCTTTTTTCAGTTTGCATCTTAAGAAAATGCCTCAATTAAAACAATAACAACAAAAGCAAACCCTGAAACTGCTGGGTGTGGTGTCACTTGTCTGTAGTCCCAGCTACTCAGGAGGCTACTTGAGGCCAGGAGTTTAAGATCAGCCTGAGCAACATACAGAAATCCTGTCTCAAAAACACAAAGAAAAACTTAGCCTTGAATAGGGAGAAGGTGGAAATATGAATTAACTCCTTTTCTGTGACCTTAGCCACTTATATCCCCAGCAAAGCTTTTTGGGGAAAATTTGTGTTTTTATCAGTGTTGAAACAATTGCTCTGATACAGAAATGCACACAAAGAGCAATTTTTGACCAGCTTTTATTGTGCACATTTCATTTTCTTTGACAATGATGACAAATAGAATAACAGTTTCGTCACTTGAGGAAGGTCAGTAGCACAGATCAGGGCAATTAATTTGGAAATCACTGGTGGCTAAGCATGACTCTGGAAATTACTGAATTCCAATTTTAGGACTCTCATGAATCTTGGTGGCCTTATTGGCTAAAACAATACTGTAAAATCTTGAATGATGTGGTAAACGACTTCATTTTGGTTGTGGCTCCCATTTGGTGGTGTCATATAGAAAATGAGCTAGAAAGGAGGGATTGCTGCCAACAGCAAGGAGAAGGGCCAGTCTGGGGTATAGCACTTTGTAAGATGCAGAGTGAATTTGTAAACCCACTATTTTAAAATCCTCCCTTTGGTGAGCTAGCACATGACCCCTCTCCTAAGAGTGAGAAGGTGCCGGAGGTGTATACCGTATTTGCCATCTGGACTAGACTGTGCAGTTCATTTAGAGACCACATTGCTGTACTCTTGAAAATTAATCATAGTGATGAACAAGGAGAACATGCTGGGGCAGGAAGGTCAGTTTCATTTGATTAGAATAGAATTCCTAGCTGGGAATGCACTGACATTTATTACATCAGGAGAATTCTACACAAAGCTTCTCCGCCTGGAGAGGAGTCCTGGGAAAGAAAAGGGCTTCCTGTGTGGTTATAAAAATGAGGTCCCCCCAAAGACTTGGCTTGTGATGGTGTCCAGAAACCATTGGATGCTGCTGCTCTTTTTCTTCCTGGAAGGAAGGCATTTCTCTTTCCACGCCTGCAGGGTTTCCTGTATTTGTCCAAATCATGTTAGAAGCAGAATGCCTAGTTAGTAATCAAGTAACACTTGGAGCCGTTTCCCATAACACGTATGGTTTTAATTTCAAAGCTCTCCACTCCATTGTTCTTTCACACGCCGAAGGACTTGTAACCAGCTAGCTGCTTCACCCACTTTGGCTAGGAAACCAAGCACTGATCTGGCTTCAACTTCAAGAAGGCCAAGGCCAAATGTTGTTGATTTTTGTTGCTGCTGTTATTTATTTTTGAAAAGGTGTGGACAAAAGAAAAAAAAAAAGAGCAACAGTGGGGAATGGTATTTGAAGTTGGCCTTTGATGTTTTAGGGAAATAGGGACCTATTAGCCATAAAATACATTTCCTGGGTTGGGCATGTATCTCAGTGGTAGGGAGTTTGTTCAAGGTCCTGGGTTCAATACTCAGCACCACCATAAACAAATAAATAAATAAACAAATGTCTTTCTTTACAGGAAAGAATTATTCATTGTTTCAATTTAACTTTTGAAATTTGAAATGTTTACAGAGCAGTAGAAATCTGATAAGGGCTCACAGAGTCAAGGAGATGAGAGAGATTTGAAAAAAATCATCCAACCAAACATAGCTCTTTGATTTAATAAGACCATAGTTTGTAGTTTTCGTCTGAAGTGATGTAGTCCAGAAACAGGGGTTGTAGGTCCTTGTACTTTTCTGTTTCAGTGACTTAGAACTGTCCTTCACAAATGTCATGTTCATATCTTTGAAGGTGACTTCTAAATCTGCATGTTCAGAGGAAATGGCCTCAATTGCAACTGGGTTAAAATTCTAAATTTGTCATTTAATTGCTGGTTGACCTCTCATAAGTTACTTAAACCCTCTGACCTTCCATCTCCTCATTGCAAGGATTATTTTAAGATGAACTAAGACAATGCTATGTATCTGTTTTTCTATCTATCTAGAGATAGAGAGGGAGAGAGAAAGATAGAACATGTACCTCCCTACTTTTCAACATATACAACACAGATTTTTTTCTTTTTTCTTTTTCTTCTTTTTTTTGGTACCAGGGATTGAACCCAGGGGTGCTCGACCACTGAGCCATATCCCCGGCCCTATTTTGTATTTCATGTAGAGACAGGGTCTCATTGAGTTGCTTAGCACCTTGTTTTTGCTGAGGCTGGCTTTGAACTCAAGATCCTCCTGCCTCCTAAAATATCTATAATATCTGTAAAATTCAAGTTGTAAATATAAATTTAACACAGTTGTGATTGTTTTGCTAAAATTAAATACATCTACAACGTGAACTGGTGAGTTACATGAAGATCAGCTTGAGTTCAGTGAGCCCATAACATGGAATTCCATTGTGTAAGTGTCCTAGGAATTCAATTAGTGCCATGCATGTTGGGTCGTCAGGTGCTACTTTTACTTTTCTATCTGAGACTGTTGCTTGAACCAAAGAGGGGTCTTGTTTATCCAGCTCCCTACAAGGCCAGGCAGGGCCACTAGTGACTCTCCTAGCCTAACTCAGCCAGAGGGAACTTGTGTCCTGATGCTCAACGGCAAATCCTCTAATAGACACACATAACTCGAGTGAGCTTAGGGAGTCACAGTCCCCTAAAATCCACCCAGATCCATTGTGAAATCTGCAGCACTGGAGTTATGTATTAACTTTTAGGAGGGTTACTTTGGCAGCAGTTTGAAAAAGAGTAAGAGAGGCTGAGAATGAAGATAGGGTGAAGGGGTGAGAACTGGGCTATAAAAATACTGCAAACTCATGAACCTGGCATTTAAAATACCACAGCACTTCCATTACCCAAAAACTTTATCCACTTTTGTTCACCAATATGAAGTTTCTGCTTGTGCCAATGTGCCCTGCTTGACTTTGTTTCCCTATCCATACGGCTCTCACTCACGTCCTGTCTTCTCCAGACTTTATCAAAACTCCTAACCACATTGTTAGGTTCATCTTCTCCACCCAGCCTTCCTTCCTTTCTTCAAATCACCTGCTATGAATAACAAACTACTTTGTCTTGATATTATGATTTATCTCTTTCAGCAATTAGGATCAAATTTGAAGCCGGGATGTATCTTCTTGCATAAGTTGGTTTCTTACCTGGCTTTAACCTACTGTGGTCATTGTCCAGTGTTGGTTTTGCATAATTAGCTGAATGAAGAGATGCATAAATAAACCACCCACTGACTCACCTTGTAGGTACCTGTACATAGCTGTAAGGAAATTGTTTTGTGACTCCTGAAACTGTATCCAAAGTGGACGGTTTATATAAAGTTTGTAAGTAAGAAGCAAGAATTCAGTGAAGATGTAGATTGTGAGAGATCTCCAAATAAAGTTTATTTAATGAGTTATTTTTCAAAAGAACATGTGCATTAGTGGAAAGCCACTGAAAGTGGGAGGGAGGTAGAAACATGCTTTCAAGAATAGCATTTTACTGATTTATAAGGGAAGTGAAAATAGAAGTGAACAAAGAAAAGACTGAAATAATCTTTCCATATGTTTTATTATGTCTTTTTTTGTTGACCATGACAAAAGCAATGTTGCAGATAAAATATAGCACTTTTTTTGTTGGAAAGAACAGGGCACTGCTTAGCAGCAATATATTGAAACTGTAAAAAGCACCAAGTAGAAAGTATTTTAGGGACCTGGGATTTTCAATCAAGGCTGGAATAATACTTTAAAAAGTAAGCTTAAAAAAGCAAAAAAGAAGCCAAGTTGTGATTAAAAGGGCTGTTGAAGACATTACCTTTTCTCTTAATTTTCATGCCAGCTTATTTCAAAATTAAGTAGGGGGAAAGATAATCAGGACTTAGTTACATCTTAACTATTATTCTTTCAGTAAATTTTTATAGAAAAAGCAGTAATAATCAGATCATGATTAAAATGTTTCCAACACCATTGTTGAGGACATATCTAATCAACTGTCCATCATTTTTATTCTCTCTTTTCTGTGCCAGCTGTCTTGCAAGAGTAAAACATCTAATAAGTGGTGAATGAGTGAATCAAGGCACGAAGAACAGAGGAGTGCTACTCTTGAAAGTTCATTTTTAAGACAGAATGGCATACATGTTAGATGACCTTAGTTACCTTAGTTTAAGACCCTTAGTTCTAGGTGCATCCCCTGCTCTGATCCCCGTCCCACTTGCTTCTCCCTTCAGATTCCAGTCTTGCCATGGTTTCTTGGGTGTGATGGTGTACCCGGTTCCCTGAGGTACTTATGATCCCAGCCCTGATCCACAGATGCAATTTACCTATCATTTGTCAACAAATCAAAATATTGCATTGACGTGGGGGGGCGGATTTAGTTTTTCTAAAGTTGATATCTTATTCTGTACACATTACTCATTCACTGTGGCAATTTTTTCTCCCTGCTCTAAAAGTTGAGCTAACGGGTCCTTAATTTTTGCAGTAACCCCTTTTCCCTTTAATTACACAAACATTTTGTGTTGGCTCTTTTCCTAGGGTGCTGGTACTTCCTCAATCCTCCATGAAATGTTAAAGAATAACAGATGTAATCCTGCAAAAACTTCAACCAATTCAGCAAGTACTTTGGGAAGTAAGTCATACTCCTAAGTTTGAATAGCGTCTTTATAAACAACCTGCTGTCAGACTCTTTCCGAGGCTCTGGGTTCTTATTTCGAGTTCCCAGTTTTATACCAAATGGATCAGGGTATAACTGGTTACTTGTGACAGAAATGCAACCCTAGGTTGCTTCAGGGGAAAACAACAACAAAAAGGTATTCATTTGCTAGGTTAACTAGGAAGTCCAGGGATATAAAGCTTTAGATATGACTAGATCCAGAGACCTGTTTTTACTCAATAGCATCTTCCCTGCACATGGGAAGAGACCACTGAGAGCTCCAGGCTTAAGTGGTCCTTACCTCCCCCAACTCCAAAAAAGAGTGAGTCAGAGAGATTGAGTGCCCTGAAGGATCATCAGGGTCCCGCCAGGAATCCAAAGCATGGGTCACATCTAAGGAACACGTGTCTCCAGACTGAGACTTCTGTGTGCTTGACAACAAAACTCAAAGCAAAGTGGGAATCTGGCAGCCATTCTAGAGAGTACTAGTTTTCCTGTCTATATATATTATAAAATCCTCGTTCAGAATTTGAACCAACCATAATTTAAATGCGAGAACATATATCCAGGAACAAGGGAGGCTCTTCAGTTATTACAAAGACCAAAGCCTGGGGGTGAGAACAAAAAGTTCCAGCTGTGCTATTGAGTAAACTCCATCAGGAAAGTAAATACACCTGAAACAATAGCCCTTTCTGAGCCACAGCTTACTCAATACAGTACACAGGTACACAGCAGGGGAGAGGACTCCCTGGACAGGACTTTCTAGGACCCCCCCCCCAAACCCATCACTGGCCTTGTCTCTTGATGACATTCTCAGAGGTAACCTGACCTTGAGTTTTGTGCAGGCATCCTTTACAAGAGGTAATTACCTTCTACCGGATAGCATCTAGTCTGCTGATTATCTCCAAAGCAAAGAGCAGCCCTGTGCTGAAGGCTTGTGTTTAAGGAATTAAGTAGGGCCTGAGTACAGCCAACTAAAACAGATTTGGTGCTCTTGGTGTTGCTAGAGAAGATGGTGGAGTCAGTGTAGTTCCCCCCGCTTGGCACTTTGCCTGTGTGGAGTGTGAGGTTCCCCACCTGGAGATTCTGCCTTTGCACAATCAGTTGACTGGATGACCTCATTGTTTCCCCCATTGTCAACCTCTGTGTCATAACCCATTGTTAAAATTATTAAGCAGTATCCAGTGGAATTTTCTGGGAATGGTATAGGAAGTTAGAAATAAAAACCCAGGGAGCACAGCCTGCCCCTGTGATATCAGTTTCTGTTTTAGTTTAAATATTTCTGGTGGCTCTCCCAGTTAAGCCAGACATCTTGTTTACAAAGGGGCCGCGTATTGCAGAGCACAGCCAGAGGGTTATTCACTCACAGTGCAAGTTACCACTGTTCAGTCAGTTATGTCAGTTTCACATTCCCACTGATTAACTGGGTGCTTCTGACAGGGCCAGACATGACATGCTTCTCCACCTTGAGAGAATCTGCAGGCTGAATGCCCTCTAAAAAGAGCCTGAACACAGGGCTCTTTGGTACATTATTATGGATCTTAGTATCACTGGTTTCTATTAATATACTTTTTATATACCTAGAAATACTTTGTAAAAATGACTAAGGCCTATATGATTTCCTTGTGGATTTTTCTATCCCTGGAGCAGTGAGGAAACGAATACCTTTATATTAGACTTGAAATGGAGTATTAAAGACAGTTTTGTATAAAAACCAGTCAATAGACAAGTAATGGTGACACTAGAATCTCCATAAAGAAAGGACTCAAAAGTAGCAGTTAGCTATCTGGGGGCCTTTGCTATGCAAATTCACTATCTTATTTAGATGGTGTATTTTTCAGGAGAGTAGTTTGGTGGATAATATAGACAGACAAGAGACCCCTGAACTATATTTGACATCACCACCCTGTGTAAGCTTGACATACCTAAATTTCTCAGACACAAAGATTTTATCCAAATCAACTGAATACCTGGCTCAGGTCTCTCCTAGGTAAGAATCTGACCAATGTCACCATTCAGGTATGCAGGTTAAACAAAGCCAAGGACAAACCCTCACAACCCTTGACATAAGCATTATTGTTCACATTCCTCTGTTCTCCCTCCTACCTGCATGCCTGTGTGCACAACAATCAATACATTTGCCATAGCCATAGAGCAAGTTGGTTTAGTTGGGGTTTAGTTTGTTAATACCTGTAAAGCCTGTAATGTCCCAGGGACAAGCCATTATACAGTCACAGGTGACAAAAGGCTAGAGAATAATACTCACCTTGTTTAAATGCAAAAGGAATTAAATGTGAAAGGAACTTCTGTATAAACACAAAAGAAGCCTCCATCTCCAGTTGCTTTGTGAGTTGGTTTTCATGGGAGAATGGCGCCCTCTGGTGCTTGTTTAGTGTTCTTGCCATTGGAACTGGCAAAGGAAAAGAAATCAACTCATTGATGATTTATGTTATAGAACTGACTGGTTCTAAAATGGCACTTTTCTGTTTAAAAACATGTTCTTCAACTGTGCATTAAAATATTCCACATTTCTTCAAGCTAGAATATAAAATAAAAAACTTGAGAGTCCACATGGAAAAATCAATGGAAGGCAGTAGCTAAGTAGAAAAAAGACATTGTTCATGCCAGTTCCTCAGTGATGATCTGACTCTGCAAAATCAACAATTCTAGAGAAATTATATATAGAGAAGACATCAACCTTAATTTTTAAGAGATAATTCATTATTTTAACACCCAAGAAAGCTATAGACATAAGTTTGTCTTCTGTGACAGCATTCGATTTAATTGAGTTCAGTTTCTTTTAGTTTGTTCTTGGATTGCACAGCAATTGGCCATTTCCCACAAAGAAGAAAGAATGCTATACCCTTCTCGTGGAGGATTTCCACAATTTTAGTCTGAGTTCCAGGTGGTTATTTTTTGGGGGGATTTCTTGTAGCAAGGAATTCCAAGTTGGTAATGACCAGGTAAAGCCTTTCTCTGTGAAGATTGGTTACATTGGTTACAATATTCTTCACTGTCTTCAGAGATAAAGATCCTGTTTGAAATTTTGATGATAAAACTAAGCCCAAAACTATTGTCCCAACCAGTTAAGTCTGCACTGTGTTGCCTCATTCCTTTAAATCATCAGACCAATGAGTGATAAGAGGGAGGAAGGTAGCTATTTCAGTTTCTGTCCTCCAAAGCATTTATATTCACCCTTCTTGCTATAAGGGGCAATATTTGGCTTGATTCTCCTCTTTTTCCCTCTTTCCCTCTTTCAAGAATCCCTAGTAGATAGGAGAGATAGTACGTAGAGTCGGTAGACTGTGAAATCCTACTTACAATGAGAAGGAAAATTGGCATCAATGACCCTCACAGAGATGTATTATTTGGTTCATATAGTACAAGTGTACACTATATTTTGATGTGTGTGTTTACGTGTTTTTGAATTATGTTAACAATTGAAATTCAGGCATTTTTCTTTAAAAGTTCGGATTTATAGCTGCCTATTAGATTCTCCACTGACCCCATCACCCTCCTAACTCTCAGGAGGACTTTTGAATCCACAGTGCTTGATCTAGAGGCCACTGTTCATCGAACAACTTTCTGTTGATATTCAGACCACAGGATGCTATGCTGAATTTGGAAATAGTTCCATCAAAATATTCATCTGAACCCTTTTGGCTTCCATCTCACTGTCACCAACTTTGCTCCCTCCAACCATTAAAACCAAATTTCATCCAAATTTCACAATAGCCCGGTACAGAAAGGCTCATGGCTCAGAGCTGACAGAAGCCCGGTCAGTTTCAGAAGCAATCATACCGTGACTACTCAGAAAGAAGACTCTATGACCCAGAAGGAAACTTAGCACTGGGAAAACCCCTTTCTCTATTGGATACAGCCCTGACCAAGACTTACAGCTTAAAATTTGGAACCCAGCATGAATTTCAGCCTCCATTCTTTCCCTGGACTAGTTATTGTCGCTCAGAGAACACACCCAGCAAGCATTCTCAGAGTTCTTGGTTACCTACAAAACTTGTTCAATGATCCTCCTCAACACCTTGTATTCAGGCTCTTTTTCTCACTGTCTGGACAGATACCAAGTTTAGTCTTTCATCAGAGCCTCACTTTCTTTCAGCAGGTGGAACCCACTGTCACCCCCACCCCCACCCCCCCGCATGTAAGAACAGTTCTTCTAACCTTCACTTTTGGATGTTGCTGTGGTTCAACTTATCTCCTGGCTTTTCCTGACTACAGTGCATCTTCTGAATTTCTGAGGCATTTATTCTTGGCATTGTCATTCATCTGAGCAACTTGTTGGCTTTGTATGCTTATATGCTTCTTTGCCAGTTCAACCCTAAATCATCCTCTTGTAATGAGACTGATGTAGGGACTCAGTAAATATTTCATACTGCATTGAATGGATGGCCAAACAAGTATACTGTTCCAGCACCTAAGCGTCTTGGGGTAGTTCTGCTTTCTTTTATTCATAATGAATGAGCAAGGATTAGGATTGCAGATCAAATCTAAGAAGCCTATTTAAAGTTGGATTTCACTTTTAGAATCTTGTTAAGAAAGACAGGTCATAATCCAACATGATGAAGATTTGGGCCTACTTTTTTTTTCTTCTGTTAAGCACAAGGTCTCTCTTCTAATTCCTAGGTCCTTGATCCACTTTGAGTTTTATGCATGGTAAGAGATAGGCGTTTAATTTTGTTTTGCTGCATGTGGGTTTTCAGTTTTCCCAGCACCATTTGTTGAAGAGGCTATCTTTTCTCCAACGTATGTTTTTGGTGCTTTTGTCTAGATGCCCTTCAATAGATGAATTGATAAAGAAACTATGATATATATATATATATATATATATATATATATATTGAAATATTATTCAGATTTAAAAGAGAATAAAATTATGGCATTTGCAGGTAAATGGATGGAGTTGGAGAATATCATGATAAGTGAAACAAGCCAATTCCAAAAAACCAAAGGCCAAATGTTTCTACTGATATGTGGAATGCTGATCCATAATGGGGTGGTGGGAGGAAAGAATGGAGGACTTTTGGATTGGGCAGAAGGGAGTGAAGGAGGGGAGGGAGCATACGGGTAGGAAAGATGGTGGAATGAAACAGACATCATTACCCTAAGTATATATATGATTGTATAAGTGGTGCAATGCTACATCGTGTACAACTAGATAAATGAAAAGTTGTGCTCCATTTGTATACAATGAATCAAAATGCATTCTGCTGGCATGTATAACTAATTAGAACAAAATTTTTTAAAAGTTGAATTTCAGACATATACTATAAATACAGATCCTATGTATAGTAAAAAAAAAATTCATTATTGATCTGATGTTCAAATTTAACTTTGAGTCTTGTTTTGTTTTGCTGACTCTGGCAAGCATTCCAGAGGTGGATCTACTTTCTTGTCTTAAGCAACTGGACACACAAAACATGAAAATTTCAGAGATTGGCAAACAGGCAGTGCAAGAGAATGATCCCTGAGAGAAGTGATCAAACGAGACACTCACTGTGATTGCCCTAGCTTTCCAGAAAATTTCCAAACTTCAGCACAGAAAGAGGGAACCCAAACACAGCCTGGAAATCTCTCAGAGCTGAGGAGACACAGTTGAGAATGTGGGGGACCAAGCTGGCTGGAATTCCCAGGGCAGAATACCAGAAAGGAGACTGCAAGCCTGTTGGCTCTTCGGCTGAGCACTGATGGGGGCATGTGTGGAAGCAGCTACCTAAAGCTGGGGAAGGGCAGAGCATTTCAAAGGAGCAGGTGGAGCAATTTCTGAAGCTCACACAAGGCTGGGCAGAGTTTACATTCACAACATCCAGAGTGGAGAAATCTCATAATATAGGATGAAGGCAGAAATGGTCAAACCGAGAGCTGGGCACGGAGGTGCACACCAGTAATCTCAGCTGGCTACTAGGGAGGCTGGGGCAGGAGGTTGAGGGTCACAACTTCGCAAAATCTTGTCTCAAAAAAACAAAAATATTCTGGGGATGTTACTCAGTGGTAGAGCACCCCAGGGTTTAATCCTCATACCAGAGTATGAGGATTGAAAAAAAGTTGTCAAATTGGACAAAAAAGCAAGATCCAATTACACATACTACTTACAAGAAATCCACTTCAAATATCCACTTCTCACTTCTAGTCAGATTGTTCTGGGGGGAAAAAAAGACATTAATTACCAAAGTCAGAAGTGAAAGAGGTGACAGTATTACAAATTTTACAAATCTTAGAAAATTAAAAGTAATTTAATGCCTACAATAACATCTTAGGTGAAATGGATAAATACTTTGAAAGACAAACTATTGAAGCTCACTCAAGAGAAAGCAGATAATCTAAATATCCTTATATGCAATTTAAAAAACAAATTTGTAGTTTAAAATTTCCCTCCCAAATTCCCAGACACATGGCTCTGCTGGTGAATTCTTTCAAACATTTAAGGAAGAAATAGCACCAGTTCTACACAATTTCTTTCAGGATATTGAAGCAGACAATAACTTCCCAACTTATTCTGAGACCAGCATTATCCTTATAACAAAGTCACAGACTTACAAGAAAGAAAAACTACATATGAACATCTCTTATGAAAATAGATAACAAACTCCTTTTTAAAAAATAGCAAATTAAATCTGGCAACAGGTACAAAGAATAATAACTCACAACCAAGTGCAGTTTAGTCTAGGAATGCAAGACCAGTTTAACTGTTGAAAATCAATGTGATTCATTATATTTACAGACTAAGACAGAAAAAAATTTGGCTATATTGACAGATGCTAATTTTTTTTTTACAAAATTCCACATTCATTCATTCATGATAAGAACTCAAAAAGCAGTAATGAAAGCAAACTTTCTTAACCTAATAAAAGACATATACAAAAAGCTTGAAGCTAATGTTATACTTAGTGGTGAGAGACTGAATCCTTTCCTCCAAGGTCAGGAACAAGGCAAGGATGTCTTCTCTTGTCACTCCTATTCAACACTGCATGGGAAATCCTAGCTAGTGCAATAAGGTAAGAAAAAGAGAAGGTGTACAGACTAGAAAGGAAGAAATAAGAGATCTTTATTCACTGAAAACATGATTGTGTATGTGAACAATTCAAAAGAAATTTCTGGGACTAATGGAAGAGTTGGGGAAGATAATACAATATCAGTGTACAGAAGTTAATTGCAATAAACAACTGGAGCTTAGAATTTCTAACAATATCTTTTGTAATTGCACCAGAGGGTGAGAGGAAGTAATTCAGTATTAATCTAAAAAATATGTACAGCATGTGTTTACTGATGTAAGAAATCAAAGACCTAATACATGAAAAGATGACACTTTAAAAAACATATTTCTTTATTTCATTTTTTTCTTAATACCACACACACACACACACACACACACACACACACACGCAACATTGGCATTCATGAAGCCAGGGGAGACATAAATATCTTGATATGGATCACTAGACATCGGACATTAGACATCACCAGAAAATTTTCATTGGCTCCTCCCCTTTTTATTTTATTTTATTTTTGTTTTTAAATTTTTTATTTGTTCTTTTTAGTTATACATGAAAGTAGAATGTATTTTGACATATTATACATACATGGAGTATAAAACCCTCTTTTTAAATACAAATTTCATGTCACTCTCTTTTCTGTCTCCTTTTCTCCCTACTTTTCTTCTTCCCTTCCCTTTCCTCTTTTCTCTCCAATTTTTCACTCCCAAATTTTCTATTTAAGCCTTTAAACAAAGTCCTTTAGTTCTTCTCCTTCTTCTACCTTCTCCTAATGTCATAAGCTACTTAATCAGGATATTTTTTCTTAGTAGTTAAGTAGTTATCTTCCCAAAATATATTAGATAGGAAGAGAGAAAATGAGGGAGAGAAAAAAAATATGGGCGGGGGGGAGAGAGAGAGAGAGAAATTAAACGATAACCTCTATTCTCCTTAACTTAGTGTTTGGATACAGTTGATGTCAGTAATAATTCTATCAATTTTGCCTAGTTACTTATAAACGTATAAATGTAAGATATAATTATCAAAGAGAGTGATAGTGTTGTTGGGGATAAAGGACCTGGACAAGGCAAGCCACTAAAAACCTTCCCCAGGGAGAACAGACTGTGATAATACAATGCTCCATCAGTTCTTCCATCTGTCCAGTAAACATTTATGGAACACCTGCTGTATGCCAGGCACTAATCTGGACACTGACACATGAAGGAAAATATCATTCAGTGTTGACCCTCTAAATATTCAGTTCTGAAAAAGAGTAACATATGAATAAATACATAAAATTTAATAAGTCAGTTAAGGGCTGTTTAGCTGATCAAACAAAATTGGGGGGGAATTGTCTTAATTCAAATTCCAATCCTGTTTTCTAATTTGTGGCTCAGCAGAAACCGTCTCCTTCTGGAACAGTATAAACAGATGCTATAGAGCCACATAACTTGCCAAATGTTTTGAAACTCTGTTGACAACGTGACATGATATGTTGAGAACTTTTAAATGCACGCCCAACTGTCCCTACAACAAAAAACAAGCTGGAGAATTGGAGTATATGCATCATGTCTAAACAATAAGCTATGCAGGGAGTCTCTATCTTGGAAATTATGTTTTAATTATTAAACTCACCTCTTCCAAATCTCCCTGAGAAATTTATTGCTTTTCTTATAAGAGCAGATATGATATTTAGTAAAGCATTGCTTCTGGAGTCAGTCTTGAGTTTGAATCCTGAATCCACCCGTTATGCATGTTTAGCCTCATTAAACTCACTAAACCTCCGTCTCCTATCTGTCTATTGGAGAAAACAACAATACTTAATCCTACAGAGTGCTGTGAGGATACCATAAATCAATGACTGTCAAGTTTTCAGCACAAGTCTGTCTTTGAGCAGAGCCCAGAAGTGTCATAGCTATTATTTGAAAGAATGCAGTGTTTTGTAGGTGGCAGTAGAGGGAGCACAGACATGGGGAACTAGCCTGGAGGAAACTGGGAACCTAAACCTTCTGTACAAGACACTGTCCCTGCTCTGAAGGAGCCTCAGCAATCTGAACACAGATGAGCTTATTGACCCACCCCAGACTGTCCTGTCCCAGTAGTCTTGGCTGTACCATTCATTTGGTACCGCCACATACTCCTGGGGAATTCAGTGTCTCTTTATGTGTGAACTTCTTCTGTCTGTCCAGCATCCAGGTGCAATTCGCTGGGTTTCCCCAGGACATCTGGAAAGGGGAGAGGTTCTTCCCCACAAACAAAAACCAACAAATGTCTGTACACTTTGTGTAAGAGCTGGGAGAAAGTGAAGCTGGCTTACTTCTCTCATTGACAGTGAGAGCCACATCTTGTCCTTTCTCTCTCTGCTTCCAACACCAGCAGATCTGCTTGGCGGGCATCATAGGAAGCGCAGTCAGAAGAACTGCCTTGGAATCCACGCAGCTACTTACTTGAGTGTGATCCCGCCTCCCTCTCCGGAACTCTTCATCACCACTTGTCCCTCTGTACAATGAGCAGGGAAGGGAAGAAAAGGTGTGGAGGGTTAAGCTTGTAACCTCCAAAATTTCTCACAACTTGATTATTATTATTACTAACAGCTACTACTGATTGAGTATTTTACCTTCTCTCATTACTTACCTGAGATCTTTGGATCATCCCAGAAATTTTATGTAGTATATAATATCCCCATCTTTATGGGCTGGGAATTCAATTGGGCTGGGAATTAGATAACTTATCCAACCTTGTACAGTTAGAAATTGTCACACCAGAGCTAGAATCTGCTTTTTTGGAAGTTCATAATCTGGAATTTCTCTTAAGACATGACAACAAAAAAATTAGGCACAGGATTTATAATCAAGGGAATTGGGGACTATTTTATAGGTAAGAGAACAATCTGTGGGGGACTTTGAGTTAGGGAAACTTTGCAGGGAATTCATTTTAATACTTGGTCAATGGGTTGGTTTGTTTTGCTTTGGACCATTTTGTCTTTGACTCAGGGTCTGGTTGATGAGGACCAGTGTAGGGCCAAGAAATTTAGGTCTTAGGTCTTCAGAGTTGACTCTAAGAAAGAGAAGCATAGAAATCTGGCTGAGTTCACGAAATAGAAGGACAGAGGTTCAAAGTAGATGCTTCAACCAAGACAAAGCGTGGTCTTCTTGGGCAGAGATTCCTTCGTGACATCCATCTCTGGGTAAACCTCAGTGGATGGCATACGTTGAACAGAGCAGAGGTTCTGTTATATGCAGATCCCTGTGAGTGGTCCTCAAGATCTTTGTGGGGAGATCTGAAAGGTTAAATTTTTTATAATAATACTAATAAGACTTTGTCTTTTTACTCTATTGATATTTCCACCAGTAGTACTAAAAAAATGGTGTTAAATCATTGATGGCTTCTCATGAAGCAAGGCAGTAACACCAAATTAGACTAGTTTTATTACTCTCTACCATCACATACTTAAATTTTTTAAAATGCCAGTTTGACTTCAAAACATTGTTGGTGAACTGGTAAAAAAAAAAAAGATCATTTTCACTAAACCTCAGACCTTGAGTACATGCTTTTTAATATTCTGTGTGATGAAAAAGAAAGTACACATGATCATGGTATGTGGCACCTCAAGGAAAAAAACACTGTGTGATCATCTGAGTTGCCAGTGAGCCTATTCCTTTAAGGAGAACCAGCATTATATGTTACCAATAATAAAATTAGAGCTTTCTTTTTTCTTTTTTCTTTTTTTTTACATTTGAATCAGATGGGATATAATATCTCATTTTTCTGAGTATACCGGTTGCAGAATCACATTGGTCCTGCATTCACAATGTCTGTTTCATTCTACTATCCTTCCTATCTCCCCAACCCCTCCCCTCCCCTAAAATTAGACCTTTCAAGTAAAAATTAGAACTCAGAAAACCTGTATTCATCACCATGAACTTGACAGCTTCCCAATATTTACAATGCTTTTCTAATGAGATCAGTGGTGATATCACTAATGTGAATTTCCGCTCTTGCAGGATGAGATGTGACAGCACTTAGAAAATGTGGACAATTCAGTGGACCAATATTTTCCAAATGACCAATGTGCCACAAAGCCATATGTGGACAAAAGTTCCACTCAAAATACAAGAAACACCAATAGATTTTAATGTAACTGTATGCATAAAGTTTATTGATAAGGTTTCAAATTCCACAATGCAGGCAACACTTAAGAAAATAGCAATTGTTGAATTTGAGTGTATCTGATATCAAAGAATAATAACTACATTATCTGAAAAGGCCACTGTAATATTCTTTTCTTTTCCAACTCCATAGTTGTATCAGTCTGGAGTTTTCTCAAACATTTCAACCAGAGCATTATTTTACAACAGATTAAATACAGAGGCAGACATGAAAATCCAGCTGTGTTCTCTCAAGTCATATTAAAGGATTTTTAAAAATGTAAATCAATGCCACTGTTGTAATTTTTTGTGTGTTGGAAGACATACTTTTAAAATAAATCATGTTTATTTTAATATATGATAGGCATAGTATTGTAATTTGAAATGAATAACTAGTCAAATATTTCTCAGATTTAAGCTTTTATAGAGTGAATAAAAATTTCATGCAGGACAGAAATACACAAAAATTTGGAGGAGTTGTCAACAATTTTTTAAAAATATGAAGGTGTCTTGAGACCAGTTTGAAAATAGCTGGGGGAGTCCCAATGTGAGGCCCTTAAGGAAAAAAGAGAACAAATCCTCTGCCTTGTATTATAGGCACGCAACCATTAAATGAAATGATGTTAAGGACATGAAAAACCAATGTGACTAATACTACCAGGCAGGAAGGGAAAATTACCAAAGGAGTGGTCTAGATCTGTGCTGTCCAATATGGCAGCCACTAACCACATGTGACTTCAAAGCACTTGAAAAGTAGCTAGTCCACAGTGCAATGTGTCACATACACACCAAAAATGCTTCACACACACACCAGACTTCAGAAACTTAGTATGAAATAAAGAATGTAAGTATATCATTAATGATTTTTATATTCATTATATGCTCAAATGTTAATGTTCTTGTATATATTGATTTATTCATTGTATTAAGATTAATTTTACCTGTCCTTTTTTTTCCGATTTTAATGTGGCTTTTAGAAAATTAAAAATCATACATTTGGTTTGCATTTTATTTCTCTTGAACAGCACTGGTTTGGGCAAGAAGTATGAAAGGAATTCAGAACAGGGAAAAGTTGCTATGGATTTGAGCCTTCAGTGAAGTCTTCACCAAGGGCAGGATTTCAATAAGTGGGCACATTGTGGGAGGAATTCCAGTTGAAGGGAGACTCATTAGTGAGATGACAGGCAGCAGAGTTGACTGGTCTGGGTTGCATTAGGGGCTCCTGTGACAGAGAAAAGTTTCCTGAACAGGTTGGGCCAAACTGAATTAAACTTTGAGTTCCTTGAATTGGACTTTCCCCTCCCTGCCCAGGACAGTAACTTCCCCAAAAGATAATGAGACTTCACCCAACAGCTTCTGGAATACCTGAATTAGGAATTCTCTTCCTGTGGCGACAAGAGCAATACAAACTCCTGGAAACTGGTCAGTAGGCAAGCAGCCAGGACCAGACTGACCTGAGCAGTAAATTCAGAGTGGTATGGAAAGCCAAGTTCAGGGTCAATTGACCTTTAGGGGAGGGGGAGTTAAGCACATGTTCACAACGTCACCTGAGAGAGGAGGACAATCCAGAGGGCATACCTGTATGATGGCTGGTCACAGGGAGGGTGAAGCAAGACTTTTGCTCTTATCTAGACATGTGCTTTCTACCTTTCTTTTGGTCTGTTTATCTTCCTTTGCTCTTGTTTTTATTGAACATTTATAGAATTCTCATATGTCAAGGGGTTAATATTTAATTTTAAGAGGATGAACACTGACATGTGAGTGAAAACATTTAGAGTCTTATCTGGGGCTCAGGAGTTCACTTATTGAGTAACTTGGGTCACTCTGGCCCTAAGTCTCTCAGATATGAAACAGGATTTAGAATCAGATGGAACCAAGGCTCCCTCCAGCTCTGTGATTCTAGAACAGCTCATGTCACAAAGGGAGAAGAACACACTGTAGCTACCAAGTGCAGGGCTACTCAGGGAGAGTAAGAGGATGCTGTCCAGTGAGGGTAGACACGGGTGACCTAAACAGGAGTTGGCCCAAACCTCTGGGTGAGGCTGACCTCCTCCAACTAAGCAGACTCTGCTGGAATTTTAGTTCAGTGAGGTTTATGTGTTTGGTGTGTTGATCCTGGCTACTTATCGGTTCCATCCCAAGGGCTGGCTCACCTGGGTGAGTGGAGTCTGATACTGGGAAGATAGCGAGCCAAGGAGTTGGGCTCCAGGTAAGTTTGCAGAGAATCTTGGACTGTCTGAAGAAACCACTGGAGGAAAGGAGGGAATGAGTGAATGAGTGTGTAGTCTCCACCTTGAAACTTCTGGCACCCCACAGGGGTAGCTGGGAAGGATGAGAGGGGAGACAGTGTCCCTCAAAGGGGTTTTAACCCGATTCTTTCGCTTTTTAGCATTTCTAGAAGAGAGAGTGGGTGGGAACTAACCCAAGTAAAGTCCCAGAGACTCAAACACTGACGCACAGGAAAGCCTCAAGTGGGTGGAGAAATGCAAATCCCCTATTGATGATGGCGTCAGTGGTTGTGTCCTGGGGACTGTGAAGGGCGATTCCGACCTTGGACTTGAGCATTGCTCGGGACCTGGGCCTGGAGCACGCCAGGTAAGCAGGGCAAACCTTATCTTCGTGGGGCCCCTCCCTAGGAGGAAATGCTTATACAGGATGCTGGAGGAGCCGGCTTTGCACTTGTTGACAGTTGCTTCATTTTTAATTTATCTGAGGACGTGAGACTATAAAAAGAAGGGTCTCACTGGGAGATTCACAGAAGCACTCTGGCTGGCTTTTCCCCACCAAGGCCCAGTGACTCCAAGAGAGTGTGGCTGCTGCAGATATGTGTGCGCAGGGTGCAGAGAAGGAGTCCTGCTTGACTTTCCCAGCCAGAGTCTAGAGCTGAGATGTTTAACATGAGATTGGTATGCCTGGGTTCAGAAGAAAGCCTGCAGCTAGGGTATCCAGGGAATGTGGCTTTGATAAGTGTGAGCGACCTTTCAGGGCAAGTCACCTTCTTTGCAAGCTCCGGTTCGGTTAAAAAATCAAGTCAGTACCACTAGCTCCCAGGTGGAACAGAATGTCCCAAGAAAACAGACAGGCACCCAATTTTTAGATGGAATGTATACGGTTGGGGACAGGAGAATTACCTCCGAGAGAGCCAAAGCGAAGGGTCGTTGCTGAAGGGGGTCTAAAGGTGTTTATCACTTTATTATTGCTGCAACTGAAAAAAGTGACTATCTTATTTCCCCCCTTTTCAGCCTCCAGTTTAGCTCTTCAGAAGGAAGACTCAGATCTTTGGAGTGATTTAAGATAGATCAATTCTTAGAAAACAGACTTTTGTCTAAACCAGAGTAAGGATTAAACCATAGGATAGCAACTAAAATTGTAACGTTATTTTCAGCTAGTATTCTTGGTTTTCATTAAATAGAATAAATTGATAGCTACAGCAGGACAATGTTGATAATAGTGTGGAAACAAATGCTCCAATTGTGTATGGAATATATATACCCAGTAACTGGACAATTTGGCAGAGGGAGACCTCAGGTCTATCCTTAGTTGATGTGCATCTTGGGCAGGCATCATTTCCTCTATTTAGCTCTCACGTTTTTGTCATTTTTTAAAGTGGAGTTAATGCTTACTATTCACGGATTCAATGGATAGCAATATCAGGAGTGCCATTCACGCTCCATCTAACAAGATTTTACTGAGCATTTACAACATGCCTGGAATTGTAATGTGTAAAAAGGACTTCATAAATATAAAATCATATGCAAGTTAAGGATTATTTCCTTTCCCACTTGATTTCTCTTTATCAAAACATCTGCAACAATTTTCTTTCTATAACAGTTTTGATCATTTACTGGGAGCTCAAGGGAAAGGTGCTCAGAATGGTTCCATTTGAAACTTGAAGAATTGTGTGAAATTGATTATCATAATGTTCTATAAGCTAAAGGAAAAAAAAACTTAAACTACCTTTATGTTTTGTTGAAATACTATAGTGATTAATCATGTAAAGTTTTTTTTTTAATTATTTTGAACTAGTATTACTGAACAAATAATAAGAATCCTGACTCTGAAGAAATGAAAATACTGTAATTTCAAGGAGACAATGTCATATTAATTTTCCTGACTTCGGAAACATGTCATACTAATTTTTCCTGAGTTAGCTCCTACATTGACCAGGGTGGAGTTATGTGGGAGGAACGAATTCTCTTGTTTTATGACAGGCATCCAAATATTTATCGAGTGTGGTTTCTCCTTTCTTCAGTAACTTGAGGGTTTAACCACTATCAGATAGACATCAGAGACAAACTAAAGGATTTTAAAAGCTTTTGCCTACCCATAGTGATAACCAAAGGGAAAAATAAAAATATTTATTGGAAATAAAAATATTTACTGAATTGCTTGAACCTATGAAAACATATACATTCTTCTGGAGGCTATGACAGAATTAGACTAGAAATCAGGAACATAAAACTGGCTCTAGAAGACAAACACATCTGGAAAAAAAAAAAAAAAAGTTTTGGGCATTTCCATGTATAGGAGTGGGGGATTCCTCCCAGATAAACCCTTAGGAGGCCTTTGGACTTGAGTGTGTTATCTGACTCTACTGAGTCTAATGCTGTACAGGGAGCAGGGTCAGGGAATATGCTAAGCCTACAGAGGCATGTAGAAAGCTGCGGGCAGGGCAGGGGGTGTTTTGGGGAGGGGGGAAGGTAGAACAGGAGGTCATGTTAGAACAAGAAAGGATGTGGTTTGAGGGCAGAGGAAGAAGACTGTTTCCCTTGTTAGGGATACCTTTTGACACGCTAAGAGGAATTGCTGTGTGTTAGGCTCAAAAGCATTTTCTCTCTTTCTGCCTTTGAGTGACTATAAAAGAAGACAATTTTTTTCCAGTTACTTAACTAATGGATCACATTGTCTGATTGAACCCTAAGGAAAGAAGAAAACATGGACCATAGCTATCAAGGTTTTTAAATGCTCATTTTATCCCTTCTTTTACAGCATGACTCAGTGGAATCAAGTCCAACAGTTAGAAATTAAGTTTTTGGAGCAAGTAGATCAGTTTTATGATGACAACTTTCCTATGGAAATACGACATCTGCTGGCCCAGTGGATTGAAAATCAAGACTGGTAGGATCAAACATTTTTTTCCCTAGAAGTTGATGTACAGTTGCTCTATGCTTTCTGTGGATTTAGTCTATGGCTCACTTTTGATTCGTAGATAAATTCTTTTCAGGTAACAAGTTTCTTTAAGGATTTAAAAGACCTTCTCAAAGGAGGGGAGCCAATGTCCTTTCTGGTTTCATCCATTGTAGATGAAAACTTAATGGGTTTAGTGTTTTGATTTTCTGTAAGCCAGCCCCCCGCCAATTTGTTATTTAATAAAAAAAACAAGAAGTGAATCTAAAAATCTAAAATTGATAAATTGAATCTAAAATTGATAAAATTTAAAAATATTATCAATCTTCCATCACAGATTCAATATAAGTAAATATTCTTTTTAGGAACTCCTATTCCACCTTTCCACTCCCTTTCCCCAAAACACCCCCCAACCTGCCCTCAACTGTCTGTATGAATTTGTGTGTTTAACAAGCTCCTTCCCTGCCCCTTGCTCCCTCTACCTTATTGGACTTGGAGTAAACTGAAGGCAAATAAAATACTCAGTATTTACTCCCTGTATCCTATTAGACTTGGAGCAACTTAAAATCCAAGACTTTCCTGAGACTTCAGAAAAGCAACTCTTATATGAAATTGGCCAATTCATATTCTTCAAAACTATACTCACCTTATATGATTTGATCTTTTGCTTCTGTCAACTTTTTTTTTATTATGGCAAAATATGTACAATATAAAATTTATCATTTTTACCACTTTTAGGTGTAGAGTTCAGTAACATTAAATCCCTCCCTCCATCTGCAGAATGTTTTCATCTTCCCAAACTGAAACTCTGCACTCACTAAGCAATAACTCCCATTCCCAGGCCCTGGCAACTGCTATTCTATTTTCTGTCTCTGTGAATTTGACTCTCTAGGCACTTTACATAAATACAGTCACAGAATATTTGTCTTTTTGCCACTGACTTATTTCACTGAATATTTTCAAGATTCATCCATGTTGTTGCATGTACCAGAATTTCCTTCATTTTTAAGGCAGAATAATATTGCCTTGTATGCATCTATCACTTTTTGTTGGATCAATTCATCTTTCAATAGACATTTATGTTGTTTCTACCTTTGGGATATTGCCAACAAAGTTGCTATGAATATTGGTATGCAAATATCTGTTCAAGTCCCTGCTTTCAATTCTTTTTGAGTGTATTCCCAAATATAGTATTGTTGGATCATCTGGTAATTTTATGTTTACTATTCTGAGTAATTGCCACACTGTCTTCCACAGTGGCTGCACATTTGACATTCCTATCACCAATGCAAAAGGGTTTCCACTTCTCAATATCCTTGTCAACATTTGTTATCTGTTTTCTGTTGCTTTTTTCTTTTTTTTTTCCCCTTCTTTTCTCTTTTTTCATGATAAATGTAAAGTGGCAACTTAACTATAGTTTTGATTTACTATTCCCCAATGATTAGTGATATTGAACATTTTTTCATGTATACAGATTTATTTTTAAAAACCTCTTTACTATCACTGTTGGATCTATCCCTTTAAAATTCATACGGTAAAAAAGTAGATATTTTGCCAAGTTGTTTCCTGTTGTGTAAAAGCATTTTTTTTTTTTTTAATTTTTAGGGAGGCAGCTTCTAACAATGAAACCATGGCAACAATTCTTCTTCAAAACTTGTTGATACAACTGGATGATCAGTTAGGTCGTGTTTCCAAAGAGAAAAACCTGCTCTTGATACACAACCTAAAAAGAATCAGGAAAGTCCTTCAGGTGAGAATGTATTCCACTTTTTCAAAATATTTGGATGTGTGAGTCTTAAATTCATTTAAAAATCAAAATAAGTACTTTTTACATTATTTTCAAATCAGATTTAAATGGAATTATCATTTAAAAGTTTGTGCTGAGTTATATGTTATTACATAATGTTATTTTTCATGAAATTTCAAATATACTATAAGTGGGAAGGCCTGTGTGTGTGTTACTCACGTGGCTTGTTCACTTGCTGTGGTGGAGTCCAACAACACTGGAATAGAGATTTAAAGGACAGTAGTTTCCTGGCTGTTCTCTGGCCTTTCCCCTGGCCTTTGCCTCTGTTGTAAGAGTTGGTGGCGTTCTCATTGCTAAGTGGAAGCAGGATGGGTATATGTTGCTATTGATGAACTAATATTGATGCATTATCATTAGCTTAAAGTCCACAATTACATTCAGCTTTGCTCTTGACACTGCATAATTCCTTGGGTTTCGAGAAATGTGTAATGTTGCAACGTGTCCACCATTACCATATCCTACCGGAGAGTTTCCTTGCCCTATCATCTCCTGTCCTTGTCTATTATGTAGAATTGCCATCTCTCCTGAACTTGTAGAAGTTTTTGCTTTGTATGCATTGATATTATGTCATAAGGAGTATAGGTACAGGGTAATATCTTATTGGCAAATTGAACTTAAATGTTGATATAAATATCCTTCTTTCCACCTATTAACCATTTCTCATCTTAAAGTTTTATTGCGTGTTTTTTTGTTGTTGTCATTTGCTAATTTGTAAATGAACCCATCTCTTTATTTATATACTTACTGTGTCATTTAGTACTGAGTAATGTCTTTATAAATATTATATAGTGTTTTTATTCAGTCAACAAATATTGAATAAGTACTTGCTATGTTTACAGTCTCAAAAGCTCACACATCCTCTATTTGGGTTTTCAAGTTTTCTTTCTTTAATATTCTTTTTACCATATTATTTCATTGAATAGATTGTTCATTCCTTTGGACCTGCATGCCTTCCTCTAGCCCAATTTGTAGATGGACACAATACCTTTATTTATTTATTTATTTATTTATTTATTTATTTATTATGTGGTGCTGAGGATTGAACCCAGTGACTCACATGTGCTAGGCAAGTGCTCTACCACTGAGCCACAACCTCAGCCCGGGGTTTTCAAATTTTTATGAAATTTTATGGCTATTCCTCAAAAGTTAGTGAAGTAGGGAGGAAACAGGCAACAGCAATCTTGTCTTATAATAGAAAAAAACTTTCTATCAGTTAGGACACCACAGAGTTAACAGGCCTTTCTAATTGTGGTGCTGACTCTGTTAACTCTGTGGTTAGTAATCCCACCACCTACAAGCACTCTTCACAGACCATAGTAAGACTCCATTTGTGAGAGTTTGAAACTCAGTGGGTGAGGGGACATGTGCAAGTGTAACCCACATCTCCCATGTTCTAGTGTGAGTGAATAACAGTGTGTTAGAACTGAAAGCTCCCTGAAATGGAACCAACGGCAGATTCTTTCTGGTCCAGTCTGTACATTCCTGTTCTGGTTTCTGAGTATTCAGTGAAGTGAGATTGTTTACATGAGGTGGGAGATTAAAAACACATTTTGCAATACCAAAGGAGGAAAAAACACATTGCTTTACATAATGAGCTCTCTGAACCTGCCAGATCTTACCCCCTAACCCACGCTGCTTTCTCAGTTCACTCCTCTTCCTTCCCCTCTGTTCACCACACACAAAGAGAAATAAAGAAATGACCATAACCTGAGACCCGAAAGGAGCGCGAAGCTGCCTTGTGTAACTCCGGAGGAGCTTGGAGTTGAGGAGTCTAGGGTTCAGTCTTTGGTGCCATTTTGCTGCACAGGATGGCAGCCAATTTCCCCAATTTCCCCATAACTCGAATTCCTCTGAAGTAATTACTTGGTGCCAATATTGCAAACTCATAGTTCAAAGGTTGGGAGATATACATGTTGTGCCATTTAAGGTGAAATGTATTTAAGATGAAATGTGAATTAGTTGGCAAGATTTTGTGTGTGGGTGGGGGGCATGATTTGAGACAAGCAACAGAGGTGGACATCGTGTGGCATAATTCTTCATCCCAGTCACATGATACCAATCCAATATGATCAACGGAAATTCCATTTGTGAATCATTTTGTGCCTACTACTTTAACCTTTATCTTATCCAAGACTATTTCAGTGACTCTGTCTTTTTCATTAAATCTTCTTTAACAATTTAGTAACTGAGTCCACAATAATTATGATTCTCCAAGAAGTTTATGCCAGAGTCTGGGTCTTCTTTATGGAATAATTACTTTGTGTATAGTGGGACATGATTTTTTTTTTTAATTCCAAATGGTATTTGGGATTTCTCTGTCTGTTTGTTCATCTCTGACTCTCTCTTCCTGGGGATTGAACCCAAGACCTCACATTTGCCAGGCCTACCACTGACATACACTTCCAAGCCCCTTTTAAATTTTATCTTGAGATAGTGTCTCACTAAATTGCCCAGGATGACCTCAAACCTGTGATTCTTCTGCCTCAGTCTCCCAGTAACTGGGATTACAGGCATGAGCTACTTCATCTGGCTGAGTTTCTTAAAAGTAGGGCTTATCCCAGACCAACATCATTCTAAATGGAGAAAAATTGAAAGCATTCCCTCTAAAAACTGGAACAAGACAGGTATACCCTCTTTCACCACTTCTACTTAACATTGTTCTTGAAACACTAGTCGGAGCAATTAGACGAAAGAAATTAAAGAGATGCGATTAGGAAAAGAAGAACTCAAATTAGCACTATTTGTTGATGATATGATTCTATACCTAGAAGACACAAAAAAAATCCACCAGAAAACTTCTAGAACTAACAAATGAATTCAGCAAAGTAGCAGGATATAAAATCAACACCCATTAAAAAAAAGGCACTTCTGTATATCAGTCAGAAATCCTCTGAAAGAGAAATGAGGGAAACTACTCCACTTATAATAGCCAAAAAAAAAAAAAAAAAAAAAAAAACCACTTGGGAATCAACAAAACAGGTGAAGACCTCTACAATGAAAACTACAGAATGCTAAAGAAAGAAATTAAAGAAGACCTTAGAATATGAAAAGACCTACCTTGTTCTTGGATAGGCAGAATTAGTATTATCAAAATGACCTTACTACCAAAAGCACTATAAGAATTAATGCAATTCCAATCAAAATCCCAATGACATAAATAGAAAATCCCTCACATAAATAGAAAATGAAGTCATGAAATTCTTCTGGAAAAATAAGAGACCTAGAGTAGCTTAAGCAATCCTTAGCAAGAAGAGTGAAGTAGGTGGCATCAATATACCAGAACTTAAACTATACTACAGATCAACAATAACAAAAACAGCATGATATTGGCACCAAAATAGATGGATAGACCAATGGTACAGAATAGAGGATACAGAGACAAACCCACATAATTACAGTTATCTCATATTAGACAAAGGTGCCAAAAACATACATTGGAGAAAAGATAGCCTCTTCAACAAATGGTGCTGGGAAAACTGGAAATTCATATGCAACAAAATGAAATTAAACCCCTATCTCTCACCATGTACAAAACTCAACTCAAAGTGGATCAAGGACCTAGTAATTAAAACAGAGACACTGCACCTAATAGAAGAAAAAGTAGGCCCAAATCTCTATCATGTGGGATTAGGCACCAACTTCCTTAATAAGACTCCTATAGCACAAGAATTAAAACCAAGAATCAATAAATGGAATGGATTCAAACTAAAAATTTTCTTCTAAGCAAAAGAAACTATGAGTGAGGTGAATAGAGAGCCTACATTTTGGGAGCAAATTTTACCACATGCACATCAGTTAGAGAACTAATCTCTAGGATACATAAAGAACTCAAAATTTTTAACACCAAAAACAAAACAAAACAAACAAACAACAACAAAAACAAAACCAAAAAACAAAAACCAAATAACCCAATCAATAAATGGGCCAAGGAACTGAACTGACACTTCTCAGAAAAGGATATACAACCAACCATAAAACATATGAAAAAATGTTCAACACCTCTAGCAATTAGAGAAATGCAAATCAAGACTACTCTAAGATTTAATCTCACTCCAGTCAGAATGGCAGCTATGAAGAATACAAACAATAAGTGTTGGCAAGGATATGGGGAAAAGGCACACTCATACATTGCTGGTGGGATTGCAAATTAGTGCAGCCAATCTGAAAAGCAGTATGGAGATTGCTTGGAAAACTGGGAATGGAACAACCATTTGACCCAGCTATCCCACTCCTCAGTTTATACCCAAATGACTTAAAAACAGCATACTACAGGGACACAGCCACTTTAATGTTTATAGTAGCACAATTCACAATAGCTAAACTGTGGAACCAACCTAGATGCCCTTCAGTAGAAGGATAAAGAAAATGTGGTATATATACACAATGGTATACTATTCAGCATTAAAAGAGAATAAAATCATGGCATCTGCAGGTAAATGGATGGAGTTGGAGAATACAGTGCTAAGTGAAGTTAGCCAATCCCCCAAAACCAAATGACAAATGTTTTCTCTGATTTAAGGATGCTGATTTATAATGGGATTGGGGAGGGAGCATGGGTGGATTAGATGAACACTAGAGCGAGCAAAGGGGGATGGGGGTAGGAAAGATGGTGGAGTGAGATGGACATCATTACCCTAAGTACATGTATGAAAACATGAATGGTATGACTCTACTTTGTGTACAACCAGAGATTATGAAAAATTGTGCTCTATATGTGTAATATGAATTGTAATGCATTATGTTGTCATACATAACATATTAGAATAAAACATAAAAAAATTTAAAAAGTAGGGCTCATATAATTTGCTTTGAAGTATACTGCGTAACTACTCCATAGACACTTGTTAATTGGATATTCATTCCATTACATGAGTTTTTATCATCAGGCTACTATTGACCACTGAAAATACAAAGTGAAGAAGATATATATAAAATTATTGTGTTTAAAGAGTTTTTGATCTGGAATGGAGACCAAGTGCAAACAAATATTTATGAAGTAGTGTAGCATGCACCATGGTAGAAGTACCTGCCATCATAATTTGCAGAGTTGGGAACATTTGAGGTGGGTCTAAATGATGATTCAGGACTCTCTGAAGAGGTGAGAGAGAAGATGGAATCCAATAGAAAGGGAAAAGCAAGAGCAAGAATATGACAAGAGGCCAGGTGCAGTGGGACATTCCAATAATCCCAGCAGCTCCAGAGGCTGAGGCAGGAGAATCATAATTTCAAAGCCATGTTCAGAACTTAGTAAGGACCTAAGCAACTCAGACCTTATCTCTAAATAAACATACAAAACAGGGCTGAGGATGTGGCTCAGTTGGTAAGTGCCCCAGGTTCAATTTGTGTACCAAAAACCAAAACAACAACAACAACAACAACAAAAAAAAAACCCAATATGAGAATATCTACCCCTTCAAACGAGTTAGGCATCTTAAGTGTTGAAATGGTTACATGAGGTCCTCAAATGCCACTGAGCACTTTGGGCTTAGGTGATGAGGAATTATCAACAGTTTCTAAACCAAAGCATGACATAAATATATGTTTTTATTAAAAGCATATTTGGTGCTGGTTTTTCCTCTAGGAAGACTTTCCCCTTGTCTATTGTAGGAAAAGAATTTTGCAGAATTCCAAGGTTGAAAGTTTTTTTCTCTCATTTTCACCCCTTTGTCCCCTCTCCTCATTTTATCCAGAGACTGGATGGATTTTGTTTTTCTTAACACAAAAACTAACTATAATGTATTTAAAAGAAAAATAAAATATAAACTATTCATATGAGAAAAAGTCAAGTACAAGACTTGGTTTTGGTAAGTATATCCTCCTCGGTCCTTGCAGAAGCAGCCCACACAATCTATCTAGGAACTTCCATGGATACCCCAGACACTGATGGGGCATGCAAATCTCCTGGTCCAATGATCTGTATCAAATTTAAAGAGGAACTGACAACTCCAGAGCTCAGCCATGGCTAGGGAGAAAATTAGATTTCCACTGCCCCTAGGAAAATGAATAACTGCTCCACTGAGAAAATAGGTGAAGAGACACAGATGCCAGTTGAGAAGAAGGATACGAAGATGTTTATAGTCATAGGCTGATTGTCACTCTCCATTGGCTTTATGTGCTGGGAGTGTCCTGGGGATGTGAAGAACAGGTTAGGCACACTTTCACCTGAAAAGTAGAATTGTGTCATTTTGCTAGTATCTTTAAAAAATATATACTTTTTTATTTTGGTAGTCTGGTTAGAAACCAATTATGTTTAGCTTTAAAGTTGTTATTTACATGAGTAATGATTAATTAGATATTTAGTATGTCTTAAGTTCACAGGTGTTGAGCAGCAACTGGTCCAGATACATCTCTTCAAAGTTATCATTTTAAGTCACTGACAAAAAAGTCCATGAATTGGGGAAAAAGTTGGTTTTCTCATAAAGCTACAAGGTGCTTTGGGGCCCTCCATTATTGCCTTGGCTAGAAGTGACTTGGGAACCAAAGATTTGCTTTGTTGTGACACCTATCTCTACCTGTTACTCCCTTTCAATAATCAGGACCCAGAATCAAGGACTTGGTAGATGGCTGATCCTCAGTATTTATTACCATAATCTTCTGATTGGCCACTTGAGTCAAGATCATTGATTTTATGTAACTGAGCACATCATTAACTCACCTTATCTACTCCTTTCCATGATCAATAATAAAAAAAAAATCTTCACAGAAATAGAGACCAAAAAAAAGGTAGAGAGTTTCATGGCAACTGTGTGGGGTTAGAGCAACAGGCATGGACTTCGAAACAGTAGTTTAATAAAAAAGAAACAGATGCTGAGCTATGCAGTAGCAACAGGGATGAAAAATATGTGCTGAGATCATTTGGTAAAAGAATTGACATTCAAGGAGTGAGTGGATTTGAAGTGTGCGTGAGAGTGAAAAAATAAGAGATGACAGGCTTTGGTTGGGGTTGTCTCTTGGATGTTGATGCATAATGAAGACGTTAGGTTTGGGAAGGGGCCTAGGATAGCAAGATGCGTTTGATAAATCCTAAGTGAAATGTAATAGGCAGCTAACAGGAAGTAACTGGAGCTAACATATCTAAGTATTTGCCTGTCTCCTCCAGAAGACTGAGCTCCTCCAGTGTGTTTGTCTTTGTCTTCCTCGCACAGTGAAGGGGCTCAGTGTCCTGTTTAATAAATGAAGAGTAGAGCTGACATTGAAAATGGAACTATTGCCTTATTGCAACGAGTACCCCTAACTAATGGAGCAAATGTCACATTATTATTGCAAATGCAGTTTTGATAGGGTCCATGAGAGCAATTTAGATGATAAGGTCTTTCTTGCTGAAGCTGGCAGTTTCTAAGGATGGAAAGAATTGACTCTGCAAAGCAGAGTATTTAGAACATATAGTACCTGTGAGAGGAGGCAGGCTGGAAGGGACCAGAAGCAGGAAGAGCTGAGGAAACCTTTCAGAGAGAGGAGAGAGACACTGAGCATTGGAAGCTGAGAGAAAAATGCATTAATTCTGGAGAGGAATAGTAGAGCCTGAAGTGAAAGGGAGCCAAAGACAAATGTTCTGGAACTAGCCTTCACCTGGAAAGGGACAAATGGTCTTTCTGAACTACTACCAACTCCCCAGGAGCTATGTCAAGAGCTTAGACTCTTCAGGCTAAAGAAGTACAGAAGATTGCGAAGTATCTCACACAACAAAACACAGAACAACAAAATGATGATTAGATTTGCTTAGAAACTGTACGAGAGGGCTTGTGCCTTCTTCTTTTCACTGCCCACTCTGCTTTCATAAGAAAGTTACATAGTCAAACTGAAAGATGCAGATGAAGGTCTAATATTGTGTCGTATCTTAACACAATGCTGTTACAGCAAAGCAAATCTCTTTCTAAAAATGTTTTTGCTGATGTAGAATATACATAAATATATGTACAACGCAATAGATCTTTTTTGAACAATGAATTTTTAAAAACATGCATACACATAACTACCACCAGATCAAGAGACAGAGCATTTCCTCTCCCATGCTTCTCAGTGGGCTCCACTCACCAAGTTGACAACTGTCCTTATTTACATAATTGAAGATTTATTTGGGCTATCTGGAACTTCCTTGTGCGAAATTCTGAGAAATGAGTTTCTGGGGTTAGATTTTTTTTTTTTTACTCTACCTTTTATGAGATTTATCCATGTTGTTGTATGCACCTGTATTTTTCCTTTTTTAAAAAAAATAATTACAACCAAGCACTGTGGAACACACCTATAATCACACTCAGGAGGATGAGGCAGGAGGATTACAAATTCAAAGTCAATCTCAGCAATTTAGCTAGGCCCTAAGCAACTTGGCAAGATTCAGTCTCTAAATAAATATTTTTTTAAAAGGGCTGGGGATGTGGATCAGTGGTTAAGTTTCCCTAGGTTCAATCCCCAGACCCACACCCCCACCTAAAAAAAAATATATAGATTAGTATTCTATTACCTAAACATAGCACAAGCATTCATTCTTCTGTGGATAGAAACTTAGACCATATATAGTTTTTGTGTTTTATGAATAAAACTGTTCTGAGCACTTTTGTTTGTGTCTCTTAGTAGGTGTATACACTCACTTCTTGTGATCTTATTCCCACAGGTCAGATTGTCGGGTCTTAGAGTATTACATGTTTGTTCTTAGGAGATGCAGCATGCACAACCGTCTATAGTGGTTGTACTAATTGCACTGCCTCGAAAATGTATGAGTTCAGTTGCTCTGTTTCCTTGTCAGCACATATTGTCATCAGTTTTCTTTCACTTTGGTCATTTTAGAGTATGTGTAGTGGCATCTCATTGTAATTTTAACTTGCATTCATGACTAATAATGTTGAGAACCTCATGTTCAGTGACCATTTTGATATCTTCTTTCTTAAGTACCTGTTAAAGTCTTTGCCCACTAAAATTTTTTGTCTGTTTTTCTGATTTTTTAGTTCTTTATACATTCTGAGCGAGCCCTTTGATGGTTATGCATGTTGCAAATATCTTGGTCTACATTGTGCCTTTCTTTTTTCCTTCCTCTAAATGGTATTATTTGATGAACAAAAGTTCTGAGGTCCAAATTTCCCTTTGCTTGTCCTGGATCATGAAGATATTCTTTGAGGTTTTCTTTGGGGACCTTTCTTGCTTTAACCTTTCTCAGGTACTACTATATTTCTTTGGAACTGACTTATGTGTCTGGCATATGCAAGGGAGAAGGAAGGCTTGTCCCATATGGAGGGCTGATTGGCCCAGAGCCATTTATTAAAGTGACCATCCTTCCTCATTGAATTGCAGGGGTGTCTTGGTCATGAATCTGTAGTGGCTCTCTAGTAAGTTAGTCTACTTATCTTTCCTTGTGCCAATACAGCTAATTACTATAGATTTATAAGTCTTGATATATTGTGGTAAAAACACTCCAGAAACCTTGTTCTCTTTCTTCAGAATTGTCTTAAATTTTCTGGATCCTTGTAGTATTCATATAAATATTAGGACTAACTTGTTTGTTCCACAAATAAACCTGCTGGGATTTTCACTGGTCTTACATCTATTTGAGGAAAATTGAGATCTTAATGATATAGAGTCTTTCAATCCATGAATGTGAAACGTCCTTCCTTTTATTGAGGTCTTTGATTTCTCTCAGCAATACTTCACAGTGTTCTAGGTAAGTCTTTCACATCTATGGCTGTACCATAACTTATCCAGTCCTCTGCAAATGAGCATTCTACTCCCATTTTCTACTTTGTTATATCTTATTATTATATATTATTATATATCTTTGTTATAATGAAATTAACATTCTCAGATGTATTTTAAATGGTCATTTTGAAGTCCTGTAATTGGTGTGTAGCACCATCCAGTCCTCCTTCCTACATTCTCATCTATGAGGAAGGAGACAAAGGACAACCAAGGACCCCCAGGTGTCCCATCCTTTGGTTTTTTTTTTTTAAACCACAGCTGTGAACTCACTTGATCTTTTTCCTGTTATCAAAACCTCTAGGAAAGATATTACATGAACAGACTCTGGTCTTTCCAAGACCTTACCAATATGCTTACCAGGAAATGCCCCCTTTTGTCACTTCTGCTATGAATTTCCCCATTGTTCACTTAGTGAATGAAAAAAACCCATCAGTGAATGGGAAAACATCTCATCTTTAAAAGAGTTCTCCATGCATTATAAAGACAGGAGCTGTATTTTGAGGAGTATTAACTTCCCATGTCTGTAATTCTTTTTAGCTACTAAAAAGCTGAATATATATATATATATATATATATATATATATATATATATATATATCTCCTCATCTCCAATCTTGATCATGAGTTGATAAACATGTACTTGTCAATAAAAGGCCTTTTGACAAGCACATGAACAACTTTGGTTTTAGGTTTTCTTTCAAAGATAGCCAACTCTCTTAAGTTACTGAGCATCAAATTAGATGAATCCTGAGCCACATGGGAGGTTTATCTGCAGGTTATTGTCTTTTTGCTACTGCAGTTTAGTATTATCATCTACCAATTTTTAAACACACCTTTTTTATTATAAAGGTGATATATATCCAGTAAAGTTTAGAAAACATATGCAGAAAAAAATCTGTAATACTATTTTAACTGGTAACTACTATGTATGTTTTCTGCTGATATTGACTTATTTAAAAATTAATATTGTTTCATAGCCTCCTTTCCTAAGTTTAATATATTCATTTAGACAACATGTTCCCTTATTTTTCAACATAATTTTTATTTACCCCTTAATTAACATTTATTATTTTATTTCCAGTATTTCACCAATATTAACAAGTGAAGTATACCTATGATTATAATGTCATTCATTTTTGTGATTATTTTGTTAGAGCAGTGGGCTTTAACTCCATACAACAAAATCATTTGTGGTGTTGTGGTTTTCATTGCTGACAAGTCTAAACTGACATATTAGTGAATATAGCACTAGTTATAGCATCTAACAGACAATAAGATTTTATTTCTTATGTACATAACAGTTTGATATTTGTTATTCTGGTGGGCATGTGGTTGGCTTGCTTTCTTATGGTGATTCAGGGATCTAAGCTCTTCCCATAGTGTGGCTCAGCTATCCTAAGGGACCTGGGTGCTCTGGGGACGGACAGGAAGGGAAAGAGAACAAAAAGTTGCAGCCACACCTGAAATTCCTTAGCTTAGAAATGACACGTTATAAATATATCTCATTAATGGAAACTAGTTACATTCCCCCTACACAGTTCAGGGGTGCTAGGAAGTGTCATCTCTGGCTGGGATACCACAAAATATTTGCCAAGACTTACAGTGTCTTATTCAAAAAGAATCATGAATTTGGGCGGCAAGTTACACAACCCAACCATGTATGGTGAAACCATTTTGGAAAGCAGTTTTCAATGCTCAAGTTTAACTTTACAAAACAAGTTCATTTCTAGATATGTATCCCGTAGTAATTCTTTACACAGGTAAAGAGATGGATAACTGTATAAGATTGTTCACTCATAATAACATTATGCTATTATGTACAGCACTTAATAATAACATTGTCATAATAACAAATATGTGAAAATGATCTTGAATGTTTATCCACAAATTTCTACAGTGATTGAATTGAAGTATTTCCATGAATGTGCAATAGTGCTAAGAAAATATCAGAATTACAATAATAATATCCTGGAATGGAAAAAGTTTGGTTTTGGTCTCTGGGATTAACTTATGATAATTTTATATAAGTCTCTTTTAAATTGATGAATTTACTGAAAATTTCATACTTCAGTTTACTTTGTGAGAAATACAACAAAACCAAGGCAATGCTGGTTATGACTCATGTATAATGAAGTGAAAGCAATATCATTGTCAAATAAAACAAAAAATAAATAGATCTGAATACAATCACACATTGCTTAACAATGGGAACACATTCTGAGAAATGTGTCATTGGGTGATTTCCTCATTATGCAAACATTACAGCATGCACTTAGGCAAACCTAGATGTATAGGTCAACCATTTGACATGGTCTTTTGATGTCATCGAGAGATACCATAAACGTGAGGCGTTTGAGACTGCTTCTGGTATAATGTGCAATACTGTTTTTTACTGTTAATTATTTTTTGATACAAGTAAGAGTACAGTCTGAAGTAATGATAAAAAGCAATACACAAATGAATGATGTAGTCATTTATTCTATTATCAAGCATCAAGTACTGTATATAATACTGTGTGCTATACTTTTATACAGTTGGCAGGGCTGTGCATAGTGCACTGATATTATTATGGCTCCAGTGTCACTTGGCCAGAGGAGCAACTTTCCTCTCCATTGTTATCCTAAGGGACACTATTGTTGACTGAAAGTTATGAGGCAGCACAGGACTATATACTGCAAAGGAAGGAGGACCATAGCATACATTTCTGAGTGAAAAATTAACACTGCTGTAGCGTGATCACCCACAAGTAGTGGGAGAGAAACCAGAAGATGGAGTTACCACCAATATTTGACTTTTCCATCAGTTGAACTTTAAAAAAAGAATCAAATTACACCAATGTTAAAAAACAAAGCCAGATGCAGTGGTTGTATGCCTGTAATCCCAGCAGTTTAGGAAGCTGAGATAGGAGGATTGCAAGTTTAAAGCCAGCCTCAGCAACTTAGTGAAGCCCTAAGCAACTTATCCAGAGCTTGTCTCAAAGTGAAAAATAAAAAGGGCTGGGATGTACATGAGTGGCTAAGTGCCTCTAGGTTCAATTCCTGTACCAAAAACAAAACCAAAACCAAAAATAACAGAGTCACAGACCTTATTCCCAGAATTTCCAGGGAATGGAGCCCCCAAATCTGTAATTCACAAAACCTTCTCAAGTGATTCTGATAAACTGCCAAGGTTGAGACCACAGCCTTAGGATAAATTTCTAAAAGTGGAATTACTATGTCAACGGGTAAGAAAAATGCGAAGGCTTTTGATAAGAATTGCCAAATTGTCCTTTAGTAATGCACCAATTCACATTCCCACCAGCAGTGTGTAAAAGCTCATTCCATCATCAGCAGTGAGTGGTATAAAGTGTTTTAATCTTTGCCAGTTTGATAAATGAAAAATGGTGTATCTGATTTATTTCAACAGAAATGCTGGTTTGTTGCATTTGGTTCTCTTTGGGGGACATTCTGTCCAATCTGTCTTCTCATTGAATTGTGTAGATAGATTCATCTCCTTCAGTTAGTGTGTCATTATAAAAATCACTTGGGAAACTCATTTAAAATGTAGATTTGCAGTTCCCACTTTGAATTCTGATCCAGCAGGTTGTAGGTAGGGTTTGGAAATATGGGTAGGAGAAGTTGGATCTTCAGAGCCATAAGTCCTGGGCAGGAGCATCAGAATTAAAACAAATAGTAGTGGATTTGGAATATGGGTGTTTTGTATTCCTAGAGTACACTGTTGATCATTTCTTGCCATGACCTCTGCCCAGGACACAGCTCCCCTTTCTTTCCACCATCTATCAAGTTCCAGGCCACGTCCTGCTCTGTGTGCCATTAAAATCCACATCGATTTTTTCCCTCCTCTGCTCTCTCACAGCCTGTAGTGTCCAAACAACTCATCCTGACACTTAATCACATGTGGCAATTACTTTAGATAGATGACAATTGACTCACAGTAATAAAGACATAGTCTAATGAAAGTTGTAGAAGTATTATTTTAGGACAAGAAGAAAGCCCAGGGATAGCCTGGGAAATGATCCTACAATAAATTACACTTGTGATGGCACTAAATTAAAAGCACCGGCCACTCTCTAGAAGGAGAAATTTGAAATCAGAAAAGACTTAAAGAATTAGAAGCTAGTGTTTCTCTGCTGATATGATATCACTCCCCTATCCCCCAACTGCAAAAGATTAAAAACCCTTGTTACTTTATTTGGTTGGTTGTGGTCTGAGAAGCTCAGATGATTCTTATAATCAGACAAGTTTGGGAAGGAAGGGCCTTTATTCAGTGTTTTCAACATTGTCTAGTTATTAGAATCCCCAGAGACATGTTTAAAAATCAACCATGCTCAGACCCCCTGCAGAGATTATTTCAATTGGGAGTTTTTAAAAACTCTGGAGGTCATTACACGTTATGGCCAAGACTGAGATTCATTTCCCAAAGCAATGCCAAACAAACCATTCATTTCACTATTCTTAGTCTCTACAAAAGGAAGGAACTTTGAATTGCTTTTTAGTGGAAGTGATGGATTTCCAAGGATTTATTTACTATTTCATTCCTCTTGTCAGTTATGAGAATTTTGAGTAAATTTATTTCCAGTCATTCACTCATCCAACAATTATGTATTGAGGAGGTTCTCTGCAAAGACACTACTGATGTTGCAGATGCCATAGGCAACAAGCAGAGATGTCACCTGCCTGCCCTTTAGATGCATATAATCTACCAAGAGAATAGAAATTAAACAATTGCAATTAATTACATTGGATCTGAGACTTTTAGGATTCATCAGTGTCCTGATTTAACCAAGAAAGACAACCATCATGGACCCACTCCCCCAACTATGTTACCTTTGTCTAAATTAAATGCAATATAGTTTTTAAAAACTTTTCTAGATTTATAAAATTATCCTAATTTATCATAAATCAATACTGATTTTATTAGCAGATTATTTTCTAGGTCACTCAGAAGTATTTCTTTTTTACTTGAAATAACTCTGGTCAGCTTTCCTTAGGCTATATTTTATTAAAACAAAACTGACTCTTTTTTTTCTAACCTTGAGCTTGCAAAGTAATTGCACAGCAACAAGACCAGCTGATGAAGGCATGAGTCCAGGTTGGAATACAGCAGGTGATATAAACCTGTAGAGAAGGTCACAGCAGATCACAGGTCTAGAAGCATGGCACTATCAAACCATTTTGCTCTTGTCAGCAGCAGGATACCTGTGGTATTTACTTCACACTGACAATGGAAGGAATGGAAGGGTACCATTAACTCAGTATTGATCCCTATCAAGGTATTTCATGTTTTGAGCAGAGTTCATTATAAGCAAATTCAATTTTTCTGAGAACTCAGCAGCATTCTAAATTTTTTCCATGATTTCAGTCAAATGCTCCATTTGACTAATCTCTAACTCCTGCAAGGATTAAACAGCACTATATAATCAATATAGTCTTATCTGACCTTTTCAAATATCCCTGCTCAAGCAGTCCACAAGGAAGCTAGTATTTAAAATAAGAGTATATTTTTCGATCTCCTAAAATGGATGTGTGTTGATAAATGTAATCCTGACATAACATATACAATAAGTTACACTGTTTCTCAAGAACTTCTTCACTCACTCTGTGAATTGGTAAGTCGTCAGTGTTTCTGAGAACTGAGGACATAAAGCAGCCTGGACTCTAAAATATTAAATGCCACCTAAGATCTTCATTGGAAATAGGCAGCCATAAGCTATTGTGATTTTGCACAAAAGGCTAGTGGGTGCAGCCTTTTGTTCAGCTGGGCACAGATGAGTAATGACCAAATGAGACACATTAGAAATGTCCTGTAAACTTTCAGAGAATCTGACAAGATAGCTTTGAGAATAATGCATATGTTTTCAAGATAGTGGAATTCTGCAAGGTACTTAAATGTGATGCAGCTTACATCTTGCACAAATGAATCAGGAAGAGGGACTGGTGGGTTAGGAAATCCAGCCTACATCCCTCTTATCACCAAGCTGTGTGTCCTAGTATAAGAGTGCCTAGGTTGTTTTATCATAAACTGCATTAAGACATCATGTAAGCTAGCAGCTGCCTGGTTCTCCATGATCTCCTCTGACTGTGAGTTCTGCCCTGTCCTCTGCTGATAAACACCCAGTTTTTTAAACATCTGAACAAACGTAACTGATATGAACTGCAAGACAGGCCCACCAGCTGATGAGGGCACTGCAGAAGGGAGATCCTAATAGAGAAAATCAGGGTCTCCAGAGACTGTTGAAGTCTATTAATGAAGTCTTCATGTGCACAGGTCTGGAGCTGTGGGAAGGAGTTGCTCTTTTCACTTCGGTGAGTCATGTGTGGGTGAAAAGACTGTTGTGCCAATATGTTTAAAAATTCTTATAAGCATGGGGGGAAGCATATTAGTAAAAGCAAGACCTTCCCATGGTTATTTTGGAATAAAGTCTGGAGGACAGACTGGCCTTAGAAAAATACTGTCTGTCACCCTGTCTGAAGTCATGAAGAAAAACTAAAGGACATGCTACAATTTAAATCCAACTCCTCCATCAGAGCCCAGCTCAAATCATCCCTCGATGAATCCATCCCTCACCACCAAAGAATGATTCTCTTCCCTGAGCTCTGAGCTACTGCCTTGCTCAGGCCACTAATAAAGCAGACATCTCCTGGATGTTCACGCGTCCATGTTTCTATTAGCCTGTGCATTTTTGAGAACAGTCAGGAGTCACTTTGACAAATGGGCTCTTGGTGAACTGATTTCTGATTAATTGACCTGGAATTACATCTCTTTCAATTTTGGATGGCTAATATTTAGCACAGTGTCTAGCATATAGCAGATATCTAAAGCATTAGTGGAGTTGAAAAACAGATAAATCATTTTTTTCTGTTTATAAGAGTAATGCATTTCTTTGCTTATAAAAAGAATACAGAATATAGAAGAAAAATCAATAAATATATCTTTTTAATCATACAAACAAGTGTACATAAATACATCCTGAAAATAAAATAACAATGGCAATGATGCCAAACATAAAAAGTTCATGAATTTTTGTAAGCAATGATGAGAACATAGCTTCTCACTGCCCCAACAAAACAGTTTTCTCTATATTAGAAGCAGAATTCCATCATCTTCCATTTTCATATTTGCTGTTCCCTGGCTCCAAAGGAATCCCCTAATCTCTCTGTAGCCTGTACAAGGCATGACCTGCGCAGTGTTGTCCCTGGGGGCAGGTGAAACGTTTTGCAGAGCTTTGATTGCCAACAGAAGTGACATCATGCGTGATAAGATGTTGTGATGAATGGTGTGCTCACTACAACCGACTTCGTATTTCTAATAAATGATCAGCTGAAAAACACGCGGAATGGAAAGCACAAGTCATTGCAACTGAGAGTTGTGACTTCCTGTTCAATTTTATGGAGGAGGTGAGAAGAGAAAAGTAAGAGAGAAACTATGCTTAGATGCTTCTTTTCTGATATTTCTTTTGCTTTCGCCACTATTGTATAATGTAGAGTGTTGTATAATGTAGACTGTACATATCATACTATATGCAGAAACATCTAAGAAAAGGAACATCTTAGATATGGAAGGGATCTTTTGGAAACAAGGGCAAATAACCAGCAAAACTTAAGTTGAAGGAGAGGAATGCTCTGTGGATGTAAGGACTTTACTATGACTTCAGGTTATGTTTTATGTCTTGGTCATCTTTTAAAAATTATATGAACATTTCAGCACTGAATACAACAAGACTCAAGCCTTGAGTTTGTCACTACTTTCACTAATAACAATTCCCCTCTATCACCATTCTATTTGATAAGCGAGGTCTACAAAGGAACCTAAATTGTAACACAGTTGTGGCCCAAGTTGTAACAGCAACTTCCTGTATGTCACACCTTTGTTCAGACCACAGCTTTCTTCAGAAATAATGCATTTTAAACATCAGATTTGATCAGCTATACACTCCAGAGGAAACTCCTGTTTGTGGTGGTTGAGCAGAAGGGAGAGAGGCGCCTCAAAAATGCTATGTTTGAAAACATTTTCTCGACATAAATCAAGTTCTCTATTTTAAAAAATGGTAACATTTGTATAGCATTCTCTGCTGCTCTTGGGAGAAATTCCTTTATAAAAAAAAAAAAAGGTACTTCAAAAAATAAGAAATTTCCAGATTTTTATTGTACTGGTTTCTGTAGTTAATTTTCCTTTATATGATTTCCCTGGGTCTTTTGCTGAAACTGCAATTCAGAGCACTCTGTAAATTTTATCTTTACCCTGTTTAATCCCTTGTCCACAAGACAACAAAAACAGATTTGGCCCTAATACTAACTAATTGCCTGCTTACATCTCCTGAGACCAAAAGTTTCTTTGAATCTCTTAAACCAATTCAACCTTACTACCTCATGTAAGTTTTTTTTGAGCATTATTTAAATCAAATATAGGTATATTTTAATCAAGTGCAGCACTTTTCCTTCTATTTGACTGAGTAAATTGTGAATAGCATTAGTTTCCCATGACCTAACCCCTGAACTCTGACCCAGTTTTACTTCCCAGGAGTGAAGGAACCCCTATAATATGGCTACCAAGAAAGAAGGTCAAAGAAGGGAAAGAGAGGAAGTGATGTTTGTTTGATGTAAGTTTTCTCCACACCTAGATCATTCTCCAACAATAACTGCTGTCCAGTACAAATTTATACAGCAAAATAAGATGAGTGAACAAATTGATGCATGAATGGTGTCTGTTGTCTCCCGGTATTGGATTTAGGTATGTGGAGAGGATATCCATAAACAAAGGTGTGAGCTGGTGTTACAGGTGGAGCAATGAGGATGCTCTTCACGAGAGGGAACGCAGTGGAGCTAAAAGAGTCTTTTCTTAATGCCTCTTGATATTTTCTTTACTATAGGACTGCATATTTTGCATTTAATCCTGAGTGACAGAATGATTATTACTTTCAAGAAAAGGAGCCCTGGACTTAAAGACCGAGTGACTGTGCTCCACTTGGAAATCTAGCACTCACAGCCCTTTCTGTGCTTCCCTTGTCTTAGCTGCAGAATGGGGGTAATAATTAGGAATCAATAATAATAAAACCTTCATTTTTTGATAGACTTCATTTTGATAGACTGATTCATTGCTGCTTCTGATTTCATCACAATCCTATACGATGTATAGACTGTGCCATATTACCTGTTTAAACAAAAATGTATGCATGTGAATGTAAATCCATACAAACTCACAAGCATACATACATCTTGTAATGATAGTGGACCCTAACTATGTGCTGGGTGTGCTGCTTGCTATGCTGGATGATAACTATTTTTATTACTTCATTTAATCCTCACAAAGACCCTGGCAGTTATTGACCATTATTTCCCCCATTTTACAAATGTGTGGGAATTTAGGCTTAGAAAGTTCAGAGAGTTGCCCAAGGTCACATTGCTGGGAGGTGAGAGAATTAGGATAAATGTGTTTCATCCTGCATTCAGAGCCTATGCCACAAATGTATGTAGATAATGTCCCCCAATTTTGTCTTTTTGTTTCTCCATCAAAATATAGCTTACAATAGTTTAAAAACATTATAGAGGCATAATGACATATAATGAACACATAAACTTTAATGAAATTGAACATAAGGACATTCTTTGAAAAAAAATTGACAAGTTTTAATATAAGGATAAGCTTGTGAAGCTGTTACTACAATCAAAGATAATGAACACACCCATGACTCTAAGATTTTCCTCATGCTTCAGAATCTCTCCTATCCTTCCTGCCCTACCAACCTGCCTAGACAACTACTAATCTGCTTTTGATCACTATAGTTTGCATTTTCTAGAGTTTATACAGAGCTACACAGGACACACTCTTTTTTAATGGCTTCTTTCCCTCCGTATAATTATTTTAAGATTAATTTGGATTTTTTGCTCATGTCAATAGTTCATTCCTTTTTGTTACTGAGTAGCATTCCCTTGTGCAGACATATGACGCAGTGTTTATTTATTATAAATTTAATAATTCTCTGTATTCTGGAACAGTCAAGAAGTAAAAATGTAAATCAGATTTTTAAATTTGATTATATCCTATTCTTTAATCTATATGAATTTTAATACTTACTATGAATATATCCCTGAAATATTAAATAGATGTTTAAGTTGAAAAAAATGGGATAGGGAGTTAAGATAGGAAAGAGGAGAAGAAATGAGAGGGAAGGTAAGGGATTGTCTCTCAGATGTAATGCCATTCCTGTCTTTCAAAACCAAATTTGAGAGCTGATATTTCATGAATGCATATAAAGTCTATATTTTTGCATTCTATATATAAGGCTCTACATTTAAAATTTTGTCTTATATAAACTTCAGAGAGTCACTCAGTGATACATTGCTTCAGTTTTATCAGTTGAAATTAATACATCTTTTCTTTGGCAGTAGAGTTGTAAAAGGCCAATAAACTCTCCCACCTTGTATAAATTTATACTACAAAAGAAGAATACTTTAAAGGAAAACAGATGACTGATTTTCAGACTGGCAGATTGGGCTTGATTACATGAATATCATAGAGGCTAGAGTCTAGCTTCCTTGAGTCTCAGTTTCCCTACCTATAGCAATAATAGCTACATTGAAAGACTGCATTGGGTTTTAAGTAAAACGGCACTTCTGAGCTCATGGCACATAGAAAATATTTATAAATGTTATTCCTTGACCCCTGACCCTCCCAAGCCCTTTTTTCTGAAGGGCTTTTGAACCCCCTTCCTGCTATAGCATTTTTCTTTGACTTCTCAACCCCTAACACAGAGCCTGGCACACAGCTGGCATTTGAGCTTTATTGAATAAAGACCTGAGGGACATCTTATCCTCCTAGCACCAATATCAAACCAAATCCATGGCTGTGCAGACTGAGGAACCAGAGGGGGTTTTTGTATGGCCATGCTTCTCTAAGGGCATCGGGGAGTATCTCCCTGAGGGATTGAGACTGTTGTGTGGACAGTGTACCACAGGGCCTTGGGGCCTTGGAGAGGGTGCAGTGGTTGGGTCCTGGGGGGGAGTTGACATTAGAAAACAAGATTTGCATATCATGGCTGTTCTCTATGAATGGATTCCTATGGGAAGTGCCAGTGCCTATTGCGGGGCGGGGGGTGTATGTGGTTGGACTAGCTAAAGTGTTGGAAGCACCCTCAAAGGTGATAGTAAGTAAGCCAAGTACCTGCCACTGTGAAAAACCCAAACAATTTGCTAGGGAGTCCATCAAGAGACCCAAATGAGACTTCTTTTTTTTTTCTTTCTTTTTTAAATGTAAAATAGATGTGTTAATATTTTAGTTGGATATGTTGAAGTCTTTTATAAGAGCTCCCCCAAATCCATATCTCTAGGTTCTGCTGCTTTCATTGGCTTATTTCTATATGAATAGTACCATTTTTAAGTTTTTTTTTTTTTTGAAACTTTAGATATAGTTGAAAAGTTTACACAGAAATGATCAGGTACATTTTTTCCTTTTTAAAAATTTGGCTTTTTTAGATATACATGACAGGAGAGTATATTCTGGCATATTACACACATATGGATTATAACATTCTAATTAGAATCTCATTCTTTTAAAAAAAATTTTTAATTGTAGATGGACGCAATATATTTATTTTTATTTATTTACTTTTATGTGGTGCTGAGGATAGAACCCAGGGCCTCATGAGTGCAAGGCAAGCGCTCTCCCACTGAGCTACAACCCTAGCCCAGGATCCCATTCTTGTGGTTGAAAATGGTGTGGAGTTTCACTGGTGGTGTATACATATATGAACGTAGGAAAGTTATGTTTGATTCATGCTACTTTCTGTGCTTAGAAACCTGGCTATATTGAGTTAGAAAATGCCTATATAAAACCATCAGTGGGCTGGGTGTAGTGGTACATGCCTGTAACCCCAGTGGCTTGGGAGGCTGAGGAAGGAGGATTTCAACTTCAAAGCCAGTCTCAGAAATTTAACAAGGCCCAAGCAACTTAGTGAGACCCTGTCTCAAAATAAAAAATAAAAAAGGCTGGGGATGTAACTCAGGGGTTAAGTGCCCCTGAGTTCAATCCCTAGTGTAATAATAATAATAATAGGATTGGGGGTTGTTTTTGAGGGATTCACATGGAAAATAATAGGATGAAAGTACTGTTGAAATGAGAAGTACTAGTGGGATGAGAATAATCCAACCCAACTTAAATAGTAAAAGAGAATTGTTAAAATTTAAACTCCTGTCTACCCTGTCATAGAAGGATTTCTGGGGAGGCCTTTGAAATCTGGTTTGAGTTCGAGGTCAGCCTCTTATAAGATACATGATGACCCCAGGGAAGGCACTTTATTTCATGAATCCTCAGTTCTCCTACCTGTGAACTCACAATTGGTGGTATTTATATTACTGAATTACTCAAAGGACTGTATAAGAGTGGGGAAAAAGCAAACGGAGCACAGGTCCTAGCATATAGAGGGTGTTAGTGTACATTTGTCAAATGAATGTCTGAAGGAGACCTCCACTTCTTAGCAACACATAGAAACCACCACTCTCGCTTCTCCCTCTCTTTAAAAAATGTTCAATCCCATTTCATAAATTTCCATGATAAGCTAAGAGAATTTTGATCAAAACTAATAGTATTTCTTTTTGACCTCTGTTTTTCATCTGTAAAATGGGGATGATTCCACCTACCTTCCTGTGGCACTTTGAGAACCACAGACGATCAACAAAAGTGCTCAGCAAGCATCTAAAATGCTTTTTTTCTCAGTACCAGAAACACGCTAATTCCTCACTAAGACTTGTTAGTATCTGAACAGTTCAAACAGTTGGCAAGTGCCTTTGATAGATAGGAAAGAAAATAAAGTTAATATTTGGTAATTTTCCAGTAGAAACCAACAGATTTCTGGTTTTGCCCAATGGAAAAAAGGGTTGTCATGCAAAGAGTTTTATTTTTCAGGTAGGTTAGTAAACATGGAAAATTTAATTAAGAAAATCTACTTAGTTAATGAATCTTTATCAAATTTTGAAAGGCATGTACCCAGAGTTTTAGAAATTTAGGGGGGTTTCCATGAGTAAATGGTGTTTCTTTGGGCTGTGACCTTTCGACTGACTAGTTTGAATCTCTCAGGCCTGACCACAAAATTATGGTCCCAAGGCAACTAAATTGTTTTCTCCTTTTAACCTATTCATCACCCATTTTGCTGATGTTGACCAAAAGATTTCCTTTTCTAAGTTAAAAAAACAAAAATCTGCTTTTAAGCATTGTGTAACTTGCACGCATCAATTGCTAAAGTGAAATAAGCAGCCTTTTACCTGTTCTTTTTCTTCCTCCCCCACTGCCTCCCCCTCTTCATTTCATATTTGATATTTGACGTATTTGCCTTGAATGCTCCCAAATCAGTTTCTGAACCTGTTTCTCAAAGCAACATTGTATGTAAGTGAGAATGTTTTCCAAAGGGTATTCATTTGTAAAGAATAGTACCATCACTGTCATTAAATGTACATCTATGGTATTCTATTTTCTTCTTCTTTTTTTTTTTTTTTGCTAAATCAATTAATTTTTTATAAATTAAACAATGGATAAGGCCTGTTTCTGATTTTTTAAACATTTTTTAATTGTTGATAGACCTTTATTTTATTCATTTATTCATTTGTGGTGCTGAGAATCCAACCCAGTGCCTCACACATGCTAGGCAAGCACTCTACCACTAGACCACAATCTCAGCCCTCTTTGGTGTGTTTTAATGGATGATGATAACATAGTTTTCAGAGATCATGGGAAGTACTGCTTTTTGTAAAATATGAATATTAACAAAAGAGATGTTCTGTAGATACTTTTACTCTTCATTCTACAGAAATTCGGAGACTTCCCACATAATAAAAGCTGAAAAACTAGCATTACCTTTGAGATTATCTTCTTGTGATTATACATCAGGACATCAGGAACTGATGATAATTTAAGGTGAAATACAAAGAAATTATGGACTGTTTTTTACTTGGCCCAGGAAAACTGAAGCCATACTGACCCCAAAATCAAAATACCACACTGCTAAAAATCAAAAGGTGGAACATAATTTTTAAAGAATAACATAATGGTTAATAGCATATGTTTGTGAGTCAGACTATCTGGGTGTAAATCCTGGCTCCGATTTAGTAGCTACATGGCTTTTGGCAAGTTGCATAACCCTCTTGAGCTCTTCCCTATAAAACTGGGACAGTGATCATACCGTGCTCATTATCATAGGGCTGTGACAACGACTAGATGACATGATTCATGTATAGAGCTTGGCCTGATGCCTGGTACTCACAAAGTCCTCAGTAAACATCATTTTATGAATGTTATCATATCTAGAACTGAGTGAAGATAACATGTTTCTTTAAGATTGTTAATAGGCAGGAAAATGATAAAGAAAGGGTGGGCTTGTGGGTTTCTGCCATTGAACATACTGATATCAACACACTGGATTTGACCCCAGCATAAAATGATGACTATCACACCCAAAGATCTCATCAAAAAAAAAAAAAAAAAAAAAAAAGAATGATCTCTGAAGCTTTGAAACATTTTTTTCATCTTACTAGCCTCATTAGAGTGCATAAGAAACACCTATATTTTATTTCATACATCCCTAATTTTCTACTAATGACATTAAATGTGTAGAGTGCTTGAATTTGATACACACATCTATCAAGTCCAAATATTTCTCTGCTAACAACTGAGTTCATCACAAAGCCCTGAATATCTCACCTCCTGAGAACTCAACGTCCTTGCTCAGTTTGCCTTACAGGATCTTCTTACTTAGAGGATTCCAGAAATACTCCCTCATGAAAATGAGGTTTCTCTGTAAACTTTAACATTCTCAACAACAGGATCTGGCCTACTTCTGATGATGGACGCAGGTGCACTATCCCATTTATGTTCCTTTGCTCTGTTCCTGAAGGATGCATTTTTGCTCTTCCTAAAATGATTTGCTGACTGGTATACATTTTTTTTTTCCAGAAAGCTACTCACATTGGACATATTTTGATCGTTTTCTAAGCAGCCACTACATCAGGAAACTTAAACAGAATTGGGCATGTGTTTTGATTTGTTTTCTGCTCTTCCAAGTTGGAGAAGTTTCCAGTGCCAAGTGATTTGTTTAAAAAGTCACAATACCACAAATGAGACCTCAAAGGGTAGAGGTTCTTTTGTAATGTCTGTGTTCTAATGGATGGCTAATTAGTTTTGCACTGAGACAGGTTGAAAGCAAAAGACAAAAGCAAAACAAACACAAGGAGAGAACAGGATTTCTAGCAGCATTAAATCCAACTCTTAATGGCACTGATGATTCTATCAACACCATAAAGACCTAACCAGATTCAGTAACAAAAAGGCTACTCCATTATCTCTCCTTTACCACCCCTACTCTTTGTCCTGCAGTTTTTCTAGTAAATCCCAGTGACAAACCCACCACTTACAAGGTTCAATGCTGAGGGCAATACCTGTCACACTGTAGAAATCAGGGGTTGTTGATTTTCTGTTTCTATCCATTAGCAAAGATATAATTCAATATCAGGTATTTATTTAACATCATCTTTTTTTCTACACTTTTTATTGGTGCATTGTAGATGTACATAATGCTGGGTTTACATATTTGTACATGCATTCAATATAATGATATAATTTCACCAATATCATTTCCTCTTTCCCTTCCATCCTATCTCCCCCTGGTTAAAATCATCTTTTTGAAGACCATTTACTGACAGAAAGATATTAAATGAAAACTATGTAATACAAATCTACATTCAAATCTACATGCCCACGTGGTATGTGTTTATGTGTACATATGTATTAGGAAAACAATAATATTAAAGATGGTCAAGAAATACATTAAAATGTTACCAGTGCTTTAGCGGGTAAAATTAATGATTTGAAATTTTTTTCTGTATGTTTTTCCTGTTTTCCATATTTTATACAATGGATATGGGGATATGGACTTTATTTGTAAACTGAAAAAAAGAATGTTGTTTAAAACAATCGAATGTACTCAGAATCAACTGAAGTTGATTGCTATAAGAACCATCCCCTTTTCAAAAAGGACATGTAAGCATTCATCTGGTGCATCCATGCGAGATTTTGGTTTGTGCAGGACAATGTAAAGACTGGACTTTATTCTGAACTGAGAAGCCATTGGAAGGTTTGAATAGTTTAACAGGGTTTTTCTATGGTGTTTACGTGAACTCTTGGTGAGTCAAGGGCAAAAGCAGAGAACTGAGTTTGAAGAAGATAGTAATAAGTCAGACTAAACAAGGGTGGAGGGTAGAGACTGTGAAGAGGATTAGATCTTGGCTAGTTATCCATTATTATGCAGGAAAACAATTTTCCCACAACTTATATTGTTTATTACATGGAGATTTAACTATGCTTTCTATATTTTATCAATAGAATCTGTGATTAATTTAAAAAGCATTGGGTATAGTAGGCCTTCTCCCTGAAAATAATGTCAAGTCTGATTTTAAGTTTCCTTCTCAAACACTGGTCCAATATTTACCTATCTCTACAGAGCCAGATAAGATGAGTCTTTGGGACTTTTTCCTGTGCAAGTTTCAGGAGAACCAAGTCTTAGTCCAAGGTGCTCTCAAACAACAACTAGAGCCCATCTTTTTTTTTTTTTTTTCCCTCTTTCCACATTTTTTATTGTTGCACATAAGGATGAAATTAGTACATGCACACAATAAGTATAACAATATGGTTTGGCCAATATCATTCTCCAGCCTTTCCACTCTCCTGCCTTACCTCCTACCCCGTGGTCCCTTCCTTCTATTGTTCTCCCTCTGATATTCATGAGACACACCAAGGAAGTCCCTGTCCCCGACCCATCTTTCTATTCCTTTTCCTCTCTAGCTTCCACATATGAGAGAAAACATACAAGTCTTGACCTTTTGAGTTTGGCTTATTTTGCTTAACACAATGGTCTCTAGTTCCATCCATTTTCCTGCAATTCACATAATATCATTTTTCTTTATGGAGGAATAAAACTCCACTGTGTATATATATATCATGTTTTCTTTATCCATTCATCCATTGATGGACAACTAGACTGGTTCCATACTTTGGTTATTGTGAATTGTGCTGCTATAAACATGAGTATGCATGCTATAGTATGATTGATGACTTTAATTCTTTAGGATAAATTCCAAGGAGTGGTATCACTAAGTCATATTGTGGTTCCATGCCTAGTCTTTTGACAAACCTCCACACTTATTTCCATAGTGGTCATACTAATTTACTATCCCACCAACAGTGTAAAAGTGTTCCTTTTTTCCCACATCTTCTCCAGCATTTAATATTATTTGTATTCTTGATGACTGGAGGGAGATGAAATATCAGTGCAGTTTTGATTTGCATTTTCCCTAATTGCAAACAGAGTTCACATTTTTTATATATTCCATTTGTGTTTTTCTTTTGAGAAGTGTATTTTTAATTCATTTGTCTATTTATTAATTGGACTAATTATTTGGTGTTAAACTTTATGAGTTCTTTATATATTCTAGATATTAATCCTCTGTCAGAAGAGTAGCTAGTAAAGATTTTTTCCCATTCTGTAGGTTCTTTTGTCAAATTCCTAATTGTTACCTTTGCTGTGAAGCTTTTTAATTTGATGCCATCTCATTTATGAACTCTTGGAATTATTTTCTGAGCCGTAGCGGTCCTACTGAGAAAGTCATTGCCTGTGCCTATGTGCTGGAATGCTGACCCTACATTTTCTTCCAGAAGTTACAGTTTCCATTTTGAATTGATTTTTGTGCAGGGTAAGAGATAAGGTCTCTCATTCTTCTGCATGTAGATAACCAGTTTTCCCAGTAGCATTTGTTTAAAAGCCTCTTTTTCCCAATGTATGTTTTTGGCACCTTTGTCAAGGATCACATGCCTGTAGATGTATAGGTTTGTCTTTCTTTGTCTTCTATTCTGCACCATTGATTGGTCTCTGGGTCTGTTTTTATGCCAGTACCATGCAGTTTTTGTTACTACAGTTCTGTAGTAAAATTTGAAGTCAGATATTGATGCCTCCAGCATTGCTTTTTCAGCTAAGGATTGCTTTGGTTATTCTGGGTCTTTTATTCTTCCATTAAATTTTAGGACTGTTTTTTCTAGTTCTGTGAAGAATGTCATTGGTATTTTGATGAGGATTACATTGAATTGCATCTGTATATTGCTTTTGGTAGTATGGCCATTTTAACAATATTAATTCTGACTGTCCATGAACACAGGAGGTTTTTATCCTCTGAGGTCTTTTGCAATTTCTTTCTTTAATGTTCTATACTTCTCATTGTAGAGGTCTTTCACTACTTCGGTTAGATTTATTCCTTGGGTTTTGTTTATTTGTTTGTTTTTTGTTTTGTTTTGTTTTTGAGGTTATTTGTGAATGGAACTGTTTTCTTGATTTCTTTCTTAATAGATTCATTGTCGGTATATTGAAAAGCTACTTTTGTATGTTGATTTTGTAAATTGATACTTAACTGAATTTGTTGATTAGCTCTAGCAGTTTTTTGGTGGAGTTTTTTTCTTTTTAATCTTCTAAAGATAGGATCATATCATCTGAAAACAGAGATAATTTATTTTTTTTTCTATTTTATTTTTATCCTCTTTATTTCCTTCTCTTACCTAATTGCTCTAGCTAGGATTTCTAGCACTGTCTTAAATAGGAGTGATGACAGTGGACATCCTTGTCTTGCTCCAGATTTTAATGGAAATATTTTCAATTGTTTCCCATTTACTATGAGTTTTTTATAGATAGCCTTCATGATGTTGAGATAGATTCCTTCCCTCAGTACAGCCCATCTTTAATAAAGTTTTCACCAGATGGGAACAAAATAATAGAATGATAGAAAGCACTTTTGCAAAGTCAAAAATTATTTCTTTTAAAGGATAGTTCTTTATGCTTTGACAATATTCATCCTCTGTAATAATTTAGGGAGGAATAGTCCATGTTTTATGAAATAATGACAATGTGTATGGTGGTGGCAATTGGACTCCCTTTAATATATACTGATATAAAGTTGTATAAACTTCTACTGCAGTTATCAGTACATTAAATCCCCAAGTCTAGAAAATTCAGCATTAATTTATATGGCAAGACCTTCTTCATACACAACTGTTGTGAATTTAACTTTTCTTTCTAAAAATTTTAAAATGGCCAATAATTCTAAAACTTTATATCTACAATATACTTTTGTCCTCTCCCTGAAGACAAATGTTCACTGGAACCGAACATGAGAAAAACAATCCATTGGTTTAATTCCTTTATCATCAAAACTTTGTTCTGTTAGAAGGGTGGATTTTTTTCTTTGATTTTATAAGTAATGCTATTAATAGTAGGAAATTTGGAAAATAAAAAAGGAAGAAAATAACAATTATCTATAATTATACCATCCAGATTATCACCACTGTTTATACTTTAGAGTATTTCTCTTTTTTGGTAGGGGTTGGGTTTTTTGTTGATGCTGTTTGGTTCTTTTTTGTTTCTTGCAGTGCTAGGGATCAAAACCAGGGCCTCATGTGTGCTAGACAAGTGCTTGACCACTGAGATACACTCCCAGGCCCATTTTCTAATCTTTGTAAGTGCATTACAGATGGACAAATGCATTTTATTTATCACAAAATGGGGATTATATAGTTATTTCTTTAGTAATAGAAAGGCTCTTATACCTAAAAAAAATTAGCTACCTATTACTCATAATCTCAAATTGTGGTTGCTTGTTAGAGATGTGCAAATGAAGCTATATATATTATAAAGATTGGAGTGATGATAAAAGTAGGCGAGCTAAGGGGAAACTATAGATGTCTCAGTGTCTGAGAAGCTTCCTTCAAATTGAAACAGAGAACAACAGACATTAAAGATATATTAGATTTTCTTCAAGTCAAAAGGGTTAAAATAAATGAAGAAAATGGGACATAGAATGAGAAATACCTGTGGATTTTTTAAATTTAATTCTTATAAGAATGAAAAGGAACAATATATTAAAATATGTGGGGTTTTTTCATGGTAAACACAATGGTGACCACCATTTTTTAATTCTAAGACCAAATTATGCTTCAACTTGAAATAGGACCAATTCTATGAGAAGAGAATTAGGGCTAATTTTGCTTTCCAGGGACACTTACAAAATATTTAGCTTTCTTTGTTAGTCTTCCACAGTGCCTGGGATTCAGCCTCTTGATTTTGGTAACAAGGACTTCAGGTTTATAATTGATATAAAAATCTCTTCAGGCTTTAAGAGGGGAAAAAAGACAGGCACACACAATATTATAAAATAAGATGACTGGACTGCTAAATGCTAGAATGTGAATAAAATCTGTACAAGTTTCAGTCAATAAAACTACATCAGAAAAATCAACACTGCTTTCTTCTAATAAAGCATAGCCTAAAGACAGATGCCTGGGACCTGTGAAAAAATACTACAAGAGATTTACAATCGCAGCTTGAAGTATTAGAAGAGCAATATACTTCTGAAAATGATCTACTCCATCATATAAAGACTCTTCCAGGAAAACATGCGTATAAAATAGGAGCAGAAATCTGAAAGGAACAAATATATTGAAATGAAAAATTCAAAAGAATGATATGAAAAGAGAGAAAATGGTGATTAACACAGAAAAGGATTCCATGGTGGGAAATAGAAAAACAGGAGTAAAATTAAATCCATGTTGGATATAGCGGACACTATAAAAAATAAATAGATAATATGGGAGTCACACTTGAGGCCCACAGTGTGGTAATGTGGAAGAAAATAAAATGTGGAAATCAGCTACAGAAACACAGATAATTAGAGACTCAAAAACAAATGGAATGGAAATGACAGTTGAAAATATATTCTAGATGGCCATTTTTGGGGGTTGACGAAGGAATCATGTAGATAAAGACTTGAGAGATTTAATGAAAGTATGCTAAATTTCCTGACATAGAAAACTCCTTAACTTTTACTCCATACAATCAATACAATGTAGGTTTCAGCGGCAGTGTCACGTATTCACGGTGGATTGTGAAATTGGAGGTGAAGTATTTGTGCATAATCCATAGCCCAATCCATAGCCCAGGAGCCCACAGTGAAAGGAGAATGTAATGAATGTGAATTTATCTATTAGGAATTGTGGTGAAAAGAAGGTTGTGAACAATTGGATACAAAAGTGCTTCCATAAGTGATTACTATAAGCATGATAAATCACATGTGCACCTCCCAAAGTAGTGGAGAAAATAAAAGCAAAAGAATAATAGACTATAGAGCAAATAGCAAAAAGAAAAGAAAAAGAAAACTAAGTGACAGAGTAAAATAAAATATATTAAATATGGCAATGGATACAGGCTTATTAAGCTTTCTTGTTAAAAAGAAAAGGATTCTCACTTAGAATCAGAACACAAAGTTCAACCATGCTGCTTATAAGCAACCACCTAATATGAGGTTTGGAAGAGTTCAAAGTAAAAGTCTCAGCAAAGGTATATCAAGCTAAAGCATATAAAAGCAAAGTATGTTCACTATATACTTTGTTATAATAATATGATAAAATAGAGATATAGCCAACATTTATTTAACACTAAGAACATGTAATCCTCATGATAACTACAATTTGTTAGTTAATATCAAATTTCAGCCCCAAAGCAATCATCAGGACAAATATTGTAAGACCATAAGAGATCATTTCAAATGAGCATTTATGGATCAGCTACTAATATTGAATCAACATATAAAGTAAAATTACAAATACATAAAGAAAATAGTATCACATGCATTTAATACATCTTTCTCCATTTTCTGAGGAAACAAGACAAGTACATTTTGATGGAAATCCAAAGTAGAAGTGGTCACGGATGTCAGATTTAGTCAGCTTAAAAGGCTGACCCTTGAGGAACAACTTTCTCCCAGTTAGCATCTTGTCTAGAGTGGCCCAGAGAGAAAAAGTCATTTTAAATATACACATGTTAGTGTTATTTGCATTTTAGACCACCCCAGAGACCATTCTGAAGTGTCACTCTGGGTATATCTGTAAGCCAGCTCCGAGACTCACAGTTTTAGAGGTCCTGTCCTCATGCTCACAGTTGACTTTAGGGGTTGTTTAAGCTCTAACCTTCTTCCATTATTTATGAACTATTAGCAATCCCTTCAGTTTCATTTCTCTCAGAAGTTGAACAGTATTAATTCTTCCATGACAGTTGAAATAGATTTCAGATTTTGTTCAATGGAAAATGTACAGGGGCATTTTGAGGGTTACTTCATAAATGTCAACATCTTCAGAGAAATGGTTTTATTTGTTCTGATGGGAATGATTTTTCCACTTCTGGCTTTAGGAGTTCTAATTTTCTAAGTTTTGCAGTTATGTAAATCAATTAAAAATTCCCTACCAATGGAATTTTTGTTAAGATGAAAATAGTTTATAATTTAGGCTATTTTCCAATAGACTAAATAATGCAAATCTTTGTAAAAATTCAAATGATAATGAAAAGCCTAAAAAGAAAGGGAAAAAAAACCTGAAATTCCACCACAACAAGATAACTACCATTAGCATTTTGATTACTATCTTTTTGTACTTTTATAGCATAAACATTCATTTATCACTTTCCACAAAGTAGATCATATCATACATATTACTTTTTATTACAAACTCCATTCCTTTCCTCTTATTTTTCCTTACTTCTATCCACAGCCTAACCCTTGAAAATATCAATGTTAGTAACAAAATGTGTGTCCTTTTATGTCTATACTTATGTCTGTGATTAATAAAATGGAAAAATATGATTTATGCCCATGTACTTTCATATGTATGTTTATGAAATTTTATAAATGATAAGATCAATTTTTTGTCATCTACCAAGAGGAAATTTTATTTTTCATTTCTCTGCTTTCCAAATTTTACATCACTGAAATCCCTTCATTTTCATAACAGCAAATGGTTTATCGTGTAGAGGTGCCACTACTTATTGAGCCATTCCTGTTAAGGAAGCAATCTCTATACCCCTGGTTGTTTTTCACCATAAACAGTATTGCAGGAACCAACCTTGTACATATATTATGGGCTCATACTTCTATTTTTATGGGCTACGTTCCTAGAAATGGATTTCCAGTCAAAAGTAGAAGCACTTTAAATTTTGATATTATAAGATTTCTTTCCTAAGAGATTGTAAAATTCATATTTCCAACAGCAAAATGTATGAAGATTCTCTTTTCCATATCTTCATTAACAGTAGATAATATTCTTTTTTATTTATTCCAATGTGATTGGGAGAAATATTTCTCTTTCACTGTAAATTTGTTTTTTTCTGACTATGTGTAAGGCTGAGCATCCTTTCCCAAATTTGGATGTACTTTTTATGATTTTTCCTACTCACTTTCTTATACTGGGATTTCTCGTAAATTTCCAAGGGTTCTTTACGCATATTAGTAATTACTTTAAAATATCTTTCATCTATAATAATTCTTTCCTATGGGCTACTAATATTTTCCTCAGTCTATTATAAGTCTTTTGATTTAATAACATCATTTTCCATCTGAAAACAAACATCTAAATGTAATGAAGAGTCTTTTTTGTATAGTTTCTGAGAGTCCCACTTTGGTTTAAAAGTTCTCTCCAGCCCTTAGATTATTCACAAATTTTCCTGAATTTTATTCTAACATTTTTTTAAAGCTAATCTGTTGATCCACGTGGAATTCTTTATATAGAAGCCTAACTTTTTCTTGTAGATTGATAAACAATTACACAAAGAGATTTTTTAAAAATAAGCATTTTTCCTCACTGAACTGAAATACCACCTTTGCGTGTGTTCACTATGCTCTGCTAATCTAATTGTATAGTACTACTAGTCACATACTTCAGTGTCACTTACAGCAAGTCCTCCTCGCCTGTGCATGGAGACAGTGAACTTGGTAGCTGATTGGTTAAAGGCAATTCAACACTCTAGAGACAAACTGAATCCTGGCTTAAAGTTGTTTCACATCTCTCTATCTCACTTATCTGTAAAATCTGAATGACAACATTTGTCACAAATAGCTGTGAAGGTTAGATGAAGCAAACCAGAGCACATAAAAAATTCCTGGACATATTTCAAGCATTGAAACATTAGTCTTTGTAATTTTCTTAGCTATTCTCAGACATTTCTTCTTCCATGTAAACTTTAAAATCACTTCACTGAATCATTCCTTCTACCCCAAACCCTCCAAAAGCAACTCCTGGGAGCCTAACCTAAATACACATACTCATTTCAAGACAATATATTTATGATACTAAATCTTACACTCTAGAATTCAATTTATGCTTTCTCAGACCTTGTTTTAAATTTTCACTATGACCCTAGTTTAATTCACACAGGACCTATATCTTTCTTGTTACACTTATTCTTATGTTTTAAAATTTTCAAATTAATAGATACATAAAACATTAAAATTGTATCTATATATGGTGTGCCATGTGATGTTTCTATACTTGTATACATTGTGTAATGTTTAAGTCAAGTTAAACACATCTCTCTCCTCTATCATTCATCATTTACTTATGGTTTATTAAATTTTTAAAAATTATTTTTAACTTTACTTTTATTTAAATGTAATATTTCCTTATTTCTAGCCCTATATAATTATTACAAGTAAAGAGAAAACCATGTTACCTTGAATATTCATTCTTTAAATTTTATCAACCTTTTCCCACTAGATATACAATTATATCATATTTACATTTAATATTCCATTTTCTTATCTTTATAATTCTGTCTAAACACTCTGGTGATGATGATGATGATGAATTCATCATTATCCCTAGAGTAAGGATAAAGAATGGCTGAGTGATCCCACAAGACATAAGTGAAGGACACAGATTCCTTTACCATCTGGATCTGCATTAGCACACAGATGATAGCATACCATCCCCATTAAAGGGACAAGCCTCTTGTTCCATTTTCCTCCAGGCATCCTCACTACCCGTAATATTGGTCAACAAGGGTGAGAATCCCATCTGACCTTTGAGAAGCAAGATTGCCATCTCCAGGGGTACATTATACCTTGCTGTCCTCTTCCAAATAATCTTAAGACTCTAGTTTTAATGTCTTCATGGCTACCAGGGACAAAAAAACTAAGAAGAACTTAAAGCAGAGATCTTTACCAACATAAACATCAAATAATGTTTTATCGATTTTCCTCTTAGAAGATGATTATGATAATTTGTTCGTCCTCTCATATGATCATTCAACAAGAATTTGTGAGGTTTACATAAGGTGATAGCTATTTGAGGATAGACCTTGAAGAAGACTGATTCCTCTTTTAAAAGATGTAGTAGAGTCTAGGGCTGGGGATGTGGCTCAAGCGGTAGCGCACTCACCTGGCATGTGTGCGGCCCGGGTTCGATCCTCAGCACCATATACAAACAACGATGTTGTGTCGGCCGAAAAAAAACAAACTAAAAAATAAATATTAAAATTCTCTCTCTCTCTCTCTCTCTCTCTCTCTCTCTCTCTCTCTCTCTCTCTTTAAAAAAAAAAAAAGATGTAGTAGAGTCTAGACAAGGAATCAGATAAAAATGCAGAGTCTAGATGGCAATCAGCAAGACAGAGAAAATGCAAATTCTATGTGATAAGTATTAACACATAAGTATTAAACACTGTGCAGGGGCTCGGATTTTATTCTCCTCTCAAGCTAACAAGTTAACTTTACGAGTGCTAGAAAAAGACAGGAGACTTCTGGATTAGAGAAAAGAGGCATTATTATTCATAGAAAAAGCCATAGTCAGAGGTTCATGTTTGTTTGTGTAAGTTCTTCATTAGCCCCAATTCCTACAAGGGTGACACAGTGGGCCCATTCTGGATGTCTACACAATCAGTGATTTGCATTACAGGAATGGAACAATAAACTTTAGGATTTCATTGCTTTTACAACTAGTGAAGCAAGCCCATTCTTTGGATAGGAAGAGACATTAACTCATTCTTCAAGGTTACTTAGGGCAAATACAACTGAGAAATGGCGAGAGTAATGAATAGCTAGGGCCTTTTATTCTTCGCATACCTTATAAGACCATGCAAGGACACTTACTGGCCTTGGAAGATTGCCTTTACCAACAGCAAGTGGAATTGCCAGGGGGTATTAAGACCAAAGTCGTCTTAGCAAAAGTCACTTAGCAATTTTATAGTCAAACACACGATTATTTTCTATTGGTTTATTTGTGTAAGCACTGTAGCTATCTTGAGGTGCTATAAATAATCAAATAATGGTTACCATGAACAGATTTGTCATAGAAAATAATATAATATCTAGGGAAAATAAAATTAAATGCAGCTTGTGGCTCACAGGGTCTGTTAAACATAGAATAAAATTTTTTTCTTTTTATTTGTTTTAATTAGTTACCCATGACAGTACAATGATCTTTGACATATCATACATTTGAATCAGATGGGGTATAATTTCTCATTTTTCTGAGTGTACAGGTTGCAGAATCACATTGCTCATGCAGTCACGTATATACATATATATACACAGCAATAATAAAGTCTATTTTATTCTGCTGTCTTTCTTTTCCCCCATCCCTTCCCCTCCCCTCCCATCACTTCTCTCTACCCAATCTATTGTGACACACTTCTTTTTTTCTTTTCCCTTACATCATCACACATGTATTCTGTATAACAATGAGCGTCTCTTTCCATCTTCCATGCAATTCCCCTTCTCCCACCCTTTCTCTCCTACTTCTCTTCCCTATCTAGAGGTAATCTTCTTCTCATGCTCTTCCTCTCTACCCTATTTTGAGTCACCCCCCCTTATATCAGAGAAGACATTTGGCATTTGTTTTTTAGGGATTGGCTAACTTCACTTAACATAATCTGCTCTAATGCCATCCATTTCCCTGAAAATGCCATGATCTTGTTATTTTTTAGTGCTAAATAATATCCCATTTTGTATATAAGCCACATTTTTTTTAATCCATTCATCCATTGAAGGGCATCTAGGTTGGTTCCACAGTCTAGCTATTGTGAATTGTGCTGCTATAAACATTGATGTGGCTGTGTCCCTGTAGTATGCTGTTTTTAGGTCTTTTGGGTATAGTCTGAGAAGAGGAATAGCTGGGTCATATGGTGGTTCCATTCTCAGCTTTCCAAGGAATCTCCATACTGCTTTCCAAATTAGCTGCACCAATTTGCAGTCCCACCAGCAATGTATAAGTGTATCTTTTTCCTCACATCCTCGCCAGCACTTGTTGTTGTTTGACTTCATAGTGGCTGCCATTCTTACTGGAGTGAGATGGTATCTTAGAGTAGTTTAAATTTGCATTTCTCTGATTGCTAGAGATGGTGAGCATTTTTTCGTGTATTTTTTTGATTGATTGTATATCCTCTTCTGAGAAGTGTCTGTTCAGGTCCTTGGCCCATTTGTTGATTGGGTTGTTTTTTTTGTTATTGAACTTTTTAAGTTCTTTGTATACCCTAGAGATTAGAGGTCTATCTGATGTGTGAGGGGTAAAAATTTGTTCCCAGGATGTAGGCTCCCTATTCACCTCACATATTATTTCTCTTACTGAGAAAAAAACTTTTTAGTTTGAATTCATCCCATTTTTGATTGTTGGTTTTAACTCTTGTGCTATAGGTGTCTTATTAAGGAATTTGGGGCCTAACCCACGTGATGGAGATTAAGGCCAACTTTTCTTCTATTAGACGCAGAGTCTCTGGTTTGATTCCTAGATCCTTGATCCATTTTGAGTTAATTTTTGTGCATGGTGAGAGAAAGGGATTCAATTTCATTTTTTTGAATATGGATTTCCAGTTTTCCCAGCACCATTTGTTGAAGATGCTATCCAGAAAGAATCAATTTTTAAAAAGCCAGAATTGATTTGCAAAGTGAATGTTTGTAGAATGAGAAACATGTAGTTTGAGGCATTCCTGTTTCTTGATTTCTTAGTTCCATAACTTTTCCCAAATGACACAACATCCGGGCTTTCTGATATGTGCCTCACAGTCTATTGTTGGGTTAGAAACAAAACCTATAACACCCTGCACATAATAGGTGCTCAGGCAGGGTCCTGTTACTGGTGTGTTTAAACATAGAAGCTAATAGAGCTTGTTAGCATCACTATATTCTCCTGTCATTTTGAATTAAGTAATTTATCTCTTACTTACAATGCTGCAAATTCTCTATGAGCATTGAATTTTGGTCATCATAATGGTCTTATCAGGTTCAATTCTGTTCCCTTTGCCCTGGAGTGACATATTTTCAAAGCCAGTGATTATCTTTTACAAAAATCTTTGTATATAAATTGAGTAAATAGAGAAATCTAATAAGAAAGATATGTGTATTTTAACCCTCCTGTTTATTTTTGATCACAAAAGTAGCACATGGTTAATTATTTAAAAGAAATTCTAACAATAAAAAAAATTGAAGAAAAAGTGAAAATATCCATTCCCCAATCCCATTACTCAAAAACAGTCACTGGTGAGAGTTTGTGAAGAAAGTGTAGTGTTAATGATTCTCTTCCAAAGATTATGTAAATTGTTCTCAGTGAAATCAGTATTATTATTTCTAATGAGCTTTTACAAGTTAATTTTTTTTTCAAAGCAGCTTTCAGTGTATTTGTGTGCATGTGCAGGTTAGTCCTCAAGAAATGCCAGGAAAGTCCCCACTGTCTAACATTTTAAAAATCCCCAAATACATTGTCTTACTTTTTCTGGAGTTTCTTTTATGTTCATATAAATATATTTCCTGGAACACAACTCAGGCTTACTCCAGTGGCTTTATTATGAATTTTGATCATTTCTGTGAAGCTAATGGGAAGATTTTCTCTTCTGTTTTTTTTTTTTTTTTTTTTTTTTGTTGTTGTTGTTGTTGATTGACCACATACAGCTTTTAAACTCTTCTAACACCACCATGAGGCAACACAGAAAACTCCTCATATTTATAGAGTACTTCCAAGTTGCAGGGCTCTTTCTCAATTGTCTGGCATGCTCCTCACCATTACTCAGTGATAAATGACAAGTATTATTATCCTGACGACTAATAGGCAACTAAAGCAATGAAGATTAAGAAGTCACTTACCTAAAATTGCACAGCTGGTAACTGAGCCACAAAACCAGGTCCCCCAACATTGACAGAGGGCTCTCTAGCTCCTTGCAAAGGAATAGTCTATGATGGGGTAAGTCTTTACAGACAGAACATCGTACTTGGAATGCTCAGAATTTACAGAATACTTGATGCCTTTAAGAAGTAATTTCTTACCAGGAGTGGTGGTGCACACCTGTCATCCCAGTGACTTGGGAGGTGGAGGCAGTAGAATTGGAAGTTCAAAGCCAGCCTGGGAAACTTAGCAAAAGAGAAAGGGCTGCAGGTGAAGCTTAATGGTGGAGCCACCCCAGGGTTCAGTCCCCAGTACTGGGGGGAAAAAAAAGGTAAAAAGTACTTTCTTTAAAAAAACAAAAAACAGCTAATATACATACATATACCTGAAGCTAATTTTTAGCTAGTTTAAGGTGTATGTACTATTACTGGCATAAATAATCCAGCATTCAATAATGCATATCCACTGACAATCTATGCCTCACCTCTCTTTTGTCAATAAAACATTATTGTGTTGAGGGAATTTCAAGCTAACTTTACATGAGGAAGGCATGTAACTTTGAATTCATTCATTCATAAGGAGGGTAAGTAGAAACAGTAACTTTAGTAAGATGATATTTAAAAGATTTTAGTTTTTATTATTTAGTAGTAGGAATGAACCTGGTGGTTGTTGTTGTTGTTTAACCACTGAGCTACATCCCCAGTACTTTTTTATATTTTATTTCATAAACTTGGGATTCTTCTGCCTCAGCTTCTTGAATTACAGGTCTGCACCATGAGCTAATATTTATTTTTATTTGTTTATTTTTTGCAATCCTGGAAGTTGAATCCATGGCTTGAGCCTGTTAAACAATTGTTCTACCACTGAGCTACATCTCCAGCCCAAAGATTAATTTTTTAAAGCAGTCTTAAGTTTCCTGAAAAATTGAGGAGAAAGTAGGGTTTTCCATATACTTCCTTAGCCTTCCACTCCCACCAGTTTCTCCTACGTCTACATTAGTGTGGTGTATTTTTTTTTTTACAGTTGATGAATCAATATTATTATTAATTGAAGTATTTTGTTTACAATAGGGTTCACATATTTCTATGGGTTTTAACATGTATGATATCATGATTATTCTATATTAGTATCATACAAGGTAGTTTTACTACCCCGCCAAGCCCCTGTGCTCCACACATTTGTCCCTCCTTCTCTCCTAACCTCTGGCAACCACTGACATTTGTATTTTCTGAACAGTTTTGACTTTTTCTAAACATTGTATGGTTGAAATACATTATGATTTGAGATTGACTTCTTTCGCTTAGTAATGTGCATTTAAGTCTCCTCCATGTCTCCATGGCTTGGTAACTCACTTCTCTTTAGCACTGAATAATATTACATTGTCTGGATGTACAATAGTTCATCTATCCATTCCTCAACTGAAGGACATCTTGGCTGCTCCCCAAATTTCAACAGTTATGCATAAAGCTACTATAAATATTCATGTGCAGGTTTTTGTATGGAAACAAATTTTCAGTTCTTTGAGGTAGATACCAAGGAGGGTGATTATTGTATCATATGGTGGTAAGAGTATGTTTAGCTTTATAAGAAACTGCCAAGCTGTTCTCCAGGATATCTGCATCATTTTATATTCCCACCAGCAACGAATAAGAGACTGTGTGGCTTCATATCTTTGTTGGCATTTGGTGATGTTGATGTTTGGGATTTTGGTTATTCTAATAGATGTGTAGTGTTATCTCATTGTTTCAATTTACATTTCCTTTTATAACACATGATTTGGAAAATCTTTTCAAATGTTCATTTGCCATCCTACATCTCCTGTGGTGAGGTGTCTGCTAAGGTGTTTGGCCCATTGCTTTTAAATTACTTCCAGTACATTTTAGTTATATAGATTAATGGGTTTCATTGTGGCATTTTTGTACATGCAAAAACACACTTTGATCATATCCACCCCCGATTCCCCTTCTTCACCTTTATTTTACCTCACCCTCTTGTTCTTTCTCCTCCTCTCCAATAGTCTGTTTGCTGCTCTCCTGTCTTTATTTTTTCCCTTAAATTTCACATATGAGGGAAAATGTAAGATACTTGTTTTTCTGTGTCAGCCTTATTTTGCTTAACTTTATGACCTCCAGTTCCATCCATTTTCCTGTGAATCACATGATTTATGTCTGATAATATTCCATTGTGAATATATATACCCTACTTTCCTTAACCATTCATCTTGGATAGGCATCTAGGCTGATTCTATAACTTGGATATTGTGAACTGTGTCACAAATAAACATGGGTAGCCAGGTACCTCTATAGTGTCCTATCTTTAATTCCTACTAGTATATTCTAAGGAGTGATATAGTTGGATCATATGGTATAGTTCTATTTTTAGTCTTCTGAGGAACCTCCATACTAATTTTCACAGTGGCTATACTAGTTGATATTCCTACCATGTATAAGAGTTCCTCTTCCCCCAAATCTTCACAATCATTTATGATTTTTTTGTATTCTTGATGATTGCCTTTCGGTCTGGGATGAGATGGAATCCCAATGTAGTTTTGATTTGCATTTCCCTGAAGATAACTTTTTTTTTCCATATAATTATTAGCCATTTGAACTTCTTTTGAGAAGTGTCTATTTAGTTAAATTGCGTTCAGCCCATTTTTAAATTGAGTTTGCTCTCTTATTTTTGACTTAAAAATTTATATTTTGGACAAGAGTTCTTTATAAGATATGTCTCTTACAAATATTTTCCCCAAGTCCATGACTTGCCTTTTCATTCTTTAACAATGTGTTGTGGAGCAGACAATTTCAATGTCAATGAAGTTTCCCTAATCAGTTTTTCTCTCACAGTCTGTGTCTTTGGGTGTTGTATCTGACAGTCATTGCCAGCTATCCTGACCACATCTTCTTGGCCTCATTATATTAGTTCCGTGGAATAGAATTCCAACTGCCAGCATCTTCACTTTTTTTTTTTTTTCTTCAGGACTGGAAGTATATGATAACAGCTGATGTAAAAATACTCCAGTTCCAGAGTCCCTGGGTAGATAACTAAAAGTCCATGTTCCATAGAGTTCCTGGGGTTTCCAGCCCATCTTAGCAAACGGCTCGATAGCATACCCATGGCTCGCTGCCTTCTCTTCCTATTTTATTGGTCCACTCTGTTTTTTGGAATAAATTCTCACTGAAACTACTTGCACTGGAATCCGTGTCTCAGGGTCAGTCTCTGGAGGAACTCAAACCAAGACAGTAGTAGGTATGTATCTCTTCAAAATCCTCCTTTGGTCACTATTGCCTTGCGATTTTGGGGATCTTCTGAATCCAGCAGCGTCAGGGTATAGCAGTCAGAAAGCAACATCTGATAAATTCCTTACAACGCAAAGGACGTTAATTGAGTGTGGTGCAGACTCTCCCAATGTGTCAAGAGGATCATGTCAAGGGGAAAGCTCTCAGGCTCTGTGCCACCCAAATGGAGATTATTTTGAGTAGGCTTTCTCACATTTGTTACTTCTCTGATACTCTTTGGACCTTTTGAAGGAAAAAAAGCAGATATACTAGTCGTTCTTTAATGATAAGTCAAATTTAGAAATTAGGTAGAAAGGAAATTGGAAGGAAAGCCAAGGAATTTAGCATAAAGTAATAGATTGTAGTATTATAGTCATCTTTTTTGCTAGCATTTTAACATCACTCAAATCAGAATGCATCCTATAATCAATAAAACTCTTAATTGCTGTTGCCATGTAGCAATGACAATGTCATGGTTATTGCCTGTGATGTGAAATTGGGTCATTGTTACTCATGTTGTTGAGACTGCAGTTGAATTAAATGCACTGTTGTTATAACACATGTTGAGTTTAATTGCTATTTAGAATGTCATCCAAATATAACACTATGATTGAGGGTTGAAACAAATAGTCACCATGTTTACAGAATGGGATGTTAACAAATCAGCAGGGGACAAATTTGGTATCTGTTTAACAAATATTTGTCATTCAATGAATGATCTTAAATTTCGTATTTTCTTGGAAAGCAACAATAAAGTGCTTTACAGGATGGGAAAAAAAATTGACCCACAAGTAGATGAAGTCATATTTTATGACTGAAATGGATGCCTAAAGTAAGAGTGGCAACAGAAATTGCCAAGTCCTTATAATAGTTAAAGAAATCAGCACAATAAAAACCTAGAGTACGTGCATCATGCATTGCTCAGCATTATCATTAAGATGTACAACATTAATTCATCTGAAACATCCTGCTGAAGAATGTTCTGAACTTTCAGCATAACAACACTGGGGAAAAAATGAAAGTATGTTCTCAGTCCAGCAAGTAATGCAGACAGGTGGGAGGTCATTTTGCCTTGGAAGACCTAAAGCTACCATGTCAATGCAGAAAGGTCTTTAGGGGATGAGAGTGTGAGTTTGGATTACGAAGCAGTGTACCACTGTGGCTGTATGTCTGACTGCTGACTACTGGAGTTGCTACTATATTTAATTTTAAAGTTTAAAACAATATCTAAGAACAAGACCTTCTTCAAAGGTGTTAAGAGTGAGCCATTATAGCATGTGGATGGTGGCTGAGCTGATGGAAGACTGATTAGAAGTCTTCTGGAACTGACATCTGGGGACCCTACTATATTATTGTAGGGGACAGATGAGGCAGGGCACCGAAGATAGCAGGAAATAGTTTTATTTGGCTGCAGCCAGGTTCAGAGGGTACAGCTTGCGCTGTAATCAATTAATCCCCTGAACCTCAAGTTCAGGTAGTTTCAGAAACTTTATACCCAGCATGTAAGGGGAGGGGCTCAGAAGTTCACAGTTTGCAAAAGTTCACATAAAAGCAGCTCCCTCTTTCACTGTTCTGAACAAGTTAACCCTTAAAGGACAATGCCTGAGAAGGGGACAGCTTCTTCTCCCCTTTCTTCCAACCCCTGCCAGCTGTTACCATGGAGCCCAATTGGTAACTTCTCTTATCTTAGACATGTAGACATCTCTGTGAAGTTCAGCTCAAGGCCAGAGGCCTTGTTAAAAGATCTGTTTGCATTTGCAAACACACTTTTACAAACTACTATCCTGGATAAATGTTTGTGAAAAACTAGGAAAACAGGTGTTCAGCACCTGGAGTGCTGATTTTTTTCAGGCCAGTGGCTAAGTAATAGAGCAACAGGAAAATAGAAAGTTTACCTACATTGAACTCTTTTGTAGAGACTCTTCTGCTCATAGTCCTAAAATCAATTATGGTGAAGATTCCTGGAGAAGCTTAATTAAGATTTTCTGTGGAGGAGGGGGTGGTGCCACTACAATATATTCAAGTTCTCAATGATTTCATGGACATCTATCTGAAAGTTAAGTAATGATCTCAGGTAAAAGTAAAGTGATATGACTGCTGAACACAACACTATTACTAGACCATGACCTTCAAGGTTTCAATCAACAAATCATTTAAGAACCATTTGCAGAAGGAATGTGAGTCCTGGTTCTTACCTGGAACCTTCTATTGAGAACTGCTGGTAAGATCAAGAAAGTAGCAGCATCACAACTTACAGAATGGGAACAATTGTTGGACATACTCTAAAGAAATAATGTGTCACTGACATTCATGGTGACCTACAAGACAGTATTTTGTGAAAAAAAAATATGGAAGCCTGAATTTAAAAGAGATTTAGAAAAATTGAACTCTAAGAAGTTTTAGGAATATATTAACTTACTTATTTTATGTATATTTGCCCTTTTATATATGTACAATACTGACATATGATTAAATATCTATACCCATCTTGAAATAAATAAAAGTTCTCTCAGTAAGGAAAAACACTGTATTATGTCTTAGATCATATTTTTGCTTCAAGGTAAAATGTATTATTAGTGATAAAAATCAGTTCAAACATTTTATTCTTCCACAATACATAACTAAATGTGTCTGACAGAGGCACAAAGAAAAAAATTCACAAAGGAGCTTTAAACATAATCTTCTCATTAATTGATCAAATCGATCAGGCAAAAACGAATCAACAAGAATGTAGAAATTTAAACAAAATCATTAACAAATTTGATTCAACGCAACTGGTATAAAATATTCATACCTAACAGCAGCTGAATCCACATTCTTTACAAGTTAACATAAAACTTTTATAAAATATCCATGTGCTCGGCCACAAAACAAGTCTCAACAAATATAAAGTGATTGAAGTCATTCAGAATCTGTATTCTGATCAATCCATTATTCTGTACAATTAACATGCAGTAAGAAAAAATTTAAATTATGGTAGAAATCAGCTTTTATTAAAAAGTGGAATATCCATATGTTTGTAAATTAACATTTCTAAATAAGTCTTAGAATAGAGGTGAAATCCTGATGAAAACTGAATGATTGAAAAGGAGGAAAATTTTATCAATATTTGCACAAGGTATAATTTGTGTATACAGAAAATTCAAAAGAATCTACAGATAAAATATTAAAAATGGCAAAAATTTGAAATACATCATTAGAATAAGAGTTTAGCAAGTTTGCTGAATTAAAACTAAATATACAAAAATCATTTATACATATATATTATATATATGCAACAAACAACTAGAAAAGATATAATTTATTTCAGTGCTGGAAAAACCCCACTACGTAGAAATAACCTTAACAAAAGATATTTAAGATCTCTATGTGAAAAAAATTATAATGTTTAATAGAGACACTGAAGAATGTATAAGTAATTGGATTAGAACACAGTTATAAACATGCCAAGTCTCTCCACATTTGTCTGAAGACTTAATACTGAATTCTCAACATGGATGTGTGTGGGTGTGGAAGGGGGGGCGTAGTTTAACAAGCTGATTCTAAAATGAATATGGAAATGCAAATAAAACCTATTTTACTTGATTGACATCAGAACTTATTACAAAGGTACAATCATAAAGATAATCTGTTGATAAAGCACAGATAGAAGGCTGAGATGGAAAAGAGTCCAGAAAAAAAACTCACCCACATACAGACACTTGGTTTTTGACCAAGGCACAGCAAGCAGTGAGGAAATGTTGGTGGAACTATGTATCTACATGAAAGAAAAAAAGTGAAGGAACCTCTCATTACTAACAAGCTCCAAGTGAATTATAATTAATGACAAAATCACGAAGACTTAAATATCATAGGAAAAAAATCTCCATGACTGTAGCTTAGGGAAAGATTCCTTGAACACATCATAAAAAACACTATGATAAAGAAGAGATGACTACATTGACTTCACTGTAATTAAAATTTCTGTTCAGGCTAGAAGAGAGTGTGAGAACTAGACAGAGAGTAGAAGACAGCTGCAGAAACAGATGCCTGAGAGACCCACACACAACCGAAAGGGGCAGTTTCTCTTTCTCCAGCTTCCTTTTTCTTCCTTTTTCCCACCAGCCCACACCTTGGGGTTTGTTTTCTTGCTGTTTGAACGTCCATGTACTTAGTAACTACTCAAAGGTGAACATGAGTACATCTCTGGTATTTAGAAAAGGAAGAGCACTCATTTGATATTGAGTCCACAGTGATCAATTTTTCATAAAGTGTTTTGTCAGATATGTTTAAGTGAGGCACTAAGAAAATGCAATTAAAAAATGAAAAAGACATCCTAGATAAAAACAATGTTGATTCCTGGCTCTTAACAAAGGAAAAAAAAAATGAGTCATTTAATCTCTCAAGATCTGGGGGAAACTGAATCTGAAAAGAAAGGTAAAAGAAGTTTAAGTAAGAGAGGAAAATGGAAAAGTGTACAACAAAGCTGAGAATGTTGAAAGATAGCATCTGAGTGATCAAGGAAATACTCCACAGCAGTGAGAAAAATAAAGACCAATACTGGTAATTCTTGAGGTAGTGGAGAACTCCCCATCTTAGGATGAGTCCTCAAGTTCCAAATGACCCTAGGAAAAGCCCTTTCTTTTTAATGATGCTATTTTTTTTTTTTTAAGTAAATTGAAATCAAAACGAGAAAACACAGTTTTTCTTAGGAAATTAAGTGCAGGTTACATGAAAAAAAAAATAGATGGGAAAATTAACAACAGGAATAAATTCTAATAGAGAATCTGAAATTGCCAACATCAACAATCAGAGACATAGAATCTGGGCTTAATAAATAGGATCATTTTCATTTCTTTGACTTCTGAGTTTCAGTCAATTCATTTTCGTTGTTTTCTTTTGAAGATTTCTGGTTTATAGCGGAAAAAATAGTTTTAAAAACTGCAGAACATTGAAGAGCAGGAATCCAGAGAGTTGGTATTTACCCTCACTTTACAAATAGAAGTGTTAAATTAACATGCATCATCTGATAAAATTGTGTCAGCAGTCACAACCATAAAAATGTGTATTTAACTACTAACCTTATTTTTTCCCATAGAGATACCCTTTGGTTTGCCAGTCTGTATAATCTACTTTTGATTAATTGTTAATTTTCCACTTTGTGGATTGTTATTTTATTTTTCCTGCTATTGACCTTTGTCCATTTCGTGGGTTTAGTACCACCTTCAGAGAGGAGGGTAGAGGGAAACTAAATTAGTGCATTTGTCTACTATGCCTTCTGCTAATCTTGCCTTGGAAAAAGTTGAGTAAAGAAGTTTAACATGACTAAAATAATAGTGTTATTCCAATTAGTTCTATAAATTAAGGCTAGAAAACTCAGAGGAGGCCTTGTTTGTAAGATAAATGAGTGCTGGGCTCACTCATTGGGGGCACTATGGCAACTGTGGGTGGTACATAATGCCCCTGAAGGGATCCAAGTATTTTAATTTACAACATGTACCTGATGGCCAAATTAGGCCCACGGGTTGCCAGTTAACAATATCTGCACCATTAACCTTGGCAATAAAGGATGTGGTAGCTTAGATGTCATACAAATATTGTTGCTGAAATGTGACTACAGTTTCACTTGAGTATCCTAATATAGTTATGAGTTAGTCAATATGAACACCACCAAATAAGGACAAAAATTAATGTTTTAAGCATGAAGCACAGAATTAACAAGTGCATGGCTTGGCCCACCCTTGTTCATGATAATTCACAGGGAAATAACTCCTGTATTTAAAATCTGCCCTACACCCCCCAAAAAACTGACCCTTTGGAGTGTGTTTAGGATCTATCCTAAAGAGGTGGTTAAGAACAATGATTAATCAATAAAAGTGATTTTTTGCAGGCAAAGAGATCAATATGCTCTTAAGAGTGTACCTTTGCAATGAGTTCCTGTAACTTTGTAATGGAATAGATTACTGGAACAAATCCCAATTAATTTCACATGCTTATTGGGAGATTATTGTTTATTTTCAAGCAGGGACGTCTCCTTATTGTACAATATACTTAAGCTCTTGTGCTGTTTTTGCTCACTCTTTTTCAGGGAAAATTTCATGGAAATCCAATGCATGTAGCTGTGGTTATTTCAAACTGTTTAAGGGAAGAGAGGAGAATATTGGCTGCAGCCAACATGCCTGTCCAGGTAATATTTTCTGAATATGTGATCCCGCTATCACCTTGAACTCAATTTCTGTGCAACAAAAGTTTTTAACTTCTAAACCAGCTTCTTCTACCCGTGAGTGGTGTTGACCATTTTTTTCCATCATTTGCAATCACAGTCTTTAGTAATTCCTTTGCTCTCCTCCATGTTGAGATAATTACCAAGTATCTCCAGAGTTTCTTTCTAGAATCTTCCCTAGACATTCTTTTCTGCTTCCACTAGCCACACTCTGGCTAGCAATCTAGGAATATAGTAACCACCTGAATTCCTAATTAGCAGTTTGGACTCTGCTTCCACAGCTACATCTATCTTTGCAGACTGATCTTGTATAAAACCCTCCTGTACTTTCCTGTTCCCTACCTCATATATCTAAACTTGTTCACCAGCAGAAATTTTGTCCCAAAGAAACGCCATAAATATACTTGCTTGTTGATTGTTTGAATGTACTTTGCCCGCAATGTATTATTTAGGTTATATTTTATCCTTCTATCTGAATGACCTCAGAGCCCCCATCAAAGAAGAAGGGTAAATGAAGCCTTTAAGAAATGCTTTTTCATTTAATTATTAGAAAAAGAAGAGAAAATATAAATAATCAATTTTCCAAATGATATTCTTCACGATTTAATAAATCATAGCGCTACATTTATTTTTGAAGGTCTAATAAACATATCTTTTTAACTATTAACCATTCTCAGACTTAGTTATTGTCAAGTTATAGCTTTAGTGGAAGATATAAAAGATAGTGCCTTTTTCATTTAATTTAAACATTGTAGTAAGTTTCTAAAGTGCATTCAGTTTGACTGAATGTCTTTTGATTAAAAATTAAGAAGCCATCATGAATACATGATGTTCTCATATACATTCTTGGTAGTCCTTTTTGTATCCCTTTAATCTCTAGTCGTGTGTGTGTGTGTGTGTGTGTGTGTGTGTGTTTGTGTAAGTTGTTTATCTCAATGACAAATATTAAATTTGAGTGAATGCTCATATATGTCACTCTGAAAATAATCTGCCAGTACCATATATTACCATGAAAAAAAGCACTAGTTTTTTAAATTTCAGCTAAGTAGACAAGTAATAGAGATCAAAATGAGAGAAAGGGAATTTTATAAAGTCTTTACCTAGCTGAAGAATGTGGTGTAGGTGAAAAGCACCTGACCAAGAGTCAAGGACATGGGTTGCACTTGAGGTCCCTCCACTGATTTGCTGTGGGTTTGCGTATGGCATCATCAACCCTAACCATTGTTTCCCACTGGACTGGGAGGTGAAGGGGCTGCCTGCATGTCTCACTCTCCCTTCTAGCTGCCTATGTAGCTTTTCATCTGAGGAACATACTCAGGGTCAGATCTAGAGTGGCTAAGAAGTGGTGCTTGGAGAAGCTTCTTGATCTTTGTGCTTAACCAGACTCATATTTTTACATTTTCTTTAGTAAACTCCTTTTGTTCTAAATCCCATAAAAGCAGGCTGGACATCCTCAGTTGTGAATTTAAGTCCAACTTATTGTAATTTCTCTATGCTGATTTTTAAATTAAATGTATTGGTTTTGTAAAATCTAAGGAATGAAGATCTGCTCTAGAAAATTAGGAACGTTTTAAAAATCATACAATCATCTGCAATTTCAGTATTCACTGATAACATTTTGGTGTGTGTCTTCTTCCAATCATAGGTACTTGAGTCTACATATCTTTGCATATATCCATATATTTGTGAATAAAAACATATATAATACCTATACACAAACATAAGCAATTGAGATCATATTCATGTATCTATATATATGGAGGGGTTTATAATCTGCTCAGTTCCTTAAAATTTAATGCTGTTAGTCATTAAATATATTTTTATAGCATGATTTTTGTTATTATGCTGGGAATTGAACCTGGACCCTCTGTGTGCTAAGCACATAGTGCCCCTGAGCATAGTTTTTAGTGGCAGGATAATATTCTGTATCAAACTGACCCAAAGTATATAGTATATATATGGCATTTATTATAAATCAACTTTATCAACATGAGTGAAATTCCAAGTTTTACTCTTTCTAGGGACCTCTGGAGAAATCCTTACAAAGTTCTTCAGTTTCAGAAAGACAGAGGAATGTGGAGCACAAAGTGTCTGCCATTAAAAACAGTGTGCAGGTGAGTGAGACCTTTTGAGACGTCTAGAAAGGGCAGCCTCTCTTCTCCCACAGTTAGCTGTGCACCTTCCTCCCGAAGGCCCAAAGTTAGTATATACAGTGAACAAAAGAGAGTTTATTAATATGATAAATATTCCTTACATACTCTGTTTATATAGAGAGGATTTCTTTGTGGGAAGCCCTTTAACTTCTCTGATAAAGTGCTATCAGGTTATCTATTTTCTTCTTGAATAAGCTTTAGTAATTTATGCTTTTCAAGAAATATCTCCATTTCACCTAAATTGTCTTTATTGGCATAAAGTTGTTCATAAGATTCCTTATTATCCTTTGAATATATGTAGAATCTATAATGCTGTCACACCTTGATATGATACTGACAAATTGTGTTTTCTTTTATTCCCCAAATCAGTCTTGTCAGAGATTTATTAATTTCATTAATTTAGAAAAAAATCTTAAATAGCACTAACTTTCCACTATTTTGGATATAAAATAAAATGCTAATTTTCCTTTCTAAAACATAGCATTCGCTTCTTCTTATTCCAAAAATTAGAATTCCATAAAATTAAATAAACTATAAATAAAAAAGATAAACTGGCCCATGCATATATTGTCTGATAGTAAGCCTAGGGGTCAAGTGACAGTATCTAAACATTTACTTTTAGACTTCTGATTTAGTGATTCTCCATAATTAAAGCAGGCCTGCAAAGGCCTTCTCTTACACTGTAACAGGAAGGAATCAGTTTCTCAAGATAGACCAAAGGCAAAAGGCCTTTGTACATTATAAAACCAAGGTATCTACTGGTTCTACAAGTGAATAAAGGCAGAGAGTGATTATTTTATTATAGTAAGAATACTTAAGCACATTAATCAACTACATAGACAGGTTTTGCATAGAACACAATTTCCTTTTTTTTTAATCTACACTGGAAATCGGACCTAGGGCCTTGAGCATGATAGGCAAGTGCTCTACCATGGAATTACATCCTCAGCCCCTCAAACTCCTTTTAATTCCTGAAAAGCATGGTACAACAGAGGCCCCACCCTTTGGAGCCCTAACCAGATAATTTCCCCAGGTCCATGCATCACCTCTTTGAGTATTCCCTTTGCCTTTACAGAGTTCTGGGCTGCCTTGAGAAATGATTGAATGACAAGGGAGGAAAGGCCAGGACCCCTTGTCTCATATTGGAATATGATGTAGATCTTGCTCCTGGTTTTCTTAAGGGATCAAACCAAAGCAGACTGCAGTGAAGACCATGTGCTTTCTTAGCTCCTTGCCCCCCTCCCTGTCCTTCTCCTGCATGTCCATTCTCCTAACACTCCCTCCATAAATCCCAGGTACCTTATCCTGATCCTAGCTCTGATCCCAGGAAGACTTGCCTAACATAGAGGCAAAACAGTACTTCCCCATCAAGGCACTTGCCCCACTTAGTCCAGAAACTCCATCTCTCTGTGGAATGTTTTGGTACATGATACTCCTATAAGGCTTCTCAGACATCAAGAGAGCTTTTGCAGGTTATTGCTAGCAGTTTGCAGAAAACAATATCTGAAAGCCTTTTAATTACCTCAGCATTGACTTTTTGGAGTATAGTTTAATATACTTTTCATTCCTTTTGATATGCTTTGCATTAGAAGATTCTGAAAGATATTGCCTTCTTTTAGCTTTTAATTAATTTTGAGTTCAAGACATGGAGCTGCCATATACCTCTGCTTTAAAGCTATCGTATTTTATTTTGTTATGTTTTCCCAGTATGTGGGTTCCCTGACTTTTAGTAACCTACAGCCTTCCAAAGTTTGTTGCTCTTTCCAAAATTTAACACTAAAATTAAAAGCCACGAGTGGTATTGAAATGTAGTGAAAAGAAATAGTGAAGACTTTGAAGCTAGACTAGACTGGATTTGAATTCTAGCTTGAGTCTTTATTACTATGATTTTTGTGCCTGGACATCCTCCTAGGAAACTGGAAATAAGTTACTTTGCCTGTGGCTGAAAGAAGGATGTATATAAGGTTGAGGCATAGCCAAGTTTACTCAAAAAGTCTTAGCTATTATTGTTATGTAGACAGTATACTGTGTAGTCAATAACTCTGACTTTTCTTTTCTAAGATTTAGAACTGTCAAGAACATCACTTTAGAGTGAGATAACAAGCAGGGAGAAAGAGTAATCATGGCTAAAGCTTATAGATCGTGGTGTTTGCAACATGGCACTATTATGAGCAGTTTAACTCATGTGATCTTATTATAATCATTTTACTCATGTGACTTCAATTATCATGAGGGTAGTTATTATTCACCTTCCTCCCTCCCCTAGTCTGCCCCATCCCATTTTACAGATGAAGAAAGTGAAGTGCAAAAACATTTGCTCAAAGTTCTTACAGGTTAATAATCATGGAGTTGCAACTCAAATTCAGACTCTGGCCCCAAATTTGATACTTTTTTTTAGTTATAAATGAACACAATATCTTTATTTTTTTTTTTAATATGGTGCTGAGGATTGAACGCAGTGCCTCACTCATGCTAGGCGAGCACTCTACCTCTGAGCCACAACCCCAGCCCATTGATGCTTTTCTTCAGCAATAATTTAATTAACTAAAATTTGGAATTCATGGAGGCTGATGTGTGTTTACACACATCTTTTGGGGGGGCAGCTGAGTCTTTCCTTAGAGAAGACTAATTGAAATAAGTAGGCAGTAGAATCTTTTGACTGTCTAAGAAAGGAAAGTAGTCTTAAATCTACGAAGCAAGTTGTCTGGTTTTGGGTTAGGACCAGAGTCAGACTGCCAGACTTTCCCACAAAACTCTTCACAGAGAAACCATGTGACCTTGGACAAGAGAGACCTTTTACACCTTGAAGCCTCTGCTTCTTCCTTTCCTACCTGTGAGTGAGGTGAAGTCTAAATTAGATAATACACAAAAAGCCTTTAGCCCAGATCTTGACATTTAATACCAATATGATGGAGCAGAAAAACATCATCAATTTAAGAGAAAATAAAACAAAAAATCTCAAAGACAGAAACTTCCTGGAGAAAACACCAGGTATATTTTAGGTAGAAATTTTTTTAAAAATTTAGGTTGAATTATCATCGAATTTAGCATATTTGAAAGGAGATTAAGCAAAAAGTGATCATTAGTACATTAATCCAGAGATAGAAAAGCCAAAGTACCCATTTTCTCTAGTTTAAAAGAAAAAGATGATAGGAGCAGTATCACCTGGAGCTCATTGAGAAATGAGAAATAAGACACCAAAAGATTTCCAAATAAGCTAAGGAAAAAAATAGTGGGAAGAGCTAATTTGACCTGGTTATTCCAGTGTTATTCAACTTTCATATGAATTAGATTTTCAGAAATATAGGTTCAGTGTCCTTGAATGGTGTTGAAGATTGGAAGCACCAGTGTAATATTTAAAGGTACTTATGATGCTGTTTCTTGGATGTGCTTAAACACCGCAACATCCTTCAATGCTTTCTTTTGAGTGAGTATATATTCTTTTGCATAAAGATGACAGAACAAGATGCCAAATACCTAGAAGACCTTCAAGATGAATTTGACTACAGGTATAAAACAATTCAGACAATGGGTAAGTTTTCGTTTTGTCTATAACTCTACCTAAGGATATAAAGGCTGAATGACAGGGTTTCTTCTATACTTAACAAAGTTGATCTACTTCCCTAGGGAAGCCTTTTTTTTTTTTTTTTTAAAGGCAAAATGTAGGCAAGGAAGGAGTATTTCTTTGTTTTTGATTCTTCCTTTTCTCTACATATAAATATATAGATCTTTTAACCAATCATTTCAAAGCAAATTATAAAGTACATGAGAAATCATGCCTACTTCAACATGCATCTCTCAAAAATAAGAACATTTTCCTAAAGAATCAAAAATATCCCTATCACAAGAAATAAAAATATTAATTGCCTAATATGATCAGGGCATGACTAGTATCCCCAGTGATTTTTTAAAATATCATTTCTAGAATTACAAAATAGAAATGTGCTTTATAAGAAAAATGAAAAATAGGCAAATGCACTAAATAAAAATTCCATGAATTTTCAAAATCTAAAGGTAAACTGTTGAAATGTATTTTCTTACAGCCTTTTCTGTCTGTTTGTATACATACTTGTCTACTGACTTTCAAAAAATGAGACTGCATATATACAGTTTTGTATACTAACTTTATTTTTACTCATTTTATTTTAAATTACTTCCCCATATATCAAAAATTATTCAAAAGTATAATGTAATAATTGTATAAATATCAAAATAAAAGTACGCTAGAAATTATTTGGCTCTATTGTTAAACAGTGAGGTTATTTACAATTAAATTTTTTAAGAAATAGAAAGGAAATACTAAATTATTCACAATAGCTAAGATTTAACAGTACTAACAGATTGATAGTTTAAAGTATGCTGCAATTATGAAGAAAACTGGTGAAATTCTAGTTAGATCTGGACTAGTTAATGGGATTTCGGTCATGTTAGTTCATTTGTTTTGATCATTGTACTGTGCTTATGTCCAACAATGTAGAATACTGGGAACTCTAATATTTTTGCAGCATTTTTATAATTATAAAATTATTTTAAAATAACTTTTAAAAATAAACCAGATAGAAACCTTTAATTTCTGGAATCACCTTTAACTACTAAAATGTTATCTTAAGATGTATATTGATGGAAGTATGGATGATTGTGATAAAATGTCTAACTTTTTTGTAAGTGTGGGGTGAGGTATTTTGGGTGTTCTTCCTAGCATATTCAGAAAGTCTTGACTTCCATGAAATATCATTCAAAATGTCTATGATTATTTGTTCATACTATTTTTCCCCTCAGAAGAAAGAGCACAAACATGGGTTTAATATGTTATCAAAGGAATCCATGCTCCTAAAAGGGTTTAGAACCACTGTAAATTTAATAAAGCATTACAGTTTCCTGAAGACAACCTTATCTCAAATTTCATGTGTAAACTACCAACATTAAGAATTAGCACATAGCAAAATACGCTAAACAATTAAACTATTTTGAACTTAATACATTATGATCTGAGTCACTTTAATGTTTTCATTTCTTCACGTGCATTATGAAAAATAAAAAGTGATTATTTTTATCATTCAAATCAAAACTACTTATTTGGTTCATCCCACCCTGTTATAAGTGAAATTAAATATAAGGGAAACAAATTATGGTGACGATCTGAATGAAGTTTTCAGTTGAAAAGTGCTGCATATGGAAGATTTTTCTACATATAAGGTCTAAGAAGTTGTGAACTAATATGAACAGAAAGGAGCTCCTTTGTTGAGAAATTTGCTACAATGTTGTTCTTCACAATTACACAAATCAGATCAGTATCCCCAACCCTCATTTTATGGATATGAAAGGGTGGTATGAGCAATCATTTGTTATATCAATAAAATTTAATGTTCAAATTAAGTAATATGATGTTTGCTTATTGCACATCTCCCCATGATCAACCATTTTTGTTTTGTTTCATTTTAGACATTTTTCTTACTTTAGCACTCAGTTTCACTTCTGATTTTATTGTAAGGGCCAGCCCTTTTTTTTTTTTTCAAGAAAAATGGAAAACAGAGAATTAGTTTTTATTAGTTCTTGAGACTCAGTAGATAAAACTTACTCTCCAAGGCAGTAACTCTTGATTCCCAAGAATAAGTAGAGCAGAGAAGAGAGGGATATATAAAGAGCTGAAAGAGTAAAATATGATTTAATACTGGGCACAAAGAGAAGCTCCCTTCCTTTCTTATTTATGTCACATAACCAAGGTTATCTTGAATGCAGAGGTACACACAAGGAAATCATTACAAACATTTTTTTATCTTTCCTCCCACCACCACCACCAAAAAAAAAAAAAAAAAACGAATATTCAGCGAAGAGTTGAAGATAAAGGAGTCCTCTTAGGCATGCTTGGATGTCATTATCCTGGCAAAATTAGCATGCTCTTGAACTTACAAGAGCAAAATACACTAAACAATGAAACTATTTTGAACTTAATATATTATGATTTGAGTCACCTTAATATTTTTCAGTGCTGCATGTGCATTATGAAGAATAAAGTGTTTCATTTTAGAAATGAAATTTCTAAATTTTAGAATAATTCATTTCTAAAAGTTTCCTCTTTATTTCTAAAATTTTCGGAGCTCAACTCTGGTAGCCCCATTTAGTCTTTCATAGTCTCTGCCCTCCTCCTGCCCAAGACCACTTTAGGATAGCAGATTGAGGCAGACGGACTTTCAGAAGTGGAGCGCTTTGCCACGGAGAGAGTTCCAAATCTGATCTCTTTGCCTTTGCAGATCAGAGTGACAAAAATAATGCCCTGATGAATCAGGAAGTGTTGACGCTGCAAGAAATGCTTAATAGCCTGGACTTTAAGAGAAAGGTTAGTGAAGAATTTTAATTTGACCATTTATCTATTTTTCTCCTTTTCCTAAACCCACTCCTACTGAAAAGAATTGAGCTCTTAGATTCTTTTTTAAAAAATTAATTTATTTGTTCTAATTTATTATACATGACAGCAGAATGCACTTTGATTCATAGTACACAAAGGAAGCACAATTTTTCATTTCTCTGATTGTACACAAAGTAGAGTCACACCATTCATGTCTTCATACATGTATCTAGGGTAATTATGTTCATCTCATTCCACCATCTTTCCTATCTCTGTGCCCCTTCCCCTTCCTCCTCTTTGCCCTATCCAAAGTTCCTCCATTCCTCCCATGCTCCCCCACCCCACACCAATTATGGATCAGCATCCACTTATCAAAGAAAACATCTGCCCTTTGGTTTTGGGGATTGGCTTACTTCACTTAGCATGGTACTCTCCAACTCCATCCATTTACCTGCAAACACCATGATTTTATTCTCTTTTAATGCCGAGTAATATTCCATTGTGTATATATACCACAATTTCTTTATCCAATCATCTATTGAAGGGCATCTAGGTTGTTTCCACAATTTAGCTATTGTGAATTATGCTGCTATGAACATTGATGTGACTTCATGACTGTAGAATGCTGTTTTTAAGTCCTTTGGGTATAAACCAAGGAGTGGGATAGCTGGGTCTAAGGAATCTCCATACTGCTTTCCAGATTGGTTGCACCAATTTGCAGTCCTGCCAGCAATGTATGAGTGTGCCTTTTCCCCCACATCCTCACCAATACTTATTGTTGCTTGTATTCTTTTTTAAAATATTTTTTAGATGAACACAATACCTTTATTTTTATTTGTTTTTATTTTTATGTGGTGCTAAGGATTGAACCCAGCGCCTCGCACTGCTAGGCGAGTGCTCTACTGCTGAGCCACAACCTCAGTCCCTTGTTGCTTGTACTTAATAACTGCCATTCTAACTGGAATGAGATGAAATCTTAGAGTAGCTTTGATTTTCTTTTCTCTAATTGCTAGAGATGCTGAACATTTTTTCATATATTTGCTGATTGATTGTATATCTTCTTCTGAGAAGTGGCTGTTCAGTTCCTTAGCCCATTTATTGATTGGGTTGTTTGTTGTTTTGGTATTAAGTTTTTTGAATTCTGTATATATCCTGGAGATTAGTGCTCTATCTGATGTTTATGTGTTAAAAATTTTCTCCCATTCTGAACACCAAAGGGGTAAATGGCAATGTTTCTAGGAACAGTACTTAGCTGTTGGCCATGTTTCCTGTAGTAATTTTACAAAACTGAACTTCTCTAGGGCTTTTTTAAAAAATTACTTTAATTTTTATTATTTATTCATTTATTTATTTTTCCATGATACATTTATTGTAGGCATAATTAATTTTAAGGTGGGAATTTACTCAAAATTTTTTACAGTATTTCACACATAGTTGTTTTTGTGGCTATACATAATACGCTGAGATGGGTTCTAGTACACATGTATAATTAAACAATTACTTGATGACTACCGAAATTTTATTAGGAAAATAAGTGTTTTGGTTTCTACTCTGAGATATGACACTATTAAGAAATTTCCTAGATTTTAGAATAATTTGTTGGCAACCAAACATATTCAATCTGATCACTGTGCAAAGAAGAGAAAACTTTTTTTTCTAATTCAATTAAATACTTTCCAAGAGGAGACACACCTCTATTTCAACTTTCTACCTCTTTTTGAAAGAAAATGTAACTGATATTTAATCATTAACTGATGAATCAATAATTCATTTCTAAAAGTTGAGCTCCATTTCTTTTTGTTGTTCAGGAATTTGCATGATATTAAAAAGTTTAAAAATTATTTTCACTCTAAATTAATCATAAGTTTAAACAGTTCTCCATCAGATTTTAAGCATGTAAATATTAATCCAAGGTTAAACTTAGTGTTTTATGCATAAAGCACTAAGTTTGTATGTCTATACTATACATTTTATACATGCCATCATATTCTACTCTAGAAATAAAATTTTAGGGAAAAGGTGGGGAACATTGGAAATAATTTAACCCATTCACTTGACTGTATGATGAGAAGACCAAGTTTCAAAAAGATTAAATGTTTTTTTCTGAATTCATATAGAGTGTGGAAAATCCAGGACAGAAACTCACATTTTTTTTAACCCTGCCTAGGCCTTGGAAAGTTATGATTCTCCACATTGCCTCCCCAGATCCAAATAAAGTCCTAATACAAATTAACACAGAAAGACTCAAATTTTAGCCAGTACATTTTCAAATAAATGGATAATCATTTTTTTAAAAAATAATTACACTTATAAACTTCATTTTAAAATATAAATATATGGTTTCTGAATCCATGATTCAATATCATCACAGAAGTTACCAATTTAACATATTTATATTGAAATGTCTTTAAGAGAATGTTAAACTGTGGTCATTTTTCTTTCCTTATGATGTTCTCTAGATGCAATCATTTGGTTGTTTAAAAGACAGTGCTATGGCAAATAAAAGCTGGTATTTGATAAAATGTTTGGTCAACATTTTAACCAAGCCTTTGTCTCCCAGGTCCAATTGTTTATAAGCTAAATTGTGAGCAACTCTGGTTGTTCTTGTGAAAGCCTATTGGTCCTCACCTTTGTTTTTTAGGAAACACTCAGCAAGATGACACAGATAGTAAATGAAACAGACTTGCTCATGAACAGCATGCTGATAGAGGAGCTACAGGACTGGAAGAGGCGGCAGCAGATTGCCTGCATAGGAGGTCCACTCCACAACGGGCTCGACCAGCTTCAAAACTGGTAAAGCGAATTGACTTTAGTTTCTAGTGAAAACCACAGGAAGTAGAAAACAGTGTCACCCAGCTGGAGAATGCAGGTTGACATATAGCTTATAGGTGGCTTGGCTTATTAGCAGCTGGGAGCCTTACAGTTGGACATGAAGATGGAATTGTTATCAGGGCTCTGGATCCTCATTCCTTTGGGGGAGGAATGAAGCATCTGCAGAATGCATAAGAATTGTTTATTTTGTACAAACAAAATACCAATCACAAATGAGATTTGGGAACCAGTAATACATTTTTTAAAATGATATAATCATTGTTTAACTTCAAAAACCTGAAAACAGATATCTCCACTTTTTAAATACGTCTTAAGATACCAGAGTTAAACATGAGTTTTGTGTTTTTAACAGACATTTATTTTGTTCTTTGTTGGTCAAAGAATACAAAATTTCAGGTAGAGAGGAAAAAAATAGTTCAAGATATTTATTGTACAACGTGGTGTGACTGTAGTTAATGATTTATTGTAACTTGCAAGTTGCTAAGAAAGTAGATTTTAGGTTTTTCAAACCTCCCAAAATAGGTGAGGTAATATATATTATTTAACTTCAATTTAGCCTTCTCACAGTGTGTAAATATATCAAAACTTCATATTATATGCTACAAGCATATGCAATTTTTATTTTTCAATTAAAAAATAAGTTTATAAAGTGTCAAGCGGTTAGCACGGCATGGCATCCCCCAGCTGTGTATACACACATGCATACCCTCTCATTATAAGATAAAAATGTTGATCGGGTTTTCCACCTCATAAATATAAAATAAAACTGTCTGAGAGAACAATTGGAAAGTATGATGAGAAGCAAAAATGTACAGTTAAAATCTCAAGTTGCTTTTTTAAAGTACACTTTAATACAAATGGAAACACATAGTAAGTAACTGGGACCCCTCACTAAAAGCTCTGCCCAGCCAGGCCTGTTTCTTAAGAAATGTAAGGAGTTGGGCTCATTTTAAAACAAATTATTTTCCTTGGGGAGTTACTTTGGTTTTCTAAACCCACAGTACTCTCTGTTGTGGTGAAAACAAAATAATAAAGGGGGAGTAATAAAGAATTTTAAATGTAATGGTGCTGAGACCAAAACCCAGCAGAGACTGGACAGCTCTTCCGTAATCTTTCATGCATGGTATTTAGAAAGAGCTGCTGTGGGCCAGGTGAACCTCTGAAGTCTGATAAGATGTTCCTCCTCCCCTAGCGGGAGACCTCTTGCTTGTCCATTTCAAGTGTTCTTAATCTTTCCTATTTTTCTGGCCCAAGCCCCATCTCTATTTTTGAGGTCAAATCACCACATAGTGAGTAGAACTCTAAGCACATATCAGAAGCAAGCATTTTTAAATTCTATTTACCTTTTGCCAGAGGAACTTGTAATATACATGCATGGAGGGGGAGGTCAGTTTTACATTTTTTTTCCATCAGTATTCTTACACATAACTTTCTTCATGACATGCATTTTATAGCTTTAAATTTGCTTTCTTTGCCTTTAACTGAGTGCCATATTGATATATTTATACTTAATGAGCTTAAACAAAGGCTAACTGAGAGGGATGCAATTCCAGATACTGATGAAATTTCATAAGTGATACCCATAATTTAAAGTATGAATTTAAAAATATTTAACATAGATGATGCATATTCAAGAAGAAATGTATTAGGAAAATAAAAATAAAAACTTCCACTAGCCTTACTGAAATTACGTGATTCACTTAATTAACTTGATAATTACTTATTAATTTAAGTTTTGCAAAAATATGATCAATTGTTAAAATGCTTGGTTATTAAGTGGAAAAACTATCATGTGCTGTTCAATAGCTTTACCCTATTGGCAGAAAGTCTCTTCCAACTCAGAAGGCAATTGGAGAAGTTAGAGGAACAATCTACCAAAATGACATATGAAGGTGACCCTATCCCACTGCAAAGAATGCACCTGCTAGAAAGAGTGACCTTCTTGATCTACAACCTTTTCAAGAAGTAAGTGAAGTGCTATTAGTTTCCTAATTCATGGCATCCTCAGTTCTGTGAAGTTATAAGGACACCCTGCCTGAGGCTTTGGTTTCCGGTGAAGGAGTAGCAGGAAATATGGAATAGTGGGCCTTAGGAAGAAGCCAATACAGCCCCCAGAAAGTTCTAGAAACACGTTTCTACTCTTCACTTTTATTCATCAATACTTTTCTCCCCAGTGGACTCAATTTGTCATGAACTAAGCTATATCACCCACTCAGCTCAGTTTTCACATTTTAGGAAAGATTTTGAGGTTGTTTTTTTTTCTTCAGTGCATATCCATGAAGTGAGGGATGGAGAACATTTTTGTGTTTATAAGCTCACTAAAGAAAAAAAATAGCCGTATGCTCCTAATTATAGTATGATAATTTGTAAATGTGCATACTAATGTTCAATCCATGACTATTCAGTAGCATGAAATTAACTATGTTTAATATGATAAAAATGGACCTTTATTAATGAATTAAATATAATAATTAAGAATTACTTGCTGTTGTTAATTAGGACAATCTTTAGGCATTGCCTATCTTGTGGTAATTATTTATGAGAAGTTGTTGGAATGATTTGAATTTAATGGGAGTTTTGAGGTCTTCTAGATGTAGCGTATTTGGACTGAGAGGATACGAACAGGAAAGCAACCTGTCCTTCTGTGGTTTGCAGTCTGTCAATATTGTCAATGTTTTTAAATGGTGTGCTTTATTTCCTTTTCAATTTCCTTTTCATCTAGTTCATTTGTGGTTGAGCGACAGCCGTGCATGCCAACCCACCCTCAGAGGCCGATGGTACTTAAAACCCTCATTCAGTTCACTGTAAAACTAAGGTAGGCAGAACACATTCTATCATTTCTTTTCCAGGGAGCCATCGCCACTATGTAACCAAGGCTAGTTTCTCTTATGTTACCTTACATGCAACCTTTTTGAGTACCCGCTGTGTTCCCAGCACTGAGCTTTGGTAAATTCCTGCAGAAATGTTGGGATGAGAGCTTTGCTTGTCCAGAGCATGACGATGTGGGATATTAATGAGGAAGTGAGGGATATTACCATGAAAGCATGGAATTATAATGTCACAATGGGGTTAACTGCTGGACAGGTTAACTTGAGGGGACTGGAGAGATGAAGAAGGGGAGGAGAATTGCAGGAGAGTGAGAGTATAGAAACAATGGCTTCCTAAGTCTGTTTTTGTATTGGTGGGGAGCAAAGAGAGATGGAATGCAGAAGACAGATGGGGGACAGATTGGGAAGGCTTTGAATATCCTATGCAGGAAACACATTCTTCCCTTGTGATTACCCAGTAATTGGCTTATTGGATTTTCCACAAAAACTCTGAATACTATAATTTTCAGTATATCCTTACTGTGTATCTGATTTAAAGACACATGGGCTTGGTATTATTTTTGTTTTTCTTTAACCATGTGTGTATTTGATCTTTTTCCATAAGCATGCACAATCAAAATGTAGTTTTCCCTAATAACACTTAAAACAATGAGTTTTGAGTTCTTATTTTCATCATGGTTCAAACTCTAAAAACTAAAGCTCTAAATTTCTAATCATTAAGTCACCTCTAGAAAGCTGAAACCACAGACTAATAAGTCAAGAGGAGGTAAAGCTGTGGTACAAATTTGGGTTCTATAATAAGGGTCCCTGATTACCAACATCTGACCACCATCTATAAAGGGAAGGTACTTGTCCTCAATTTGCATTCCAAAACCGCGATTAAACTTCTCGGTTTCTTTGTGTGAATTTTGCATCAACACCTAAATACCAAAAACAAAAAAGCAGTCATCACGCTTCTTTGTAAAATTTTATTCTTCTCAAAACTTGTTCATTCCTCAACCCCACATCTCTGTGTAAGTCAGAAGACTGTATAAAGGGAAATAGGATGGATCAGTGGTGTACCTCTTATACCTTATCACCCCCTACAGATGGTGTAGTAAGTCTAAGATGCTCTCTGAGACAATAGAGGACAGAGTAGGCATTGCCCAGCAAGGCGTTCTGAGTGGAGAGGCCCCTGCAAGGCATCACCTTGCCTTCTGGTTGAAGTGACTGCCTGGGGCACAGAACATCAGCCCTGGTGTGAGAGTCCTGCCATCTTCTACTGGACTGCTGGGCCCTCAGCCTCTCTCTGAACCCTGCTCCCCATTGTCTTGATCAATGATCCTATATTTTCTACCATAGCATGGTATTCTTCTATTTCAAATGGAGGGTAACTGGGGATTCCAGTGTCATCATCAGAGTGAATCTGATCCTTCCCGAAGCAGGACAGAAAGGAAGGTGGAGAGGGAAGGAATCTGGCCTGATTTCATGGGACCACACACCCTCTGCACCACCCACCACTAAGGACTTCATATTTAACACACGCCTAACTCAGAAACTGGTCTTGTGCTTTGTACTGGGCATTTAAGGAACCTTTGTTACAATCCACCTTTTGTTTGTGCTGTCTGTGATCCATTTTATTTCTCTGTTGCTGGTACGGTATCATTATACTCTATATTCCCTCTATTTGGCTGGACTCTTTGGTTTGGTATTGCCATGTTTATATTTCTCCCTTTCCCAGTCGTTGCTACACCAGTTTCCAGGTACCTGAAACTCTACTGGGTACTTTAAATATGTTGAGTGAGCGGCTTGGGATGTGCATGTAAATGAATGGTTGAGTGAGTGAGTACATACATAAATATCTCTGCTGCTGCACTGAATCCACAGATAGATCAGATCACAGGACACACTCCAAAGATTTGAGGAAGCAAAAGAATAAAGCATGGTCTGACAACAGGAGGAACTGAAGGAATTGTTGTTCCACACTTTCCTTGTTTGTTTGAAGTTATGTCATTTTTAGTTTTGAACATTTTTGCTGTTCCTAAGTATAGTATATTTAAATGTGTGCAGTATTTTTGTTGTTGGTGGCGGGGTTTATTTATTTTTTTGGTACTATGGATTGAACCCAGGGGCACTTTACCATAGAGCTATATTCCCAGCCCTTTTTATTTTATTTTATTTTATTATTCTTTGGTACTGGGGATTGAACCCAGTAGGGCTTAACCACAGAGCCACATCCCCAGGCCTTTTTATATTTATTTTGAGAATAAAATATAAAAGAGTCTTGCTAAATTGCTTAGGGCCTCACTAAGTTGCTGAGGCTGGCAATGAACTTGTGATCCTCCCATTTCAGCCTCCCAAGCTGCTGGAATCACAGGTATAGTGTACCCTAACCCCTAAGTATAGTGTGTTTAAAGATTACAAGTGTATTTGAATTGGGATTTTCCATATCCATTTAAGAGGCCTGGTCTTTCTCAATATTTTCTCCACAAAACAGTTACCATAGAACATACAGTTTTACTAAGTTTTCCATTTTTTTTTTTATAATATAAGAATAAAATGGAGAGGCTGGGATTGTGGCTCCATGGTGGAGCGCTCCCCTAGCAAGGGCAGGACCCAGGTTCGATCCTCAGTACCACATAAAAATAAAGGCATTGTGTTGTGTCCATCTACACCTAAAAAATAAATATTAAAAAAAAAAAGAATAAAATGGAGCCACATACTTGCGATTTTTTTCCTTGTAGCTATACATTTAACTCAGGTTTGAACTGTAGCCAAAATATGAAACTATTTACCTGCCAGGGTAATGTATTATTCAGCATACACCAAATGAAGCAATATGCAATTATTTTCCAAATATTTTTCAGTAATATTAAGTGGCTGATGTTGGCATTAGTAACATGGAAAACTAGAAAGGAACTTTTATAGTTTGAAAACATGTATAAACACGTATATTACATATAACTGGGAATAATGCAAGTTTTATTTGTATGTATATGCCATAAATGTATTTATTTCTTAAAACATAAAAAAGGCTTTTAACACTTTTAAATTTTATCTTGATTTCTTTACTGATGTCTCTTTTCAGACTACTAATAAAATTGCCAGAACTAAACTATCAGGTAAAGGTTAAAGCATCAATTGACAAGTAAGTTTTCTAATTTCATTTCAAAATGTAACAATGTCAGAGTTTTTTTAATGAATTCTCTTATTTTAAACAACAATTTTGAGCTTTTAAATTTATTTCTCTAACTTCACATATTAATGTACTCTAAATAGTTGACTTTGAGGTTTAAACATTTAATAGAACCCAGTAAAGAATTGTTTTGCTATAAAGACTTAAATTGAAATTCTATGTACTATCCTTTTAAGAATACTAGCATGTTTTGAATATATCTATTAAACAGCCCATTTTAAAGAATCTTCTTGGTTTTACAGGAATGTTTCAACTCTAAGGTAAGATATTTACTTTGTAGAATTTTTTTTTCACATCTCATAAATATATTTTACCTAAGACCATGTAAATCACTAAGATTTCCTTTCTAGCAATCGAAGATTTGTCCTTTGTGGAACTCATGTCAAAGCTATGTCCATTGAAGAATCTTCCAATGGGAGTCTCTCGGTAGAATTTAGACATTTGGTAAGTTTGGCAGTACAATTACACGGGGTGTTTTTTTGTTTGTTTGTTTGGTTTGGTTTGGTTTTTTGTCCTCACAAATTAGACACATCTTTAGTAACAGGCATTATGGTTCAGTGTATTTTATTAAGTGCTTCATAGGTGAGATTAAGGAACACATGGGGGAATAAAACATGCCACATGGAAGAATTCAAACAGTAGAAAGATCACTGAACCTTGTCTCAGACAGCCTGAATTCTCAACAGTGGTGATACGTAGGACATGAGTATTTATGGTAGTTTCTCAGTGTCTTTTGATGATAATGACAAAGACACTCTGTGTTAAAACCGTAGGCATTCCTGATTTCATTTTAAAAATCTCCTCAGGAAGCAATATCCAGTAACTCTGTGTGTGGCTGAAAGCACTTATATTTTAGAAGAATGTCTTGAGCCAACAGGGTGTTGTTCTCTGGGTACAGCAGTTGTGAAGTTTGCCTTGGCATGTCTAGAAAGCTCCAACTTAGCCTCATCCTGTTGCTTCTTGTTTTTACCACTTCCTCTTGACCTAGAGTTCTCTTCCTGTCTTCTTTCTAATTCTTTGCATAGTTTCTTAGATTCCCAAAGGCCCTATTGCTTTTTTTTTTTTTTTTTTAATTGCCAGAAACAGGTTGCTCCTCTGGTTTATTAACATCCAGAGAGGATCTCACCTGAATTTTGTGGCCCCACTGAATCAGTCTCAGAAGATCTACTTTCTGAAAGATAAAATTTAGGTTAACATAAAGATATTTGCATACACAAGTTTAAACTGGTGTTTGTTTTTGGTGTTACTTTCTGTAGAATCTAAGCAGCTAAGTCAGGTTCCAGTGAGTTGGAGAACACTTCTAGAAGTCAAAACTATGGCCAAGAAAATGATGATAGTGAGTCCGACTGATGGTACTTCCCCAACTAAACACTGTTGTTTTCTTTTATAAAGCAACCAAAGGAAATGAAGTCCAGTGCTGGAAGTAAAGGAAATGAGGTAGGAAATATTTCCTCCTACAGAATTTTTCTAAGAAATAAACTTATATCTTATTTTTATAAAGCTTTAAAAGCCTTAATATTATGTAAAATCAAATCCATGTTTCTCTGATTATAAACATAAAGCGTTATAATTGCAGACAATATGGGATTTTTTTTTTGAAAGGAGAAAATAAAAATAGCAGATCATAACACTCTCCAAAGAAAACAACTATTAATATTTTGGTACTTATCATTCTGGTCTTTGTGTGTACATTACTGTGCAAATATATCACATACATGGTTTCATAGCCTTTTATTTTTTTCTTGCCACTGGGTTTATTTGTAAAACAGCACGGAGGACACTGGTCCTCATAGACAGAGGCTCAGGGGTCAAACCAGTACTTCTGTCCTCACATTTGTAGAGGCTTTTATTATGGAGTCTTCACAAGGACCTGCGCACCCTCGGGAGCAGGAGCCAGACCCAGAGCCAGAGTTGATACAGAAGCTGGAGTTGCAGCCTGATTCTTGGCTTGGGCTTGGGTTGTGGCCTTTAACCAGCAGAGCCTACGACCCCAGGCCATGGAGGCATGAGCACACTTCCCGTGCTTGGGAAGGGCAAGTAAGGCAAGGCGAGCAAGCTTGCAGCTGGCATCCTTTGGCATCTTGGGCTTTACCAGGGCCTTGAGATGCAGGCAAACTCATGGCTGTGATGTTGTTCGCCTGCATCTCTTTCAGGCCCTTCTTGTTGTGCTTCTTGACAAAATGCATGTTTCTCAGGAACTTGGGGTCTACCCCCTTAAGAGATTTATATCTTTGTTATCGGAATTTCTTGATGCCATTTCTGTGCCATTTCTTGGATTGGTTGTGTATGGTGTGGTTCTTGGACTTGGCCATGTCTGCACCGTGAGCTCCTGGCGCAGTTGAGATGGGAAGAGGAAGAGAAAGTTCTCAGCGCAGCCCGGGGAATGTTCCATAGCCTTTTATTTGACATCTCAGTATATGGTAAACAGCTTTGCATGACTTGAAATACTCTTGGAAACATGATTTAAATTGGTTGCAATTATATTGCATTTTATGGGTGTGCCATAATTTTAGTCAGTCCTCCATTATGGTAGAATATCTTAAAATCAGAATCATTTGTTTTCCCTCAGATGTGAGGTAAAGCTCAAAAGTCGTGATATAGTATGTAAAAACTCACAGGTGAAAAACAATCCTGTTACTTTGTGGTATTTATCACCTTGCTCTCATATTTCACGAGATAAATGGAATAAAGGCGGAAACCGCTGTAGTCCAAGTACTTACATTCAAGTTTGTAGATGACAGAGCAGTCACATCCTGAACTGGAAGGGGGACCCTGGAGTCATCTGCTGAGTTGGCCAAGAAACTAGGGCCTTGTATCTATGCCTGTGTATTTGGAAGTAGGAAACCTGCATTTGAATCCAGGCGCTGGCAGTGACTGAAAATGTGATCTTTGAAAAATGATCTGGTAGAGAAATACTGCACTTTTTTCCCTCTAAGAGATCAGGAGAGTAGCCCCCAGGGTTCCCTGCTCAGATACTGCATATGTAAGACCACCTACATGATGCGGTTATACAGCAGTGAGGGTTATTTCTGGGGCAGTTTGTACAGATCCAATCTCCTGGTTTTATAGTCACAGCTCCTGTGAGAAAGACCTTTGAATTATTTGGGAGAAAAGCACTTCATAAATCCAGCATCTGATGACATCCAATCTATCACACTCCCACAAAACCATAAAGATCCATCACAAAAGGTTTAGTGCTCCACCATTTTCTCTCTAAGAATTCTTCATTCCCTTAATTGTGTCTTAAAAATCATTTCCCAAATATCGCAACCCCACCACAGATGAGCTTAGTCTTCCTCCGGAGTAGAATCAGTGCTTAAGACAGAGCCTCAAGCAGGTCTCTAACAATACAGACACCACATGAGCAGACTTCCAAGTTTGAAGATATTCTAGTGAAACAAATAATAATAGACATTCCTCCCACCTTACTCAAACCCATAAATTTTATCTAAACCTCCTAATTAAACATTAGCACATTATAAATAAAAGTCCATTTCACACACCTCACTGAAATTTGACCAAAATTTTAACATTTCATTCAACTTGATATACCTGAATATTTATTATTCACAAATAGACTAAGACAATTATTCTGAATTTTTCTTAAGCAAAACAAATCCAAAGGGAATGTCTAAATAGCTCAACTCTTGCAGTACATTGTCCTATTCATGAATGTAAAATCAAAATCTTTTCTTGGATTTCCCTAGAGATGGAAATCTAAGTAAATCATTTTCTATTAGAGAAAAACTAACCACTGCCTTAGTAACACCGTCTACTTATATTGCTTTAAATTTGTTTCTTCTTATTTTTTGATTAATATCAAAATCATACAGTCGTAAAATGATTTTGCTTCTTCCTTTTTTATTTTTTCAGATTTGCTAAAGCAGGGTCATTGAGTTTTAAAACTATTCTTTGAGCTCCCCCTATTGATAGCATTTTAGTATGACTCCAAGGTACATTTAAAATAAGTCACAGGCTTGAACATTGTTTTATGTGCTGTAGGGAATAGATGATTAGTCACAGAACGTGTGATAGAAATGAACTAGCACCAGAGACTTAAGCAGTCATCAGAGATGGCCAAAGGAAAAAGTAGGGAAGGAGCTGGAATAAAGTGAGGTTCATAAAGCCATTGGATCAGGGATTGTGGGAACAAATTTCAGGAAAACAAGAAGTTAGGATATTATAACCTAATTTTCAAGTTTCAAAAAGTTGCTATTGCTTATCTGTGAGCACCACAGCAGGAGCACAGAGCCTGCTAAGAATTCGTTTAACACTTTTTCCATAGCATTTACTACATACTAGGAACTAAGAGTGTCCCTAATGTTGACTTATGTAACTCTGCAGCAATACCGTGAATTAGGTACCATTAGTCTGACATTGATTACAGTTATAGAAACAGAGGCACACAGTAGTCAAGGTTACTCAACATTACTCAGAGTGATCAGTTGACTCAAGATGACAGGGGCCATTAGTTAACAGGGCCAAAATTCAAGCCATGGCAATCTGTCCCTCCTGTCCCTCCCTTGACTCCTTCTTTGGCCTTTCCCACCCCATCTGTCTCACCATATGTCTACCTTTTTCCCCCACCAGTTTAGAAATCAGAACTGCTGCATAATATAACCTTTGCCAGGTTTAGAAAAAAAAAAATCATTGTTTAGGAAATGTTGTTAATGGCTCTGTGTATTTGGATTTCCATCGGGACCTCAGTAGGGTAGTTGAGATAGCACCAGAGTTGGGCTCTGCCTCTTCCCAGAAGTCTGACTTTGAGCAAGTCACTCCCCCCCACCCCCACCCCCACCCCCGTCCCCATTTCCTTTTCTTCAGAACAGGGCTAAGATTACCTTTTACTTCTTAGGGGTTTTATAAAGACCAGGTAAAATGGCAGATGTGTGTTGTGGCTCTCTGACTTATCTGCCCTCCCTGCTGCTGCAGACGCTACCCCTCCCCAAGAGAGAGCTGGGCTCTAAAAGGTGGCACTTCGGACAGCTGCTGATCTTCATTTTCCTCTGATCACCTGCCAACGTCCTTGGCTGGAGACCTGGTCCCTTTCAAGGATCTCAGGGCACTTCCCTCTTCTGGCTCTAGGACCCCAAAACTTCAGACCATTGTTTCTGTGTGCTGCTTTTATGAAATTTTGTGTCTGAACTTCCCTTCGTCCCCCCACCCCTGCCCCCCCCCACACACACACCCACACTTTGGGTTCTTTAGTTCTGCTCTTCTGGTGTAAAAGCTCAGATTGACTACTTAAATGATTGAGAACGTACCAAGATGTGAGGAACGATACTTCCCCTGGGTCACCATTCCAAACCTTATAATCTTCCCAGAAGATTCAGAAAGACCAGAGAGATGCCTCAGAATGAATCTGTGGGTTGAGATTTGGTGAAACACGGAGCTCTGGAACCCCTCACCTTTGCTTCTCTTGGGGCAATTTTATTATTTTATACATTATTTTACAGATGGGAACCTGGATGGAACTTTACTTTCAAGCATATATTCCAAGATTCAAAAAGCATTTGAGACCCCCTTGGTTTAGATAGTCTCTGAAACTCCTTTGTCTAAGAGTCTGCAGTCAGCACAAGATAGGGCTTTAGATTGTTATAATGGATTTAATTTTAAGAATTTGCTTTAGGATTTCCCAGCACCCCTATCGCAAAATCAAAGTGAGCTATCACCACCTTTTCTCCCACCATTGTTTTCTCCTGGGAAGAGTTACAGTGAAGAAATAGTACCATCACCTAGCAAAGGACCAGACTTTGAAGCCATTAGTCTATCTTGTAAAATAAACATTCCCAGCAAAAATCCTTTTTCCCCAGAGGTCCTTATCACAGAGGGAGCGGCTAGAGAGTGGTTGCTGAAATGTGAAAACTGTTTGAATAGGGAAGCTGGGATGGCAGTCTCTCCAGTTTTCTCTTTGTCAGTGGGCTTTAACTGATAAATGACAGTTTTAGCCACAGACGGAGGTGTTAGGTGATTTTGTTCATGTGGCGGAAAGTCATGAAGCACAAAGAAGCTATTAGTAAAGCCTGGGTGACTTGAGTTTCATTTAACAAAATAGCCAAACAGATGTTCTTTCAAGGTTCAGTGAAACACAAACACAGAGACACAACTCACCCCAACCAGCCCGAGCATTTCACAGCGAGCTGAATTCTCTTAACTAATTGAAGGAGTTGCAACACTTTAAGGGAGAAATTGGTACTAGAATAACACCAAAAAAAACCTTAACCTTTTTAGAGTACAACATCATCTTTATAAATACCATGATTTTACAGGCTGAGCATAGAAGTTATTTTCCAGTCATTTCTTGTGATTTTATGATTATAATTTCTCTCTCATGTGATCGTATCACTTTTTCCCCTTTTCTTGTTGTTTTCCTGTGTCTGGCACATACTAGGTGCTCAATAAATATTTGATAAATGGATTATATTAATTGTTTTCTATACCACATAGCCCCATGTGCAACATTATATAGATTATGGCTCGTTAAGAAAAGAGTAAGGCATTTTTCTTAGTGGAGATTTTCTTTTAAATGTTTGTTTATACATTCTAGGTTTCCAGGGTGACATTAAACAGAGAAATAAAAAAGAATACAGTTAAATCTAGGCATAGCTGTCATTGGATTGTGTATTTTCCCCAGGTAGAGTCCAAGTCAAGTCGTTGAGCCAATTTTTTACTTTCTTTGTAGATTGTGCAATGGGTATTTTTCTGTAGAAGTACTATATAGTCAATTCAGTAATAATATTTAGTACCATATAATAGAATTATCATAAATACAGATATTTCAAATCTATGATCATCTCAGATGATCCAAATGGCTTTTAATATAGACATTAGTGGGTACAACTTATGTATGATATTTCCCAATCTGTAAGGAATAGACTGGGAATGTGAAATGTAATAGTGTCTTTGGCTTGGACTGCCCTGAGAAGATGATGAAAATCATGATTGACGACCATGGAAACTTTGAAAATTAATAAGGCTTCCTTTTATCAGAGTTGATTTTGTCTAGTCATATGTGTTGAATGTCAGCTTCTTTGCTGGATTTTATTCTAAATGTGCATCAAAATTATATCAGGGGGAAGGGTTCAGGTAAACATAGAAATTAGTCTGAATCACTGAGAAAACCTCTCATTGTCCACATTTTAGTTCAATAAGGTGACTGTAAAGCATGAAGTCTTTCCCAAAAGTCAACAGACAGCCCTGAGTGACTTTGCTGTCTGTGGAAGCCTGATGTCTCACACACCTCAAGATCCTGATGTTGGGAAGGGGAAATTACCCACCATGGATGATCTCATGTATATTTAATCACGCAAATTAGACTGCAGAGGCTAGAATGAGGAACCTTATCATTCTGTTTTTTCTACTCTCACTCTCAGTACAGAACGTCTTGCCTCTAATCACCATAATGTGTGTGGGGATTTCTCCCCACCAATAATTCGGTTTCCTGCAGACACCAAGTGGGTGTCCTACGGTTTTACATAACTCTGACACTGTCTGCCTGGAGATCACGTCAATGTCACAGGTTAAGGGCTCAATCCCACAAGAATACCCCCTACTTAGACACTAATTGCGAGTCCCAGGCTGTGACTGTACTTCTGACCAACAGGCAATAAATGGGTTCCCAAGACTCCCTCCTCAGATTCAGTTAATTTGCTAGAGAACTCAAGAACTCAGGGAAACACTCATACTTGCCATTTTGTTATAAAAGATATTACAAAGGATACAGATGAATAGTTGGATAGAAAGCATGAGTAGACAAGGTCTGTGGGGAGGACACAGAGCTTCATGCTCTCTCCAGCCATGCCACCCTCCAGGGACATCCACATGTTCGGGCAATCCGGAAGCAATCCAGATTGGAATCTTGTCCTTTGAGATTTTTCAGGAGGTTTCATTAAGTGGGCACGATTGATTACATCATTGCCATGGTCGATTAACAGCCTTCAGCCCCTTACCACCTCAGAGGTTAGGGAGTGTGGCTGAAGGTTCCAATAATCTAATCACATGGTTGGTTCCCCTGGCATCCAACTCCCATGCTGGGTATATCCAGGAGCTCCCAAGAGATACTTCCTCAGAAGAAAAGAAACTGCTATCACTCCAGGAAATCCCAAAGGATTTAGAAGCTCTGAATCAAATACTCAGGAAATTATGAGGTCTATTTCAGGAATCAGAATCAAAGACCAAAAAATTCTTCTAGCACCCCTACCTACAAAGGTCTTAGAAACTCTGTCCCAGGAACTAAAACAGAGACTAACTATACATTTCATATGATATCACAATATTATGGGACCCACTCACACACAAAAAGGTTTCCTTTGGTCATTCTCCAGCTGAAAGGGGATGAAGGTAAAATGCTTCCCTAGAGTTCAGTACCCTAGCATTCTCTGCTCCCCAAACCTCAAGTCTACCATGAGGGACTGAAGGGCTTTCTCTCTAGGTCTACTTTGCCCAGCACAGATGGTACCACCAATACAAACTTTTCATAAGCAAAAGGAGAAGCCTAGAAGCCACCCTTGTCGTGTGAGTCTCTTCACACAAGTGGAAGAGCAGGCAATGAGCAATGGTGCAGAAAGACCATGCCCTACCCATGCTGCCATACTCCAGTGGAACTCTGAAGAGCTAAAACTGGCCAATTAGGTTATATGAAGGCTGTGTCAAGGTGAGAGGTTAGACCTCATTTTAATAGTTTGTTAACTTGATTTATAATGGCTAAATATTTAAACATATGGTATTGGGTCTCCATCTGTGTACTTGCCTGAAGCCTCTCTAATATTGTGCACCTGTCCACCACCCATCAGTGAACATAAAGTGGAAGTTGTGGATTCATCAGGTGTCTCAGTGCTTTGCATGGTGTAGGCAACCCTTCCCATAGGGTAGGGAGGTTTTTCTATTATTTAAAAATGTGGCCAGGCACATGGGGTGTGCCTGTAATCCCGTCTACTCTGGAAGCTGAAGCAGGCGAATCACCAGTTTGAGACCCTGTCTCACAATTTGAAAAAAGTGTTGGGGATATAGCTCAGTGGTAGAATGCTGCTGGGTTCAATCCCTAGTACTGGGAAAAATAAAAGAAAGAAATGGTACTTTTGTTTTGTTGTTGTTCAACTTGGTGCCTAAACACAAACCAGCTACTTTATCTCATGTTCAATTAAAGAAAGAAATTTATTTCAATGTTGTGTGGGGAGGAGGAAGGGAAGGATATTGGTATGTTGATATACTAAGAGTACTTTTAGGGATGTTTTAAGGGATTTTTTTCAAGCAGAATTGTCATTATACATAACTTTCTACTTACCCAGTAGGAAAAAAAGTGATTCCACTGTACTCAGTCTAACTACCTGCAGGCAATAAAGTGTACCACATGATCTGGCCTGAGGGAGAGGAGAGTTTTTCATTCTGTACTTACTATTCAATAACAAACCCTAAGGTTAACATTCTCATTATCAATAAAGTTCTCTGCCATAACTGTTACTTATAACATCTATCACTGTTACTTATATTTGACTAGTTTATTATTTTAAAGTTAATTTAAGTGAATCTTGACTTGTTATTGATGCATATTCAGTATTAGCACCCCCTTTCTTCCAAGGTGACCCTGCCACCTCCAACTCCACCCTGACTTTTTTCAGATAATTTCACTTTTGTTCACATGTTCCAGGGTTTATTTTTAAATTGTTTAAGCTTCCTATCTCCAACTTTCCCACATCCCTTTTGAAAAACTAAGTACAATGTAGATACATCTTATCAAGAATAATTGCTTCCCCAATTCCACCCAAACATCTTGATAAAATGCAGAATCTGATTCACTAAGCCTGGGCCAGAGGTCTTGTTTTTCTAACTAGTTTTTAGATAGTGACAATGCTACTGGCCCTGGGCATAGAAAAGTTCTGTAAGATTTTCATCAGGGAAAAACTCTGATTTCTCCCCCACACCTTCCTATCCAAACCCCCCTCAGAGGTGGTAGTGGGTTTTTTTTTGTTGTTGTTTGGTTGGTTGGTGTTTTTTGTTTGTTTGTTTGTTTAGTTGTAGTTGGAAACAATACCTTTATTTCATTTTTTCTTTTTACGTGGTGCTGAGGACCAAACCCAGAGCCTCGCACATGCTAGGCGAGTGCTCTACTGCTGAGCCACAACCCCAGCCCAAAGGTGTTCATTTTTGAGCTGTAAATATCATGCATGCTAATTCTGATATTTCTTGACTTTTAAAAAAATTCCCATTTTTAACTCCTGAATTATTTCTATAAAAGAATAAGCTATAACTCTGAGAACTCTAAATATGTATTAATTTCTCCCCATCTCCACAATATTTTTATATAACATATTTTGGTTTCATTAATATGTCCAGTGTTTACATAACTACAATTTATAAAAAAGCATTAATGACTGAGTCAGGTAGCCTGCAATGATTATAGTTCTACTTTTATATTGCTTCTAATTCTCTCTGGATTTAATAGTTGCCACAGGTTTTTTATTTGAGTAATTTTATGTACCTGTCATTAATGTAGCCCCAAACTTTCCATCAGAACTAGGCAACTCCTCAGAGTACAAACATGTCAGTCTTGTATCTTTTTATTTTTCATGGTTATATCCTCTTGGACCCTCATATCTTCTTGCTCAAGTCCTGGCTGGTTACCCTCTAACTCTGTTGTACAGCTGTAGATAGTTTGGGTGTTTGGGGGGGGGGGGTTGGGGTGTGTGTGTGTGTGTGTGTGTGTGTGTGTGTTGTTGTTGTTGTGTTATTAAATTTCCTTTCATGGCTATCCTAAGGAGACTACTATCATCCCCTTTCTCATGATGGAATTTTTTTTCCTTAGTTTACTGTAATTTTTACTAGAGAAGTTACTCTCCCAGTAGCTTCCAGAGAAAAGGTAGTTGGGAACAAAGTTTCTTGAGGACTTGCTTCCTAAAAAAGCTTTTTACACTCACACTTAACTGATAGCTTGGCTGGATATAGAATTCTGCGCTAGAAATAATTTTCTCTCAGAATTTTTAAAAAACTTTCACTGCCTTCTGCTCCCCTTGCATTCTGATTCTTACTCATTTGTAACTAACTGGTCTGTACTCCCTTTAGAGTTTTCCTTTTATCTATGGTTTTTCTGAAATTTTACAACAATGCATGGTGCTAGACATTCCTGGGACTCTTCCAATTTAAATATTCATTTTCTTTGAGTTGAGAAATTTTATTGTATTATTTATCTGTAACAGAACATGGAGATCATGTCAAAACATATAAAAACAATAAAATGAAAACCCATCAACTAGCTTTTAAAAGTCGAGCTTTGCAAATGTAGGTAAGGAGCTGGTGTTCCTCTGTGGCCCTTTGCCTCTCTCCCCACCAAGCTCCAATGCAGAGGTAGCCATTGTCTTCAGTGTTGGTGTTTATTATTCCCAAGAATGTTTTTAAACTGAACTACAAATGAATATGTCCCTAAATACTTTGTATTGTTCTTTATTGTAATTATGACAACTTAATATATAGTACTGCAATTTGCTTTTCTTGCTCAACAGTTCAGAGACCCCTTCCCTCAGCTGATTTATGTTGTGCTAGATCATTCAATTCAGCTTTTTGCTCCACAAATATACACAACATATTTAGCCATTCCATTGATGAACAACTTTTAGCATAGTAAACAATTCTACTATAAGCATTCTGCAATTAACATTCTTCTACATGCCTTTTTTTTTATCTGAGTACAAGAAATTCTTTGAGTTATGTACATGTGACAAGAATTGATATGTGTAGGTAATGTCTATCTTGCATTTTGTTAGATATTGAGAAATTGTCCTCCACAGTGATTGCACTAATTTCCATACAGAGTGTATAATAATTACCATTTGGCTGTGTTTTTTATATTTACTCCACTCCACTTTCTCTGGAACTTCTGTTTGTTGTTGGAATTCATATATTAAGACTTTATGGGCTGGGGTTGTGGCTCAGTGGTAGTGCTTACCTAGTGCACCACATAAAAATAAATAAATAAAATAAAGGTATGTGTCCAACTATAACTAAAAAATAAATGTTAAAAAAAATCACTTCAAGACTTTATTATCTTTTCTATCCTGTTTTTCATTTTTCCATTTTTTATTTTACTTTCTTTTCCCTTCTAATTCTTCTACTGTCTTCATTTTTCTTACATTTTAAATTATTTGTTATTATTTTCTGAATGTACCTTTTAATAGTTTCCTATTCTTGTTTCACTGACATTTGTTACATAATTTTATAAAGCAGTTTAAGAAACTTATCATGTAAATTTTCAAATATACATAAAAGTATAAAATACAATTAACTCCCATTTATGTAACATCTAATTTTAGCAATAATTGACATTTTGGCTATCTTGTTTCATCTGTTTTTTTCCTATACACAAACATTTTTTATATGTCTTTAAATTCCAAGTAATATAGCTTCTTACTCATTGATATTTCAGCAGAAAGTATCAGCAGTATATAAAGTTCTTAAACACAGTACCCTTATCACAATATAGTAATAATAATAATAATAATTCCTTAAAATTATTCCTTGATCAGACCTTGCTTATTCAAATTTCTCCATTGTGTCAAGAAAAGGCCTTCTTATGATTAGTTCTTACAAAGTAGTATCCAGGCAATATCTACCCATTACAATTGTTTGATTTGCCATTTATTTGTTGAAACTGAGCCAAGTATTCATTTTTATTATAGTTTGTCTTTTTTAAAATATATATTTTTAGTTGTATATGGACACAATACCTTTATTTTATTTATTGATTGACTTTTATGTGGTGCTGAGGATCAGACCCAGTGCTTCACAAGTGCTAGGCAAGTGCTCTACCACTGAGCTACAACCCAGCCCCCATAACTCTTATCTTTTGCATTATCTTCTGAGTTCTTTTTAAATTTTTCATCTATTTTTCATGTGACAGTCTTTGTCAAATGTCTGATGATTGTTAGCTTGCTGTTTAAAATTAAGGGTACTAAAAGGCTGCCTGAAAGTTCTATGTGCATTTGGGGAACTGACTGTTTCATGGCAGAGGGACCCCCAAAGGGCCATAAGGATAAGTTATTTTTTCTTGGTCTGATCCACTTTAAAAAATGTCCTTCTTAGAGGCTCACCCTGAGCAGTCCAGATATCAGGGAAGTAGGCAAGAGCTTCACCATGAACTTTCATAGAATCGTCCTCTTTTGGGCATAGTACCTCACCCCTGTCCACAGCTTGGCCTGACTGCAGAGCCTCTCCTGATTGTTCTGCTCCATAAGGTAAACCCAGGCTGGAGAGGGATGGAGGCCTCATCACATGGCCTGGGGCTCTTCAACCACTTCCTATTCTGCCTCTTCTATCTGCAGCCTCAGCAGCCAATGCTTCCAACCCCAGGGTTCTTACTTCCACCCTCACTCCTTATTCTCCTACTTCTCACTGGGGGATCCAAATTATGATTTTGCTTTACTAGAAAGTGAATAAAACTCTAACTCTTAGCAGAGCAAACAGAGAATAGCACACATATCTAACCTAGCATGTTTAATCCAGAAGAAAATCTTGCTTTCTTGTGAAAACGAATTCATTAGAACATTAGGAGTTGCTTCTACACACACACACACACACACACACACACACACACATTTTTAATTAATATTTGGTAAATCAAAAGAACTAATTTTAAAAAATTAAAATAAAGAACAACTTGTCTGTATTTCAACTGATGAAAATATGCTTGGATTTTAAAAGCCAGAAATTATGTTGTTTTGGAGACTTAAAATCATTCTGTTTCTAGAAATGAAGATTTCTCAAATTCTGCATATAACTTTTAAAACAATAAGAGAGAATGTTCAACAATAGGAAATGTTTGGGGACGTTTACTTTGAAGTTTATTAACTTTTTAGAAACAGATCTAATATTAGTAGGTATGCCTTTGTAAAATAATGTATTTGTTTCTCTCTAAGGGCTGTCACATGGTGACTGAGGAGCTTCATTCCATAACCTTTGAGACACAGATCTGCCTCTATGGCCTGACCATCGATTTGGAGGTAGGTGTTTCAAGAAATATCTATTATTTACTAGTAATATTTGCAGGAATTGTTCAGCATTGTAGGTGAAAGCTCTATCTTTCTAGGTTTTAGTAGTTCCCTTTTATTTTTGTTTTACTTTAGAAAAGCAATATGTCAAATGTTCACTAAATAGTTAACATGTTATTCTGTTCTGATATGTAGATGCTAACACACAATAAGGGGAAAGAGGGAAGAACAGAAGTTCATTGGATTAGACAAAGGGCAATGAAGGAAAGGGTGGGATGGTGGGAATAGGAAAGATAGTGAAATGCATTGGACAAAAAGTTCCTATGTTTATATACGAATACACTACAGTGAAACTCCACATCATGTACAACCACAAGAATGGGATTCAACTTATTCTAAGTTAACTCCATGTATGTATAACATGTCAAAATGCACTCTACTGTCATGTGTATCTAAAAAGAACAAATAATTTTTTTAAAAAATGCTATCCTGGTTAAATATAAATGACAAAGTTTCATAGGATTATGAGTTTAATATGTGTTGAATGATTTGTTGCCTATGTTGCATTTTTGCTTGTTTGTTTTCTGGGATTTTTCTGAGTCACAAATACCAAGTAGAAAGCATAAAACAAAGTCAGTGTCCTTGGACCATGTCATGTGATGATATATATATTTTTAATTTATTTAAAAATGTCTTAGAAGGAAGATTTCTCTAACACAATAAACAAAGAAAAACAATAAAACATTGGCAATACATTGCTTTTGATCGATCCTCTTCTAACAGTGACCATAGAATCCAAAGACACAATAATAAAACTTTTGGGATTAAATTGAATGTGGTTGACTACGAGCCCCTTGAAGGCAGGACACAGCCTTCCTTGTACACCATAATCAGTGCACAATACCTAGCACATGGTAGATGCTCAATATTTGTTGAATAAAATGAGCAAATTAGTACATGAATGAACAAGCACAGTTTCACACATCCTGATATGATCAGGTTTGTGGGGTGTATTGTAAGAGAATTCTGCCTTTGCTCTTTTAGTTAATGAATGCAAACACATTTGTAAATCTTCCACAGGCTCCTTCCTCTTCTCTTTCCCTAAACCTGTTTCCATGAACTGTTAATTTCCTCAACTGAGTATTTTACTGCCCATAGGAATGTGATGTCTGTCATTAGGAAGGGATTGCTGTAAATTGATTAGTCTCTCTGGCTAGTCTGTGAAAGCCTGCTCTTCCATAAGGTAGAAAATCACATTACCAATAGAACTAAATTCAGTTCTGCAGCAGTAGGCAGGCAGCTCCAGCTCTTATACTTTACCTCTCGACCTTGTGCAATAAAATCTCCCACATCTGGTACTGATGATAATAAGGTGTTAGATGGTAATTTGAATCTACTGATTCACCAGAGGTAAATTTAAATTCAGATTTTAAAATGTAATAATAAAGAGGACAAGTGCTAAATCAATAGAATTTCTAATTAGTTGCAGTTGTAGAAGTGACATGAGAAAGTTTAGATATTTACAGGATGTCAAGGAAGATGTTAGGAAAGCTGCCTAAGCACTCTGAAAGGACTCCTGCTCTTCCTGCATCCCTGGCTCATACATGCTCAAAAGTTCTTCTGCCTTCAGGGGTCATGTTAGTGATCAGCCAACACGAGCATCAGAATTGGGAGAGTGGGGTGAACTTGAGATGGGTCTTTGGAGGAGAGAGGATCAAGTGTAAGATCAATGTAATGTAGGACCACCTGTAATACTTTTTTTTTTTTTTAACCAGACCAGCTCATTACCTGTGGTGATGATTTCCAATGTCAGCCAGTTACCTAATGCGTGGGCATCCATCATTTGGTACAATGTGTCAACCAATGATTCCCAGGTAGCGTTTCCACTCCTTTTGCCTCTTTTCATTCTTTTTGATTTGTTTTATTGTCAACAAAGCCCATCTGTCTAAAAGTGGTGTATTTGTTTATGTGCATGCATGCACATGTGTCCACAAAGGCATGTGTTTGTGAGTTGTTCATTTATAGTTTCATAGTTCCTTTCATTTCATATTTAAAGTAATATATGCTGATGTACTTGAACCCTGAGAGAGTTCTGGCTAGCAAAAAATGACAGACTCTGGTATTGGTCACTTCTGAGAGGCTGGTCTTCTCCCAACAATGTGCATCACAGAGTTCAAGGGTTAACTAGACTGTAGGGAAGCTCCTTTGCCTTAGAATTTTACAACTGACTGCTGTCTTAATTTGTTATCTCATCTCCTTAGCTTCTTCTGGCCCCACCTTTTACCTACAGTCTCTTCTATGAAGTTTAGAGAATTGGTTTCCAAATAAGTCCCTAGAATATTCATCAATCTTGCCTAACTATCCTCTGACAGCACAAATTTTTGAGTCAATTTTATATAGATTTTATCCCTCCCAGGCTTAAGCTGGGTTTTAGTGCCATCTGGTGGTTATAGGCGCCACTATAGACTCAAGAAAACCAAGGAGGCATTGGCACAAAAGATGAGTTAGCACTTCCCCTGCGCCCTTCTCACTAAACCTCAGTGTGTTGTCTGGAAACCACCAAGATCTACAGAAAACAGGTCAGATGTAAATAACAACATTTCTTCTTAATTCAAAGCAAATGTTACCTCCAAAGGAATCGATTCGTTCACAATAGATCTCAGCAATAAGAACAAAGCCACAATAGGTTCGCTGTAAGTGTTCTTCAACTTCAACCCAATGTTCCTAATATGCAGAATTCTTCAGCCCTATTCCTCCTGGGCCTTGGGTACCCTGTCATCTGAGACAGATGGACTGCCCGGAGGAAGGCTGCAGAGTGTTCCATATGCATGGCTTCAACTCTAGTGAGTTCTGGTCCCTCACTAGAGCTTCCCCTCTAGGAGTTCATTTCTTCCAACCCCAGGGCATAGAAGGAGAGATGGGATAACTCTTGTCCTCTAGGCTCACAGCACGGCAACACATTTGGTTCGCTTAGAGGCTTCTGTTTGAAAGCCACCTCAGTCATCCCACGAACTCTCCCAGGTTACTTTGGTTCAGCCTGAGAATCTGGAGACTGAGGGCAAGTATAGCTCCTTCAACAAAGTCACAGCCTGCTTACAAACCCAGCTGAACAATAAATCAGATTTCTTAATTCTAGCCTGCTGGGAAACCTAAACTCTTAGACTTTTGTTTTATTATATTCTGGGCTCTCTGTCCTTCCCCCTCCTCCTATCCCCCTTTCTTGTTGGATATGGTATCTTCTTCCATTCCCACCTCCTAGAGTCTCTTGGATCTTTTCCTTGCTTCCCAGCTTAGCTCACCTATGACCTCCTCCAGGTGCACTACAGTTCTCAATTCTTCCCCTTCTCCTCTTCTTGGAAAACCTGCCTTTCACCCTATCTGCTTTCCCATAATCTGGGATGAGGTCTTACGTTCTATTGTTGACCCAGTTTGGGGCACGAACAACCTCATCACTATTTGATCATCGAGAATATTCTCCTATCTAGAGCAAAATAAGAAAAGACTACTATACTATCCATAAAACAGGAGTCTGAGGTTAATCCTGAGCTCACATTGTAGGATTACTTTCCTTGTCCTGAGACTTCTGGTGTTTCTTGAACTTTGGGATGACTGGTCTTGCCAAAGTATAACTTGTGCCTAACTCGCGATGAGCCAATTTAAAAAACATGATACGTTTCATTTAAGATTATTTCAGAAAAGAATATCCATCCAATTATTTGTTGGAACAGTGTTAAACACTTGTCTAATATGATTGATAGTTGAAAGTTCAGGGAAAATGAAGAGATACCAAATGATTCAGGAAAGATGAAACTCTTGTATAATGTTACACAAAAAGCCCTTTAGGAAAAAACAAGATCACTCTTAAAAAAAGAACAAAGTAAGATTTCATTCTGTATTGTTAACTTAGTTGACCTAGAGTTCAAATCAGGAATTCCATCTATTGAATCACAATGGGTTCCGTGTGATTAACAACTATAATCATCATAACAACTCTATTTCAGAACTTGGTTTTCTTTAATAATCCTCCATCTGCCACTTTGAGTCAACTCCTGGAAGTGATGAGCTGGCAGTTTTCATCATATGTTGGTCGTGGCCTTAATTCAGATCAACTCAATATGCTGGCAGAGAAGCTTACAGGTGAGAACTGGTAGAGACAGATGCTTTGCCTTTTTTTTTTTTTTTTTTTTTTTTTGCACTTGAACATTTTAAAGAACCAGAATGATATTACTACCACTACTACTACTAATGATTATTACAGTTTATTGAGTGTCTACTATATTGCCAGGCACAAGTGCTGTATTATCTTTAATTCCCACAAAAGTTCTTCAAGGCCCATATTATTCTGTCCATTATAAAGATGAGGATGCCAAAGTTCAGAGGTCAAGTGACTGATACACTCCAAGGCTAGTACATACAGTCAAGTCTTAGGTAGGGAAGGGCCAGTTCAAAAGCCTTTCCTTTCCATTTTACATACCAGTTTCCAGGTGTTATTAAGCCCTTTCTATTAAAGATGATGTGAAGCCTTAATGGATGCTTTGATCTTTCATGTTAATATCTCAACTGACATTAACCAACTGGAAAATGACTGATTCCCTCACAAGTAAAGGAAACTTTAATAGAAAATTTGAAACACCTAGTAGTAATTTAATTCTGCATATTGAGAAAGTTTCAGCTTTGCCCGAGATTTCTAAAGTTGGCAAAATAGTCTCATTAGTATTACATGTACTGATTATAGTCTAAGCTTTGTCTAAAAGAATTTTAAAAGATATCTGCACTTTGACAAGTCAAGAATGAACACATTTATACCAAAAAAGAGTTCAAATTGGATCTGTATGACTTTCTGGTTGAAGAAGGGCTCAAAATGCACAGATATAGCAGCAAATTTAAGTATGACATGTGAAGCAGGATTGTTACCATTTGCATCTATTATCTTATCAATAGATATTTAAATAAATCAGGACTTTGGGAAATAGTACAAAATTTATTTAATGCAAATATCTTTTTGGATTCTTAATTCTTAAACAGCAATAGTAGGCATTCAATAAATATTTGTTAATGAGTAAATAACATTTTTATGTAGTACAGACAGCAACCATATCCTTTCAGTTCTTTATCAAATTATCTGTAAGTGTAATTTCCTTAAAAATTTAGGTAGAAAGTGGTATCCTTTCACTGCTCTGGATCAAAACAACTGATGCTTGCCTGTTGCCTCATGGATTTCTAGGCAGTTCTTTTCCATCTTAATAAGCTCGATTTCTGATAATATGGCCACCTCTAATTTATATAAGTTTATTTCATAAAGCTCATTCACTGGCACTAGGCTGCTCTTCCTGTCCTCTCTCTGAGCCACGTTCATGTCCACCACGCCTTGACCTATGTTATTTTCACTTCCTGGAGTGGCTTCCTTCCTTCCCTCTGGTCCATTCATGGAGATGCTTAAACTTATTGTTAGCTCCTCCATCAAAAATCTTTTTTCCTAAATGATGAATTTCTTAGGAGTGAGGGTGATATATTTGTACCATACCTAACTGTAAGGTGTAAACCCATTGCAGGTGTGAAGAAATGTTGAGAGGGAGGGAAAAACATCTAAATTGAGCACAAAATTGAAGAGTTTCATTGTTTGATTTTTTTAAAAAATCATTTTTTCTTCATTTTAGTCCAATCTAACTACAGTGATGGTCACCTCACCTGGGCCAAGTTCTGCAAGGTACAAACTGGGGATGGGGGATATCATTTAGATACTTTTTTTTTAAGTAATGCTTCTCTCTAAGCCTCTATAAAACCTGGGGATTTGAAGATTTGCTAGATATGATTCTTTTTAAGGAAGTGTTGTCCAGTTTAAAGAAAATATTTATTGGAAAATGAGAACCTGAATTATTATTTCATTGTCACTGTACTGTTTCAATAATCATTGTCCTAATATGCTTATTTATTTTAATAGGAACACTTACCTGGTAAATCATTTACCTTTTGGACATGGCTCGAAGCCATACTGGACCTGATTAAGAAACACATTCTTCCTCTTTGGATTGATGGGTGAGCTATGGGCTATATTGTCCATATGAGTTAAGTTCTTTTTTCTATTCTTATTGATTTTGTTTCCATTTCTTTCTCTTTCAAGCATGTTTCGTGCCACGTAAATAAAAATTCTTGTAATTTCTTACCATCTTCACAGAGTATTAATATGCATATCTGAATATGAGTATCTCAGGTACAATTGACTTTTGATTATGCATAAAACAAACTTTAAGGCTGGGGTTGTGGCTCAGTGGTAGAGCACTCGCCTAGCACGTGCGAGGCCCTGGGTTTGATCCTCAGCACCACATAAAAATAAATAAATAAAATAAAGGTATTGTGTCCAACTACAATTGAAAAATAAATATTAAAAAGAACTTTAGGTCTATTCTTTATAAATTAAATAAATGCAAATGCAGTAATAATCAGTTGAAACTATGCATTCTTCTGTTTTCAGGTATGTCATGGGCTTCGTTAGCAAAGAAAAGGAACGGCTCCTGCTCAAGGACAAAATGCCTGGAACCTTTTTATTAAGATTCAGTGAAAGCCATCTTGGAGGAATAACTTTCACCTGGGTGGACCACTCTGAAAACGGTATGTACTCACTACAGTTGATTCATGTGAATTTAGCATTCTTGAGTTTGGTTATTGGCATTTCAGTTCTCAGAAGTGCATAGTGTATTGCTCTGTTTATCAAACATCCATCGAGTTTGAACGTTGGTTGGTGCAGTTGTCCCAGAACAGGATACCATGAATTCTGAAAGACTGTAAGTTCACACTCTATCACATGTACAAACTGTACTGTCCCGACTGCAGAAGGCCTGGTGTGTATTTCAACCATGAAGATAATGCGGGCAGGAGGAACCGTCACAAGGAACATCTGCAGGAACCTGAATATTCTTCTAATCTCTGGTTTTTCAGGAGAAGTACGATTTCACTCTGTAGAACCCTACAACAAAGGCAGGTTGTCTGCTCTGCCATTTGCTGACATCCTTCGAGACTACAAGGTTATTATGGCTGAAAACATTCCAGAAAACCCTCTGAAGTACCTATATCCTGACATTCCCAAAGACAAAGCCTTTGGTAAACACTACAGCTCCCAGCCATGCGAGGGTAAGGTTCTTTCTGTTTATTTCTTCTTACAATTTTGGAAAATAACGTCATATTAAAACAAAGTAAATGAAGTTCCTCTTCTTTGTTTATTTTGATCTTTGCAAGATCTAAGGGGCATGTGGAGAGCAAAGCCTTAGAAATGAAGTGGTACTTCAGTGATTACTGAAGAGAGTCTGCTAGACTGTCTGACATTAGCAGAGTAGTAACTAGTATCTGCAACCAGACTCTATCCTTCTGCAGGGCTTCTCACAGCCTCTCCTAAGGGTTTCTCCTTCATAAAATAGGAATGATACTAACTTCCCTTCTCTGACAGGAAAAGGAAAAGAAGAGGAGGTAATGACTAAAAGCTTTTAAAAGTAAGGCAAGCCAGGTGTGATGGTGCGTACCTATAATCCCAGAGGCTCAGGAGGCTGAGGCAGGAGGATGGCAAGTTCAAAGCCAGTCTTAGTAATTTAATGAGGCCTCACACAACTTAGCGAGACCCTGTCTCAAAATAAAACATAAAAAGGGCTGGGGATGTGGCTCAGTGGTAAAATACCCATGGGTTCAATCTCTGGTACAAAAAAAAAAAAAAAAAGAAAGAAAAAAGTAAGGCAAATCTTTTGCAGAGGAACCCAAGGGCTTATACATTTTATATTTTTCACCTTCCTATAGTCTTACAACACAGAGAGTGTTTGTATGCCAGCAAGGGAACATGGGGGTCTGTGCTTCATCCCTGCTCTCTTAACCTACTGTTCCAGGCATAGCTTAAGGGCCTAGAATAGTACCTGGCCAAAACAGAGATTCAGTAAATATTTATGAAATACATGAAAGAAAATTCACTGTTAGCTATATAATTATAAGGCAAGTTCACCACTCTGCTTCTTTAATGAAAGTACAGTTGGTCCTCTGTTGCCATAGTTTCTGCATCTGCAGCCAAGGATCAAAATTGTATTTTAAGATTTCATCTGTGCTGAACATATACAGACCTTTTCTTGTCATTATTTCCTAAACAATAAAGTATAACAATTATTTAACATCAGAGCATTCAATCTGCTATATGGGAAGATGTGTGTAGGTAATATACCTATGTCATACAATTTTACATAAAAAAGAACATGAGCATAAAAAAGAACATGAGGTTTTTGATGTCTTCTGGGATTTCTGGGACCACTCCTCCACAGATACCAAGGGATGACTACATATATAACCTGTAAAAATCTTAGCCGGGTGCAGTGGCACACGCCTGCAATCTGAGGCAGGAAGATCTTGAGTTCAAACCCAGCCTCGGCAACTTGGTGAGGGCCCTAAGCAACTCAGCGAGACCCTGTCGCTAATAAAAAATAAAAAAGGGGAAAATCTTCAGCAATAGTAACAAAATCTCTGCACATTGTCTTGTAACTTCCTGACACCTGACTTCATTTTCTCTGAAACAAACAACAACCAAAAAAGAAAAAAAAAAAAAAAAAAAAAACCCATACAAAAGAAAACAAAATCTCCCCCGCCAAAAAAAAACTGCAACTTTTAAGTAACATTCTATATAAAATAAAATATAAATGTCACTTCAACAAATAACAGTTGGAAAATTAGACCAAGTCCAAGTTCAATGAGTTTCCAAAGTAAGGCTTGCACACCACTGTTCCAACAGTATTCATAGTAGTATAGTACTGTGTCACTTTTAGGGATGATGAGGTTGGTGCTTCCAACAGTCGTGTAATAATAATGGATTGATGTGAATGCCCTATATGTAAATAAATTGGTCCTTAGAATCAAATTTAAATGCAACATAGAACATAGGATTCTCAACTTTTCTCACACTTTTTAGACACATTACTATGTAAAGTCCTTCCAAGAGACTTGCTTTTCTCTTCTTGTACATTCTATGTGTAGATGGCTATTCTTTCTATTCAAATACATTTTGGTTGCATTCTTCTTTCTCCTTTTAGCATTGTTGACATTTTTCTAGTCTTTTTTTCTAATTTCATCAATAATGTTAATATGTTTGTGCCTTTCTTTTCCAGTTGCAAGACCAACAGAGAGGGGAGACAAAGGTTATGTTCCTTCCGTTTTTATCCCCATTTCAACAATGTGAGTAATCTTAGTCATGTGTAAAATATTTATTATTGAATTAATTCTTTAAAAAGCTTTCCTATAAAAGATTCAAGGGTGTAGAGCAGAGTACATATAACTGAGAATAAAACATTTTAATGTCCAATGAAGCATTTTATGACTCGTTTCCTTTAACACATAAAGCTAGTCTTCAGAGTGCAACTTATGTAGTCTGTAATGCCTGGAATTATAAAGCTGTCCTTTTATATGCCATATATTCCATAGCAGATCGAATGCTCTGATGTGAAATGATGAATTAGGCAGCTCAGTGTCACAAATAGATGAAGCCCTAGAAGTGAGCCTCAGATGCAGTACATCACCATGGCTTTTATGTTCTAATGCTTATAATGCTAACCTTTTATCTCTTTAAGCCGAAGTGATTCCACTGAGCCACAGTCTCCATCAGACCTTCTTCCCATGTCTCCAAGTGTATATGCAGTGTTGAGAGAAAATCTGAGTCCTGCAACGATTGAAACTGCAGTATGTTCCCTTTTCCATTCCTGAGCCGGGGCATTTCCAATGGAGCAAAGGTGGTGTGTGACCTCAAGGGGGTGATGTACTGCCTGGGCAGGGAGAAAACAACATGGAATGGTACAAATTCATGAGCATAACATAAGGGATGTCTGTGTGGTCCTGTGTGTTGCTAATGTTACAGTTGTTGAAGGCAGACACCTAAGCTTTCTAGGACTACTTTGAGTTCTTTCCATCAAAACCACCAAGGGCAAAATATTCCTATACACCACTCCAAAGCACTGTCTCTGCTGTGGCCATTGACACCAACAGTCCCCAACTCTCTCTTCACTATAGTGAACAACACATATTAGTCAATATTCATAAGCCTGATTTAATATCTATTTTTAACAGTTTAAGCAGCACCAATTCCAATTTTTCTTCATTGTTGCTTGCATTACTAGTTCCTGGAGACTCTCCAAATAGTCTCTGAATACCAATTAATAGCATCATACTGATATTCTTTTGGAGAATTGGGTCATAATCTATAACGCAAGAATGTTACTCACGATGCATTCTATTTGTTTTATTCCCATCCTGGGGTTCAAAACTCCATTTATGTGAAATTGAACATAAATCTGAATAGAATCTCAGAGGGACCCTGAGCATAAGACATTTGTAGCTGGCTATAAATCAAGTGGTATTCAATCCTTCTTTTGAAGATTTCCAGAGATGGAAAATCCACTTTCTCCTTTGATAGCTTATTCAATGTTGGTGTGCTTGATTCACTAAGTTTTTCATGTCTAACTGAACCTTCACGACTTTTTGCACCCATTTCCTCATTGCATCTTTGGTGTGATGAATGGAGCTTCTTCTCAACTTGGTCTTTAATCTACCTTTTATTTCCAACTGAATGCCTTTTATTTCTAACTAACTAACCAACCCCAAATGTTTTTGTGAATACTTGATATAGGAAATGGTACAAAGATTATGGAGTATTTAGGCAGAAAATTATCTATCCCCTTCCAATAGTACTTTATTTGCAAAATACTATTTTTCTTACCAAGCATTTAATTTTCAATTTCAGATGAAATCTCCTTATTCTGCTGAATGATAGTATAAACTCTGACAGCCCAAAGAAGGAAGCAAACGAAAAAATTCAAAGACAGTTCTTCACTAAAGACCACATGTGATTTCTTCAGCCTTGTAAATACCGATTTGTAGGAAATGGTAGAAGTCTGAAGCTCCTCTCTCTCTGGCAACACAACCACAAATGGGAATGTTGTGAATGAAATGCTAAAACCCCAAACTTCAGATAAACTTACAAGATAAGACGACTTTATTGTCTTATGTGTTTGTTTTATTTCTGATTTTGTTTTTCAGGTGTTACTGATGATTTTGGTTCTAGAAGGTGTAAGTGTGAATTTTTCAGGGTAGATCAAGAATAACAAAGTCATCCTACATTAATCAAAAGCAGCAGGAAGGCCTGAGGGAAAAGCCAAATAGAATCATCACAGTAGATCCGAGATGGAAATAAAGATGAGGCATTAACAGCACTAATTTGCAGGAACCCCAGGTGAATAATGAAACATCTTGATTGCCACATGGACATTGTCCATATGGGGTTCACAACTACTAATATCACAGCCAGAGCTACTTCTCCTATTAGAGGGAGGGATCCAGAACCATTCCTGATGGTATCTTGGGCAAATTGTGCTGATATTACAAGTATTGAAAGCAGACAACATGGGTAAAAATTTCATAGAATGAAGACAGGGCAAATAACAACTCTGGTTTTGAGTAACTGATTTCATCTGCAGGTTGCACATTCTTTAGAACAGGCTAGAATAGAGACAATGGGCTTTATGAACCTTTCCAGTTTTACCATCCTCTGGTCCCATGAAGTTCCATTCCTTTGGTTTTCCCTGGTGGAGGGAAAGGGAGGTGCTTTACTGGATGGCAGTGCATTGATATGAGCTGCAGGTCTATTTTGGTTCTAGCCTCACCATAACTGGATGCTTAATGATGCCACTGTTCAGCCACTGCCCTTAGTGATTATGAGGGGTCCCTCAAGGCCCAAGATCTGGAGAGTTCTCTATGTCTGCTGAGTCCTATGGAAATTGCTGAGCCAGGTGAGAAAGTTTTACTACCAAAGCACCTGCCATGACCAACTGCAGAATAATTTCAAGGATGTTCTCCAACATGAGCCCTGACTTATGAGTCAGAGATAACTCCCCCTCCATATATGGCTCCACTGTATTCTTTCCACTCATCTCCTGTCCTCCAGGTAAATAAAACAGGCAGAGTTTGATGGGAAAGAGTTCAAAGGGGGAAAAAAGTTTTACTATAACTAAAAAAAACTATAAAAGTTTTACTATAATTGAATGAGATTCAATCTCTTATCCTTTATATACCCATACACAGGTGCCCAGTTGGATCCTAGATTGTTATTAAGAGACAAACTATACCCCCACCCTTAGGCTGCTTCCCTTACTCCTTTGCAAGCTCCTGGGAGAACTCTTAAGGTTAAGGTGTCTGTCTGATGGCATCTTTCTCAGGGTGCATTCTCCCAGTCCCTACTTCCCTTCACAAACCCACTTTCCTGAGACATATACATCAACTGGCAGCAAAAGCTAAAGGAAATAACTTAAAGTTGGGCATGATTATTACAGTTTTACCTTCAAAGAGGTAATTTTATCAGGATGGGCTCTATCAATTGGATTTAGATATTTAAAAAAAAAAGGTTGCAGAAGTTTCTTATTCTTGGAATTTCTCAAAAGTACCATGGAATCTCACCTACTTTCGAAGAAATTTTAGGAGCTTGTTAATAGGGTATGGTGACAGAATATCACTGTTTCCTATGTGATCACAGCCATCATTGCTTGTCATTTGGGGATAGAAAATATAAGTAATTCAATAGTTTGCTTGATATAATGAGGCAGAGGCCACATTTTGAGAATTCAATAAGTAGCTATTTTTAAATAACTAAGAATTCTTGTTATGTTATTTTGATTCTCTTAAGAATCAAATGCTCTTGACCCTAGGGTAAAGAGTTTTATTACCCAAGAGTGTGAATCTTGCACTTCAGAAATCATATTTGTAAAGGTAATGGGTTGTAGTCAGGGGACTTCTGGGGATACGGTTAGTTCAAGATAAGATGTTCCGTATTAGCTGGCAATATAGTGGAAAGAGAATTTAGATCATATTTCTTCGAAATCCTACCCCAGAATATTTTTTTCTGCCAACTAGGACTTAGGTGAAATTGGTATGAAAGGACCATACTCCAAGGGCTTCTAAACAACAGACATGTATTTCTCACAGTTCTGGAGGTTAGAAGTCCAAGATCAGGATGTCAGCAAGGTCCAGTTCTGCTGAGAGCCTCTTCCAGGTAGCAGACAGCCGACGTCTCATCTTCTCATGGTATCTCACAGCAGAGAGCTGAAGAGCTGGGCTTCTTTTATAAGGGAAACTACTCTCATTCTCAAGGGCTCATCCCTGTGATCTAATCATCTCATAATCATCACTTTGGGGGTTAGGATTTCAATATAGAAATTTGGGGGAGACACAAACATTCAGTCCATAATAAACTAGCAACAAGCAACATTTAATGAAATAAAACATCTAGTTTTGAAATATTAATCACATTTTCACTTCTCCCCACATTCATTCCAGGCCAATCACAGCTATGTATTTTGTTAATCCTGTTTTGAATTCTTTTTAACATAAAGAATCACTTGAACCAATTATACTAAATGTCAGTGACTGTATCTGGAATCAATACTGAGAGAAGGCAGCTGGCCAGTAGCTAAGGCAGAAGGGTATCCACCCCACTTAAAGAACCAGAAAGAATGAACATCTTCCTAGCAACGAAGGGAAGGTTTTTTTGTTTTGTTTTGTTGTTGTTGTTGTTGTTGTTGTGTTTACCTCACAAGGTTCAGGGGTTGTATGTACTCCCTGTAGTAAAAGGCACAGAATATAGGCTCAAGCCATCCTAGTGGTTTGCCCTAGCAACAAACCCTACATGTGGCCAACGGGCCTCTGTGCACACATGCTGCTGTTTCTGACACAGAATACAGACCTTTTGCAAATCGATCATGAACATTTATTGATTTGACTAATTGTATTTTTAAAAATTTATACATAATAAAATTCACCCTTGTTCATCATTTCAGTCTATGAATTCTAACAAACCCATATAGTTTTACAACCACCACTGAAAGACATAAGAGTATTTCTACCAGCATCCTCACAATGAGGATGTGATAAAAATATAGTGGAGGGCATTTTCTATAACTTCCTTGCAGTAAATACAATTCCATGTGGCTTCTTATGTAGACAAAATGCTCTGTTTAAAATAAACTGGATCATATCACTCCCTGTTAGAAATTTTTGAATGGCTCCTGACACTCTACATTAGTAATTCTTACCTGGAGTATGTAGATAGAATTCAGAGGCCCATAAATTTGAATGACAATCATTAACAATTTTATTTCCACTACCTTCTAACTGAAGTTTAGAATTTCTATCAATTTTGAATAAAGGCAGTGTTGCACGTAACTCAAAATATTATTTATGCTAAGCACAATTTGAAAAGTGCATCAATAGAACCCTAGGGTAAAGAGTTATTACCCAATAACTCTTTAATAAAGAGTTAATAAAGTTAAATTTTAAAAAGTTAATAAAGCATTAATAAAGAAGTGCTTATTTTTGCTACAAAGGTGGTTTCAATATGATTTTAATATATCACAAAGTTGGTTTAATATCTATATTTAAATTTTATTGGTTTTCTTCTTAAATCTTATGCATTTTATTTAATAAAATTATTAATTCTTCAGAGTTCATAGGTTTCATCTGACTGCCAAAGGTGCCATGGATGGCATAAAAAAAATAGTTAAAATCCTTATTCAGCTCTGGATAAAGATGGTAAAGACGATAATTCTCAACAAATCCTTCCAAAGTCTCACACTATTGCGTCTCTTAAAGTTTTCATCTGTCATCTCATCACATCTCCCCATAGGCTTTTCATCCTCCAAAACTCAAAACACATAAGATTGCCTGAACTACTTTCAGTTTCTTTGATGGTTCATGCTCTCTCTTACCTCCTTCTGCTACAGGCTCTTAATTCAACAACCCTATCATATCTACCTTCTCACATGAATAATATTTTCCCACCCTTTGAGCTCTGGGTTGTCTTCCTGCCAAATGCACACACTCGCACATGCACGTGTGTGAGAAGAGTTCTGTCACACTGTTGGCAATATGGCACCAATAAAAGAAAGTGGCGCAGGACTGATCAAATGCACACTTGGGATAAGAAGTGGGATTATTGTCAGGAGCCTGACGAGGCTGTTCTGGGCAGAGAGAGAGGGAGAGCAGCAGCAAGCAAGGGAGAGCTGCAACCCCGCCTTGAATGTTTCCTTTTATATGATAGAATCATGGCCGCCTGTTAGGGGTGGGTTTAGTCTTGGTGACTGGCATAGAAATCATCCCCTGATTTTGTGGAAGGAAAGTTTGTTTTGGGGGAACAGAGAAGGACAGTTTTCCTATCAAAGCAGGATCAGGGAGCTGGATGTGATGGGGCTCGCCAGTAATCCCAGTGGCTCGGGAGGCTGAGGCAGGAGTATCGAGAGTTCAAAGCCAGTCTCAGCAAAAAGCAAGGCGCTAAGTAATTCAGTAAGACCCTGTCTCTAAATAAGATACAAAATAGGGCTGGGGATGTGGCTCAGTGGTTGAGTGACCCTGAGTTCAATTCCTAGTACCAAAAAAAAAAAAAAAAAAAAAAGCGGGGGACCCCAAAAACCAGCAGGTCTCTATCTCTCAAGGAGAGAACAGAGAAACCCCCATCTCAGGGTCTGGTAAGTTGTCTCCAATCAATGAGAGAACAAAGAGACTGGCACCTCTCCAGACAGGTAAGTGTTATCTGAGGCTAGTGTCTATTTCTTGATAATAAAAACAGTATTCATAAAGTGGAGGTGGGAAAAGAAGATGGCTGTAATTATGCCCACACACCATGCCCTCCCCTCCATGGCATCCTCTAGCTCCCCCAGTGCAGTGCTTGTCACTTTGTTGTCAATGCACATCATTTCTTCATCAGACTCTCAGCAAGCTCTGTATGTATAGGGACCAAGATAGCCTTGTTCACAGTTGTATCACCAACATCTAACACAATGTGGCCCTTAATATTTATTAATGATTTAGTGTTGGAACACACAGAGAACAATGGTAAGTTCCTTCCTTTCCTTCGTTCCTTGGTCGGCCTGTAAGAGCAGACTAGAATTCTCTTTATAATGCCTCCAAACTCATGAGCCAATCTTCCTGTTATATTTCACCTTGAGTAACCACATGTTTGCTTTTGACACAGCCCAGAGAGGACCTCCTATTTCACCTCACCTTAATTTTCAAACTCTGTAAAAATAGTCTAGAATTATACTGTTCTCTAGGTTACCTTAATTTTCCTTTGATTTAGGTATCCTCTCATGCATATCTACATCCTTGACATCTGCCATCCACAGATGAACCATGTGCTCCTGAAATTACCCCTTAATTCCCCCTTCATTAAACTTGGGACCTATCACTGCTCCTTCCCCCAACAAAAGTCCTACTGAACACTGGAACATCAGACAGAACTGATGGAAAGAAATCTATAGGCATCTAACAAGGTTTCTACAGAAGAATAGCCCCTAATTGCACTCCTAGGGATGGCTTCCTTGGGGCAGGGCATGGAAGGACTCCCATATTTGGTTTCATCCTCTACCCTTGCCTTCTTAAGTTTCGGTAAGTTTTGAGTACAGGGTTCCACATTTTCATTTTGCCCTGGGCACTGCAAGTTACATAGCTTATCCAGTGTTTTTCTAAAGGGGGAAAACAAACATCCATCTGTGCCATGGGATTCATGTAAGCTGCACACTAGAGGTCATGCAGACATGGGATGCACAAGAGGCTGCAGGGTATGGGCCAATAAGATAGGTCCTCTCACACCCAGGAGGTACTAATTAAGTGCCATGTTCACCCTAAGTAAGTAGAGCCCTTAAAAGTAGTTGAGCGGGGCCTAAAGAAACTCGGTTCCTGCCTCCCAGATTCAGTAAGTCACAAAAATAGCAGGAAGAGCCCAAACTCTTTTTCCTTGATCAGCGTGTCCGGCACTGTCCAGTGACTAAGCTCTTCTCCATTACCTGTCTGGTATAATCACCATAACTGAGAAAGGGTGGGGTGGGTGAAGACTCCAGGAAAGAAAGTCTCTCGCCAATTTAGCAAAAGGACACTTTAGCAGCCAGCCCCTCCACCCCCAAACCGGCATCCCTGGTTTAAGGCCAGCTGTCCCAGCAGGATGTGGGTCAGAACCCAATTGCGACAAGCTCTGAGCGCACTGCAGACCACGTAGATAGCAAAGGGAGCGAGGGCAGGGGGAAGAAAAGGCGCAAAAGGAATGGTTTCCAGCACCTGGGTTGGGGGTGGGGGTAATCAAAAAAACTCTCCTTTCCTCGCTCTGTTAATGGCACCCACTTGGCCTCCGCCCTTCGTGCGCCAGGCTCCTGCGCGCGGCCCCCCTCCTCCCAGCCCCAGAGTGCGGGCGGTCGGCGGAAAGCCCCGGGCTGCGCCTGCGTGCTGCCCAGCGCTGGCTTTCGGTTTCTTCTCTGCGGCGCTGCTTCTCGTCCCCGACCGGTTTCCCGGAAAGCAAGTGGGGTGGCTCTTCTGAGCTGTAGCGTCCCTCCCGCCGAAACATCTCGAGTGCAGCGCGCAGTCCCGCCTCTTGGGCTGCGCTTCTGTGTTCTGAAAGTCCTAGACTCTACTGTCTGGGAGCGGGTTTTGACTAGGAATGTAAGAGTGCTCATTGTAGACATCCTAAAAAATTACATAAACGCGATCCACCACCTAAGACATTAATATTTTTAAATGTTTTCTGAGTGTATTTCCATTTCTATATGTTCTTATATAGGATGATGCTTTATTTTCTGTTCTTTTCCACTTAACTTTTTATAAGAGGGTATTTTTTTAATGTACTTTGGTCTTTGAAAGAATAGCTTTTATATTCTATCATATGAATTTGCCTTGTCAGTTGAAAAATAAACCATTTTTTCTGATATTTTTTCTAACTATAAGTGAAGTTGCAATAAACAGACTTTATGACAAAATGTTCACCCATATCTGGTGATTTCCTTATAGTAGATTATTCTGTGAGCCCAAGAATACTGTAAAAACTTATGAAAAGTGATTGTGTTTTCAACAGTATAATCTTTAAAAGATATTTAGGATGATGTGTCACTTGCTATTAATGGAAAGTGCATGGTTTGTTCATATATAGATATTTTCCTAAAAGTTTTCATGGCTTTCCACAATATTGGGATGAAATAATTTTATGTACATAGAAAAATATGGTTCAAACCCTGATTTGTACCCCTGCATTTTAATAAGCTGCTATATGGGAGTTTATCTGTGGATTTGCACTTACCGATTGGGAAGAAAATACACATACCCAGACAACCAAGTGACTGTACAAAACTCAAATCCTGAGAACTAAAGAAATTTTAGAAATCTTTTATTTCAATTCCATTTTGTTACATATTATCAATAGGGCTTCCACTAATTGACATTTTTAGGATTGCATAGTAGCAAGGTTTATGATTGGAAAGAAGGAGGGGTGAGGAGGCATTGACCTGCATTTTTGGAAATTCCTATTGTTAGATATTTGAGTTATAATACTACAAACATTGGGAAAATACTGCTAAGATACAATATGGTACCTGAGAGGAGAGGAAAGTTCTAAACATTTCATTTAGGTTTGCTCATCAGATTTGTAGCAGTTAAAAAAGATCAAGTCTGTAAACAAAGAGCAGAAAACTAGTAAGCTTTTGATGGAGGTATCATAAGGATACAAAGGATAAGGTAATCCTTGAGGAAAGGAAAGCATCAGTTGGGGATGGGCAATAGGCCTGTTCCACATGAGAAGTTTTGTTTTAGAATTCTACTGTAGGATGTTCTGCTTCCCCCCCCCCCATAAGACCTCAGTGAGTGATCTGATACATAATATATATTGCTACAAAACAAAACAAATTATTCCCCAAACTCAGAGAGGTAAAACAACCATTTATTATTGCTTGGGAATATAGGGTAGGTGGGGCAGTTCTGGTCCACCCAGCCAGGGCCATCTGATCTTCCTGGGCTCTTACACCTGAGATCTAAGCTTAGGCAACTGCACCAACATAACTGAGGCCTCACCGAACTTGTCATGGAGGCTGGGCTGGGCTCTGAGAGTATGTAAGGTTAGGTTCAATAAAACACCAGGTTACTACTGCTGCATGATATTGGTCAAAACAAGTCACAAGTCAGCCCAGATTTAGTGATTGGGGAAATAGTCCTTACCTCTTTCTGAAAAGAATTAGAGTCACATTGCAAAGGAATGCCAATGACAGAGAAGAGACAGAATGATGTGGCTGATTGAAAATAATCTACCAGGAGACCCTTTGCAATTTGGTATAATGAGAATGATGTATCTGATGAAAGCTTTTTGCCTTAGCCTGTAGACTGCATTGCATTCTTTATATTTCTAGCTATTATAAAATTTCTGTTATAAATTTCTTTAAGTGCTTTGTGCAACAAGGCAGAAAAACTAATTAAATACAACTGGGTGATTGGGATATACAAGAAGGGGTGAATAAAGAATAGAATGGTACTGCCTTCTTATCTCCAACCAAAAATAAATTTCTTCCAAATGGGAGCCTGGAGTGTCACTCCAGTGTCTTCCTGGAAACCTACTGTGGTCTTTAGGTCTTTAGATTCCTGACCATCCTCCACTGTCATTTGACTATAATACACAGACACCACCTCAAGGACAACTAATCATAAATTTCATCTTCCCATTTATTTCTGGCTGATTATAAGTTACAAGGATAAATCTTGTTTGTTGCCTCTTTCTTTTAAATCCAATGCAAATCTTTGCATTTGTTGTTCTGAATTTTGTCCAATAGGTTTTGACCAGCAGAATTCTAGCCTATTAAGATAATTTAGAATGTTCATTTTGTCATCAGTGTGGTAGCTGATTTCACGGGAGAGAGTAGAGAATCTCAATTAAACACAATTACAACAAACACACACTTATTACTCATTGACCTGGAGATCAGCTTCAGTCAATTCTGCTCCAGGAGACAGATTTAAGGGAATTCATGCACGTCTTCTTCCTCACTCAGTCTATGGAAGTAGCAGCTACTTGAACTGTGCTATCTCCTGGCACAGGAAAAGATCACACAAAGACAACTTGATTACAAAAAACATGCAGAGTTTCAAGTCAAATCATAACGTATGTACATGACAACTGCTATCATTCCTTTAGCCAGAGCAAGCCACATGGCCAAAACCAGAATCAGGCCACAAAGATGAATACTCTACCTTCAGAAAACCTGTGACAAGGGTAGGAAAGTAAAGAAAAAAAATTGAAAGTTATTCAATTTACCAGATGTGGAATTAGCTATTTTTAAAATTTTTTATATGTTGTGAATTTGATATTGTTGATATAATGATAGAACTTCCCAAGCTGACTGTTGTCAGACAGTCATCATGTATTTGGATCTGGCAATTTCTGGATCACTGGTTTTTTTTTAATTTTGTTTGTTTTTTGCTTAAGTCACTTTTAAAAGAGCCAATATATTAAATAGTCACACTTACAAAACAAATTTAGTTTGTCCTTTGGAAAATTAGAATCTTAAAGGGATAAGATTTGGACACTTTAAAAAGCATCATAATAAGGGAGAGTTAAAATTAAGGGTATAGGGGGAGGGCAGGACATACAGAAGTTTAGTGGAGTAATTAGAAAATGAGAGACAAGGCTGGAAAGAAAGGTAGGAACATTTGTGGAGGATCCAGACTAGGTATCATCTCATTCAAGACTTTGCAAAGACACATGTGTGAAAAGAAAACAAAGTATGTAGGTATGGAAAGGGCAGAAAGCTATAATACACAGACATATCCACATCCCTGGGAAATCATTTAGAACCTTCTACCCAAAGTTGCTTTATTATTTAGGGTTTGATTCAAATCCCTTCCACTTGAAGGAATTAATAGGTTTTATGAACATATATTGCAAGACGATCTCATCTGGCCTTAGAGATATATGTACCTGGGGAACTGGTATAGACGCTAAGATTTTAAGCTAAGACCTGAAAGATGAATAAGCCAACAAAGAAGTTTAGGAAAGGGGATAATGGCTCAAGGGGATTTCCAAAGAGAGAACTACTAGTGAGAAGGCCCTCAGTTCGAGGAAAGAGTTTGGCTTATTTGAAAAACAAAATTGCTGAAGTAAGCATAAGAAAGAGTGACACAGATGGGGTTAGAGAGAGTGATAGGGGAACCAAAGTCTTATGGGCTATATTAAGAAACAATTTTATAAGCAAGAAAAACCATCATAAGATCTCCTGATGACTCCATCGGCCTGGAGGGGGGAGGTGCTCAAATAATCCAGATGAGAGAAAAGGGGATGGCAGAAGAGATGGAAAGAAGTAAAGGAGATATGAAATATAATTAGGAACAGAAATCAACAAGGCTTGAGGACCAGGTGTGGCAATGTTAAGGATGACTTCTAGCTATTTGGCATGTACCATTCCTAAGATTTTATTAAAAAGACTTTGGTTCTGAATTAGTTTGCAAAGATCATTGGATATGGAAGTAGAGTCAAGTGGAGGTTTTCAATGGGGAAGAGTTCCCAAAAGAGGTGTAGACAGGACATATATTTAGGTGTTCTCCATCTAGAACGACATCACAGCCCAGTGTGAGGAGAAATGTCGTGAAAGAACAGACCGGGTCCGGGTCCGGAACCTGACAACATTTCACTTTCAATGGTTTGGTAGTGGTGATGGAGACATTAGAGAAAGAACCCCCAGAGTGGCACGAAGAAGCACGATGTATTTTCATCGTGACCAAAGAAGAAAGTGTTTTAATGAAGACGTCAACTGTGCCGAACATTTCCGAACGGTCAAGTAAATGAAGATCAAAAAGCATCTTCTGGGTTTATCCACAGGAAAAGGACAAGTCCTTCACTGTGTCCTCTACCTGGGTTCTCAGTCTTGGGCTAAAGTAGGGATCTCCTAGTTTGGGGGTCTATGCAAACATAGAACTTCCTTTTAGTTCTCTGAAATGTGTAAACAGAACTTTCTGTCTGTGGCATTGCGACACATTCCTGCGCTCCACCGTGACCGAGGTCAGCCCAAAGACAGAGGAAACACCAGATCCCACGACGGGTCCCACGGCGGGTGGCGGCACCGCTCGCGGAACAGCCGGGTCGGGTTGGCTGAGTGCGGCTGCCACTGCGATTGGCCGAGGAGGACGAAGGCTGGGCGGTCCGATCTGCCTTTTCTCCAGTGGGGTACTTTCGTTTTCCTGCCCTGCTGTGTCGGAGAACGGCCCCTGACAGACACCCAGACCCAGCAGAGGGGGTTCAGCGCGCTCCAGAGAGGCTGCCCTGCCTTGCTCCTGCTCACCGGTGCTGGCTCCAGCGTGCAGAGTGAGTGGGCGTGAGGTTCCGGGGCCTGGGGTGGGACGTGCCCACCAGGGCCCTCTATACACAGCAGCTGGATGCCTGGTGAGCGTGGCTTTTCACAGCTGACCGGTGAATTCGTCATCCCCAAGAAAAAAAAAAGATCCCGAGTACCCAAGTGCGAGCAGTGCCATGGCACTGTCTGGCACGTTGCCCCTGTCAGTCGTGCTCTGATTGTAAAGTTGAGTTGTGCAACAGAATACCGCCCCCCACCCGGCTCCCGCCCGAAAGCACTGCACCTTCCCATTTATCCTCACTTGTCTTACTTCTTGCCTTTTTCCACCTAGTGACATTTTCTTCTTTTCGCAGAAAGTTTCGTTTGCCCTGTGCCATCCTCCAGAGCTGTCTACATTAGACAGTGGCACTCTGCATGCAACTCCAGTTGTCACCAAAGGTGCTGTGTGTAGCTGCTGCTTTGATTGAATTCCCAACCTCTCCTTGGGCATAAGGTGGCAGGTCAGTAAATGTTCATGGAAATAAATGAATTTGGAATCTTAATTATATTTAAGGTCGAGGAGCTTAATGTCCTCCTGGAATGTAAGTGATATTTAGCTCCAGAAAACGCCTGAACAATATAATTACTCTTTTTAAAATAAATTCTGACTAGAGTTCTGGCATAGGTATATAGATTGTGCTTTGAATGTTGTTTTTATGGGTTAGAGAAGGAGTTGTTTATATGGAACAGAAATAAGACTTGAACCCCTAGCACAATCCAGTGTGCATTATTGCTTAATGAGGATAATGGGACTCAAACTTGTGGAATTATAATAGGGTTGTGTCTTTGGCTTTCCAATTCTATCTGAAATATGCAAGACTTCAGTTGACTAGATTGTTATTGAACACAAACTATATGCAGGATACTTTCCCAAATCTCCTTCTCTGGAATTTATACCCTATATGAAAGACATCATAGAGCTTTACAAGGAAGATTGGAACTGATGCCAGAATACAAGGAGACACAGGTCAAAGAAGCTTCATTGTCTCTGAGTAAGTCTTAGACAGCTTTGAAGAACGGGCATTTATACCTGGTTTTAATTGTTGGTGGGATTTAGAAAGGTAGAAATTTGTAGGAAGACTGTTTGCCAGGATGAGTGGCAACTGCAGAAAAGCAGAAATGTTGCATCCAGTAAACAGTTTGGTGTCTGGATTGCTTTGTTGACGAATGAAGATGGGGAGGAGTGGAAATTAGGCATTTTTGCGCACCATAGTGACATGGCCCTACCAAAGTGCCCCTGAGGCTGGATTGGAAGGATAGTACTGAGGGAGGGAGGCAGCCAGTCTTGAGATTGGAGAGGAAGGTTTAAAGTTGGAGTATGAGCTAGGTTATTGGGGTATGGTCATGCCTGCGTGAGTAACAGGTTTTGTGAAAATATGAGAGTGATTCTTGATTTGTTAATATGAATGTATTGATCAACCTGCTTTGTGCCAGCTGCTATGTGTGTATTAGTTCATTCAGTCTTAACAACCACCTTGTTGATTGAGGGAATAAGTGGCCTAAGTTCACTTGGCTGTTAAGAGGCCTTGTCACCCCTACTGGCTGATGGTGCAGCAAAGTTGCTTTAGGCACATTTCTAGCAGAAAGGAGAAACCTTCAGATTTGGAATGTTCTTCTCAGGTAAAGTAAGTGTGAAGTGAAAAATCAAATTGCTATGGCAGGTATGCCAAGGAGAGTGCGCTTACATATATTTTTACTGGTATTTGAAATGGAAACTAGCGTTAGAGTTAAGACATTTCCTCTATCTCAGAAGGATATATCTGGAGTAGACATGCCTGCACATGTATGCTTGACAACAGGCATGCACCCCACATTCTTCTATACCCCGCTTGAAAATCCAGACCCTTTCTCAGAAGTCTGGCAGGACAGGATTCACTGACACCACCCCAAATGTTGCCAGCTGTCTGTACCATGTGTGCTGATATAAATCTAAGTTATCAGATGGTCATGGGAGGCACTTTGTTTCCCTAATTTGACTTTCTAAAATTGACATTTTGTTGTAGTTTTTAATTTTCATGGCTACTATATACAAATTAATAGTTACCCAAAGACATAAATATTACTTTCAAATTACATTTGAGAATATTGGTTCAATCTTTAAAAATATTGCTGAGATTTAAGACTCCTTTGTGCCAGATTTATGGTTAACTTTACCCTACGACTCATAAAATATACCAATTAAAAATTTTTAATTAAATTAAGAATATACTATAATTTGTAGGAGAGCAATATTTGGAGAGATTTTGTGATTTGTCTTAAATTTAAATAATGTTTTTAATTTATTTATTTGAAAAAAGTGCGGATTTATTTTAAAGGCATATTTATTGGTTACCTAGTATATGCCTGACAATGTTCTGGGAATATAGCAATGAAAAGAATTCTCCTTAATCCTTCTATTCATGTGACAAAAACAGACAACAATCAAAATAAAAAAAGAGAGAAAATATGTGGTAGGTCAGACAGTAGTTAAGTGCTATGAAGAAAATGCACCAGGAAAGAGAGAGAGTGATTTCCAGTGTAGGAGCTGGTTGCAATTTAAATAAGGTGGCCGGAGAAGGCAGATCTGATATGCTAATATTTGAACAAATATGTGTTTCCTGGAGAAGGAAAAATGTTTCCCTTAAAATTAATAAATAGGCTGTAGAATATCATTACTATTTAAATAATGTATTTGAGAAAAATTATGTCTTGATCTAAGCAAGATGTTTATTTGGTTCTGGCAATTGAATCCAGAGCCTTGCACTTGCTAAGCACAGACTCTACCACTGAGCTGTGCCCTCACTACTAAGCAAAATGAGTCAACAGACATGCTGCTAGAACCTTCCTTAGAGCTGTGGGATTCCCTCATGGTGTATGTTCTTTTTTCCATAGGATGTCTCAGTGGTATGAACTTCAGCAGCTTGACTCCAAATTCCTGGAGCAAGTTCACCAACTTTATGATGACAGTTTTCCCATGGAAATCAGACAGTACCTGGCCCAGTGGCTAGAAAAGCAAGACTGGTAAGGAAAACTCACTGGAGAGAAGTTTATCTACACTTTAAGAATATTTATTGATGAGTGACTTGGAGCCATGTTTGCTGAAAGATGAATCTCATCAATGGCCATGGAGATTATCTGTTGCAGAAAAGTTTGATTTAAAAAATGCACATCTCAAGGAGGGAGCTTGAGGGTTAGGAAAGATGGTGGACATTCATTATCCTAGACTCATGTATGAAGACACGAATGGTGTTACTCTACTTTGTGTACAATCAGAGAAATGAAAAATTGTACTCCATTCGTACACTATGAACTGAAATACATTCTGCTCTCCTGTATAACAAATTAGAACAAATAAAAAGTCAGCCAGCCTATTACAGTGATGCTGCCACATCCATATTTATAGCAGCTCAATTCACAATAGCTAAGCTATGGAACTAACCTAGGTGCCCTTGAACAGATGAATGGATAAAGAAAATGTGGTATTTATACACAATGGAGTTTTACTCAACCATAAAGAGAAATGAAATTATTGCATTTGCTGGCAAATGGGTGAAACTGGAGACTGTCATGATAAATGAAATAAACCAATCCCCAAAAACCAAAGGCCCAATGTTCTCTCTGATATGTAGATGCTGGCTCACAATAAGCAGCGGTTGGCGTGTGGGGAAGAATAGAAGTTCACTGGATTAGACAAAGGGGAATGAAGGGAAGGGGGAGAGAATGGGAATGGGGAAAACAGTAGAATGAATTAGACATAATTTTCCTATGTTTTTATATGAATATGTGACCAGTGTAACTCCACATTATGTACAACCAAAAGAATGGGAAGTTATACTGCATGTATGCATGATATGTCAAAATATATTCTACTGTCATGTATAACTGAAAAGAACAAATAAAAATTTTAAAAATTGCACATTTCTACAAAATCAAATTCAGCAGTCATTAGTACTTTTAAATAGTTTTGTCAGATTTAATTTGTGTTCTCCCAAATACTTAGGAAAAGTTAAATAATAACTTCTCCAAAACTCAGGGAAAGCATAAAGGAAGAAATAATTTAAAATAAATAAATAGGGCTGTGGTGTGGCTCACTGGTAGAACATTTGCCTAGCATGTGTGAGGCACTGGGTTTGATCCTCAGCACCACATAAAATATAAATAAAATAAAGGTATTGTGTCCATCTATAACTAAAAATATTTTTTAAAAAAGAAATAACTAAAGTCATATTATGGTAAAATATTGACTAGAAATATGAAGATGGTAATAAATTAAGGGGTATTCATTTAAAGTGGTGTGTTCTATTTTACAATTCATTGCTTGCTGATTGCAAAAACTTTAAACATTCGGAAAGTATTTGACATTGAAAGTGAAGGCCCTGTTGATTTTTTCCCTTTCAGAGATCACTATGAATAGTTTCAGCAAAATCTTTTAAGCATAATTTTTCATGCTAATTGCATATAATAGAAACTATGTATAAACTGCTGCTAAGAACAATATCAGCTTAAAAAGAAGACCATAAAACCTACAAAACACTTAAAAGTTATTTTAAAATAATTTCAATAAAGAAAGCAATGTTTCTTTTGTCCGTGTTAAATAGCATCTGGAGTGAAGTGTGTAAATTTTATATCTCCTAGGGAGCACGCTGCCAATGATGTTTCATTTGCCACCATCCGTTTCCATGACCTCCTGTCACAGCTGGATGATCAATACAGTCGCTTTTCTTTGGAGAATAATTTTTTGTTGCAACATAACATAAGGAAAAGCAAGCGTAATCTTCAGGTATGACCTGGTTTTCATGTTTTAGTTCAAGTGCTCCCATGTTTACCCAAGATATATTCAGCAAATAGTACTGACCATATACTCACTGGTATTTAGAGAAGTTGTAGAGATGTACATCCACTCCCTTTATGTGGCTAGTATGTTTAGTATAAGTAAAATAAAATCCTGATTCATTTTATAAGCACACAAGGAATTTTCAAGTTTAAGTGTATTTAGGTGTCAGTAATTCTGGGAGAACCACGATACTGTAACCTATTTTGCTAAAAATTGTGGATATTGAAATCAAAGAAAAGGCTCTCTCTCTCTCTCTCTCTCTCTCTCTCTCTCTATATATATATATATATATAGATAGATAGATATAGATATAGATATAGATATAGATAGATAGATATAGATATAGATAGATAGATAATAGATAGATCTATTTTTTAACTTTTGAAATTATTTATTGCATGACAGGAAGATAGGTAGCTTTTAGAGTTCTCTTTCAGGACTTGAAATTTTTTTTTCAGATTTAATTTTTTTATTTATATATGATAGCGGAATGCATTACAATTCTTATTACACATATAGAGCACAATTTTTCATATCTCTGGTTGTATACACAGTATATACACACCAATTCATGTCTTCATAGTCATACAATAAACTCCAAGGAGCTTTAGCGATCTTAGTCCTTGGGGTGCAGATGAGGAATAAGTCTGAAAATGGGAAGGTTTGACCTCCCACAGGCCCTGTAGTAAGTTGGTCACTTGGTTAGACTCCACCTTGCCTTCCTTCTGGGGGAGTTGCCATTTGTTGGAAGAGGTGACCAAAGGACCATCCAAATGTGAGAAAATGTGCTACAGAATTTTGGGAGTTCTTCAGATGTACTCCCAGTATGCCACATTTATTCTGTATTAGTGCAACTTTTATGTTTTAATAAAGGCAAAAGCTATCACTTTCTTATTTCATGCAACTTGACTAAACTTTTCACCTTAGATAAGAAACTTTCTCAATTCCAGTGAGTGGGGAAATCAGATTAACTTTACATAAGTTTGCTCCCTTTCAGACTTTGTTTGAATGTACCTGTTATAAAGAACCATCCACAATTGACAGTATTTTTCAAACTAGCTTTGACAACGGTAACAGAAAAAGTGAAATGAATATCTTTGGTTGTAATTCAAAGTATAAGCCAACAACCAGATTAATTGAAGAATATCATAGATCGTTCTTACATCATTTGCATTGTCTTAAGATCCTAACAGACAATAAATAGCCTCAAGAAATAGATAATGATATTGAAGTAAAAGCATTATATGAAGGACTTGACAGTGTGCCTCAGTGGTAGAATGTGTGGTTAACATGTGTGAGGCCCTGGGTTCACTCTCAGCACTGGAAAAAATATTACATGAATCATGTGTGAAAATTCTTTGTTTTCAAATCAAGAAGTATTTTAGATATCTGTAATTACTTAGTAAGTTAAAGCAATTTCTGTCCTAATTTGTGAAAGGAATATTTTGATTTCCACAAAAATAGCTTATGAGAATTTAATAAATGAGGTATGAGGTTTCCCAAGGAATATAAGCAAGTTCATATCTATTTCTAATACATAATGGCTTAAACATTTGAACTTTGTTTCTTATTATCACCATCTATATCTAGGATAATTTTCAAGAAGACCCAATACAGATGTCTATGATCATCTGTAACTGTCTGAAGGAAGAAAGGAAGATTTTGGAAAATGCCCAGAGATTTAATCAGGTACTTTTTTCTAATTGAACACCGACAATTATAATAAAAATTCATTCATTCATTTCACAAATATTATCCACAAATCAGAAGGTGAACATCCTTCTGATTTTATAGCAAGAAGCAGGGAAAGTCAGGTTGAGAGATTTTATGGAACCTGTGTTTACAAAGGATCCTGAACTAAAGGATCCTAATCCAAAAGGTTCTTACCTGGGGACAGGTTTGTTTTGAGCTTCTCAGAGAACACCTAAGTCTTTGAACACCTTAATAAAGGCTTTTATGGCTTGAGGGAAGGTCCTGGTGTCTGGGGGTGTCAGGGACAGTAAAGAGGCACAACAGGCGCCTCCTTTCCACAGTGCTCCAGCTTTCCCCTGGCTGTGCAGTACAGAAACATTTTTTTTTCCCCTCTTGCTGAAGTAACTGTTGCATCGATATATTTTCTATTCATACCAAAGTATGTATGCATGGGATGATGCTTCAAAATAATCCAGTTTGGGGGCCAGAGGAGAATACAAATAAAATAAGAATATCTATGAATTCATAATTAATTTGGAGGGAATGCCTAAACCCACTAAAAACAGAGCAAAAAACAAAGTTATAGACCAAGTTTACTTATAAATATCAATGTAAGTCCTAAACAAAATATCAAGGATCAGAATTAGATGCTACATTAAGAAAATAAAGCATTATGACCAAGTAGGACTTATTACATGTTACCATGTAATTCCCCTGCTTGAGAAATCCATTGTAATTAATTAAGAGTGCAAGGAAGAAAAACATTTTCTTCTCTTCATAGATGCTGAGCATGTCTGACAAAATCCAATGCCCATTCCTGATTAAAATGTGCCATAAGATAGGAATTGATGCATACTTCTTAAACATACTAAAATATACATCTCTCAGTTCTAGAGACAGTAATTCACTCAGAGAACTCAAGTTAGAAACACATGACAAGGATGTTCACTATTTTGCTATTTAACATTACATTGTTGATATTGGCTAATGTAATTAGATAAGAAAAAATCACTAGAAGCATAAGAATTAAAAACATCATTAAAAAATATGAGCTCTCCTGAGTTAACTCATAATTTTGTGATGCCAATAAGAACAGCAACAAGTTGTTTTCTAAAGCTGTACCGATGAATTCTGAAATTCATATGAATTTCATGAATAACAAGGAAACTCCTGAAAAAATATAGCAATGAAATGGGACCAGCCCTATCAGACGTTCTAAAAATTTTCTATCATTAAATGTGGTTCAAAGGTTCAGGCTTATATAAAGACCAATGGGAAGAGGAAGAAAAATCTAGAAATAAATCCAGGTGGATATGGAAGTTTATATGTACAGGTGGCAGTTCAAAGCCCTGGGGAAAATAGGGACTTTCCACTAAATGTAGTTAAGGCAGCCAATTGCAAAAAGTTAAACTTGGACCTGTGCTTCACATAGAACATAGGAACAAGCATCATACATTTCAGAAATCCAAATAAATAAATAAAAGCTCTGCTGTGATATTGCCCAGTAGGCTGACTGCAGATAACAATTATGTGCTACATATTTCAGAAAGCTAGGAGAAAGGATATTTCTTCACCATGAAGAAATGACTCATGATTGAGGAGATATGTTTATCCCAATTTAAACATTATACAGTATAAACATATGTTGAATTTTCACATTATTATGTACAATTTTTGTATTTTATGTATCAACTAAAAGAAGATAAAATTTTTAAAATGCAAAATATAAAATTAAAGGGCTGGGGTTGTGGCTCAGCAGTAGAGTACTCGCCTTGCACATGTTAGACCCTGGGTTCGATCCTCAGCACCACATAAAAATAAATAAGTGAAATAAAGGTATTGTGTCCAACTACAACGAAAAAATAAAAAAAAAAAAAATATATATATATATATATATATATATATATATATAATTAAAAAATAAAAGTAAGACATGAAACTATGCAAGTGCTTGGGGAAAAAATGGATGGATTCCTTTATATTCTTTGAGTAGGGAAAGATTTTCTAATATGAGGTCACTAATATGAGCAATCTAGGTATTAAGGAAAGATTAGACTGACTACCTTGAATACATAAAAAACCCCACATAGAATATGTGCTGTGAAGGACACTGTAAGAAAGGTTGACAGTCACAGTTTTTGCTGGGTAGGGCCTTTAAACAAAAGTAACATCTTTCTAGAATCTAATCTCTATGAAAATAGGGGCCATCCTGTTTACCACTTAATGTCTGGGCCTACAAGGTTGGCTGACATTTACTTAGTACCTAGTGAGTGTGTGCTGACAGGGTACACCTTCTGTGATAAACAGACACCCAGGTCTGATTTCCTGGTAGAACTGAAGACTCCCAGGCAAGTCTGGGTTTATATCTATTGGTTTTGTAATAGCAGATTTTCACTGAAGTTCTTAAAGAAATACTTTCCAATATCAGTATACCTCTGAATCATTTGGGATGGTGTTAAAATGGGGTTCTGGTTTAGCAATCAGATTAGGACCAGAGTTTACACATTCCAAAAGCTCCCAAGTGATATAAGATGCTGCAGGTCTAGGAACTGAATTTGAATTTGAAACTGATTTTGAATCACAAGGCTTTAAAATAAATAATGACAGGATTAATATGGATAATGTTAATGAATATACATAAAATGTACAGAATTTTAAAAACCCTGAAGTAATGCCTGTGTGATACCATTCGACTCTAAAAATTGATGGAAACTTCTAGAAACACTATTTATTTTAAGCAAGAACTGAGCCTAGGCTTCTATAGCCTTTTAACAGTTTGCCAGCATTTTCCAGGGCCTCGGGAACTGAGCTATTTCTTATTGACACACATGTGGGAAACTTGTAGTAAATTTTGAAAGTTCTGGGAGGTAAGTGGGGCTCAAGGTGTGAACTTGACTTTGGAGTGTAGCCAGTGAGTAAATGCATCAGAAGATGATGGCTGCTAACCATGCACTTCCCATTACAGGCTCAGGCAGGGAATATTCAGAACACCGTGATGCTAGACAAACAGAAGGAACTTGACAACAAAGTCAGAAATGTGAAGGATCAGGTTATGGTGAGTATGGAGCAAAATGTGCATTTATTCTGTAACTGTTTATATGGAAAGATGATTTCAGTTGCCCTGAGTGCAAACCTAGAAAGGAGTCTTTTGAGTAGTTGAGAAGAAAATTTTAGCTGCAGGTTTAAACCAGAAGTAAACACATCAGTAAAGCCAGCGAACAGCTAGACTTTTTATAGTCCTATCATAACTTCCAAACATCCAGTTTATTTTTCTGCCTTCAAGATCACGCAGTAAATGTTGACTTTGCCCCATTATGCAATAAACTGCTGCACTAAACAGTCCTTCAACCTCCACACTCTCAAATCAAATCAGGGTGTTCTGGGAGTCACACAGAGCCTTGGTAAGCAAGGCCTATCTTCCTCAAGCACAATTTATTTTTTTCCAAGCACATATTTTTATACTAAGACTTGGAGGAGAAGCCAAAAAAAAAAAAAAACATTTCATTGAAAGAAATTCCTGTGCATTTCTAATTAGAGTAAGATAATTGGCAGCAATTTTAAGATAAAACTTGGAAGATAGCATATAGAAGCAGAGGGCTGCCACAGCCCCCTTGTTGGCCTGTGTTAATTCTTCTCCACTGAGGTTACCTGGGGAGAGATTGAGGAGCTTGCTTCACATGAGGCCCACATTTGTGGAAAGGCCTTCCAGCAAGAGGTCCAGTCCTGCCCTGGGTCTCTGGGTAATACCAGCATGGCCTGGACTCCTGTGCTTTGGATGACACTTTTTCCAAACCCCAGACTCAGGAGCAGTAGTGTCCTGCGATCTCCTAGGGGAACACAGCATTAAAGTGGAAACCACGCAAGCTTGGTCTGGAAAAGCTATGGAAATCCAGAGAAGGATGTGTATAGATGTGACCAAATACAAAAGAAATGAAGCTTATTTATGAAGCGCATGTACAATTTATTGTCTGAATTCAGATGTGTTGAATAAGAGGCCCCTGTTAATAATTACACCTTGACAGCAGGTGTTCAACCAGGACTGTCCCAGTTAAATAGATGTGCATGGTCACCCTCCTCATTTGTAAGATCTGAGAAAATTTTCCATGAGCTTGCTTTGTCCTGCTGTGTGCTTCATGATACAGTTGCTAAGTCACACCTTAGAGGTAGTCTCAGAAATGATGAGGAACAGTCAAAATTTAGGCCCTGAGCCAGGTAATAACAATTTGAGAATTGTTACATATTTTCATTATTTTTTTAATGTTATTACCTTCTTATCAGTGAGAATGATAGTATTTCACCGGTGTAGTTAGAGCTTCACAAGGCTTATTCATCTTGAAGGGAGCTAGAATTATGTATTCCTGGATCCTGTAGAAGCAATAATCTGTTTCCTGAAGTCTTTGGAATCTGATAATCAGAGGAAAATTTGTTCATATCTTTATCTGCAGTCTATAGAACATGAAATCAAGACCCTAGAAGATTTACAAGACGAATATGACTTTAAATGCAAGACCTTGCAGAATAGAGGTAAGAGTTAACCATGAAAATAGTGCCCCTGGGCTCTGTCCCTTCCTATCAACACCAGATAACAAAGGAAATCACTCCTTTACGTTTACCAAGCATTTTCTAGCTCTGAGTTACTAATTTTGTCTTCTTAATCATCCAGACCTTCACATTTCAGACAATATAATTATTTGTCATGGGGCTTTCAGTAGCATCCCTGACTTCTTCCCACCAGATGTCAGCAGCACTACCCTTCTGCCCCCAGTGGTGACAGCCCAAACTGTCCCCAGACATTGCTGAATGTCCCCAGTGGGGTGGGCAAATTCACTCCCAGTGGATAACCACTGACCATGTGTAACACACCTTATTGTTTGTTGTATCTAGCCCACTGATTGGCATAGACTGGTAGATGTTGCTTCAAATATTTCAGCTCATGTGTATACACTGCAGATAGGTTCAGCATTTTTCTCATTTACTGTTTTAAAGCAGTTTCAATTTATTTTGTTGTTCCTGCTTATTAGTAACAGTAGTAGCAACTAAAAATAACCCCAAAGTGTGCATTGTATAGAACAGGTAGAGTACCACATTTATCCTTGTCTAGTGAACATTTGATTGCTAGGGAGAGATTATCAGTATGATTTGGGTAAAAAATGTGAGAGAAAGAAACCTCAACTACTAGTTGTCTACTTCTCTTTCTAAGCCATAGATGTATTTCATATACACTTTTGTATCTGAAGTTTTGAATTTTGTCATTTATACTTAAGTAATATTCTGACAGTGATTTAAGTAGAATAGTAGTACTGTTTCCAATTACATGAGTCACTGAAAACTAGTATTTTATTTCAATGTGCCCAGTTTTATACATTAGGGCATTTTTGTTGTTGTTCTTTTCAATAAAGGTTGAAGGCCAGACTTTGATTTGATATCATATTTCTCCTAAATCTGTGTGACGGTTAGCTTTAATTTTTATCTTTTTACACATATGTATTTGTCCACTGTCTTTCAATTCACAGAACATGAAACCAATGGTGCAGCAAAGAATGACCAGAAACAGGAAGAGCTCTCTCTCCAGAAGATGTTTTTAATGCTTGACCATAAGAGAAAGGTAGGGCTTGCTTTCCAGAACAGCATGTTGCTTTTGTCACAGGCTGTAACTAATGGAAGTTAGTTTAGAAGAGAGGAAAAATTATTTTTATGACCACTTGGCTTAGAGCCTCAGTTGAAAATGAAAGGATATTTGCTTTGCTTTGTAGAAAATCTTTTATTTTTCAGTGATTAAAAATGATTTTATTTCACTTGGTTTCTTCCTCTCCCTTTAGGAAATAGTTCACAAAATTCGAGAGCTGCTGAATATCACTGAACTTACCCAGAATGCCCTGATTAATGATGAGCTAGTGGAGTGGAAGCGGAGACAGCAGAGTGCCTGTATTGGGGGGCCACCCAATGCTT